>NC_047086.1:268867115-269467115 GCF_902459505.1 Geotrypetes seraphini | reverse complement strand
AGCCATAGATCCATCTTACCTGCCTGAAAACCGAGCAATTTATTGAAAAATCTCTTGGAATGACAAGGCTTGATAGTCGGGAAAACAAATAAATATTGCCTTATTAGGTTTGTATCGTTCAAAGCAGGGGTCCCCAAAGTACATTCTTGAGGGCCGAATCCAGTCGGGTTTTCAGGATTTCCCCAATGAATATGCATTGAAAGTAGTGCATGCACATAGATCTAAAGTAGATGTAAAGTAATGCACCTTGGGAACGGAAATCCATGCAGAACTTACACCTTGAACGGAAAACTTATCGAGAACTACTGCAGAAAGGGACTTGGGAGTCCTCATCAGGGAAGATATGAAGGCTTTCAATCAGGTGGAGAAAGCTTCAGCAAAGGCTAGACAACTGCTGCGATGCATCAGAAGGAGCTTTATCAGCCGAAAGCCTGAAGTCATACTGCCGCTGTATAAAGCCATGGTAAGACCTCATCTGGAGTACTGTGTCCAGTTTTGGAGGCCGTATTATCATAAGGATGTGAAGAGGATGGAGTCAATCCAGAGAATGGCCACTAGGATGGTACCAGAACTTACAGACATCCCATATGAAGAACGTCTGACCAGGCTGCGCTTATATTCTCTCGAGAAGCGCAGAGAAAGGGGGGACATGATAGAAACATTCAAATACATCAAGGGACGAATTGAAGTGGAAGAAGAAATCTTTTTTCTAAAGAATCCCACAGCGACAAGGGGGCATCCACTGAAACTCATGGGGGGAAGACTTCATAGTGACACCAGGAAGTACTTCTTCACCAAGCAGGTTGATCAATGGAATGGTCTTCCACGCCAGGTGGTCGAGGCTAGCAATGTGATCGACTTCAAGAATCGATGGGACAAACAGGTAGGGGTACCACAGAGTTATGCTTAAAAATGGATACCCCAGGGAGGGAGGGTTAGTCTTGAGTGGGCAGACTTGTTGGACCGCCGGCCCTTATCTACCATCATACTCTATGTTTCTATGTTTCATGCATATTCATTGGGGAAATCCTGAAAACCCGACTGGATTCGGCCCTCAAGGAAGGACTTTGGGGACCCCTGGTTCAAAGCATAAAGACAAGCAAATAGGAGCCATACCAAACAGTACTTTAAAACAGGTAAAACAGGTACCAAACTTAAACAATATTCTAGCCTCAAAAGGCAACCAATGCAACTGTCGATAAGATGGAGTAATATGGTCATATTTTTTCAACCCAAAGATTAGACAGACCGCCGTGTTCTGTATAAGTCTCAGTCTAATTTGAAGCTTTTTATGAGATCCCAAATATATTATATTACAATAATCCAAAATGGACAAAATGGATGATTGTACCAGTAATCTAAATGATGCACTATCAAAAAAAATTTTTATCATCTGAAGTTTCCACAAGGTTGTATAACATTTTTTTGTACTAGTAAATCTGTGAGGTAGAACAGGAAGGGTATGAGCCTAAGTATATTCAGCAGAAAGTGCCATACCAGAGTAAATATACCAGAAAGCCTGTTAGGACTTTTACCTGACCCTTTAAGGTATTCACACTATCCTGAGCCCTGAATCACAGACAGGGGGAAGCAAGGTAGAGGCACCAGCAGGAGTGCAACCAGGAAGGTGAGGGGAGGAGTCTTTTCCTTCCACCTCACAGCAATGAGGACGTAGAAATGGCTGAGGACTTGCCTAGCTGGAGACCAACTGCCGAAAGCTTGGTAGGAGCCGAGGTGATGGACACTGTTGAATTGCCTCTAGATGCAAGCTTTAACCCAGAGTGGATAGAGGTTAGTTCCTAAGTTAAAGGGAAGAAAAGAATCTGTCTGGATGAACTGTGTTTGTGTGTGCTGGCTCTCTGTAAGCAAACGCTTGAAAAGGCGCTGCTAACCTTTTCATAAGTTGGAATGACCTCACACGACAACCCAATTACTATATAAAATATAGATTTATTAGTAATAAACAAAAGACAGCTTACATATAATAAGGTTACAGCAAATTAGGCCAATGAATTACATACAGATCCGGCTTCTAATATGGATCCATCCTGGGGCTTAAGCCAGCTGGGCTACTACTTTTATATTCTAGTACAATAGCCTAAAGTCACATGTACTTCCTGGTTACAAATTACATACTCACTTTCCATTGGATTATCACATCTGTCATTACTGTTGATTGGATGGTATACATATTGGTCACTGAGTCATATTGAAACATGATGTCACCTGGTGCCAAATATGGCTTCTTTATTTTCCCTGACAATGCACTCTTAATACTGAGGTCAATAATTCCTGAGAGTCGGCTCCCTCCCTACAGAGCTTGATTGTAGATCTGTCAGCACTTCTGTCAGCGTTTTACACCTGCGGTTGATGTGACTTTTGGTAAGTCATTAGGCTTGGTTTCCTTCTTGTGGTCCAAGCATTTCTTGGAAAGTTCCAAAATATCCAATGCTATCACAGTCAGCAGATGTTTGCCTGTCTCTGGGTCAAAGATAAACTTCTCACAAAAGCATATTATTTGTGCTGACAGGGAAAGATGATTTTTTGCATTGTTCATCAGTCTTGTGCAAGTTCAATTCAGCAGCACAATATTTCTCTTAAATACTGTTTCTGGGGTCTCATAGGGGTCTTCACCTTCATTCTTATGAAAGTCATATTCCTTATTCTCCCTCACCCTAATCAAGTAGAGAAGAAAAGCCTCCTTTCCTGTTGTTTTGTTTGCTGAGAAGCTGTGAATTTAAACCTAAGTACCTTTGATAAAAGCCTCTGCAGCAATACTATCTGGCCTGAAGCTCCCTGCTCTGCTAGGTTGTGGAAAAACTCAGCTGCTACTGATAAGCCCTTTGAACAAACATAGCTCTGAACTGAGCAGGGCTGGAAGCTAGTGCTGCCCGATTCAGGAAAATAAATTTCGATTCGATTCAGCCTATCGAATCAATTTTTCGATTCGATTCGATTTTCCTGCCCAATTGGGTGGTTTTTTCCAAACATAGAATATGACGGCAGAAAAGGGCCCTCGGCCCAACATGTCTGCCCACTCAGAAGAACGCTCCCCTTAAAAGAACACTCCCCTAAGCAATTTCCCCGAAATGAACCCACATTTATCCCATCGTTTCTTGAAATCGAGCACGTTGCTGGCTTCAACTACCTGACGTGGAAGGCCATTCCAACGATCAACCATCCTGGTGGGTTAATTTTATAGCCTCTTCACCCCCTTTGCCCTCTCCTACCCACACTGGTCCTGTGGTGTAAACAAAATAAACAAACAAAAAATACTTTTCCTCTCTCTGTTAAATCCTAGCTCACATTCACGGTCCAACACCAGCTCTGGAAGAATACACATTTCAAATCTGACATATTGTAATCACAAAACAGAAAATAAAATTATTTTTCCTACCTTTTCTTGTCTGGTTATTTTTCAAATCATGTTGATCCCATGTTGGTCTGGTTGTCTTCTGATCAGGCTCTCCTTCTTTCTCTGTGCTAACTATCCATCTTCCATCTCTGTGCTCCCCTTCTGGTCTGGCATCTTTCTTTTTTCATCTCCATCCCCCCGCAGCTGCAGCAATGGATCCCACCATCCCCAGATCCACCATCTCTCCTTTTCTCAACTACCCTTTCATCCAGCATCTCTCTTCTGTTTCCCTGTCCCTATTCTCCTCTCCAGTACTGAACCCATTCCTATGCTCCCTCCATGTCCAGCATCTTATCTCTCCCCATATCCAGCTTCTTCTTTCTCTCCTCCTTACCTCTTGTATCCCCTACCCCAGGTACAGGCTTTCTCCTATCTCTCCTGCCATCCTGCACCCTGCCCACCTACTTTGGAGCAGTATCTGTCCCTCTTGTACCCTTCCCCTTGTGGTCTTGCATTTCTTCTCTCTCTCTCCTTTAGTCCAGCACCTCTCCTTTGCTTTCCTCCCCCTCTTTTTTGTTTGGTCTCTCTCTTCCCTTCACTCCAGGTCTAGAATCTCTCCTCCCCTCTCTTACTCCTTCCTCCTCCTCCCTCTGCACAGGTCTGCCTCCCCACCGCGAAGGGACTCTTCCTCTTCTTCCCTCTGCACAAGCCTGCCCCCATGCCGTGAAGGCACTCTTCGGCCTGCTCCCTGCCATGAAGACCTGCCCCCCACAATGGCCTGCCCTCCTGCCGTGAGGCATTCTTTTCTCCTGCTCCCTGCCGTAAAGACCTGCCCCCCCCCCCGCAATGGCCTGCCCTCCTGCTGTGAAGAAACTCTTCGGCCTGCTCCCCGCCATGAATGCTTGCTCCCCCTTAAACCTATATCCTCCCCCAGCTTCCCCGCTCTTACTTTTAGTTTAACATGGCAGCTTGCAGGCTCATTGGTGTTATAGTGATCCCTGCAGCTGCCCGTCGTCCTCAACGGCACGTTCTCTCTGTCGCGATCCTGTCCCTGACGTCAGAGTAGGGGCAGGACGTAGCAGAGAGAACGTGCCGCTGCGGACGACGGGCAGCTGCAGGGATCACTATAACACCAACGAGCCTGAAAGCTGCCTTAAGGAAGTAAGAGTGGGGAAGCTGGGGGAGGCCTTTCTTACTGACTCTTCCCCCTCAAGCAGGAGCGGCAGCGGATGGCCAGCAAGAGGCAGCGCTGCAGCTCCTGATTTTGGAAGTTATGGGGGAAGGGTCAGTTATTGAATCGGGAGGCCGATTTTTGGGGAAATTGAATCGATTCAAATCGATTCACCTGATTTGAATCGGTGAATCGATTCGAATCATGAATCGGACAGCACTACTGGAAGCTGTAGCAGTGAAACTAAATAAGTAACAGGAACCCCAGAGCTGAGGTGAGCTTCCCCAGATCAGGCAACAGTATAAAATTAACTTGGCTGTTATCAGAGAAGCTGGACACTGTATATAATAAATCAAGCTGGGGACTTGGACTTTATTATGCAAGGCTAATACTGTGCCATCCTTCTGTGTTTTGTGGGTTTTTTCTTCTTTTGGATTTACTTTCATGGCATCTATGATATAATTTTGCCACTTACCTGAACCCTGGTGGAGGACTGTCTTGACCAATGTAAAGTCCAGGGAATTAGCTTGAATGCCATGTTTGAACTTTGAGCACTGTTGAATCATTTTGTGTTCTTTAATCCTAATTTATGAATTGCATCACCAAAGCTGACTTGACTCAGCCAACCAACCAAATAAAACCTAGAATTTTTGATTTAATAGAACTTGGTCTGTTTCTCCCATTCTTTTGTGAATTGCTTGCTCAGTGTGGCCTGGGAAGACTAGGCAGAGGCCTAGGTCTGTTTTTACCTGAAAGGCCTGCCTCTTTCCTGAGGAAGCCACGCCGACAGGTCAGAGGAACATAAGAACATAAGAAATGCCTTCACCAGATCAGACCGAGGTCCATCAAGTCCGGCGATCCGCTCACGCGGCGGCCCATTTAGGTTCTATATTTTGAAGACCTGAAATTACCGTATCCCTCAATATGATTTGCAAGAAGGTGTATATCCAACTTGCGCTTGAAACCCAGAAGAGTAGTCTCCGCCACAACATCCTCCGGAAGAGAATTCCAAGCGCCCACCACTCGTGTGAAACAAAACTTCCTGACATTTATCCTGAACCTGCTGCCACACAGTTTCAGGCTGTGACCTCTTGTCCGTTTCACTCTGAAAATGTTAGTGATCCTGCTTCTTGGTGTATTTTATCAAATCCTTTTAATATTTTAAAAGTCTCTATCAAATCGCCTCTCAGTCTTCTCCTCTCGAGTGTAAACAGTCCCAGTTTCCTGAGGCGTTCTTCGTAGCTCAAATTTTTCATTCCTTTGACTAGTTTCGTGGCTCGCCTTTGCACCTTCTCCAACAGAGTTATGTCCTTCTTGAGGTAAGGAGACCAGTGTTGGACACAGTATTCTAAGTGTGGTCTGACCATTGCTCTATAAAGTGGCATTATGACTTCTTCCGATCTACTCGTGATCCCGTTCTTAATCATACCCAACATCCTGTTTGCTTTCTTCGCCACCGCCACACATTGCGCCGATGGCTTTAGGGTTCTGTCAATCAGTACCCCCAAATTCCTTTCATGTTCGCATTTTGCTAATGTTATCCCAAACAATCTATACTCGTGTTCTTTGTTCTTCTTTCCAAGATGCATCACCTTGCATTTATTTATGTTAAAATTCATCTGCCACTTTGTCGCCCACGTTTCCAGATGCCTTAGATCCTTCTGGAGCTCCTCGCAGTCCCTTTGAGAGCCAACCACCCGACATAGTTTTGTATCATCGGCGAACTTTATTATATTGCATGTTGTTTCCTCCTCAAGATCGTTTATAAAAATATTGAACACAATAGGCCCAAGAACCGAGCCCTGGGGCACTCCACTAGTCACTTTCACCCAGTCCGAGAATTTCCCTTTTATGCTAACCCTCTGCATTCTGTTCTCCAGCCATTTACCGATCCATCTGTGCACTTCTCCTCCTATTCCATAGCTTAGTAGTTTCTTCATAAGCCTTGCATGTGGGACCTTGTCAAACGCTTTCTGGAAGTCCAAGTAAGAACATAAGAAGTTGCCTCTGCTGGGTCAGACAAGGGGGTCCATCGCACTCAGCAGTCCACTCCCGCGGCGGCCCATCAGGTCCATTACCTGTAAGTGATCCTTTGTCTAAAACCTTTCAATCCCCATTATTCTTCTATCTATACCCTTCCATAATCCTATCTCTACCTCTATCTATATCCCTCAATCCCCGTATCCTTCAGGAACTTGTCCAATCCCTCTTTGAATCCCCTTAATGTACTCTGACCTATCACATCCTCCGGAAGCACATTCCAGGTGTCTACCACCCTCTGAGTAAAGAAAAATTTCCTAGCATTAGTTCTAAACCTGTCCCCTTTCAATTTCTCTGAGTGCCCCCTTGTTCTTGTAGTTCCCAATAGGCTGAAGAACCTGTCCCTTTCCACCTTCTCTATGCCCTTCATGATCTTGTAAGTCTCTATCATGTTTCCTCTGAGTCTCCGCTTCTCCAGGGTGAAGAGCCCCAGCCTTTCTAGCTTGTCTGCGTATGAAAGGTTTTTCATACCTTTTATCATTTTTGTCACTCTTCTCTGAACCCTCTCAAGTATCTCCTTCTTTAGGTACGGCGACCAATATTGGACACAGTATTCCAGATGTGGGCGAACCATCGCGCGATACAGCGGCATGATGACCTCCTTCGTTCTGGTTGTAGTACCCTTCTTAATTATACCCAACATTCTGTTTGCTTTCTTTGAGGCTGCTGCGCATTGTGCTGTTGACTTCATTGTTGTGTCCACCAGCACACCTAAGTCCTTTTCAAGGTTACTTGCCTCTAGTACTAATCCCCCCATTTGGTAGCTGAACATCGGGTTCTTTTTTCCTATATGCATGACCTTGCATTTCCCTACATTGAAGTTCATTTGCCATTTAATCACCCACTCCTCCAGTTTGTTCAGGTCCCTTTGTAGGTCCTGACATTCTTCCACAGTTCTAACCCTTCTACAGAGTTTAGTGTCATCCGCAAATTTTATAACTTCACACTTCGTCCCTGTTTCTAGGTCGTTGATAAATATATTGAACAGCAGCAGTTTGAGTACCGACCCCTGCGGAACTGCGCTCGTGACCCTCCTCCAGTCCAAGTAGTGGCCCTTCACTCCAACCCTTTGCTTCCTGCCTGCCAACCAGTGTTTAACCCATCTGTGTACGTCTCCTTCCACGCCGTGGTTCCACAGCTTCCTAAGTAGCCGCTCATGGGGTACCTTGTCAAAGGCTTTTTGGAAGTCGAGATAAATGATGTCTATGGGTTCCCCTTTGTCCATCTGGCTATTTACCTCCTCAAAGAAGTGCAGTAAGTTTGTTTGGCATGATCTTCCTTTGCAGAAGCCATGTTGGCTCGCTTTCATTAGTCCATTTTTTTCAAAATGCTCAAAGATGCTGTCCTTTGTCAGTGCCTCTACCATCTTGCCCGGAACTGATGTCAAACTTACCAGCCTGTAGTTTCCCGGGTCACCTCTTGATCCCTTTTTAAAGATAGGTGTAACATTTGCTATCCTCCAGTCCTCCGGGATCTCACCAATTTTCAAGGATAGGTTGCATACTCGTTGGAGTATTTCCGCTATTTCATTTCTTAGTTCTTTTAGTACCCTTGGGTGGATTCCGTCCGGGCCTGGTGATTTGTCGCTCTTCAATCTATCTATCTGTTGGAGGACATCCTCATGGCTTACCTCTATTGTCGACAGTTTTTCTTCTTGGTCTCCATTGAAGATCCCTTCGGGTTTTGGTACACTGGATGTGTTCTCGCTTGTGAAGACTGATGAGAAGAACTTGTTTAACCTATCAGCTACCTCTTTTTCCTCCTTTATCACTCCCTTACTGTCTCCATCATCCAACGGTCCTACTTCCTCCCTCGACGGTTGCTTTCCTTTAACGTATTTGAAGAACGATTTGAAATTTTTTGCCTCCCTGGCCAGTCTTTCTTCGTATTCCCTTTTCACTCTCCTAACCACTCGATGACATTCTTTTTGGCATTTCCTGTGTTCCTTCCATTTTTCCCCGGTTTGGTCCTTTTCCCATTTCCGGAACTAATTTTTCTTGTCTCCTATCGCTTTCTTCACTTCATTGGTTATCCATACTGGGTCTTTTGTTCGGTTTTTTTTCCACCCTTTTCTAAATCTGGGGATGTACATATGTTGTGCTTCTTGCACCATGCCCTTGAATAGGGACCAGGCTTGCTCCACAGTCTCTGTTTTCCTTGAGCTGTTTCTTAGGGTTTTTTTCACCATTACTCTCATAGCATCATAGTTCCCTTTCTTGAAGTTGAGCGCTGTCACTGTGGTTCTCTTCCCTTTTGATGTTCCTACTTCTAATTTGTACTGGATCATGTTGTGATCGCTGTTCCCTAGTGGTCCTACTACTTCCACTTCCTTTGCAGGTCCCCCTAGCCCGTTGAGGATTAGGTTGAGAGTGGTATTCCCTCTCGGTTCCTTGACGAGCTTTTCCATAAAGCAGTCCCTCACAGCCTCTAGGAATTCTTTGAGTTTGAGTTTCCAATACTCCATTCTATCCCGGGGTAGTTAAAATCCCCCATTACCATCACGTTTCTGTTTTTGCATTCCCGCCTCAATTCTGCTGCCATTTATTTGTCGTTTGCTTCAGTTTGTCCAGGCGGATGATAGTACAGTCCTAATTTTATGTCAAAACCATTCCTTCCTGGTAATTTAACCCATAATGATTCCAATCATTCCGCTTTTGTTTCCATATCCATCCTTCTTGTGAGTCCTGTCTCTTCTATAGAGTTTGTAACCTAGCAGTACTATGTTCCATTTGTTTTCCTCATTCCACCATGTTTCCGTGATTCCAGTGATGTCTAGGTCCTATTTTTTGGCTGTGACTTCTAGTTCTCCCATTTTGGTCCTTAAGCTCCTTGCATTTGCGTACATGCAATTTAAGTCCTGGTCTTTTCTATTCCCTGCTGGTTTTCCTTGTGATTTACTCCTGTTGCCATCCCCTTTTTGAGCTGCCAGTCCCTGATTTCTGTCCCTTTCTTCCTCTTTTTTGGGCACATCTTTTTCGTCCACAACCTGATTTCTCAATTTCTCCTGTTTCTCTAGCTCTTTCTGTTTGTCCTTCTTATTGTTTGCCAGGTTCCCTTGTTCCTTAGACTCCTGTTGTTTGTCTTTTGCTTGTTCCCAGCATTTTTCCCGCTCAGTTTCTTCTTTGGATACTCTTGTCCGAACCGTCGACATCAGGTCGACTGTCGGCTTTCCCCTTCTTCTTAGTTTAAAGCCTGCTCTATTTCTCTCTTGACGTTGTTTGCTAGCAGTCTCGTTCCCGCCGTGCTCAGGTGTAGTCCATCCCTCCTGAAGAGCTTGTTCTTCCCCCCCAAAGTTGTCCAGTTCCTCACAAAGTGGAAACCCTCTTCTTCGCACCATCTCCTCAACCATGCGTTTATTGCTTGTAGCTCTGTCTGCCTCTTCACGTCTGCCCTCGGTGCTGGCAGAATCTCTGAGAATGCTATCTTCCATGTCCTCAGCTTCAGTTTCCTTCCTAGGATCTTGAACTGTTCGGTTAGCGTAGTCCTGCTGTAATTTCTCCTGTTGACATCATTTGTTCCAACGTGGATTATCACTGCTGTCTCTTCTGTTTTTGCTCCTTCCAGGATCCTCTCGATTCTGTTGGTGATGTCCTTCATTCTTGCTCCTGGGAGACAGGTCACTAGCCGATCTTCTCTCCCTCCCACAACGTGTCTGTCCACTTCTCTCAGGATTGAGTCTCCCACTATGACTGCAGATTTCCCCTTTCTTAGCTTCCTCACTGGTCTCAAGTCTGTATCCTCGGTGTGGTTCAGTACTTCTCTTTCAGGGTACCGGCGAGTCTTCCCCTCCTCTGCTTGCTCGATTCTTCCATGAAGTCCTTCATTCTTGGTGTCTGTTGGTACTTGTCTTCCATCTGCTGGTCCCTGTCTTCCATCTTGTGTGGGCGTAGCTTCTTTGCTCCAGTGCTGCTGATGGTCTTCCATCTTCCTGTAGGCCTCCTCAATGAATCTCTTGAGCTCCCTTACTTGCTTCTCGATGTGGCTCTCTCTTATGGGGTCTTCAGCTGTCTTGAACGGTTCTTCCGAGATGTGGAGTCCCTCCAGCTCCTGAACCCTGCACTGTAGTCGACCGACTTCCTTCTTCAGGCTTTCCAGTTCCTGACATCGACTGCATACGTACGCCTGCCTTCCCGAGGGGAGGTAGTCATACATATGACACTCCGTGCAGTACACGGTGAAGCTCCTCCGGGTTCCTGCTGCTTCCATTACTCTTTCTTTTCAGTCCACTAGGTGCTCTCTCCTTTTTCTTTTGCGTACGTGCGTGTGCTCTCTCCTGTGCTTGGCTCTTTCTTGCCTACTTCGTCTGCCGCTTTTGCTTGTGGGTCAGTTGTCCTCTCTTGGGACTTTTTCTTGTCCCTGGAGCCTGTTGCTTCTATATCCTTCCCTGTCTTGTGTGTGCCTTATTGTGTGTTTTCTTTTGTGTGTGCGCTCTCCTTACACGTGTGCTCGCTTGTTCCTTACCTTCCTGCTGTTCTTTGGTGTCCTGGAGTCCTTGGCTGTCTTTGCTTGGCCCTTCTCAAGGCCCCTCGCAAAGGCGCTCTCGCTAAGGCGAGCGCCTTTGCCGCGCGCCGTTGGCTCTCCCTCTTTTAAGGGGGAGTCTGGGCGCTGACGCCGCTGGTGATGCGGTGCGGGTGGGCGGAGCTTACTCTCGCCGTACCCACTGCCGCTAACCCCATTCGCCTCCTCTGCCTACCTCTTCACCTTCTGGCTACCTCTCCTGCTTCAGCCGCTGCTGCTCAAAATTTCCACGCGGCTGCGAAGTCTGCCTGCATATCTAGGCAGGGGCTAGCTATGTGACAATATGTATATGGTAGTAATGGTGGGTATGGAAATTGGGAGAGGGGCCCCCTCCTTAATTTCTGCACTGGGCCTCAGCATGTATAAAACCGGACCTGCTTGACAGGTAGGGAAAAATCCTTAAGAGTACCTGATTACTGTTCAATTACTATAAACCACTTTGAGTGAATCTCTTCCTGAAAAGGTAGTTAATAAATCTAAAAAAAATAGGAAAATAATTTGGGAAATTCTCCAACACTATAATCCCATAGGCTCAGGGAACGCTGTTGCACCCCAATATTGAGTCACTTTTCCTTGAAACATAGAAACATGATGGCAGATAAAGGCCAAATAGCCCATCTAGTCTGCCCATCCACAGTAACCATTATCTCTTTAAGAACATAAGAATAGCCTTACTGGGTCAGAGCAATGGGTGCATCAAGCCCAGTAGCCCGTTCTCACGGTGGCCAATCCAGGTCAACAGTACCTGGCCAAAACCCAAGGTGTAGCAATATTCCATGCTACCAATACAAGCAGTGGCTTCCCCCCATGTCTTTCTCAATAACAGACTATAGACTTTTCCTCCAGGAACTTGTCCAAACCTTTCTTAAAACCAGCTATGCTATCCGCTCTTACCACATCCTCTGGCAACGCGTTCCATAGCTTAACTATTCTCTGAGTGAAAAAATATCTTCCTATTGGTTTTAAAGTTCAAAGTTTCAAAGTTCAAAGTTCAAAGTTTATTATTTTTCTTGATTAATCGCTTTATCCAATTCAAAGCGATGTACATAGTAAAATATAATTAAAAGAAAACATACAAAACAAACTTTAAATACTTACAGAGAATAATAAAAACTGCATTACATTAGGTAAGAGGGGTTTTTGAAATACATTTGTCAAATAAAAAAGATACATAGGAAAAACACAAAAGGGGAAACATTAAAACAAATGGTACAAAAATATTGGAATTATTGGTCTGAATATTGTTAAATTAAGTATTAAAAGCATCATTAAATAAAAATGTTTTTAATTGTATTTTAAATTTTACCAAGTCTTGTTCATTACGTAAAAAAATTGGAAGAGCATTCCAGGTTTGTGGGGCTGTTACAGAAAATATATATTGTCGTCTGGTGTTTATAAATTTTAATGAGGGAACGGTTAATAAATTTTGATCAATAGATCTTAATGTTCTAATTGGTTGGTACGGTATTAGTAGTTTATAAATGAAATATATATTACTTATATTACTTATAATACTATATATTACTTATATAGTAATGTCTTGAATGTAAGAAGACAAAGTTTATACGATATTCGGTGGATGACAGGAAGCCAATGAGCGTTTTTTAACAGAGGGGTAACGTGATCGAATTTTTTAGATTTAGTTATGAGTTTTATGGAGACATTCTGGATAATTTGCAAACGTTTTAGTTCAGTTAGTGTTATACCTTTAAAGAGGGCATTACAGTAATCAAGTTTGGCTATCACTAAGGAATGGATGAGAATATTTAATGATTTTGAGCAGAGAAATTTTGAGATAGATCTAATCCGTCGTAATCTATAAAAGGACGTTTTAACAATATAACTAATATGATCGTGAAAATTCAATTTAGGATCAAAAATTACTCCTAAAATTTTTATGTTATTAACTATCTGTAATGGAACATTATCTATAGTAATAGGAGCAATTAACGTCGGATTTTCTTTCCATGGAAAGATCATTAGGTTTGTTTTTTTTATATTAAGGGCCAATTTATTTGTGTTTAGCCATTGGTAGACCTGGTCTAGTTTCTTACTGATCTCCTGAATGTAACTTCATCAAGTGTCCCCTAGTCTTTGTAATTTTTGACGGCGCGAAACATCGATCCACTTGTACCCGTTCTACTTTACTCAGGATTATGTAGACTTCAATCATATCTCCCCTCAGCCATCTCTTTTCCAAGCTGAAGAGCTCTAGCCATTTTAGTCTTTCCTCATACGAGAGGAGTTCCATCCTCTTTACCATCTTGGTCGCTCTTCTTTGAACCTTTTCTAGCGCCACTATATCTTTCTTGAGATAAGAAGACCAGAATTTAAAGCAATACTCCAAATGAGGTCGCACCATGGAGCGATACAGGGGCATTATGACATTCTTAGTCTTGTTAACCATCCCTTTTTTAGTAATTCCTAGCATCCTGTTTGCTTTTTTGGCCGCCGCCACACATTGAGCGGAAGGTTTCATCATATTGTCTACAATGATACCCAGATCCTTGGGCGCTAACTCCCAAGATGGACCCTAGCATCCGGTAACTGTGATTCAGGTTATTTTTTCCAATGAGCATCACTCTGCATTTGTCCACATTAAATTTCATCTGCCTGCAATTTTTCACAATCCACATGCGTTTTAACAACTTTGAACAGTTTAGTGTCATCTGCAAATTTAATTACCTCACTCGTTGTTCCAAGTTCCAAATCATTTATAAATAAGTTAAATAGCACCGGTCCCAGTACAGACCCCTGTGGCACTCCACTGTTTACTCTCCTCCATTGAGAAAAATGATCATTTAACCCTACACTGTGTTTTCTATCAGATAACCAATTCCTTATCCACAATTCAACTTTGCCACCTATCCCATGACACTTTAATTTTCTCAGGAGCCTCTCGTGAGGAACTTTATCAAAAGCTTTCTGAAAATCTAGATACACTATATCAACCGGCTCACCTTTAGCCACATGTTTATTCATGCCTTCAAAGAAGTCAAGCAAATTTGTGAGGCAAGATCTCCCTCAGCTGAATCCATGCTGACTCCGTCTCATTAAATCATGTTTGTCTACGTGTTTCACAATTTTATTTTTTATAATCGTTTCTACCATTTTGCCCGGCACCAAAGTGAGACTTACTGGTATGTAATTTCCTGGATCTCCCCTGGAGCCTCTTTCTGTCTCTGAGAGATGTCAAGTGCCTATCCCACATCTTATTGAATTCAGACACATTCTCGGTCTCTACCATTTTTTCCAGGAGACTGTTCCACACATCTACTACCCTTTCCATAAAAAAGTATTTCCTTTCATTACTCTTAACTTCATCCTATGCTCTCTCATTCCAGACTTGTGCTCATTTACACCACATTGGTATTTAAACATCCCTATCGTATCGCCTCTCTCCCACATTTCTTCTAAAGCACGTGTCAAACACACAGCCTTTGGTCCGAATCCAGCCAGCCTGGCTTTTTTATGCGGTTCACGATGACTGTGTGCCAGCTTGAGGGCAATGTGGCGTTTTCCTCATTGCCGCCCTGCGTGTTTTACCTTCTGGCTGGTTCCCTCCTCTTCACTGCTGCAGTCATTCCTGTGCACAAAGCCACGGACGGTGGCTCCTCGCGCGTCCCCCCCGACTCATCCAGAAATCTTCCCTCTGGTGTTGTGACAGAGAAAGCTTATGGTTCAGGCGTGGGATGAGTGTAGGAGCTGCTGCATGTGGCTTTGTGCACAGAAACGACTGCGGTAGTGAAGAGGAGAAGCCAGCCAGAAGGTAAACGCCCAACGAGTGAGGCAGCTAGTTGAGGCACAGGATGGAGGGAGGGAGAGGGAGCACAAACTTTGGACAAATGATAAAAGGAAGGAGGGAGGGAAGGAAGGAAGGAGGGATGGAGCATGAATTTGGGACATAGAATAAAGGGAAGAAGAGAGTGAGAGCTGCACGGGAACGGGGACGATGGGGATCCCGCGGGGACGCCCCCTAGGGTCGCGGGGATCCCATGGGGACGCCTCCGAGGGTCGCGGGGTTCCTGCGGGGTTGGATGAAAGGCTCGTCTTCTCCCTTCCTGCCCTGCCACAGCACACACGATCGGAATGGAAGTCTTCCACAATGTCAGCGCTGACGCCGGAGGGAGGGCTTAAGCAAAGCCCTCCCTCCCTCCGACGTCAGCGCTGACATCGGGAAGACTTCCATTCCGATCGGCTGTGTGCTGCGATCGGCAGTGGCGTACCAAGGGAGGGTGGGGAGGGCAGTCCACCCCGGGTGCAGCCTTGGGGAGGGTGCACAGCCGGCCAGGTCCCCTTACCTTTGTGGCGCTTCCCCCAACCAACCGACAACAGGCCCAGTCCGACAAACCTCCCTGCCCTGTAGCCGCGAATCTAAATTACCTTCTTACAGCAGCTTCAATACTCCAGCTGCTGTAAGAAGGTAATTTAGATTCGCGACTACAGGGCAGGGAGGTTTGTGGGACCGGGCCTGTTCTGTTGTCAGTCGGGCGGGGAAGCGCCACAAAGGTAAGGGGCAGGGAGGGAGAAAGGGAGGAAAGGCGGAGTGGAGAGGAAAAGACACTTAAGGTAAAACTGAGGGGGGAGAAGGATGCTGAAAGCACTGGGGAAGACAAAGGGGTGGAGAAGGACGCTGAAAGGACATGGGGGAGAAGGACGCTGAAAGGACATGGGGAAGGACACTGAAAGGACATGGGGAAGGACGCTGAAAGGACATGGAGAAGACAGAGGGGGGAGAAGGACGCTGAAAGCACATGGGAAAGACAAAGGGGTGGAGAAGGACGCTGAAAGGACATGGGGGACAGAGGGGGGAGAAGGCGCTGAAAGCACAGGGGGAAGCCAAAGGGGTGGAGAAGGATGCTAAAAGGACATGGGGAAGACAGGGGGGATAAGGACGCTGAAAGGACATGGGGAAGACGGGGGGGAGAAGGATGCTGAAAGGACATGGGGAAGACAAAGGGGGGAAAAGGACACTGAAAGCACATGGGGAAGACAGAGGGGGGGAGAAAGACACTGAAAGCACATGGGGAAGACAGAGGGGGAGAAGGATGCTGACAGGACATGGGGAAGATGGGGGGAGAAGGACGCTGAAAGGAAATGGGGAAGTGAGAGTGGGGAGAAGACGCTGGCAGGGAAGAAGACAAAGATGCCAGATATTGTTTACACTTTCAAAAAAATACTAGGACTAGAGGACATGCGATGAAGCAACAAAGTAGTAGTTTTAAAACAAAGCAGAGAAAATATTTCTTCACCCAATATGTAATTAAACTCTGGAAATCATTGCTGAAGAATGTAGTGAAAGCATTTTGCTTAGCAGGATTTAAAAAGGGTTTGGATAATTTCCTAAAACAGAAGACATAATTAAGATGGACTTGGGGAAATCTACTGCTTATTCCTAGGACAAGCAGCATAAAATCTTTTACTACTCAGAATCCTGCTAGGTACTTGGGCCCTGGGTTGGCCATGGTTGGAAACAGGATACTAGGCTTGATGGACCTTCAATCTGTTCCAATATTGGTAACTCTTATGTTATGAGCTCCAAGTTCTAAAAATCAATCCACATTCCACTAAGCTTTATACTCACAAGGTAGTTTTAGAAACATAGAAACATAATGCAGATAAAGGCTAAATGGCCCATCCAGTCTACCCTTCATTATCTCTTCCTATCTCTAAGAGATCCCATGTGATTATCCCAGGCTTTCTAATTATAGGCCAATCGGATGTGGTCCCTATTCACAAAAGTGGTCACAGGGATGAAGCAGGAAACTAGAGGCCGTATGCCTCACTTCATTTGTTGGAAAAATAATGGAAGTGTTGCTGAAAGAAAGGATAGTGAACTTACTAGAATCTGATGGGTTATAGGATCTAAGGCAACATGGCTTTACTAAAGGTAAATCTTGTCAAACAAACCTGATTTAATTTTTTGATTGGGTGACCAGAGAGCTGGATCGAGGACATATGCTAGATGTAATTTACTAAGATTTCAGCAAAGCCTTTGACACTGTTCCTCATAGGAGGCTCATGAACAAACTTGAAGGGCTGAAGTTAGGACCCAAAGTGGAGAACTGGATTAGAAACTGGTTGACAGACAGACGCCAGAAGGTGGTGGTTAATGGAAGTCGCTCGGAGAAAGGAAAGGTGAGTAGTGGAGTCTCTCAGTGTTCGGTGCTGGGGCCGATCCTGTTCAATATGTTAGTGAGTGACATTGCTGAAGGGTTAGAAGGAAAGGTTTGCCTTTTTGCTGATGATACCAAGATTTGTAACAGAGTAGACACCAAGGAGGGAGTGGAAAACATGAAAAAGGATCTACAAAATTTAGAGGAATGGTCTAATATCTGGCAACTAAAATTCAGTGTAAAGAAATGCAGAGTAATGCATTTGGGGATTAATAATCGGAAGGAGCCTTATATGCTGGGAAGTGAGAGGCTGATATGCACGGATGGGGAGAGGAACCTTGGGGTGATAGTGTCCGAAGATCTGGCTTTCCAACCATTTCAATGTAATATGTTAAAACTATATTGTAATCTATGTATATCATTCTTCTTGCCAATATGCACCATTGTAATCTCTGATCGCTCTGTGACCTCTTCTCTATCTGTATGTTGTAATTCGCTGACTGTACAGCTATTCTTCTCTGTGAATCGCCTAGAAGTCGCAAGATTAAGGCAGTATAGAAAAATAAAGTTATTATTATTATTATTAAAGGCAAAAAAACAGTGTGACAAGGCTGTGGCTACTGCCAGAAGGATGCTGGGCTGTATAAAGAGAGGCATAACCAGTAAAAGAACGAAAGTGTTGATGCCCCTATACAAGTCATTTGTAAGGCCCCACTTGGAGTATTGTGTTCAGTTTTGGAGACCGTATCTGGTGAAGGACACGAAAAGGCTTGAAGCGGTCCAGAGGAGGGCGATGAAAATGATAGGAGGTTTGCGCCAAAAGACATATGAGGAGAGACTGGAAGCCTTGAAAGCCTTAGAGCAGTGGTCAGCAAACCATGACTCGCGAGCCGCATGCGGCTCTTTGGCCACTTGAGTGGGGCTCGCGGCTCTGCTAGCTAGAGCAGGGGTGCCCAACCTGCTTCCCTTTTCCTTAAAGAGGACACTGAATTGCTGGGTTAACCAACCTTCCCCACCTGACATCAATTCTGACATCGGAGAGGAAGTTCCGGGCCAGCCAGTTGCTGCCTGGCTGGCCCAGAACTTCTCCGATGTTAGAATTGACGTTGGGTGGGGAGCGTCCTCTTTACGGGGAAGTGAAGCAAG
The DNA here is from genome assembly GCF_902459505.1 of Geotrypetes seraphini. NCBI lineage: Eukaryota > Metazoa > Chordata > Amphibia > Gymnophiona > Dermophiidae > Geotrypetes > Geotrypetes seraphini. Next base: position 269,448,769 of record NC_047086.1, on the reverse strand, counting down.
GAGAACTTAGAACTCGGTGGCGGCCTGTTCCCCGATGGTGGCGGCAGCCTGTTCCCTGATGGTGGTGGCTTGGGGAGGGCAAGGAGAAAGAAAGAAAGAAGGGAGACGGGAGACAGAAAGAAATAAGGGAGACAAACGGAAAGGGGGCATGGAGAGAGAAAGATAGGGAGACCGACAGAAAGGGAGCATGGAGAGAGAAAGACAGATATACAGAAAGAAAGGGGACATGGAGAGAGAAAGAAGGGGGCAGGGAGAAAGAAAGAAAAAGTTGGGGGAGGGAATGAGGTCTGGAGGAGAGGAAGCATACAGGAGGCTGAAAGAAGGGAAGAAATATTGGATGCACAGTCAGAAGAAGAAAGTGCAACCAGAGACTCATGAAATTACCAGACAACAAAGGTAGGAAAAATGATATTATTTTCAATTTAGTGATCAAAGTTTGTCTGTTTTGAGAATTTATATCTGATGTCTATATTTTACATATGACCCCTTTTACTAAACCACAATAGAGGTTTTTAGCACAGGGAACCTATGAGCATCGAGAGCAGCGCAGGGCATTCAGCGCAGGAAGTTGAGAGCGCAGTTGGGCAGCCACTACCACCATGATCTTGGTGAAGGTTCTGGACACTGAGGCCAGTCCAAAAGGTAGAGCCGCAAACTGGAAGTGCTGTCCCAGCACATGGAAACACAGAAACCTCCTGTGTTCCTGAAAAATTGGTATGTGGAGGTACGCTTCCGTGAGATCCAAGGAAAAAGCCAAGAACTTCCCAGGTGCTACTGCCGCTACAACTGAACACAGAACTCACAGGAATGCATTCACTGCCTTTAGGTCCAGAATTGGTTTCAAATCTTCAGAGCCTTTCTTTGGCACGATGAAGTATATCGAATATCTCCCTGAGCCCAAGTCATCCTTTGGAATAGGTTCTATTTCTGCCAGATCTAGCAACCGGCGAACCGTGGCCCACATGCGTCAGACTCGTTCCAGATTTCCAGTGGGCAAAGACAGGGAGAAATCTTAAAGAGGTCGGTAAAACTGCAGTTTGTGACCCTCTCTGAGTACTTCTAGGACCCACTGGACCGAAGTCACCCTCTGCCACTCTGGTATGAAGGCCGAAAGTTGCCCCCCAATTTGAGGGAGAGGTGCTAGAAGCCTGGTGTCAGAACTACTTCTTAGAGAGGGCAGGAGGACATTTGGTTGAACACTGTTGTCGGGCCTCCAAAGGGAGGTCTGGAAAGGGCTCCGAACCTCTGCCCTGTTGCTGGGGGCCCAGCATACTGGTGACGGCACTGATAGGACCGAAAATTTGGCTGTCCCGAACCCCATGCTGGGCAAGGCCTCGCTCGCTCCAAGCAGAACCTTAGAGTTACAGTCCTGAACACTGGCCATGAGGTCATCCAAACCCTGGTCAAACAAGAGCAAACCTTTGAAAGGCAACCTGCTCAGCATAGCCTTAGAAGAAGAATCCCCCGAGCACTGGTGAATTCACAGCATTCGCCAGGCTGATATTGAATAAGCTCCAAGCTTAGCAAAAACCTTGATTATGTCAGAGGGCATCTGCCAAATAATTCACCCCGGAAACCAGGAAGTCGAGATCCAGAAGGACAACCTCCTCGGGATCCTGGCGGAGGTTGGTGTGACACGCATGTGCAACAAAGGAGGTGGCTGCTATAGCTCTCACTCCCGCCGCTGCTGTCCTGAACGTATTTTAGGACAACTCCTCCATCAGAGGGCAAAGAAGTACGCTTAGTGACCTGTGCCACCGTCAAATCTACTTTCAGTGGGGCCAGTTGTTTGGTGAAATTCGAGTCCATGGGATACAATTGTGCCAATGATCCCAGCACATTTAAGGGGATCCTCCAGTGACTCCCAGACTTCTAAGAGTATGCTAGCCAAATCCAGAAAGGAAGCGGATTGCGGACGCTGATCACTCATAATGGAGCATTCTGCCTGTTCCGTACGGTCTGAATTTAGGTTCAAGCCTTAAGGGACTCAGAAATAATATCAGGCAGGTGACTAGTTTTAAATATTCTGCGCACTGCCAGGTTATCCCCAAGATCTTGGGACCTGCTGTCAGTAGGATCACGAAGATCCACTAAGTTAGCCACATTGATGGACGCCGCCGAAGAAATATGCGACAGTAAAGGGACAAAAACTGAAGCAGAAGCGATGGCAGGAACCACCTGCCTGCTCTCTGGAGTCCCAGAAATAGAACACAGAGACAAGTTGGAATCCAGAGGAGGGGCAGACTCCATCTGCTACACTGGATTCTGAGTGGAAGAAGCAGGCATAGCTTTTTTAACCAGAAAAGTCTGCTACATCATATTTACAAATTCGGTGGGGAGGGGGGGAATCACCAGCGGCAAGGACCGCTCTGTGTATCTCAGATTTAGAGTGCTTAGCAGATTTATGAGACTTTTCCCTAGAACTGCGCTTGCATTTTGCGGAAGCGCCCTCCGCGCCCTTCTTAGGTGCACCGGACACTGCAATTGCATCTCCAGTCGAATTGGAGGAAAGCGGGGCCTTTCGGAAGAAGGGAGCACTGAATTTGCGCACGCTTCACCCCCCTCGCAGGCCATGGTGCACATAATACATGGCTGCAAATCTGGCAGCCATCTGCCACAGTTATGGCAAGAATCCATGCCATCCTGTCTTGAGGAGGCCATCTGTGAAGTTTGTAGCAAAAATGAAGCACCTAAGATCAAAAAATATACTTTTAAAAGTTTTAAAGAAAATCCAAGATGGCTGCCCTAAAACGGCACGGGAAAATGGTGAATTTGCAATTTTACAGGTGGGGGAGGGGGACTAGGGCATGCAGGGAAACCATCCTAAACCCCCTTTTTAGGACCCCCCCAAAATTGCCAAACTCGTGGGTACACAGACACTCACAGTGGCATCTACTGCAATAGGAAATCAATGGCAAGCCAGCTAAACACAGAGCAAGCAAGGAGATCAGTACCTCAGGATTTCAGGTTTTCTGACCGCCTCACCTTTCCTGTCATCCCAGTGATTACCAGGCCATCGCAGGATAAATAGGGAAGCCACGCAGTCCAGTCCCAATACTGGTCGCGCCTCCACTGAACCGATCAGTCCAGCATTTCTCTAATAAGCACCCCAATCCCCCAGCGACCCCTCTGCATTCCTCTCCTCCACAGGATCCAATAAGGCATCTACTCTTGCACTCTTCAGGCTGTTGGCAGTGTGAGTGAAATAAACACACTGCCTTTGGCAGCCCGGAAGCTTTCCCTCTGTTACTGCTTCATGCCTAAGTGAAGACAGAAAGCAGTAGCAATGGGAAAGCTTCTGGGTTGCAGAAGGTGGCATGTTTAATTCACTCATGCTGCTGGCAGCCCAAAGAATGAAAGGGTGGCTGCAGCGATAGATCCCATCATCTTTCCTTTTCTCTTCCCAATTACCTACACTAAACTAAACTAAACCTTAGGTTTGTATACTGCATCCTCTCCACAATCGTAGAACTCGGCACGGTTTACAGGAGCTGGGATGGAAAAGGAACTCCAATGGAGGGTTATAGGACTTAGTATAAAGAATGTTTAGAGGGGCTTAGTATACCAGAGAGGGAGGAAGTATTACATCCAGCATCTCCCTCCTTCCCCACAACCCCAGGGTCCCTTTCTATTTCCAACTACCCTTCTATCCAGAATTTCTGTACCCTCTCCCTTCATACCACCCCTTGAGACAAATGTATCTCCCTTTCTTTTCCCTCCCTCCATTCCATTGTCTACCATCTTTCTCCCTCTCCTCTGTTTCCAGGCCCATTATTTCTTCCCCTTCACCTCCCTACTCCCAACCTCAGTCCAGCATATCCCTCTCTCTTTGAATTCCTTCCCCCGTGTACTTCTAAAAGAGCCTTTAGGCCAAACAGGACAGTTACCCTCAGTCCCACAACTTTAGGCCCCCCCCAAGGCCGGCATGCTTCCGTCTTGTCTCCACCCTCGTCCAGCGCCCCCTGGCCTTTCCGATCTAGGTTTAAAAAGTAATTACTGTCTGCTAAATATTACCGGCACAGCAGCCATTCTAAAAGGCTGCCCTTGGACTCTGCTGCACTTTCCCTCTGCTGTGATCTATCCCAGACCGAAACAGGATGTTATGTCAGAGAAGGGGCAAAGCTGTGGTAGAGGGAAAGTCCAGTGGAGGCCAAGGGCAGCTTTTTAGAATGGCTGCTGCGCCAGTGATATTTAGCAGACAGTAATTACCTTTTAAACCTAGACTGGAAAGGCCAGGGGGACGCCGGACAAGGGTGGAAACAAGGAGGAAAAATGCTGGCCTTTGCAGGGCCCCCTAAAGCCATGGGGCCGAGAGCAACTAGTGTATCTGCAGTCAAGTGAAGTCCCTAAACTATTGTGAGAGCTCGGGCACCCACAACATCCACAGAGCTGGCGCCTATGCTTGAGGCACATCTAGTCCCATCAGGTTTTCAGGATATCAACAATGAATATGCATGAGATATATTTGTATGCAGTACCTCCTTGGTATATAAATATATCTCAAGCATATTTATTGTGAATATCCTGAAAATCTATTGGGACTAGGTTGAGAAGCATTGTACTACTCATTCTTCTTCCTTAGAAATCCTATTTGCATGTCCCATACTGTCTTTAATTCAGATGCAATTTTTATCTCCACCACCTCTACTGGGAGGACCATCCTTCTTATAAATAAGTATTTCCTTAGATTACTCCTCGTCTATTCCCTTTTACCTTTATCCTCTGCCCCCTCATTCCAGAGCTTCCTTTCGGTTGACATAAACATGCCGCATGCCACCTGTGCATTTATGCGACAGGTATTTAAATGTCTCTAGCATATCTCCCCTCTCTTGCCTTCCAAAGTATACATATTAGATCTTTAAGTCTGTCCTCATATACTTTATGACTAAGACCACCGACCAATTTAGCAACCATCTTCTAGACTGACTGCATCCTGTTTATATCTTTTTGACAGTGCAGTCTCCAGAACTGTACAGTACTCTAAATGAAATTTCACCATAGGCACTATCACCTCCTTTTTCCTGCTGATCATTTCTCTCCCTTTGCATCCAAGCATCCTTCTGGCTTTTGCCATCACATTTTCTGCCTGCTTGGCCAATATAATATCATCAAAAACGATCACCTTCAAGTCCCATTCTTCTTTCATGCACAGAAATACTTCACCCCCTATATAGTACTACTCCCTAGTACTACTTCTATTATTTGTCATTTCTATAGCACTGAAAAGCATACACAGTGCTGTACATTTAACATTCAATATACAGTCCCTGCTAAAAAGAGATTACAATCTAATTTGGACAGACAGGATATCTTAGGGTAGGAGAGTTTCTAGCAGAAGGAATGATATGATGGGTATAGATATCTGACAGTGAGTGGGAGTTAAGAGTTGGAAGCAGCTTCAAAAAAGCATGCTTTTAACTTGGATTTCAATACTGCTAGAGATGGAGCATGACGTATTAACTCTGGAAGCCTGTTCCAGGCATATGGCACAGCAAGAAACAAAGGATGGAGTCTGGAGTTGGTGGTGGAGGAGAAAGGTACAGATAAGAGGGAGAGAGCATAGGGGGAGAAAAGTGATGAGAGATATTGAGGGGCGACAGAGTGAATGCACTTGTAAGTCAGTAAGAGGAGTTTGAATTGTATTCAGAAATGAATGGGGAGCCAATGAAGTGACTTGAGGTGAGGGGTAATGTGATCTGGAGAGGGGAGAGAGATGGTTGAATGGAAGACCTGATAGAAGTACATTGCAGTAGTCTGAGAGATGATGAGAGTGTAGTTAAGGGTTTTGGTAGTGTGCTCAGAGAGGAGAGGTCAGATTTTGGTAATATTATAGAGGAGGAAGCGACAGGTTTTAGCAGTTTTATTTTATTTATTAAAAAACTTAGGGCTCCTTTTACGAATCCGCTTTGGCGGTTTTAGCGCACGAAGCTTTTTAGCGTGCGCTACGTGGCTAGAACTAACGTCAGCAGTTTAGAGCACGTTAAACCGCTAACGCGGCTTTGTCAAAGGAGCCCTTATTATACCACCTGGAGTCACATCTGTTTCCAAATAAACATACAAGTTTGTTCGATCAGAGCGGAGGAGAGAGGAGTCAAAGATTACCCAGAGGTTACAAGCTAACGAGACAGAGAGGAGGAGAGTGTTATCTATAGAAACAGAGAATGATGGGAGGGGGGAGGTGAGTTTTTGTAGCCCAAGTGCATGACCCTACATTTTTTAGCATTACATTTAGCTGCCAAATTCTAGACCATTTTCAAGGCTCACTGTTATTCACACCATTAGGGATGTCTACCCTACTGCAGATTTTGGTATAATATGCAAAGAAACAAATCTTACCAGGCAGCTGCTTTGCAATATCATTCATAAAAGTGTTAAAAAGAGCTGGACTAAGGGTCAGTCCCTGCGGTACACCACTGGTATGCATCCCTTTCATCAAAGTGAACTTCATTTACCGCTACATTTTGTATTGAACCAGTTACTAACCCATGATCCATACCAAGAGCAGAAATTGCGTCAGAGGAGAAGCTTCTGCCCACAGACACACAAGACTTCAGGCAGGCTCCAGCGGCTTGAACAAATTACACTGTAAAATAAAACGTGCTATGAAGGTAAGAGGGAGGGAGATGCTCTGACTGTGTGAAGGGTGCTGAAGGGCAGTAGAAAGGAACAGACGCTGAAGGGAAATAGGGAACAGAGAATGGGGTAGAGGTGAAGGGCCTGGAGGAGAGTCACGAGTGGTGTCCCACAGGGCTCGGTGCTTAGGCCGCTGCTATTTAAACCTATATAATAAAAAGCTAGCCGCGCATGCGCACTCAGACCTGCGTGATCTGTCATCCCTGATCCGTAGGTCCGTGGCCAGAGTGCGTATGCGGCGGACAGATCGGGAAAGCACAGCACATCCGGCGACTCCCCCCCCTCCCACCCTCACTCACTGCCAAAACCACCACATCCTCCTTCTCGCCGGCTCACCTGCTTTTAAAAATAAAGAGAAAAGCGCTGCACTGCGCTAACGCTGGCTTTGCTGTCTTCTGTCCACTGCGGCCCGCCCTCTCTGACTACTTCCTGTTTCCGCTATGGTTGGCCTCAGTGGATAGAAGACGCCGAAGCCAGCGGCTGTAGCCGCAGATCTCCGTTCCTCCGGGGGGGGTCTGGGAGGAGAGGGTTTGCGGCCACTCAGCGCCCCCATTGAGGAGCCCTGCAACATTCCGCTGCCCGGGACCCGAGTCATTTGCCGCCCCCCCCCTCTTCCCTTACCGTGGGCCCAACTGGCGATTTAAGCAGCGTGTCAGCAGTCTTCACACGCTGCTTCGGGCCTTTCTACTGCCCTGATTTGCTCCGGACGTGCCAGAGTAAATCAGGGCAGTAGAAGGACCCGAAGCAGCGTGTGAAGACTGCTGACACGCTGCTTAAATCGCCAGTCGGGCCCGCGGGAAGGGAAGGGAAGGGGGGGAGCCGCAAAGGACTCGGGCCCGCGTTTGTAGTCGCGACTGTGGGAAGGGAAAGGGGGTAGAGGAAACGCTACAAGAAGAAAGACACAGGGGAAGGTGCACAGGGAACTGGTGTGGGGGGAGGGAAATGGAGGGGGAAGGAATGCTGCTTTGGACAGACAGACAGAGGGAGGAAGGGAGTCAGAAAGACAAAAATTAAGACACAGGGGCAGGTGCATAGGGAACTGGTGTGGGGGGAGGGAAATGGAGGAGGAGGGAATGCTGCTTTGGACAGACAGACAGAGGGAGGAAGGGACATAGAAGGAAAAGAAGAAAGACACAGGGGCAGGGAGATACACAGAAAGACAAACAGACAAAGGGGGCCAGGGACAGAGACAGACAGAAAGAAAGACAGCGGGAGTCGCATCAGGAGGGGTGCAGGATGCCGCAGAGGGAACTTTTCCATTGGGTGCAACTGGGCGGCTGTCAGGGGCAGAGCAAGGTAAGTGTATCATAGGGATAAGAAGGAGGGGGGGGGAGAAAAAGGAAGGGATGCCTACTGCTGGACAGGGGGAGAAGGAAAGAGGTGCTGATGGACGGGGGGGTGAAGAAAAAGGAACGGAGGCCTAATGTTGGACAGGGGGAGAAGGAAGGTGCTGCTGGACAGGGGGGAGGTAAAACAAAGGGAGAAGGGCTGCTGCTGCATAAGGAGAGCTGTGAAGGGGTGGTGGTGGACACAGGGGAGGTAAAAGAAAGGGAGAATGGACAGGGGGAGCAAGCAAGGGGTGGTGATGGACAGGCAAGGAAAAAGAAAGACAGAAAGAAAGAAAGCGGCTAATGAGAGAGAGAGAAAGAAATAGAGAGACACACACACATATATTCTAGCACCCGTTAATGTAACGGGCTATAAGACTAGTATATTCATAAATGATCTAGAAACAGGGACGAAGTGTGAGATAATAAAATTTGCGGACGACGCCAAACTATTCAGTGGAGTTTGGACTAAAGAGGACTGCGAAGAATTGCAAAGGGATTTGAACAAACTAGGAGAACGGGCGACGAGGTGGCAGATGAAGTTCAACGTTGAGAAATGTAAAGTATTACATGTGGGAAGCAGAAACCCGAGGTACAACTATACGATGGGAGGGATGTTATTGAATGAGAGTACCCAAGAAAGGGACTTGGGGGTAATGGTGGGCATGACAATAAAGCCGACGGCACAGTGAGCAGCGGCCGCTAAGAGAGCGAATAGAATGCTAGGTATAATCAAGAAGGGTATTATAACCAGAACAAAAGAAGTTATCCTGTCATTGTATCAGGCGATGGTGCGTCCGCATCTGGAGTACTGTGTCCAATATTGGTCGCCATACCTTAAGAAGGATATGCGTTACTCGAGATGGTTCAGAGGAGAGCGACACGTCTGATAAAAGGGATGGAAAACCTTTCATACGCTGAGAGATTGGAGAAACTGGGTCTCTTTTCCCTGGAGAAGAGACTTACAAGATCATGAAGGGCATAGAGAGAGAGTAGAGAGGGACAGATTCTTCAAACTTTCAAAAAATAAAAGAACAAGAGGGCATTCGGAAAAGTTGAAAGGGGACATATTCAAAACAAATGCCAGGAAGTTCTTCTTTACCCAACATGTGGTGGACACCTGGAATGCGCTTCCAGAGGATGTAATAGGGCAGAGAATGGTACTGGGGTTTAAGAAAGGATTGGACTGCTGGAAAAAGGGATAGAGGGGTATAGATAGAGGATTACTGCACAGGTCCTGGACCTGTTGGGCCGCCGTATGAGCGAACTGCTGGGCATGATGGACCTCAGGTCTGACCCAGCAGAGGCACTGCTTATGTTCTTATGGGAATGGGGAACAGAGAGTGGGGAGAAGATGCTGGAAGGGAAGAAGACAAAGAAGCAAACTATGGAGGAAACGGAGGGAAGAAGATGGGTGCCAGACTAATTGGAGGGAGGATGAAGGGATAGATGGGAGAGGCACAGTAACCGAGCAAATGGAAGATGCAGAGAGAAGGCAGACAGTGGATGGAAGGAAATGAATGAGAAGATGAGGAAAGCAGAAACCAAAGGTAGAAAAAAAATTATATTTCTTTTCTTTTTTTTTTGCTTTACGATAAAGTAGTAATAAATGCTCACTTGATCTTATGGTTCTAATTATAGAAAAAACAAAAAGAACAATGCAAGAAATTAAGATTAATATTGAGGATAAATTAAAGTTTTTGAAAGAAAAAACATCTGAAGTTGAATTCAAAAAACATCAAGAAGATATGCGTATGCATGTAGATATCTTTAGAGCTGATTTACAAAAAAATAAGTTAAAAAAAATAAGTTTAAGAAATTTAAACATGATGAAGATGATTATGTTAATCAGAGAGTTTATCCTTGGATGAAGAAAAATAAGGCTGAGAAAATTCAAAAAGAGAAAAAAGTAACATTTGATAAAATCTCGGAGTCAACAGCCAATAATTTTAGTTCCGATGAAGATTTTTTAGAATCCAGACCCCGGTACCAACAGAGGGGATGACGTCGGCGTGGGAACCATCAGGGTTTTCCATAGAATCAACAGAACTATCAACAGAATTTTCCACAAAATTACAGTTACAATCAGAGGCCACAAACGAGATCTCAGAGGGGGCAGAGGTTCCCGTAATTAATCTTTCAGATCATCAACTCTCTATTGATGAAATAAACATCCTTAGTAAAGGTTTGACTTTTGTACTCACTAGGAATGCTGACTTTTTTCAAACACGGATTGACATTGAGAAATTTATTCGCAAGTTGCGTATTAAGATGTTTTTTTCACAAGATAATGAAACGGAAGATTGCTCCTTTGTATTTCCTAAATCCATCTGGGTTCCTCCGGGTCCTGTCGATTTTTTATTGGATTCTTTTCAAAAACTAGTAATGATGGAATTAAAGAAAAAAGATATTCCAGAGGAGGTGCTAATATTTGTAACCATGAAAGGAGAGCTTTGAATGCATTACAGAATGATGAATCCCTGGTAATCAGAAGGCAGATAAAGGTGGTGGTATTGTGTTATTAAATAAAACCATGTACCTTTCGGAAGCTTATAGACAACTGGAAGGAAGTGAATATGAGAAAATATCTATAGATCCTACAGTGACTCTTCAAATAAAAATTAATCGGATTACAAAAAAAGTGTTAGATTGTGGATATTTGACGAAAAAGGAATGTAAATATTTCAATGTTTTACATCCTAAGGTACCAGTCTTATATCTTCTTCCAAAGGTTCATAAATCCATGATTAACCCCCCTAAGTGTCCTATCGTCTCAAGTAAGGGGTTGTTATTAGAAGCTTCCTCCACATCTATATATATAAAATCGGAGGTATGTATGTGTGTATGTATGTGTGTGTGTATGTGCCGCGATCACGCAAAAACAGCTTGACCGATTTGAACAAAACTTGGTATGCAGATCCCTCACTACCTGGGATGATATGTTCTGGGGGTCTCGTGGCCCACCTGCACACGTGGGCGGAGCTACAAACATAAAATCAGATTTCACCCATTCATGTCAATGGAAAAAATGTAAAAAGCTGCCATTCTCACAGTAATTCAAAAACGGCTTGACCGATTTGAACAAAAATTGGTATGCAGATCCCTCACTACCTGTGGTGATATGTTCTGGGGGTCTCGCGGCCCACCTGCACACATGGGCGGAGCTACAAACAGAAAATCGGATTTCACCCATTCATGTCAATGGAAAAAATGTAAAACGCTGCCATTCTCACAGTAATTCAAAAACGGCTTGACCGATTTGAACGAAACTTGGTATGCAGATCCCTCACTACCTGGGGTGATATGTTCTGGGTGTCTCCCGGCCCCCCTGAACACGTGGGCGGAGCTACAAACATAAAATCAGATTTCACCCATTCATGTCAATGGAAAAAATGTAAAAAGCTGCCATTCTCACAGTAATTCAAAAACGGCTTGACCGATTTGAACAAAAATTGGTATGCAGATCCCTCACTACCTGTGGTGATATGTTCTGGGGGTATCGCGGCCCACCTGCACATATGGGCAGAGCTACAAACAGAAAATCGGATTTCACCCATTCATGTCAATGGAAAAAATGTAAAACACTGCCATTCTCACAGTAATTCAAAAACGGCTTGACCGATTTGAACAAAACTTGGTATGCAGATCCCTCACTACCTGGGGTGATATGTTCTGGGTGTCTCCCGGCCCCCCTGCACATGTGGGCGGAGCTACAAACAGAAAATCAGATTTCACTCATTCATGTCAATGGAAAAAATGTAAAAAGCTGCCATTCTCACAGTAATTCACAAACGGCTTGACCGATTTGAACGAAACTTGGTATGCAGATCCCTCACTACCTGGGGTGATATGTTCTGGGGGTCTCGCGGCCCTCCTGCACACGTGGGCGGAGCTACAAACATAAAATCAGATTTCACCCATTCATGTCAATGGAAAAAAATGTAAAAAGCTGCCATTCTCACTGTGACCAATTTGGACGAAACTTGGTATGCAGATCCCTCACTACCTGGGGTGATATGTTCTGGGGGTCTCGTGGCCCACCTGCACACGTGGACGGAGCTACAAACAGAAAATCATATTTCACCCATTCATGTCAATGGAAAAAATGTAAAAAGCTGCCATTCTCACAGTAATTCAAAACCGGCTTGATCGATTTGAACAAAACTTGGTATGCAGATCCCTCACTACCTGGGTTGATATGTTCTGGGGGTCTCGCGGCCCTCCTGCACACGTGGGCGGAGCTACAAACAGAAAATCAGATTTCACCCATTCATGTCAATGGAAAAAAATGTAAAAAGCTGCCATTCTCACTGTGACCAATTTGGACGAAACTTGGTATGCAGATCCCTCACTACCTGGGGTGATATGTTCTGGGGGTCTCGTGGCCCACCTGCACACGTGGGCGGAGCTACAAACAGAAAATCATATTTCACCCATTCATGTCAATGGAAAAAATGTAAAAAGCTGCCATTCTCACAGTAATTCAAAACCGGCTTGACCGATTTGAACAAAACTTGGTATGCAGATCCCTCACTACCTGGGTTGATATGTTCTGGGGGTCTCGCGGCCCTCCTGCACACGTGGGCGGAGCTACAAACAGAAAATCAGATTTCACCCATTCATGTCAATGGAAAATATGTAAAAAGCTGCCATTCTCACTGTAATTCAAAAACGGCTTGACCGATTTGGACGAAACTTGGTATGCAGATCCCTCACTACCTGGGGTGATATGTTCTGGGGGTCTCACGGCCCACAACTCTATTTTGCTTGCTCAAGGGTGGGTTCACCCAAGAATTTATATGTTCTTGCTCCAGGAGGTGAAACTAAAATTGTTGTTTATAATCACGTTTTGCGTTAGTTGTATTGTATTCATTTTGTCAAATATTTCACTTTATAATTTGAATATTGTACTTTTTATTAAGCTGTAAAAAAATACTTTCATTCACCACTATAAAGTATCTTTATTTGAATCCATTTACAGTGTTATTGCTATAATTAAATACCCGTGCAACTCCGGGGCATCAGCTAGTATGTGGATAAATTTCTTCAGCTTTTTGTGAAAACCAGTAATTCATATATTCAAGATACTACACATTTTTTGAGGAAGTTAGCAGAGATAACTCCAAAGAAAGATTGTTTTTTGGTTACAGTGGATGTTTGTTCTTTATACACTACTAGCGCCGGACACCTCCCCCATCAGGTCAGCTGATGCTTCATTTAAACGAGTCTTCTGCGGCGCACGCCGAAGGAGCAAGCAAAAGGAGCAGATCCTGCTCCTTAGTGCGCTCCTTCGTGCGCAACCTGAGGGCACCTCAAAATTTTAACCTTCTTATCCTACTAATAGAACTAGAATTCCAAATACTTTTATTTTATTATACTTTTTACTGCTAGGCTTACACCTCATTGGTAACCAGACTCCTGACTTTACCCAACCAATACAACTCAACATGTCAGCGGATCCGTCCGGAAATAATATCCCATCTTTCTGGGGACATCGTCCTACAACACACAAAACAATCACCTCACCCTATTCTTCTCTCGTACAAATTCCCATTACTATCTTCTCTTGTAATAGTACAGAAACATGCAACATTAGTAGCTTTAGTTTTGGGCTAATTAATGCCAGATCCATTAAAAACAAATATCATTTAATAAAAGACGAAATCGACAATAAAAAATTACAAGCTTTATTCATTACAGAAACCTGGCTTGCAGAGGGAGAAGAAGCTTATTTATCGTACTGCTGCCCTCCCAATTACAATTACATATTTAACCATCGCCATAACCGTAAGGCTTAGCTGTTATCTATAAACACAATTTTCTAAATTTATTCGATCAATCCCCGAAAGCTGCTACAATCGAGTTTCTTCAATTAAAATGCAATTTAAATAATCAGCTTAATTTTCTTTTACTATACGTTCCACCACCTATTGATCTAAACAAATCTTCACTACTTCAAGATATTTTGACGACCCCACCAATTCAAATACTAAAGACCTACTCAATGTCTTAATACCCCTTAATATTCACCCACAAATAACAGTTCCTACCCACATAGCTAATCACACACTAGACATGATCTTTGTACCACTGTCCCAAAAGTCTAACATCTCAGACCTGTCAGTCATGCCCGTCCCCTGGTCTAATCATCACTTCATATCCTTCACTTTTACTTTTTCAAAATTTACTCTTTCACTTCTACCTCCTAAAACTAAAACTAAAACCATTACTTATAGAGAATTCAATAACCTGGATAACATAGACATAACTTCAATTCTCGACCCAAATATCTTAACAACATTTTCTGACTCCATCGAAAATCAATTGACTGCCTGGAACTCATCTTTAGCATCCCTTCTTGATAAAATATCCCCATTAAAATCAAAAACCATTTCTTTCCGAAGAATTATTAATCCTTGGTACACTTCTGAGCTTCAATTGATCAAACAACAATTACGTTCTCTAGAAAGAAAATGGCGACATAACAAAACACTTGATAATCTCCAAACATATAGGGAAAACGTTTCATTATATAAAACCAAAATCAATCTGGCAAAGAAATCCTTTTATTCCAAAAAAATTGAAAAAGCAAAAAACTCCTCTATAATATATAACATCTTAAAATCTATGGACCCAAAAAATAACTTAAACAACTCCTTGCAAAAATCCTCTTTAAAAGCTCAAGAACTAGCCGACGCATTCACACAAAAGATAAATAATATCCGCAATTCTTTCTCTCAAAATATATCAATCAATTCAAATACTACTGAGTTTTCAGAACTCATTCCGACAGCAAAATGCTCAAATTTCAAAATCCCTACTCTCCAAGATATTGAATCTTTATTCAATCAAGTCAATATAAAAAGTTCCTGATCCGAAATACTTCCTCCATTCTATTTGAAAAAATATTTCTCACATTTTGGTCCATTTATATTATCTCTCATTCAGAATAGCTTACTTACCTCTACAGTCCCATCCCAATGGAAAACTTCATCCATTACCCCTATCGTCAAAAATCATAAAATCAGTATCAACGAGTTATCCAATTACCGGCCAATAGCAAATATACCATTCATTGCAAAATTAACAGAAAAGCTGATTTTTAATCAACTCTCCGACTTCATTGAAAAAACAAATGCATTACACCCGAACCAAACTGGATTCAGAAAATTTCACAACACTGAATATTCTTTAATAGGCTTAACCTCGAATATCCAATACTATCTAGATCACCACAAATCTGTTATTCTTTTTTCCTTAGATATTTCGGCTGCCTTTGATACCATAGATCACGATTTGCTTTTAAACAGACTCGAGGAAAAAGGAATAAACGAGAGTCTTAGAGTGGTTTAATTCATATCTTACAAATCGAACTTCCTCTGTTAGATTTAATAACGAAGATTCCATCTCCTATACTTCAACGTTCGGAATCCCACAAGGATCTATCTTGTCTCCTTTACTATTTAACATCTTCCTTTCTCCATTATTAGAGATCTGTCAGGCTATAGGTTTTACTCCATTTTCATACGCAGATGATATCCAACTTATACATCCCTTGGACCCGGAAAATGACACAGAAATTTCCTCTATAAACCAAAAACTAGAACAAATACAAAACTGGCTTGACACAAATAAACTAGCTTTAAACATTAATAAGACTAAATCCATCCTATTCAACTGGAAGAAAGATATATCACTCTCAAAACCATTTTATCTCAATAACATTCCGATCAATTTGGTATCTTCAGTTAAAATTCTTGGTGTACTTATAGACGATAAACTTTCCTATCACGAACATATCTCTCTCACTGTTAGTAATTGTTTCTTCAAATTACGTCAGATTAGGTCAATTTCTAAATTTCTCAGTCCTTGTTCATTAAAGATATTAATTCATTCCTTTATAATATCAAAAATTGATTATTGTAATGCCCTATTTATAAATATCACACAAAAAGAAAAAAGGAGATTACAGATAATTCAGAATACGGCCATAAAATTAATTTATAATGCAAAAAAATTTGACCATGTATCCCCTCTACTAATAGATGCTCATTGGTTACCAATCGGTCATAGAATTCTGTTTAAAATAATGCTCCTCATTTTTAAGACCTTAGCATCCCGTGAACCGCAATTCATCTCCAGATCACTGATCCCATATAAAACTCAACGCTCTTTGCGCTCATCAGATCAAAATTTACTCTCTGTACCTTCCTTAAAAATCTTAGGGACCAGAAGACCAGACATGTTCACTGTTGCGGGACCACAATGGTGGAATACCCTTCCTCAGTACATTCGAACAGAACATGATATTAAAATATTTAAAAAACTCCTAAAAACTTATCTATTTAAAGATGCCTATAACTCTTGAAATTTTTTACTTGTTTTAATTTGTTTTAATTATTTTAAACTGATTGTGCTTTGGTATTGTGTACCCTTTCCTTTTGTTTTTCCCTTTTTTCTTACCATACCCAAACATTGTAACTTTAATTCCAATCCTTACCCAGTGTTCCCTCTAAGCGGGCGGGTGTTGTGAGCAAACTTTTTTCACCGTGAGCCAAAAATATCGGGC
Source organism: Geotrypetes seraphini (assembly GCF_902459505.1). NCBI lineage: Eukaryota > Metazoa > Chordata > Amphibia > Gymnophiona > Dermophiidae > Geotrypetes > Geotrypetes seraphini. Next base: position 269,432,239 of record NC_047086.1, on the reverse strand, counting down.
GCCAGCAAGTTATGAGCCAACTCGCCCGATTCTCCTCTCGCCGCCCTGCCATCTGCCGTACGCCTCTTCCGATCGTGCGCTGTGACGAGAAACGTGTGCGCTGCGATGTAATATTTTGTGCGCCAGCGCACGCCAGCGCAGCTTAGCGGGAACACTGGTTCAAATGGTTTTATTTATTTCCCCAAATTTATTTTTGTTATACGCATTGAAAATATTTGATATTGCGTTTAAATCAAAATCTCAATAAACTTGAAACGAGTGCCCGTGAGATTGTGGGAGGGTTAAATACTCAAAACTTAGAAGTTTTTGCTACGCCAGCTTTCTGGTATCTTTACATACAGTGGCGTACCTAGCATATGTAACATCCGGGGCCCATCATTTTTTGGCACCCCCCCCATCTGTAAGAAAAACATGATTTTTAGTAACAAACCACACGTCACACATGAGTACCTAGGAAAAGGCAGCATCTTACATATTGCAGTGAGCAGTACATCAATACACCCATTGTAAAACTAAACAAGCCAGACCAGCACAGATCAATCCTACACCGTCAATCCTAACAGAAAACCATGTCTTTCGAACACACAGAACACAGAAAACACCTTCGCCTAGTAAGGAATATGTAATCACAAACTAACCCCTCCCTCTTTTACAAAACTGTAGTGTGGATTTTAGCTACGGAGGTAACAGCTCTGATGCTCATAAAATTCTGAGCATCAGAGCTGCTACCACCAAGGCTGGTGCTAAAAACGCTTCACAGTTTTGTAAAAGGGGGGATAAAATAAAAATACATAGACAAAGGTTAAATTGAACCAGCAAGAAGCTGGACTCTGCATACAATGCTTCACAGAAACAGTGACACATGTCTCCTAAAGCAATAAATAAATAGAAATTTTTTTCTACCTTTGTCTTCTGTGGTTTCTCCTTTCCTCATCTTCTTGTAACTCTCTTCCTTCCATTCACTGTCTGCCGTCTCTCTTCCCCTATATGGCATCTTCTCTCCTTCTATGCCCCTTCCAGAAACTGTATGCCTCCCCCTTCCATCTCTCCTTTCACCCCATTGGTCTGGCATCTCTCTCCTCGCCTTCCCTCTCCCACACCTCTCCTCATAGTCTGGTATCTCCCCTTCCCTGATTCTCTGGCATCTCTCTCCTTTCCTTTTCTTCCATCTTTCGCTCCCCCTCCATGCTCTCACATCTCCCCCTTCCTTTTCCCTTAGACTGGCATTCCTTCCTCCTATGCTCCAAGCCCTGGCATCTCCTTTAATTCCCTCCCTCATCTTCCTTCTCCCTCCAGCTGGGTACCGCAACACTCTTCCCTGCAGCTCTGCACTTCCCCACAATTGCCATGCTTCGGTTCCTCTTCTTCCTTCCTTCCTCCCCCCCCCCCCCGCGGGACCCTGCGGCACCATCAACTCTTACTCCCTCTAATGTCGGCCCTGCAGCTCCAGACTTCCTCGCACCTTCTCCCCTCCCCCTTTGGATCGCTATTATTTTAAATGTTATAGCCGCGGAGCTGTATCCATCAGTGGAGATGTCTAACCTCGGCCTGCCCCGGAACTCTTACTGCAGCAGCCGCCCGTCTAGGCAGGAACAGGAAGTCACTGTTGCAGTAAGAGTTCCGGGGCAGGCCGAGGTTAGACATCTCCACTGATGGATACAGCTCCGCGGCTATAACATTTAAAATAATAGCGATCCAAAGGGGGAGGGGAGAAGGTGCGAGGAAGTCTGGAGCTGCAGGGCCGACATTAGAGGGAGTAAGAGTTGATGGTGCCGCAGGGTCCCGCGGGGGGGGGGGGAGGAAGGAAGGAAGAAGAGGAACCGAAGCATGGCAATTGTGGGGAAGTGCAATCCCCCCAATGCGTCCCCTTACCTTACCTCCCCTTACCTTTGCGACGCGTGTGTGCGCTGTGAAGAGAAACTTTGCGCTGCGATGTAATATTTTGTGCGCGAGCGCAGGCCAGCGCACCTTAGCGGGAACACTGTCCTTACCCCTCATGTTAGTATTATTTGATTTTTATTATTACTTTGTTAAGTTTCTTCCTTTACTTTATTTAGATTAATCGCCTAGTAATTGTAATAGGCGATTCATCAAAAAAGATTAAATAAACTTGAAACTCAGCCAACGGTTTCGCCAGGACATCGCTCAATTCTCTGAGCACTCTTGGGTGCAAATTGTCTGGTCCCATGGCTTTGTACACCTTGAGTCTTGCCAGTTCACTGTAAACTTCACCTGGTGTGAACTCAAAATTCTGAAACGGGTCTTTTGTGCTTTGTGTTGCCTTCAACTGCGGACCGTGTCCCGGTGCCTCACAGGTGAAGACTGAGCAGAAGTATTCATTCAGTAGTTCGGCTTTATCGGAATCTGCTTCCACGTAACTTCCGTCCGGTCTTCTAAGGCGTACTATCCCGCCTGTGTTCCTTTTTCTGTCACTAATATACCTGAAGAAGGATTTGTCCCCCTTTTTAATGTTTTTTGCCAGAATTTCTTCCACTCGAAGTTTTGCCTCCCTAACTGCCATTTTGACCGCTGTAGACCTGGTCCTATATTCTACTTTTGCCTCTCTTTTCTCCGTGCGCTTGTAGGAGAGAAACGCTTTTTTCTTCTCCTTAATGAGGTGCGAGATCTCCGCGGTGAACCATTGGGGTTTATTGTTTCTTTGTCGTTTATTTACTGATTTTATGAAGCGGCTAGTTGCTTCATGTATGGTTGATTTCAGTGTTAACCACTTAGCTTCTACATCATCGGTCTCCGCTTGGTCCTGCAGCGTCTGATGGACGAAATCTCCCATGCGTGCGAAGTCTGTGCCCCGGAAATTGAGTACCTTTGTTTTCGTGTTTGATCTAGGGAAGCCTCTCCTAAGGTTGAACCATACTATGTTGTGGTCGCTGTTGGCTAGCATATCTCCTACTGAGACCTCTGAGATGCTTTCCCCGTTGGTGAGTACCAGGTCGAGGATCGCCTGGGTCCTAGTGGGCTCCGTTACCATTTGTTTGAGACGTGCTCCCTTTATGGAGGTTAAGAGCCTCCTGCTACCGCTGGTTGTCGCTGAAAATGAGTTCCAGTCTGCATCAGGCATATTGAAGTCCCCTAGCAGTACAGCTTCTCCTCGTAGAGTGATATTCTCTATGTCTTCAATTAATTCTGCATCCCTGTCTTCCAGTTGTCTTGGGGGTCTGTATACCACACCTAGATACAGGCATTTTTCTCTGCCTCTTGCCAGGTTTACCCAGAGGGACTCCCCGGTGTACTTGACATCTGTGATCCTGGTGGTTTTGATGTCCTCTTTAATGTATAGAGCTACCCCCCCTCCTAACCTGCCCTCTCTGTCCTGACGAAGTAGATTGTAGCCCGGTATAGCCATATCCCACCCATGTGAGTCCGTGAACCAAGTTTCAGATATTGCCACCACATCTAGGTCGGCATTCCTTATTTCAGCCTCCAATTCTAGAATTTTGTTACCTAAACTGTGTGCATTGACATACATGGCCCTCCATATCTTGTGTTTGCTAAGTCCCTGTGAGGCGTATCCTACCCGAGTCGGTGTGACTCCCAAAGAACTGTTTGCAATGTGGGTACTTACCTTGGACATGGAAGCGGAGTTTCGACTCACCTCATCAGGATAATTCCTTTCTGCACTAATATGTGAATGGGTACCCTCCCCCGACTTACCTAGTTTAAAGCCCTGTGAAGCAGGCGGGCTAGTCGGTGTCCGAAGACGTTCTTACCACTACTGGTCAGATGGAGTCCGTCTGGTCCCTGAAGTCCTTGTAGCGCTTCCCCATGGTTTAGGAATCCGAAGTTCATATCCCGGCACCGTCCCTGTAGCCACTCATTCGTCCTCAGGATACATTCATCTCTGGCTCTTCCCTTGCCTCTAACTGGGAGGATCGATGAGAAAACCACCTGCGCTCCTGTCCGCTTCAGCCTCTCACCCAGTGCTCCAAAGTCTCTGGTGATGGTCTCCGGTGTGTTCCTGGCAGTGTCGTTGGTTCCTATGTGGACAAGAAGCATAGGAAAGTGGTCTCGGGGCGTGAGTAGTCTATCCAGACTGGCGGTGACATCTCGTATCCTGGCTCCAGGCAGACAGCAACAAGCCACAGTCGACTTCCAGGCACAAAGCCCCAGACGACGTCAAGGCACAAAGCCTCAAGCGACGTCGAGGCGCGAAGCTCCTAGTCGACATCGAGGCATGAAGCACCAGTCGACGGTGTTTCAAGTTTCAAGTTTATTAGTTTTTAATATCCCGATCATAAAACAAATATCTGACCGGTTAACAATAAAATTTAAAATAGGATAGAAAGAACTAGTTGTTGGTGTATTAGAAAAATTAGAGAAAACATATAAAACATGTACTGACAAACCTGACCTTGAGGATGAGTAGGGAGGAAGGGAAAAGTTACATAATATTAGAAGAAATGAGATAGAGGGAAGGGATAGAACATGAGGGATAAGGGTGCATGGTATAAAAGATATGCGCTGAAGTAAAGGTTAGTTTTGGGAAAAAGATAAATAAGTAAACAAAGTAGAGATTAAGATTTGTCAAAAGCATCTTGAAATAGGAAAGTTTTAAGATTAGTCTTAAATTTTGGTAAATGAATTTCATCCCGGAGAAATTGAGGGAGAGAATTCCATAATGTGGGGGCAGTTATAGCAAAATTAGTTTTCCTAGTATAGTAGGATTCTTTTAAAGATGGAATGAAAATGAGTTTTTGGTCAGTAGATCTTAAGGAACGGGGAGAACTTTGGGGTATTAATAATTTATCAAGAAATAAGGGCAAATGGGAGAGTTTGATTTTAAAAGAGAGCACGGTGAGGCACAAAGCCCCAGGCGACGTCGAGGCACCAAGCCTCAATCGACGGCGATGCACCAAGCCTCAATCGACGTCAAGGCACATAGCCCCAGTCGACGTCGAGGCACAAAGCCCCAGTCGACGTTGAGGCACAAAGCCTCCGGCGACGGCAAGACACAAAGCTGCAGTCGACGCCGAGGCACCAAGCCTCCGTCGACGCCGAGGCACCAAGCCCCCGTTAACGCTGAGGCACACGTCTCAGAGGACGGTGAGGCACAAAGCCCGAGTCGACGTCGAGGCACAAAGCCCGATACGACGGCGAGGCACAAAGCCCCAGGCGCCGTCGAGGAACAAAGCCTCAGGCGAGGTTGAGGCACAACGTCCCAGGCGATGACGAGGCACCAAACTCCAGGCGACGGCAAGGCACAAAGCCCCCGTCGACCTCGAGGGACAAAGCCCCAGTTGAGAACGCCCCAGTCGATCCCAGGCGATGGCGAGGCACAAAGCCCCCGGAGACGTCGAGGCACGAAGCCCCAGCCGACGTCGAGGCACAAAGCCTCAGTCGATGTCGAGGCACCAAGCCTCAGTCGACGGCGAGACACAAAGCTGCAGTCGACGCCGAGGCACCAAGCCTCCGTCGACGCCGAGGCACCAAGCCCCCGTCAACGCCGAGGCACACGTCTCAGAGGACGGTGAGGCACAAAGCCCGAGTCGACGTCGAGGCACAAAGCCCGATACGACGGCGAGGCACAAAGCCTCAGTTGAGGGCGAGGCACAAAGCCCCAGGCGCCGTCGAGGCACAAAGCCTCAGGCGAGGTTGAGGCACAACGTCCCAGGCGATGACGAGGCACCAAACTCCAGGCGACAGCAAGGCACAAAGCCCCCGTCGACCTCGAGGGACAAAGCCCCAGTTGAGAACGCCCCAGTCGATCCCAGGCGATGGCGAGGCACAAAGCCCCCGGCGACGTCGAGGCACGAAGCCCCAGCCGACGTCGAGGCACAAAGCCTCAGTCGATGTCGAGGCACCAAGCCTCAGTCGACGTCGAGGCACAAAGCCCCAGTCGACGTCGAGGCACGAAGCCCCAGTCGACGTCGAGGCACGAAGCCTCAGCTGACGTCGAGGCACAAAGCCCCCACCGACGTCGAGGCACCAAGCCCCAGTCGAGGACGAGGCACAAAGCCCCAGTCGAGGTCGAGGCATGAAGCTCCAGTCGACGTCGAGGACCACCAAAGTCGTTCAGAAGTCGGCACCGTACCAATGAAACTGGTAATGAAGGTGCAGCAGTGCGCTCCATGAGGGCAACCTCGAGAAGAGTATTCCCATGAAAGGAGGCACGCTTCGAAGGTCTCCGCGAGGCAGGCCCGACTGCACGCGATGCTCGGAATGCCTGAGACTCAGCCGGCGGCGTTACCGAGGTAACACACCTAGAAAGAAATAAATACTTACCGGGGATCGATCCGATCGAAGGAAATTGGGTCCCGGCCATTCAGCTCACACGAGGTGAGCCCAGAGAGAGGCCAGGGAAAAAGAAACACAGCTGCAGCCAAACGAGGCCTAGAAGCATGGCTGAAGCCCGAGAAGGGCCTGCCAGTGGAATCACAAGAAAAAATCCTTTATATTTTTTTTTTTTTGAAACAAAGAAAATACACGATAAATCAACAACGCACAGCGACTCCCTAACAAAATAAAGAAGCCGCGGTGCTAGAAAGGCACTTAGAAGAATGCAGAGAAGAGAGACAGGGCTTTCTGGCTCCGCGGAAAACTAAGAACTGAGGACCATGAGGAGGGGATGCGCCCTCTAGTGGATCAGGAAGGCACACACAGGCGTGGTGCAGCACTAGCAAACTTGAAATCTTCAATCAAGTTTGCTTGAAAAGCTGTCCGCGTCGGGGCTCCGTGGATGACGTCACCCACATGTAGAGAATATGCTGCCTGCTTGTCCTGGGATAACTTGACCATTCTCTGTTTTAAAAATGTTTCCATGAATTTGCTTACCACAGATGTCAAACATACCGGCTTGTAATTCCCTACTTATTCCTTACTTCCAATTTTGTGGAGAGGGACCACATCCGCCCTTCTCCAATCCTCTGGTACCACTCCCAACTCTAGAGACTCATTGAAAAGGTCAGCAAAGCCACCAGAACTTCGCAGGGTGTCGGTTTATGCTAAGGAGTGGAAGGCCTTTCAACATTGGTGTGCCCAGGACCAGGTAGACCCTTATTCAGCTCTGATCTCACTAATTCTTGCCTTTCTTCAGGCTAGTTTGGATAAAGGCCTCACTGTGGCTTCTCTTCGGGTCCAAGTGGTCAGGCTCTCCTATTTTAGATCCCAGGAGGGTTGTTCCTCCTGTTGTAGCTAGATCCTTGAAGAGGGCTCTTTGTGTCAGACCACCAGTTGAGCATCCTTTCCCTTCCTGGGACCTTAACTTGGTATTGTCTAGCCTTACCAAGGCTCCGTTTGAGCCCCTTTGAGATGCTTCCCTCTTGGATTTGACGCTCAAGACTGTTTTTCTGGTTGCCATTATTTTGGCATGTCATGTGTCTTGTAGAGACCCCTTCCTCCGTATTTCAGAGGCAGAGGTTTCCCTTCAGACAGTTCCTTCCTTCCTACTGAAGGTAGTTTTGGCTTTCCATGTTAATCAGGAAGTGTGTTTGCCTGCCTTTCAGCCGACAGGTTCCAAGACATAGGACCGTCTATTGAAGAAACTGGATGTGTGCAGAGTTCTTTTGCATTATCTAGAGCAGTGGTTCCCAACCCTGTCCTGGAGGACTACCAGGCCAAATGGGTTTTCAGGCTAGCCCTAATGAATATGCATGAGAGAGATTTGCATATACTGGAAGTGATAGGCATGCAAATCTGCTCCATGCATATTCATTAGGGCTAGCCTGAAAACTCGATTGGCCTGGTGGTCCTCCAGGACAGGGTTGGGAACCACTGATCTAGAGATCACTAACGAGTTTCATCTCTCTGATCATTTGTTTGTGCCTGACTAATTCAGTTAAGTGGGTGCTACCGCTTCCAAGGCCACGATTTCCAGATGGAGCCATAAGGCCATTGCGTCAGCTTACATTCTTGCTGGGAAACAGTCCCCTGTTTCTGTCAAGGTACATTCTACCAGGAGTATGGCTTCTCCATGGGCTAGATCTGTTTCTTCTGAGGAGATTTACAGGGTGGCAATGCGGTCTTCACACGCTTGCCAAGTTCTACAGAGTAGATGTAGCGGCAAGACAGGACTCTGCCTTTTGGTCCTCGGCCAGTGCAGCAAGCCCACCCTAGCTTTTTGGGACTGCTTTTGTATGTCCCATCTGTCTAGACCCAGACCTGCCTGCTCACTTATTGCACTGGGAAGAGAGATTATATACTTACCTGGTAAGCTCTTTTCTAGTAGATAGGTGAAACATTCTAGACTCCTGCCATGTCCTTCTTGCACCTGCTTACAGTTTTCAGTCTGTTTATGCTTCTCCGAGCTGATTCTTGGATGCCTGTCAGCCCTTGGGGGCTGGGAAGAATTTGTATATATGTTTTCAATTTAATGGGGAGTAGTTTCTGAGCTCCTGTGTTGGAGGTTAACGGTACTGTTTAGTTACTTTTTGAGCAGAACAATTTGTTTAAGCCTGTTGCCACAGGTGCCTCTACTTCACGTGTATTTGGTGGTTCTACGTGCTTGGGTATTAACTGTAGATGGAGCTAGAGAGCCCAGTGAAGTACAACAGAGGCAGAGTGAAAAATCCAGAGTGGATTCCTTCTGCAGCAGCATGTGGCTATGGGGAAATAACCCATCTGTCTAGAACACAGGTGTCGAAGTCGGTCCTCGAGGGCCACAATCCAGTCGGGTTTTCAGGATTTCCCCAATGACTATGCATTGAAAGCAGTGCACGCACATAGATCTCATGCATATTCATTGGGGAAATCTTGAAAACCCGACTGGATTCCGGCCCTCGAGGAGGGACTTTGACACCCCTGGTCTAGAATGTCTCATCTCTCTACTGGAAAAGAGCTTACCAGGGTAAGTACATAATCTCTTTTTCCAGCTGTATATTCTAGCAAATATAAGTGCACTCCTGCATGTCCTTATAGGTTTTTAACTAAAGGCTCCACATTCAGCAGAGACTTCTGTAAAATACTGCCAAAACTGAGCATGCCATAACCTGGATGTCTGAATTCCAGTCTCAGTGTTCTATATAAAATGGGCCATCACATGTGTGAAAACAGTTTGCACAATTTACAATTACATAAACTGAGACATGCCCGACTGCTCTAAGCAGTTCACCTTTCTTGTTAAGCAATGTAGGTTGTTCTGTAAATCTCTCTAATATTTGAATTTACTAGCATTTTCATCCAAATTGGATTCCAATATCCTTTATAATTTTATCACTCAGATGGGTTATGGGTAATGTGACCATACGTCCCGTTTTGAACGGGACCGTCCTGTTTTTAGATCCCTTGTCCCATTGTCCCCACACATAGCTTCGGGACACCGAAATGTCCCATTTTCAGAGACAGCATCCTGAAGCTGTGCACTGGGACAAGGGGACAGGCGATCGTTTTCCCTTCCTGCTGTGCCAAAGCCAGCCTCCCTCCTTCCCTCTCTCCAGCGCCGATTAAACCCCCGGTCCACCGCCACTACTACCGCATGCCGCCCAGAAAAGGAAGGTCCAGGTACCAGCCCACAAGCCTTCTTCCCGACGTCAATTCTGACGTCGGAGAGGAAGTTCTGAGCCAGCCAGGCAGCGATTGGCTGTCCCAGAACTTCCTCTCCGACATCAGAATTGACGTCAGGAAGAAGGCTTGTAGACCGGCGCCTGAACCTTCCTTTTCTGGGTGGCAAGCAGCAGCAGCAGTGGCGGTGGATTGGGGGGATTGAATTGGCACTGGAGGGAGGGAAGGAGGGAGGCAGACAGGCAAGCTGGCTTTGATGCAGCAGGGAGAGAGGGAGGGAGGCAGGCTGGCTGGCTTCGGAGGAGGGGATGGGACAAATGCTGGAAGGCAGTGAGGGGGATATAGGAAGGAGAGAGGGAGGAAGGAAGGAGAGAAAAAGGCAGAGAAAGGGGGGTTGTAAGCAGAAGAAAGACTAGAGAGAGAAAGACCTGGACCAAAGGGGAAAGACAGGAGGCACTAAGGACATGGGAAGGGGCACTAAGGACATAGGAAAGAGAACTGGTGGCACTAAGGACACAGGAAGGGGCACTAAGGACATAGGAAGGAGGCACTGGGGGCACTAAAGACATAGGAAGGAAGGAGGGAGGGAATAGAAAGGGGCAATTGTTGGGCCTGAGTGCAGAACGAAAGAAAGAAATGAAAGAAAAGATGCACAGTCAGAAGGAAACGCAACCAGAGACTCATGAAATCACCAGAGAGCAAAGATAGGAGAAATGATTTTATTTTCAATTTAGTGATCAAAATGTGTTCGTTTTGAGAATTTATATCTGCTGTCTATATTTTGTACTATATTTGTCTATTTTTCTATAGTTACTGAGGTGACATTGCATATTTTAAAATCATCTGCCTTAACATCTTTGAAAATCCCCCCAAATATAAATGATAATTAACATTTTTTCTGCATATAGTGTGCTTTGTGTTTTTTATTTTATTTTATGGTTAACATTATGAATTAATAAGATATTATATATACATGAAAAATGAATGGAACAAATTGGGGGTGGGATTGGGGGCAGGACTGACAATTAATAGATGTCCCGTTTTGATGAAAAAATAAATGGTCACGTTAGTTATGGGCCATGCATCTGATATCCTGCCTTTCTGTAGTACAATTATTAATTTTTTGTCTTAACAAAAACAGCTACACACATTTTTGCATCTCAGGACTTAAAAGAGCATTTTCAGGTTGGGGGGGGGGGGATTGTTTGTTTGTTTGGTAGATGGACAGACTCAAAGTTACCACAACTGCAAAATTTCACTTACACTCATGAATAAGTTTAGAAATTTTGATTCCAAAATGCCTTCAAAATGTCAGGGTCCTCTTTTCTATCATTCTCCGTAGCAGCTCATAAAATTAATTGCCACATCCTTGTCAATGACACAATCCTGCATCTCTCCCTCCTCTAGCCTGTGGTTCGGCACCCAAATCACCCTCCCCTCACGTACCTTCAAACTTGTCTTATAAAGCAGCAGTAGCACAGCAATACACCTAGGCCAGTTGTGGCCTGCTCTGGAGCACTTCCTCTAATTCAACTTCCTGTTTGTACATGACTGAGATAGGTCAGATGGAGTGCTCTGTAACAGGCCACAGGCGTCCTAGGTATATCTGAGCACTGCCCTATAGAAAACAAGTTTGAAGACTAATTGAGGGGGGAGGGGATTAAAAAGCTGAACTGTGGGCTGGTGGAGGCAGGTGAGGGACAGATGTCAGGCAGCACACTGGTGCTAGGGGGGTACACAGACTGATGCTGGATAGTGGGAGAGAATGATGGAAGAGAAGTGATGTTGGACCCAAAGGTGGAAGGAAGAGGAAGAGGGAACAAATGTAGGTTATATTTGACTTATATGTGGGTCAAAGCATTTTTGGCCATTTTCAGTCCCAAAACTGCATTCAGCTTATATGTCAGATCAACTTATGCACAAGTACATTAATTGGCCGTGAGAGCAGCAGAAGGAAAAGTCTCCCCTCCCCCAACAACCCCTGCCCCCGTACTTTAAAGTTGAAGGATGGCAGGAGGGATGCCCACTCCCTTCTGCCAGCAGATCGTCGGGGTCCCACAACAACCTCCCAACCCCCGCCCTCCCCCCGTACTTTAAAGGTGAAGGACAGCAGAAGGGATGTCCACTCCCTCCGGCTGGCAGGCCCACCCCTTCTTGGTATATCCTGGGAAAGGCCTAAGGCCATGATTGACTCAAGCCTTAGATACCAGAGCCAATCAGAGCCTTAGGCCCCTTTCCAGTGCATCTTGGGATGGAAGAGAAAGGCCCTCCATTTTAAAGAGTAGGGCTTACTGGCTGGAGGGATGGGCATTCCTCCTTCAACTTTAAGGTATGGCGGAAGGAGGGAGTAGTTAAACAAAAAAGGCAAGGACGGTGTCTTTTCAACCAGTGGTAAAGTCTGATCAAGGAAGGAGGGAGTAGGCATCCCTCCTGACAGCCCTTGGGGGAACATCGAACGGCCTTGGGTGGGAGGGAGGGAGGAATCGGGGACTCTTTTTTTAATTGGGGACTTTTTGTGGTGAGGTCTGAGCTGTCAAGCCTTACTTTCCTGTCAGTGCCCGAGCCAATCAGTACTTCTGGAAAGTAAGCAAGGTCTGACCCTGCTAGAAAATTTTGCTTGTAAATGTAGTACAATGAGGTTAGAGAATCGCCCATAAAGTTTAGAGAATTGTCAGAGTGCTTGCTGTTAATGACCTCATTGTAATACATTTGCATAGAACAATTAGAAGCTGCTAGGAAGCATGGAAAAGAACACGATGAGCCATTCTGAGAATCGGCCGGTAAAATACTTGGATGCTAAACCGGCTAGGACTGGTTTAGCTTCCATCATTAAATGCATGGTGAGAATCTGGCCCTACACACAGAAGCTTATGACATAGGGTTGACTCACCACATTTGCATTTTTATATTTTTCATTTATTCTAGCCTTTAAAAGTGAATATTAAATTTACTTTTGGCATATATATAAAGCAAAACATAAATCTTACCAGCATTTACAGGTACACTCAGCACAATTCCAAGGGATATCAAGGTGGGATATGTAATGGCAATTCCAAAATTTACTAGAATATTGAATGCTGTAGAAAGTAAAGAAATGTGGTTCTCATTATTGCTGCTATTTTAACGGTGTAGCTCTTAGATAATAAAATGATAGGCCAATACACATCAAATTTCCTGAGTTGTATACATGGTAAAATATCTGGAGATACTCTATAGAGGGTTTTTTTTTTTCTCAACTTGTCAAAAAAGATATTTGGATTATTAGATCAAGTGCTATTCAGCTGTGTCATATGGAGACTTTTCCAGACTGTATTACAGAGAGAATTTGTTTATACAGCATTTCCAAAAATTAAGGTGCACTAAAAAGAATATTACTATTAAGTGGAGAGAACAAGTAAGTCTATGAAGAAAAAAATATATACACTTAATCAGGTAGGAGATATGACTACCTCGACAAGTGGCATTGACCCAGGTCATACCTGCATTTTCAGCAGCATTATTCAGATAGCACTAGGCAGTCTGTAGTTTTTAGCATTATCTGGATAAAGCCTGGGTGGTCCAGCATTTTTGCTGGCGAGGGGTGATAGATGGAGAAATGGGCATGGGGCTGGTGGGCAGTGGTGAAACTTGCTGCACATGATCCGGGGTATGAGAGAGGAATAAAATGTTGGATGTGCCAGTAGAGGGGGTAGGAGAGATGCTTGGATCTCTCAAGACAGATGGACAGAGAGAGAGAAAGAGGGAGACATATTGCCAATAGGGGTGGAGGAGAGAAGAAGAAAAGTTAGACTCATGGAGGGACAGAGAGAGAGAGAGAGGGAGATGTTGGTTGGTGAAGGGAATGAGATCAGGAGAGGAAGCGTGCAGGAGGCAGAAAGAAAGAAAGAAATATTGAATGCACAGTCAGAAAGAAATGCAACCAGAAACTCATGAAATCACCAGACAACAAAGGTAGGAAAAATAATTTTATTTTTAATTTAGTGATCAAAATGTGTCAGTTTTGAGAATTTATATCTGCAGTCTATATTTTGCTCTATATTTGTCTATCTTTCTATAGTTGTTACTGATTGCATATTTTTAAATCATCTGCCTTGACCTCTGAAAACAAATATAAATGATAATTAACATTTTCTCTGCATACAGTGTGCTTTGTTTTTTAATTTTGTGATTACCATCATGCATTTATACAATTATAAAGCACTAGAAGACACGATATGTATTATTATGTATTTATACGATTATATTATAGGCACTAGAAGACACAATATGTTTTCGGTAATGGCTCCTCAACTGTGGAACTCATTACCTCAATATATTAGAGAAGAAAAGGATCTTACTTCTTTTAAAAAATATTTAAAAACCTATCTTTTTAAAGATGCATTCAACATTTAAATTTTAGACATCCGACCATATGCTTTAGGTTTTTAACTTTTTACCCTCCCTTTCGTCTTTCCCCTTTTTGTTTATTCTCTCTAACAAAGAATTGTAACTTTTCCCCCTATCCTCCTTGATTCATGTTTGTTTTAAACTTGTAAGTCTGATGTTATTTTGTTGTTTTTCACAACTATGTTTTTTAGAAAGTTGTACATCGCTTAGCAAATTGAATAAGCGATTCATCAAATATCAATAAAAACTTGAAACTTGATATTGTGTGTATATGAAAAATGAATGGAAGAAATTGCATTATAATTAATACTGTTGTTATAGGGGTGGGGTCAGGGTCAGAGCATGAGCAGGTCAGGGGCGGAGCTTGGGCAGGTCAGGGGCAGAGCTTGGGTGGGGTACTCAGTTGGTATTTGTTAGGCTTAGGGAGTACTTGGCTTGAAGTTCAGAAACACTGCTGTAGGGGGGGGGGGGTCTCTGCAGTAGGAGATGCAGGGCTGATGCAGAAAGTCATATACTAGAGCTGTGCCCAGGGTTACCTAACACATGTATAGTGAAGAATGTTTGTGCCCAGTGTGGTAACAAAACATGCAAATAAGCCATGTGAACATGAAAGAGTATGCCAGGCACCTGTACACGGGATTCCAGCCAGTGATGTACCAAGGGGGGTGAGGTCCGCCACAGGTGCACGCCCCAAGGGGGTGCACAGCTGGTCACCCACCGGGGAATAGGCTGCCACCGGGGAAAGGCTTCCACTGTCGTCATTGGGAACAAGCCGGCCGAGTTCTCCCTTCTTTTCTTCCCTGCAGGGCCAACCAACTCTCGCCATCCGATGTCAATTCTGACATCGTAGAGGACGTTCTGGGCCAGCCAATCACTGCCTGGCTGGCCCGGAATGTCCTCTCTGACGTTAGAATTGATGTTGGGCGGCGAGAGTTGGTCGGCCCTGCAGGAAAGAGAAGCAGGGCGAACTCAGAGCCAGCCTGTTCCCAATGGCGGCAGTGGCAGCCTATTCCTCAGTGGCAGCATTTTACCAATGGAGGTGGCATGGGGGAGGGGAAGGGAGGGAGAAAGAAATGGGGGGGGACACGAAAGGGAGCCAGAAAAAAAGGAGGCAGGGTGAAACAAAGAAAAAGAAAAAAATGGGGCACGGAGAGAAAGAGAGAAAGACAGAGAGAGAGAAAGAAAGGGGGCATGGAGAGAGAAAGAAAGAAGGGAGCAGGGTAAAAGAAAGAAAGAAATGGGTCACGGAGAGAGAGACAGACATTGAGAAAGAAATGGGGCATGGAGAGAAAGACAGACATACAGAAAGAAAGGGGGCATGGAGAGAGAAAGAAAGAAGGGGGCAGGATGAAACAGAGAAAAAGTTGGGGGAGGTAATGAGGTCTGGAGGAGAGGAAGCATACAGGAGGCTGAAAGAAGAGAAGAAATATTGGATGCACAGTCAGAAGAATAAAGTGCAACCAGAGACTGATGAAATTATCAAACAAAGATAGGAAAAATGATTTTATTTTCAATTTAGTGATCAAAATGCGTCCGTTTTGAGAATTTATATATGCTGTCTATATTTTGCACTATGGCCCCCTTTTACTAAACCGCAATAGCGGTTTTTAGTGCAGGGAGCCTATGAGCATTGAAAGCAGCGCAAGGCATTCAGTGCAGCTTCCTGCGCTAAAAACCACTATCACGGTTTAGTACAAGGGGAGGGGGTATATTTATCTATTTTTGTATAGTTGTTACTGAGGTGACATTGCATAAAGTCATCTGCCTTGACCTCTTTGAAAACCCGCGGAATATAAATGAAAATTAACATTTTCTCTGCGTACAGTGTGCTTTGTGTTTTTAAAATTTTATTGTTGGTAGATCATTTTGACTTGGCCACGAAGGTAAGGGGGAGGGAGGGGAGCTGCTGAAAGACATCTAGTAATCCTTGCAGGCTTGACTGTGCAGGGAATTATTTTTGTAAAATCATGTTTTGTTATGTGACTGGCATTATTTAGACTTTAATTTCTATGAATGAATAGAATGAAAATGATATAAAATTACTTGCTTGTTTTTATGTGCATGCACTGAAGGAAAGTGGAGAGAGAGTGGGCTGAGGACGCTGAAGGGAAATGGGGAAGAGAGAGTGGGGAGAAGACGCTGATTTATAAATTGACAATTGTACAGAATATTGTTTCTTTTTATACTTTAATATAAGTTCAATATAAAACAATTCAAGGCTTGTGTGGATGGAATCAGGTGGTTTGCGGGGATGGGGACCGAGCTTACGGGGATTAGTCCAATAAAATGGTATTTTCTTATTTCTCATTATTTGTTAATTTGTAAAGTGGTGATTGTTATGTATAAGTTTTTTCAAATTTACATCTAATGTCTTTATATTTTGCACAGTATTAGAAGACATGTATTACTGTTTTTGTGGTGCTGTAGTGTTGCATTGTATGCAGCGTCTGATTTCTTGGCGGTTCAGTTTAACTTTGTCTACATATTTCTATTTTTAGTTTGTGATTATTCCCTATTGGGCGAGGGTGTGTCTGTCTGTGTGTATGAAAGGGACAAGGCTTTCTGATAGCATCGACTGTACAGGATCAATTGACTGTGCAGGATCTGGCTTGTTTAGTTTTACAATGTATGTGTTGGTGTTCTAGTGCTCACTGCAGTGTTTAAGATGCTGCCTTTTCCTAGGTACACTCTTGTTGTGTGATATGTGAATTGTTACTAAAAATCATATTGGCTATACCTAGGGCACACTGCCCCACACGTATACCTATGCAGAGTACAATAAAACATACATAATCCAGCAGACTAAAATAATATACCATCATTAAACATATAAGCACAGCAGGATTCATACACTCACACCATTTGAAATGCCTGTACAAATAAATGTATTTTTAATCGTGGTTTTTTTTTAAATAAATCTTTATTCATATTTTTTTTAACTCACAATAAGTATAACACAAATACAATAATTTTATACTTTAACATTACATATTATATAATCAAATTATAGCTTTCATCAAATATCCCCCCTCCCTTATATCCAACAATTAATCATAAACAAAAGAAATCATAAAATATTTCTACCCCCACCCTGGACTTGTATAAACAAAAGGGAATTAATATTTATTCTATGTAATAATTTCAATCTTTACAGTATCTTGTTAATGGCTCCCAAATAACCTAAAATTTTAAATCCCTGCTGTATAGCAATTATCTTTTCCATTTTGAATATGTGGCATAAAGAGTTCCATCAAAAGCTGTAATTCAGCCTCTTCCAATTTTTCCAATTATTTGTAATTTGTTGTATGGCAACCCCTGTCATAATGAGCAGAAGCCTGTTATTAGAGGATATTTGGCTTTTAGCCCTCATTGACATGCCAAACAATTCAGTGTCATAGGATAATGCCACTGGATTTTCTAACAAATTATTTATTTGACCCCATATTGATTTTCAAAAAGCAAGAATGAATGGACAATAGAATAACAAATGATCTAATGTCTCAGCTTCAAGATGACAGTGCCAGCATCTATGCAACAGAAAAAAACAGGTTTGTCTCATAGATGCAGACACTGTACATCTCATCCTCCAAGACCAAATTTGTGGCCATTGAGATGCTTAATCTCAATGCTCCAAATGTCCCTAAGCAGGTTGGTGTCCCAGAAAGTCTACCTGAAAAAACAAAAAAGGCAAACTATACTTATCACTAAGATTTTTCCATTCAGGGAATCCTATCTGAATGGCCTGCTTCATTTATAATTTTGTGATTTATTAAGACCATATTTATGTGAAAAGTCAAGCAGCTTACCATTAGAAATAACATCATATAAAGTACGTATACCTGCCTTCATCCAATATTTCCAGATTACCTTAAATCCGCCAATTTTAATCTTGGAGTTTAGCCGTAGGGTCTGATACTTTGATTTAAATATTGAAATAGGTGTTAAATTATTAACATATCTTAATGTTTTCCATGTATCTACTAATATTCTATTTTCTTTATATAACCTAGGCATTTTGATACTGACAACATGTCTTAATCTCAAAGGAAACATGAGTTGCCATTCCAACGTCAACCAATCTGGGGATTCTTCCATGAGCTCAGGGAGGATCCAGTTTATACCCTGATGCATAATATAGACTTGATGGTACCTATAAAAGTTGGAAAAATTTACCCCACCCTCCGCAATCGGTTTTTGTAGAGATACCATGGCAATTCTTGCTACTTTCTCCAGCCATATAAATTTTGTCAGAATACTATTTAATTTCTTGTAAAAAGACCCTTGGAAAAACACTGGCAACATACCCATTTGGTAACAGACTACAGGCAGAATCATCATTTTAACTGTTTGGACTCTCCCTCACCAAGACAGATGTAATGGGTTCCAATGCTTACACATTTCTGTGACCTTCAGTGATAACAATTTTTCATTGACTTTCATAGTTTCTTCCAGTGTACTTTTTATCAAAATACCTTAAATATTTTATACCCTCTTCCTTCCAGAGAAAAGGAACTGTATCAAATAATCCTTTTGTACAATATACATTTAGTGGAAGAACCTCTGATTTACTCCAGTTTATTTTGTAACCAGAGAATTTTCCAAATCTATCAATCAGATCCAGTAAATGTGGAATGGTGATTTCAGGATTCCTCAAATGAAGCAATATGTCATCCGCATAAGCAGAGACTTTATATTCCTGACCTGTATAAGGAATACCCTGAATCTCCTTTGCCTGCTGAATAGCCAATAACAAGGGTTCCAATACAATGTCAAAAAGCAAAGGAGATAACTAACGGACACCCTTGTCTAAGACAAAAACGTTCAGAAAACTTATTATTAATGTATAATCTTGCATAAGAGGAACTATACAAGGTCTGAATCATTTGTATAAATCCAGAACCAATACCAAACCAGTCCATTGCCTGATACATGAAGGTCCATTCCACACGATCAAAGGCCTTCTCTGCATCCAAGGATACAGAGAAGGCCAGATCTTTCATGGTTTTTGTTAGATTTAACATGTGAAAGGCCAGTGTGGTGTTATTTGATGAATGTCTCTGAGCAACAAAACCAGTTTGGTGCATACCAATAATATAAGGGAGAGCCTTGGCCAAGCGCAAAGCCAATAACTTAGCCAAAAGTTTTCCATCTACATTAATCAAAGAAAAAGGCCTGTAATTTGAAACCAATGTAGGATCTTTATTTGGCTTCAGTAAAACTATAGTTAAAGATTCTGCCATAGTTCCGCTATGTTGAGCCTGATATAAATTTAATAGATGAAGTAATAGGGTAATTTGAAAAGATTTGTAAAACTCTACAGTGAACCCATCACCACCTGGAGCGGATCCAACTCTAAGGAACTACAATGCTGCTTGCAGTTCTTTCATTGATATATGCTCCTTAAGACTTCCCTTTATATGCTCAGGAATTTTTGGTCCCTCAATTCATTTTAAAAATTCTAAACCTTCTAGCTCCTTATTTGAATAAGGCTCGGAAGAATACAAATCTTTATAAAATCTTAAAAATTGTTTTAAAATCGTTTCAATTTGAGAATGAGTTTCCCCATTCTCATCATTGATAGCCATAATTTTTACTCTCTTTTTTTTAGCTTTAAGGTAATTAGCTAGCATTCTCCCTGCTTTATTCAAGTTTCCATAATACAGAGCCTGTTGAGAGGAAATCTCATTGTATTTGTATTTAACTTTCAAGAGGGCCTGCAAAGTATTTTGTTCCCACTTCAAGGCCAATTATGACTCCAAGTCCTTAATCTTTTGTTCCAAATTAGAAAATTCCAGTATATGGTTTTTCCTAACATGTGCCGAATATGAGATAATTTGCCCTCTTATGATAGCTTTGAAAGCATCCCATAATGTTTCTGAAGATATTTCCTCTGAGGCATTGATTTGAAAATATTCATTCATTTTTAATTGAAATTCTTTAATAAAGTTAGAATCTGTAAGCAATGTATTATTGAACCGCCACACAGGTCTATTACAATCTTGTTCCTCAAATTTTAAGTCCATCTAAACTGCAGCGTGATCCGATAGAACAATTGAATCTATGCCAGCTTTGGTTACCTGTTGAACTAATTGATCTGATACAAATACATAATCTATTCTTGTAAATGATTTATGAACCTGGGAGCAAAAGGAAAATTCACGAGCATTAAAATGGAGAATTCGCCATATATCTTTTAATCCACAGGTTTGGACTAAATTATCCAATTCCATTTCAAAATCCTACTTGGTTTTTTATCCAACAATAGGTCCATAACAGCACTGAAGCTCCCAGCTACCACTAGATTAGAGGCAGCCAGTGGCAGAAGTACCTGTTGAAGAGTCTTAAAAAATTCTGTTTGATTCGAATTAGGGGCATAGATAGAAAACAGCATCAGAACATGTTTCCCCAAGGTCATCCTTACCTGAACCCATCTTCCTGAAGGATCTGCAGACATAAAATGAAATACATTTTTTATGAACTAAAATAGCCACTCCTGCTTTTTTGCCCACAGCTGGCGCAAAAAAACATTGCTTGACCCATTCACCCTCCAGTTTTTTAGATTCCCCCCATATTCAGATGAGTCTCTTGTGTCATACATATATCGGCATCTTGCTGCTTTAAAAAATTGAGCGTTTTCTTTCTTTTAACAGGATGATTGAGGCCATTAACATTTAAAGAAAACAATTTAAATTTCATTGTAAAATTTTATAGAATAGAAACCATAATAGTATACCATATACATTCCGTACATACAACCTTTGTTCAAAACACGTCCATAACCCCTAAAACCCCTCCCCTTTCCCCATCCCCTTTATCATACGATCATTTGAAGACATTTATTTAGACTAGCAGCTATGTCCCTCCCCCAGGCAACCAAATTAATTATTTTCTCCTATATAATTAAAATTAATGAACCCCTATACACTAAAAAATTTTCAGAATACCAAAATAAATATATACAGTAATTGTGTTTTAAGAAGTGGATAAATAATTAATAAATATTACAACAGCATTAATTCATTTCCTACCTATGTGGAATTCATTAATGAAATTAAGCAAATAAATATGACCATTTATCTCTACACCCCTCCCCCCCCCTAATAAGCTATTAAACACCTTCCTAGCAATGAGACCTAACATCTGAAGTTTTAGGAGCATATATCAGGGAATAAATATAAGGTCCAAGTGCAAAAAATAAATATTGAAGTATATTAGCAGAGTATATAGAGTTTCTACCTATATGGAAATTCATGAAAGTTAGGCAGAGTTAGGTCCAGGGAGGAGTGTGAGGACCTGCAAAGGGACCTGGACAAGCTGGAAGACTGGGCAAACAAATGGCAAATGCGCTTTAACGTGGAAAAATGCAAGGTCATGCATATAGGGAAAAAGAACCCGTTGTTCAACTACAAATTGGGGGGGGCATTGTTGGGAGACAGCAGACTTGAGAGAGACTTGGGTGTGCTGGTGGATGCATCACTGAAGCCATCTGCACAGTGCGCAGCAGCCTCGAAAAAAGCCAACAGGATGCTGGGCATCATAAAGAGGGGCATAACAACCAGGACGTGGGAAGTCATCATGCCATTGTATCGAGCAATTGTGTGGCTTTAATATGTTCTTTAACATATAACGCTACTCCACCCTCCCCTTTTCTTCCTACCCTGTCTTTCCTGAACAGATTATAGCTCGGTATAACTACATCCTAGTCATGGTTCTCCATGAACCATGTTTCTGTGATCATCGCTATATTCAACTTCTCTTCTTCCATCACACTTCTAGATCCAGAATCTTGTTTCCCATACTTCGAGCATTAGTATGTACTGCTTTCCAAACATTGCTCCCTTTTCTTATTCAGTGATTTATTTACCTGAGGGCTTATACTCACCCGGGGGTTATGATCACCCTGCTCCATCACTTCTCGTTTAAAGCCCTCTTCAGTAGATTAGCCAAAACAGATTGCACCACTGAAAGTTTGCATTTATTATTATTATTATTATTATTATTCTTTATTCTTATATACCGCCATACCCAGTGAGTTCTAGGCGGTTTACATCTAGGCGTCCACATCTGGAATACTGCGTTCAGTATTGGTCGCCGCACCTCAAGAAGGACATGGCGGTACTTGAGAGAGTCCAAAGGAGAGCAACGAAACTGGTAAAAGGGCTGGAACACTGCCCATACGCCGAGAGGTTGGATAGGCTGGGGCTCTTCTCTCTGGAAAAAAGGAGGCTCAGGGGAGATATGATAGAGACCTTCAAGATCATGAGGGGCTTAGAGAGGGTGGATAGGGACAGATTCTTCAGACTGAAGGGGACAACAAGTACGAGGGGGCATTCGGAGAAACTGAAGGGAGATAGGTTCAAAACAAATACAAGGAAGTTTTTTTTCACCCAAAGGGTCGTGGACACTTGGAATACGTTACCGGAGGAAGTGATCAGGCAGAGTACGGTACAGGGATTCAAACAGGGATTGGACGGATTCCTGAGGGATAAAGGGATCGTGGGATACTGAGGGAGGAGCTGGGATGTAACACAAGTATAGAAAGCTAACCAGGTAATAAGTATAGAAACCCAACAGGTCGTGCATGTGCAAGACCGGAGGGTTAGGACTTCGATGGGAAGATAGGACTTCAATGAGAAACCAAGGTGGCAAGGGAGCCCCTTCTGGTGATTCAGACAGGTCGTGACCTGTTTGGGCCGCCGCGGGAGCGGACTGCCGGGCAGGATGGACCTATGGTCTGACCCGGCGGAGGCATGCTTATGTTCTTATGTTCTAAGTTGCATGAACCAATGGATTTAATTATTTTAACCTTCTCTCTATTTCACTAAAGTTAATAACATAGTAACATAGTAGATGACGGCAGATAAAGACCCGAATGGTCTGCAAAAAATTTTTTTCTAAAATTAACATTTTACCCAAAATCTACTTATATTTCACAACTACAGGAGACAATGGGGTCCTTTTATCAAGCTCCGGTAGGGATTTAATGGGCGTAATACCACGTATTAAACTGCCTGCTGCGCTAGCCGCTAACGCCTGCATAGAGCAAGCGTTAGTTTTTTAGCCGGCCGCGGGGGTGATGAAATGTCTGACACGCTAACCCCACTAGCTTGGCTTGATAAAAAGGCCCCATTATGGATAAATGGGTTCCTATGACACAATCAGTTTCCTAGCATCCTCATTCTTATCCTACCTATGATATCAAACTACAACTTCTCTTTAGGACCCCACATCTCTCTCACATGTAAATTTGAAACTAATAAAGCATAAAGTTCCAGAATCCTACTTGCTTCCCATCAATAACAACATCTATCTTTTAAATTTCCCTCCCCTCCTCCATACACATCACTCTCACTATTAATCTGCCAACAAGGCAGGCTTTTGAAAATAAACCTCTAAACAAAACACACAATTGTTATCCTAGATCACTTATATTTTAAAGTACATAAGTTCATTCTTTCTGCTTTCTACCCACTCTTCATCCGGTTCAGCAGGTCCATTATACCAGTCACCTCTAGCCCGAAGCACATTGTTAAATCTGAGGGGCTGTGGAGGAATGTTTAAATTAGTGATTTTGAGGTGTTTGTGGGGCTAGTAGTGTAGCTAGTTAAGGGGGAGAGTTTTGTGAGTGGCTCCGTTTACCTCCTTGCCATTGTTTGCTGCCTGCAGGCTACGTCGGGCAGGGCTGCCGCTTGGTAGTGGTGGCCGCGGCATTCTAGGAGATTGGAAGCAGCCCCTGGTTTGGGCTGAGTGAGTCGTCAGCTTAGCGCTATTGGAAGCGCTGTGTTCTGCTTTCTTTGCTGCTCTTGCCGGCAGGTCGCGTCGGAACAGGATTGGTATGGCGTCAGAGCCCTACTCGAGCTGAGTGAACAGTGAGGAATAGGAAGTCAATGACAAATACGAGCCGCATCCAGAGAAGCAGGGGTCCTCAACCATGGAAACAAAACAGAGGCGAGTAAGGGAGCATTCCAAGTACACTGCTTACTGTAGGCCGCAGAACCAGTTCCGCCCATCTCTCCCATGTTACTAGCTTCTTTTGGATGTAAAGTAGATCCAGTGCACATCTGCCACGACAGCCCACGCCCCCGAATCTCCAAGTCCAGCCACACTCACCCCCTTGCATCTAACAGGATCTCCACCAAAGGCAGCAGCATGTGAGCAAAATCAACAGGCTATAGAGGCTTAAACTAACAAGTCCATAGAATCACAGGCTCCATAACAGAACGAAGACAGTTGAAGCCCCTTTTGTTGCTCTGCCCACCTCTCACCTCATTACCAATCCTCTCAGACGTCAGATATAATTCTGCATATATTTAATGTAGCAGCTTTATCTTCTTTTAAGTATAGAATCCTCACTTGTTGTTTTGAATGGGGGGGAACCTGCTCATAGTTCCATTACAGTTTAAAATCAATTGAGACATCCAATTCCAAGTATTAAAATAAATTAGAATCAAAACATTAAAACTCTTCTTTACTTCACTTAAATTCAGAGACCCACATAAAACAAATATAAAGTTAAAAACACATGTTCCACAGCCCTTAGGCATAGCGGGTCCGCCCATCTCCACTAACCCTAAGGTGTGATTGGCCCAGGCTCTTAGGCACCTGGGCCAATCAGGCCTTAGGATTAGTGGGGATGGGTGGACCTGCTATGCCTAAGGCCTGATTAGCGCAGGCTTCTAGAGCCTGGGCCAATCAGGCCTCAGACTTAGCGGAGATGGGCTGGGAAGGGGCAGGCCCATCTCATTTTGATGAGGCGGGCATGTTGGCTGGACAGCAGCAAGACCCGTCCAGCTGGCCAGCAATTTAGAAATTAGTTGGGGGGGAGGTTAGGGGAGTTATTGGTGGATCGTTAGCATGGGGGTCCGGCTTTCTGGCAGGAGGGGTCGGGCACCCTCCTGCTGGCAATCAAGAGTTTCGGGGGAGGGGGCGGCATTCCAGCAGGAGAAAGATGAGAAGGAGAAAATTTGGATATGGTGGTGGGACAGATTGAAAGGGATGCAAGAGGGAGGAATGTTGAACATGGTTATGGTTCTAGGGAAACGTGTAGGGACACTTAAGCTCACCCAAGGCTGAGTATGGGCATGGCCTTGGGCGAGTTTTAGCATCCATACTCGTCTCCCTAGAGCCACAACAGATGCCTGAAATGTAGGCCTCCCAGGATGCACCAGGAAGGGGAAGGCTCACCATTTTGAAGAGACAGGCCTGCCGGCCAGCCAGAATATATAAGCATTCTTACGGCTAGCCTTTCTTCAACAAAGATATGGGATAGTGACTGTGTGGTGGGAGTCAGGGTGGGCTTAGAGGTGTCAGGAGGGTGTTGAGGTTCGGGGGATGTCGGGAGGTTTGAGGTTTGGGGGTGTCAGTGGTTGAAGTGTGTTGGCAGGAGGGAGTTGGTATCCCTCCTGCCAATGGTGCTTCGGAGGATTATCGGGGGTTCAGGAGGGTCGGTGGCAGGAGGGAGTGTGCATCCCTCCTGTCAATTTTGGGGGGAGGTGCTGGGGATCACCTGCTGCAGCCGGCTCAGCTTATCACAGCAGGGGTATTTTCCCCCTTGTCAGCTGAGCTGGCAAGAGTCCTGCTGCCTTAGCTGATATGGAATTCTCTTGCAGCGATCAGCTGATGGCAAGGGATTCTTAAGCAAAGATAGGTGGCTGAGTCACTAAAGCTAAGGTGTGATCCTCTAAACGGTGCCTGTACAGAATCATCCACAATGTGCAGAGGATTGACCATTAGAATGTCTAATCTCTAATGCGTATCCTTTCTCATGTGTAGAACTTGATGAGATTAAGATAAGGTGGTTGTCTTTGATGAATGTCTTGAATTCAGAAGTTTTTGGGCAATCCTGGGATTCTAGTGGTATTACAATTCTGTTGTATTGACACATAAGGCTTGAGATGATTTCTTGTATTTTGTTGATTGCCTGGAATCATGTGCCTGGTGGTATCTGTAGAGGAGCAGTAAGCCGATAGCGCTGGATTGGTTGGCTGCCTCATCTTTCAACTTGCATGTCATGTATTCAAGGTCAAGTTGTATTTATGAGTATAGTAAAGATATGTGTAATAAGCTTTTGTAGATAAGGGGCTAAGCCTCTTTTAGATGGTCTAGGTATAGGTAACACTGAGACAAGTATATTGAAACCAGATATACTGATATCACTAATGAGTAAGATTGTGAACTTCAAACACCCAAATACCCAAATCATCACTAGTTCACAACCAACCCGTTGCAGGCTGTTTTAATGAAATGTTGAATGTTATTTATACTCAGACTATAATTTAACAAAAATATTTAGCTTTCACACGACGGAAGCTCAGCCGTTTTGCTAGTTCATGTTGTTTTCAGGGGTTAAAGACTTCTATAGTCTGTTGTAACTATTTGAACAACCTCAATCACCCAATCCAAGATTGCATGATAATTATAACTATATAACTATTGTCATCTAAAAGCATAGCCAATTGCTGACTAAATTGAAATACTTCTAGTGGGTGGATTATATTAGCCTAGCATTTTAATTTTAAAAAGGATTATTTATCTTTTGTTCTTAGACAAAATGGCAATTTTTAACAAATACCAACTGATATTGGGGGTACTGTATCTAATCTGTTATAGAAGCTGGTGCATTGATGAAAGGCTCCCTGAACCAATTCCTATTCACCTCTCCTGGCACAGGCCAACTAAGATGATCAAACCAACTGGTTCCCACCAGTTCTTACATGATTGTTTAAAACTAGGTCCATTACAAATCCAAGTAGTAAATACCACTCGTAAATCTTTTAAACCATATAGAAACAAGACCAAAGATAGAAATTTTAAAAAGTTAGAATGTATTGAAACTCCCACTCCAACCAATTATGGTAATTTTAAGGAATACTATTTGAACACTGGTTCTGTGAGAAATAATGATTGGATGGTGCAAAAGAACCCTGACTTCCTATTTCTGACAGAAACATGGCTGGTCTCTGATACGGATATTATTATGCAAGAAATTTTACCACCGGGATATAAAATACTTCCATTATCAAGAAGTTGGAAAAAAGGGGGTGGTTTAGTGATTATTTTAAAATAATCTTTTGATTATAACAAGATAGATTTTAAAACTATGGAAAACCTGGAAATACTAACTTGTAAGGTCACTAATGCCCAATTAGAAGAGCCATTGTTTGTGACATTATTTTATATCCCTCCCAAAAAATGGATGAGCACCAGAGAGTTCTTTGAATTTCTCAGTATAAACACCTTAAAATAATCGTATAACATGTTATTGGGTGACATAAATATACATTTAGAGCAAGTGGGAAAATCAGAAGTGACTGAAATTGATACCTTTTTAACAACTCTTAGTTTTTCAATGCCAGACACAGAGGAAACACATGAAAAGAGTCACCAACTAGACACAGTTACTTTTTCACAAAAAGAAACCCCTGACCCAAAGATTCAATATTGTATAGGTGCCTGGGAAAAATGCATTTGGTTAGCCATTACATTTGCAATTTTGATCTACGTTGCAAAAGAAGCCATCCCCGCCAAAATACAGAAGCAAAAACACAAAAATAATTACCAGTCGAGGTATTGTAAATCCAATAGAATTCTGAGCTCATTACAAACTATATCCCAAAACTGAGGAAATACAGGACTTCCCTACAAGATGGGGAAAATTTAATAAGGAAGTGTTAGATCAATTAGCACCATTCCAAATTTACAAAAAGAAAGAAAGAGTGTTAAATGAGAGGTTAGATTCAGAACTACTAGTTTTCAAACAGGAACTGAGAAAACTGGAAGAATTTGACAAAAAACAAATAAAGACAAAACAAATTGGAAACTAAAGATGAAAAATATAAAATTTTGATTAAAAACACTATGCACAGAAAATCGGTACATCAAAAATAAATAGTAAAGAACTGTTTAAGCTGGTAAAAATGTTAACAGATACTACTTAGGTCCTGAAAAAGGATAACGAGTGCATTCCATCGGCCAAAACCCTGGCCAATTTCTTTAAAAATAAAATTGTAGAACTAAGAACAGCTATACCTTCGCCCATATCCAACACTGAATACCAATTTGGACTTCAAGAAAAGGAGTCCAGGGTAGACATGCTCTGGAACCATTTCGAGTTTCCAAATTGGTAACAATTTTTAATTTTGTTCAATAAATATACTAAGTCAAACTGCTTACTGGACAAATATTCCGCCAAGATCTAATAACTGGAAAAATCATACTAGGTTAAACTTTAATTTTTGGTGGAATTCATTATGCCACATATATAGAATGGAAAGATCAATAGCGACACAAAATGGAAATTATAATAATTTTATTAAAATATGGGAGCCATTAGCGTCTTTTTGTCATGATTAAAAGCCATTTTCCTATTAATAAGACATCATATAATAATAGGAGGGGGGAGGGATACAAATATAGGTTTCTTTACATGAATGAAGGGTTTTGAGGGAGGGTGGGGAGAGGGTTACATCTATATGTTTAGAGTATAATGATAAGATATACAAGTGCATTGATTCATTGTGTTTATTATGATTATTGTACACTTGATGAAAGATTTTTAAAATGAATAAAGAATTAAAAAAATATATATATATATTCTGCCAAGATCATGAAAGTTGCAACACCCAATTTTAAAAAGGATCTATTTAATTGGTTAACAACTACTCTTTCTAGAGGGATATTCCATGAGGAAATGGAACACATATTGATTACACCTATCCCTAAAGACCAGAAAAACTCAATAGCCCTGAAATCCAATTACAGACCCATAGCGAGCATCCCCTT
Organism: Geotrypetes seraphini; assembly: GCF_902459505.1. Taxonomy (NCBI): domain Eukaryota; kingdom Metazoa; phylum Chordata; class Amphibia; order Gymnophiona; family Dermophiidae; genus Geotrypetes; species Geotrypetes seraphini. Next base: position 269,403,619 of record NC_047086.1, on the reverse strand, counting down.
ATTCACTAAACTACAGGAAGGACTGGTCAACTTGGAACTAGTGAACTATTTAGACAAATTTAACATTCTTAGTGAACATCAATCAGGATTTAGAAAAGGCTATATAGCACAGACAGTTTTAGCTTCTATTCTCAATCACCTTTACGGTCTTTTTAGTAGAGGCACAAGTGCTCTGATTTTACAACTGGATTTTAGTAGTGCTTTCGATTTAGTTAACCACAAAATAATGTTACAATGCCTAGATGCAATGGGGCTTTTGGGAAAAGTTAGGAACTGGTTTCAGGGCTTTCTAACAAAAAGATCATACCGAGTGGCTAGTGATGGGAATTAATCTAGCTCATGGAAAAACCCTTCTGGAGTACCCCAGGGTTCCTCACTAACACCCACACTATTCAACATTTACATCTCATCTTTAGGACACTTATTGCAAAAGTTAAATCTAAACTATTTTATATATGCTGATGATATTTCTATTTTAATTCACTTGAACAGCATAACTAATGAAATTTTAGAACACATTTTGACTGAAATTGAACAATGGACAATCAACTTCAAATTGAAATTGAAATTAAATACAGAAAAGACAAAAGTTTTCTTGACAAGCCCTAAGGATAAAATTACCAGAACATCGCTACATCTAAATGGTCACGAATACCCAATTTCTAAAACTATAAAAATACTAGGAGTCACACTAGACATACACTTGACTATGGCTGACCATACAAACATAGTAGTAAAGAAGTGCTTTTGTGCACTGTGGAAATTAAGGACCATTAAAAAATACTTTGACCCTTTATCTTTTAGATTACTGGTGCAATCTTTGGTTCTATCAATTCTGGACTACTGCAATATCGTTTATCTGGGTGTCCCAAAGAAAACAGTGAGAAAATTAAGAATGGTACAGAACACGGCAGTTCGCTTGATATTTGGATTGAAGAAAAGCGACTATATTAGTCCCTACAACAGACTGTTGCACTGGTTACCAATGGAGGCACGAATAATGTTTAAGTTTGCTTGTATTTGTTTCAAGCAGGCCTGGGGACTAGCTCCTTCCTATCTCCTACCTCATTTCATGCTATACAGTCCCACACGGACAACCAGAAACTGTAACTTATTTGCATACCCAAGGATCACTGGCTGTAAATATAAGTCCTTTTTGGATAGGTATTTCATGTTTCAAGCAAGCAAACAGCAGTCTTGGTTAGGTAACTACATCAATGGAGCCAGGCTGACTTATGGTGCCTTTTTGAAAGAAATTAAATCCGTATTGTTTTGATAGATTTATCTCCTACACAGAAGTCACACTAAATATATATTTTCCTTCTATCAATTTCTTGTGTAATATGTTGTACTTTCACTATTTGCATTTTGTAATTTGCTGATTGTCCAGCATTGAATCGCCTAGAAGTCATCTGACTATGGCGGGATAGAAGAATAAAGTTATGATTATTATTATTATTAAAAGATATTTTTTAATGGTCTTAAAGCCTGTGCGGTATTCATTGTCAAGCATATCATTATTTATAAACCTGATGAAATCATTTATTCAAATAACCCCATTAAAGTTAAAACATAACTTACCTAACAACTGACTGCTGTCAAAGAAGGTGGTGGCTTTTCAAACAGATGCCGTCAAATTAGCCTCTCAGCTGATCACATGCAAAAGTCTTTAACCCCTGATGAAGTTTCAAGTTTATTATGTTTTATATACCGTCTATCAAGGTTATTTAAGCATTTTTTTACAATCAGGTATTCAAGCATTTTTCCCTATCTGAAGCATGAACTAGTAAAACAGCTGAGCTCCCATTGGGTGAAAACTAAGTATTTTTGTTTCAATATACTTGTCTCAGTGTTTCATTCGATTTCACATAGTTGAGCAAGTTGTGTTTCGATATTATTGAAGTTGACTAGGTGTAGGTAATACACTGTAACCTTCTGGGCAAAGGTGGGGAGGTTCAGGACAGTCACTGTTTTTCAGCCAAGTTTCCAAGAAAAAGGCTAAGCCTATATTTTTTTCAACAAGCGACTCACTACAGTGGCATATCTAGGGTATGAGACATCCGGGGCCAATCATTTTTTAACACACACACACCCATGTACCATCTCTCCCTGCCCTGTGTCAAACATTTCTCCCTTTCTCTTCTCCACGCATGTCTCCTCCCCTCCACCATATGCAGGATTTCTCCCTCTCACCTCTTTCTACCTCTTTGTTGAATCTTTCCCTTCCTCTTCTGAAGCCCATGTCCAACAATTCTTCCTCCTTCCTATCCCCCTGTATAGCAGCTTTCCATCCCTCCCTCCCAGTGCTAGTTGCGGGGGGGGGGGGGGGGAGGGGCAAGGCCCAACTCCCAATTTCCCCATCCACCTTTAAATGATTTCTTTATACACAAAACAGGTAGACCTTCACCAAATATAGAACGATGGATCACAAATTAAAAATAGAAATCTGAATACCAAAACTTGAACAGGAAACCACAAAAAGTTAAACTCAGCAAATACTTCATTTTCAACACAATCAGTGGCATAACCACGAGAGGAAGCTGGGCCTCCCACTTTGAGCTTAGGCTCCCTCAAAATGAACATCTCCCTTGCTGTAGCTAGTAGTGATCCCCAAGCCTCTCCAACTGATGGCCAACTCCTCCCCCTCCAATTTTCCAAGTTCTGCAGCTGGCAGCAGTGTTGCAAAGCTGCTACTGCTGCCTTCCCTCTTCCCCACCCCTGCTTGGCTTTCTTGCATGCATGACAACTTGAGGATATTGCCATTAGCTGAAAACTTGGAGATTTCTGATTTCTGTACTGGAGGAAGATGTCTTCAGTTGGCAGAGCTTGGGAATTCCCACTAGCTCAAGGTGGAGTGAAACTTTGGTGCCTATTCACTAATTTTGGGCTCCAGTCCCTCCCCTGAATACAATACAAAAATAATTGTGATGCACATATCCCAAAGCTAACATATTGTAGTTAATAAATTCAAAATAGAACAAATTTTTTTTTTCTACCTTGTTGTCTGGATATTTGGTTTTTCATCATCTTGGTCCCAGTTTCTCCTTCTGCTTTTTGTCTATCTTCTACTAATTCTCTTTCCAGTGTCTGCTGTTCACTTTTTCTTCTCTTCTCTCTTGTTCTATTCCCTCCTTATGCCTGTCTCCAACATATTGATTTTTACCTTTCAGCTTTCTTAACTTTTATTTTCTTTTTTGCTTGTCTACTCAAATCTTGCCCTCTTTCTCACACTTCTTTTAAAATTTTGAGGTACCTCTCAATTCTCCATCCTCCATCTCCTCTCAGACCCTAGCTCTCCCATTTCCCATCTCACTCCTTTCCCAGTCTCCTATTTCTTTCTAGCTACATTTCTACCACTGTTCTCTCTCATTTTGTCATCTCCCTTTTAACCTTATCCACATGGTTCACCACTTTCAGAATCCCCCTCCCTCTCTCCACTGGTCAGGCTATATTTCCCTGTCTCTTTCTCTCCATCCCCTAGCATCTTCTTATCCCAGCTCTCTTCCCTCCTGTCCTCCCATGGGTCCATCTCTCTTCCTCTGTCCTCATGGTCCAACATTTTGCTCCATTTCTTTTCTGTTCTTCTTCCTTCTCCCCTTGATGCTGAACAATGAGATAGAAAAAAATAAAAGGAATGCTGCATCTCTCTCTCTCTTCGATCTCTAGATCCAACTTCTCTCCCTTTCTCTTACATCCCATCTCTCCCCCTGCCTGCGTCCCCCAGGTTCCCCATTTCTCCCTTTCTCAACAGTTCTCCCTTCAAGTATCTCTTTCCTTCTTCCTCCACACCACCCCAGGTCCAAATTCTCTCCCTTCAGACCATTGCCCACCATCTCTCTCTCTCTCGCTTTGTCCTCTGTTTCTGGCCTCATAACCCCCATGCCCAATCTGGCACTTCTTAATTAATACCCCCACCCTTTTGTACTTTAAAAATCCCAGTTAGTCCAGGAAGCTTCCTCCTCGGGCCAGCATGTTCTCACCCTTCTCTTCCCACCGATCCGATGTCATCCTCATCTTCTATCACGCTGAAAAAACTGCTGGCCTCGGCAGTGATTCAGCAACATTGCCCGCAGCTCCCCTTCCTGTTTTCCTTCTGCTGTGGTCTGTCTCCAACGATGCAACTTCCTGTTTACGCCCGGTTGGACCGCGGCAGATGGAAAACAGGAAGGGGAGTCACAGGCAACATTGCTGAATCTCTGCCGAGGCTGGCAGTGATTCAGCTTGACATCAGACCGGTGCAGAGAGAAGGGGGAAGACATGCTGGGCCACAGGGACCACCCAGAGCCTTGGGGCTAGGCCATGAGAAGGAGAAGTTCCCGGACCATGACTCCAAGGCCGGGAATGCCCCCTCAGGGCCTGTACCCAGGGTGGACTGCCCCTCCCGCCCTGCCCTTGGTACATCATTGACTCACTAATAATTAGATTGTTGGTAATTGATCGAGTGTTGACATAGCTACAAGGTACTTGGGTAGTTTTCCTGGTAGTAATAGACTAATTAGTAATGGTAACTGGGAAAGGGTGAGTTTGTTTCCTTGTGTTGAAATTTCTATAAAACTTATTAATTTTCCAGATGGATATCTGTGAGTGGGAGTGGGGAAGAGATGTCAGTTAAAAACTGCCTTTGTGGTGATGAGGTTATTCTTTGTTTAAGGTTTGGAGCATCAATTGGTTAGCCTAAGTAGGAACTGCGACTATGCACTGATATTGCATAACAGGACCCAATACTTGGCCACTCAGACAGCATTAAATGAATTGATTCACCAGTGTGCAAAGAAGTCAGTGGTGCTATCAATACTAGCTGTTTACATTTGGTCAAAAAGGTGTGAAGTTATTAGCTAGGCTGGCCAAACCCAAGAGGGTTTTTCAAAAAATTCTGGCATTGCGAGTGGAGAACTGGCATTCTGGCATTGCGAGGGACACTGATGATGCCAAGATCAATCAGATCTTTAAGAGTTTCTATATGAAGCTTTATAGATCAGAAGATGATACGGGCCTGGATCCAGACACCTACCTTGACAATATTGAATTTCCTACTAAGCTAAATAGGCCCATAGAAGAGGATGAAGTTACTTGGGCTTTTAATAAGTCTCCTATATATGGCAGCAGGTTCAGATGGATATAGGGCTGAATGTTATAAAGTCCTGAAATAGGACATAGTTCAACCACTTACTGTAGTGTTCACTCTGTGTAGCTCAAATAATAGTTTTCCCTAAACCAGGGAACTTTGCCAGCTTCCTATCACCCTATCTCACTACTTTGCTATGAATCCAAATTGCTAGTTACAGTATTTACAAATAGGCTGGTTCAGATGCTTCCACAACTTGTTGCAAAACCACAGGTAGGTTTTGTATGAAATTGCTATACTGTTATAAATATTAGAAAGATTCTAGCAACCTTAGAAGCAACTCACCAACAGAAAGAGCACTTGCTTCTTATCAAGTTTCAAGTTTATTAAATTTGATATATTACATTATCAAACTATCTAAGCAATGTATATGTATACAAATCTAATAAATAAAAAATTATAAGGTAATCACAATGACCTAAACAGACGGCACAGGGTAGGAGAGAGGAAATAGTAGTAGTAGAAATACAGTAGTCAAAATTATCAGTTTTGATGCTGAAAATGCTTTTGATAGAGTAAGTTGGAAATTTTTACATAAAATTCTGCCTCTTTATGTAATTGCAGGATTTTTAATAGAGCCATTCATGCTCTTTATCGTGCCCAATTAGTCTCTGTTTTTGTTAGTGGCATCCTCTCTGACTCTTTATCTATCGAAGCACTAAGCAGAGATGGCACCTGTCCCCACTTTTATTTGTTCTCATAATAACATAGCAAATGATGGAAGACAAAGACCTGAATGATCCATGCAGTCTGCCCAGTAGTTATTCTCATTAGAAATATATGATTTTATATATATACTAGCTTTATAGCCCGTAACATTAACTGGTGCTAGAATATATGTGTATTTGTCTTTATTTCTTTCTCTCTCTGTCTCCTTAGCCGCTTTTTCCTGTCCATTCTCCCTTATTTTTACCTCCCCTGTGTCCCCTTCACTGCTCCCCTTATCCAGCCCTTCTCCCTTTGTTTTACCTCCCCCCTGTCCATCAGCACCTCTTCCTGCTCCCCCTGTCCAGCAGTAAGCCTCCCTTCATTTTTCCCCCGTGTCCATCATCACCTCTTCCTGCTCCCTCTGTCCAGCAGTAGGCCTCCCTTCATTTCCCCCCCTGTCCATCAGCACCTCTTCCTGCTCCCCATGTCCAGCAGTAGGCCTCCCTTCATTTCCCCCCCCCCCCGTGTCCATCAGCACCTCTTCCTGCTTCCCCCTGTCCAACAATAGGCCTCAATTCCTTTCCCCCGTCCATCATCATCTCTTCCTGCTCCCTCTGTCCAGCAGTAGGCCTCCCTTCATTTCCCCCCCTGTCCATCAGCACCTCTTCCTGCTCCCCCTGTCCAGCAGTAAGCCTCCCTTCATTTTTCCCCCGTGTCCATCATCACCTCTTCCTGCTCCCTCTGTCCAGCAGTAGGCCTCCCTTCATTTCCCCCCCTGTCCATCAGCACCTCTTCCTGCTCCCCCTGTCCAACAATAGGCCCCCATTCCTCCCCCCCCATCCATCATCACCTCTTCCTGCTCCCTCTGTCCAGCAGTAGGCCTCCCTTCATTTCCCCCCTGTCCATCAGCACCTCTTCCTGTTCCCCCTGTCAAGCAATAAGCCTCCCTTCCTTTTTTCCCCCTCCTGTCCATCAGCACCTCTTCCTGCTCCCCCTGTCCAGCAGTAGGCCTCCCTTCATTTTTCCCCCCGTCCATCAGCACCTCTTCCTGTTCCCCCTGTCAAGCAATAAGCCTCCCTTCCTTTCCCCCCTGTCCATCATCACCTCTTCCTGCTCCCTCTGTCCAGCAATAGGCCTCCCTTCATTTCCCCCACCCCTGTCCATCAGCACCCCTTCCTGCTCCCCCTGTCCACGGGAGTTAGTACAGGGCCGGTGTCTGCCATTCTCCCCAGAGTCCTTGCGCCCCCCCTTCCCTTCCCACGGACCTGACTATCTACCTGGCGATTCAAGCAGCGTTTGCAGCAGTCTTCACACGCTGCTTCGGGTCCTTCTACTGCCCTGATTTACTCTGGCACATCCCTGATGACATCATCAGAGACGCGGCAGAGCAAATCAGGGAAGTAGAAGGGCCCGAAGCAGCGTGTGAAGACTGGTGCACACGCTGCTTGAATCGCCAAGGTAGTCGGGTCCGCGGGAAGGGGGGTGAGCGGAAAAGGACACGGACTCCTGTGGTCTGTCGTGGAGGTTGGCCAGGCCCCATTTTAGCCGCAGGGAAGGCTCACTGCCCCAGCTCCTTACCCGTCCGCAGCCCGGGCCAGGCCTCTCGCGCTTTCTCAGCGGCCCGGCTCACTCGGTTGTTGTTTTTTTTACTCCGCTTCCTGCATTCGCTGCTCTCAGTGATGTAATAAGCGCGCATGCGCACTTGTCTTGCCACATCCCGACAGAAAAGGGATCAGGGAACACGCGAGGCAAGTGCGCATGCGCGGCTAGCATTTTATTATTTAAGATATATATATATAGTACTTTTTTATATATATATACTTTATTGATTTTTGTTACTAAAAATAACAAAATACAGGAAAATGAAACAGTGTTATACATAAAACAAAATCTAATCAGGTACATTAATGACAGGAAGGGAGTGGTGAAGGAGGAGAAAGAAGTCGCGGAAAGACTTAACATGTTCTTTTCGTCTGTATTTACAAACGAAGACACAACCAACATACCAGAACCTGAGCAATTCTTCAATGGAAATCAAGCAGAAAAATTAACATCCATGGAAGTGAGCCTTGAAGATGTGCGCAGGCAGATAGAAAAACTAAAAACTGACAAATCCCCGGGTCCGGACGGAATCTATCCAAGGGTTCTGAAGGAATTAAAGGAGGAGATAGCGGAACTACTACAGCAAATTTGCAACCTATCTCTGAAAACAGGTGTGATCCCGGAGGATTGGAAGATAGCCAACATCACGCCCATCTTTAAAAAGGGATCAAGAGGTGACCCGGGAAACTACAGACCGGCGAGTCTGACCTCGGTTCCGTGGAAAATGGTGGAAGCACTGATAAAAGAAAACATCGCTGAACATTTTGAAAGAAACGAACTTCTGATAACCAGCCAACATGGTTTCTGCAGGGGGAGATCGTGCCTAACTAATTTATTGCACTTCTTCGAAGGAATTAACAAACGGATGGACAGAGGAGACCCCATAGACATCATATACCTAGATTTCCAAAAAGCCTTTGACAAGATACCTCATGAACGTCTACTCCGGAAACTGAAGAACCATGGGGTGGACGGAGACATACATAGATGGATCAGAAACTGGTTGGCGGGTAGGAAACAAAGGGTAGGGGTGAAGGGCCACTACTTGGACTGGAGGAAGGTCACGAGTGGTGTTCCGCAAGGCTCGGTGCTCGGGCCGCTGCTATTTAATATATTCATAAATGATCTAGAAACAGGGACGAAGTGTGAGATAATAAAATTTGCGGACAACACCAAACTATTTAGTGGAGCTCGGACTAAAGAGGACTGCAATGAATTGCAAAGGGACTTGAACAAACTAGGGGAATGGGCGACGAGATGGCAGATGAAGTTCAACGTTGAGAAATGTAAAGTATTGCATGTGGGAAGCAGAAACCCGAGGTACAACTATACGATGGGAGGGATGTTATTGAATGAGAGTACCCAAGAAAGGGACTTGGGGATAATGGTGGACATGACAATGAAGCCGACGGCACAGTGCGCAGCGGCCGCTAAGAGAGCGAATAGAATGCTAGGTATAATCAAGAAGGGTATTACAACCAGAATGAAAGGAGTTATCCTGCCGTTGTATCGGGCGATGGTGCGCCCGCATCTGGAATACTGTGTCCAATATTGGTTGCCGTACCTTAAGAAGGATATGGCGTTACTCGAGGGGGTTCAGAGGAGAGCGACACGTCTGATAAAAGGGATAGAAAACCTTTCATACGCTGAGAGGTTGGAGAAACTGGGTCTCTTTTCCCTGGAGAAGAGGAGACTTAGAGGGGATATGATAGAGACTTACAAGATCATGAAGGGCATAGAGAGAGTAGAGAGGGACAGATTCTTCAAACTTTCAAAAAAATAAAAGAACAAGAGGGCATTCGGAAAAGTTGAAAGGGGACAGATTCAAAACAAATGCTAGGAAGTTCTTCTTTACCCAATGTGTGGTGGACACCTGGAATGCGCTGCCAGAGGACATAATAGGGCAGAGTACGGTACTGGGGTTTAAGAAAGGATTGGACAATTTCCTGCAGGAAAAGGGGATAGAAGGGTATAAATAGAGGATTACTGCACAGGTCCTGGACCTGCTGGGCCGCCGCGTGAACGGACTGCTGGGCACAATGGACCTCAGGTTTGACCCAGCAGAGGCATTGCTTATGTTCTTAATGGAGCCAAATACTTCTTCGCTTTAGTTATATAAAGGAAAAATAAAATAAAATAGAGTATTCCTAGCAGGCAAATTAGACCTCAATTAAATATGTCACTTTTTATCTTCAACCAAATTAGTATCTGAAACTTTCTGCATAGGTTTATCTTTCAAGAAGTTCTCCAACTGTAATGGATTTACAAAAATAAATTTATCAATCCCATATGTCACAAGGCACTTACACGGAAATTTTAGGAAGAATGCAGCTCCCACAGCTAAGACTTTAGGTCTTTTTTTTTAAGTTCAATAAGTTTTATTTATTTTCAAGCACAGTAAAGAGATAACAATATACAAAATACAAAATATGTCACAAAGAGCATCGCCAAACAAGATTAGGAATACAGTATAGGATAACTTTCAACACACTATAAGATAATGAGAAATGAAAGACTTTAGGTCTAAGCTGTAGAAATTGCCTTCTCCTAAATTGCATCTATCTTGAGACATCCTGGAAAATATTTAATTGTTGTCCACAGAACAGTGCTTTCTTATTCACAAAGTACAATTTAAGAATTTATTATTTTTCCATTTCCGATTTAAAAGTTACCAATAAAGTAGCACGTTTAGTTATCAAATCTTTGGAAAATTCAAAACATTGGGAGATGTTCAAACTATCTGGTGACACCAGTCTATCATTCTCAGGAATTCCAAAGAAATAAGAGACCACCTGGTATTGTCCTAGGTTCCAACTGTTGAAGTTGCCATCTAAGCTCACTCTAGCCTATCCAACCATCTCGTTGTTTGCAGGATATCTACTGCAAAGTCTGGCCAGTAATGTCCTCATGTTCCAAGATAGTGGAGTTCCCACTGATGACCTCCCCAGAACGAAAACTATAAGAGCAACAAGACGAAGTCTGTGTACTAAGGCTTATTTGTAATTGGATTATCAGAAGTTTGGTCCCCTGCACACCAACCCCGACCATGTTGGGGACTCCCTTCTTTTATTTCCAAAGTAGCAGAACACACAGTGGTTTCTCAACTCTTTGATTTTATTTTTTAGAGAAGGTAAAAGTATTGCATCCACAGCAAGCTGGGTTCAGATAGAATTCCAGCATGCAACAGCTTTCCAAGTAAGGTTGTCCAGAAAAACCTGAAGTTGGAAAAACTCATGTTTCTATGTGTGATTTGAAGTTTTTCCCATGAACCCGACTGTGATCAATCAGAATTTTTTTAAAAAAAATTTTTAAGCCCATCCTGGGGTCCTCAAAGTCACTGATTACATAAAGCTCTGCCTTTCCCACAACCTGCCACTATTTTGCCCAATGGAGCAAATTTCCTGGCACCACAGCCACAACCTTTATATGTTTTCACATTCACCAAAGATACATTGACAAAAAGACACTTACCCCGTGCCAGTGACTGCTGCTGTGGTAACTGCCCCAAAGCCCATAGGGATTTAAAGGGCTTCGGGGGTTTTGCTGCATGATACCTGCTAGCACATCTTTGCAAAAGAGGGGGGGTTATATCAAGTCTGTTTTATTGAAAAAGAACAACAAATCAGCACAGAAACAACACTAGAGTCTCCAATATGCCCATCACAACAAGTAGGATCAGATTCCTTAGACCCCCTTATTAAAGACATGTTATGTTGATCAGGTTTTCAATTCCGCCTTTACTTATTCAATTCAAGGTCAGATTACATTACAAGAGGTTGGGTCAGTTACCCAGGCAGTTACAATGGACAGTTTGACCTGGATATTCAATAGAGTTGCTAGAATAGGTAGATCAGTACAGTTATTAATACAGTTAGGTCATAGTTACAAATACATAGTTACAAGTTCAATTAGGTCATTGTTGGCTCATTGTTATGTCCCAAAAGTTACATTAGTTACTTTAAGGCTGGCTCCCTATTTTAGTGCATCGTGTCTAATCCAGAAATTGCAGGCTTTTGGTTGAGTTGAACTGAATTTAAGATCTCTGCTTTTACCTGTCTCCACCTGTTACATCATTTGCAGCCGTTCTTGAAAGTTTTCAAGAATATGGAACATTCTCGGGATTTAAACTCAATATGGATAAGTCAAAGTCTATCCTCATCCCTCAAATTCAGAAGGAATGGGTGGGTGAGTTTCCCTTATAGTGGGTGAAATAATCACTTTACTGCTAGCTACTAAACAAAAACTGGAGATCTGGAATTCTTTACTACTCTCCCTGTATGGTAGAATCTATACCATATGGCACTTTTTCCACACAATTATATGTTCTACAAAAGCTGCCTATTCGAATTCAGCAGAGAGAATTGTGCTTGTTACAGCGATACATGGCACAATTTTTCTGGAAAGAAAAGTCCTGGGTTAGGTTACACTTTCTTTGTGGTAATTGGTCTAGAGGGGGATTGGATTGGATAATGGAAGAAGAAGATTTCACTCCATGGACCTTTGAAAAAGAGATATTTCATCCTTTACATCCTCATTAATTATTACATGTTCCTTTAAAAGTGATCCCGAAGGAACTCAGACATCGTGTGTTGTTGACACCCATGCAGAAAACCTGGAGGTCCAACTAATTTATTACCTATTACAGGTAATTTGGACTTTAGCTGTGCATTCGGTAGATGGGCTCAGTTAAGCTTAGTCCATGTATCAGATTTTTTATGAGCAGATGGTACACTGAAATCTTTTGAATCTCTCCTGCAATCAGCTGGAGTTTTAAGGGCTGATTGGTATGCTTATATACAACTTTCCCATTCTACATAGCTGCAATGCACAAGCTGTTCACTTTGCTGGTATCTATGTTAATGCTTGGTTGTTTTTGGTTCATTGATATTGGGCTGTACAATTTATCTTTAAATTCAAATCTAAAATATGCCGGTTAGATGACACAGACCTGGAGGGATCATTTTAAATGTGGCTATACCGTAGTTTTGAAACAAATCATGTTTGAATTGTAATCACGCTGGTGCAGTCATGCATAATATTAAAATTGGCCAAGAGAATTCTGGGAGATGGGGGGGGGGCAGTAACAGCCCAAAATCATACATGTGCAGAAAGGACAAAGAAGACTGGCAAGGAGACCAGCTCCTAATTAAAATATAAAAATACAATTTTCATAACTTTAAAATATTTTAAGTGATCAGAAAAGGTGCTGGAGGCCAGTTAAGCAGAGCTATGGAGTTACAGCTCTGCAAAAATGTTGTAAAAGCTTAGAAAATGCAGAAATTGGTTAGAGTTTGAGATAATAGTGATATTGGATCTTAGTATATTTGAATTCTGTGGGTAGAAATCAAGCATGAGGGTTTTAAATATTAAATTTAACTCAAAATAAGAGTAATGGAATTTCCAGTGCAATGGGTGAGACATTCAATAGCTGGGTTATTTCCCCATACCCACATGCTGCAGAAGGAATCCACTACGGATTTTTTTCACTCTGCCTCTGGTGTACTTCACTGTGCAGTTTAGCGCCCTCTACAGTTTTTTCCTACTGCATGCATGGCTGCAGTTGTGTGTGTTCTGGTCTCCCCATTTTATTATTTTAAATTTGATGTAATTTTGTCTCCTTTCCGAGTAATTTCATACTTAATGTGAATCTGAAGCTCTGCCTGCTTGAGAATTCAGACTTCGGTCTGTAGCTGACATGCCAATCCTTTTTTGGGTACCTGTTGGCCAGCCTGACTAGTTTTATCTGGATCTCAGAGCCATTCCTAAAGTGGCTCACCTACTATTAATCAAGGGTTGAGAGCAGGCTGTTAGGCACCCTTAGGAGACTCGGAAGTGTCTCGCAGGGTGCCGGCTGCTTCTTCGCGCCTCCGCCCATCCTGGTACACATCCCTCGGTCTGTAGAGGTGGAGATATAGTCAGACAGAGGAGTCTGATTGGCAGCCCAAAGATTAACTTTGAGGACCAATTCCCAACATTGTGGCAGTGAAATTATCATACAGCTACTGTGAGAGAGCTGAAAGCAGGTTTGCAGCATGGATCCTGTCAGGTCACAGTGAGTACACAGGCTGACAGGGAAAAATCCAGAGACACTCAAAACCCCACTTTTTCAACCTCCCCTGATGTTGCTCACAGGCTGTGTTCCCCCTCCTGAATTCTAAAATTGCCGTTGTTCAAGTTCAGGGCATGTGCAAAAAAAAAAAAAAAATCACAATTTTGGTGCCACGGCCATCTTGGATTTTTAGCGATCTTTTTTCTCTTCAGCTCCCTGCTTCTTCAAAACTTAAAATTTTGCCTAGAAAACTGCTGGGATGGAGTCCGTGGGTTCACCTCCTGTGAATTATTGCCAGGATTACACAAATTTAGCGCTTTCAGAACATCTTTGTGCCATGTGCTGCGTGGCGCAGATGGGGGGCTGTAGCATCTGGCTAAGCTTCTCCCCTGCTGAAGCAGGTGACCAAACGTTGAATTAGCCTGGCGAAGCAGCCGGCATTGCTTTCAGGGCTCAGCATGGCTGGTTCTTCCAGCAGCCTAAGAAACATATCTTTAAGTCATCTAAGGGTGACTTTATGCTCCAGGAGCCAGACACCTTTTCTGAATTTGTGAAAAGAAAAAAAAAATCAAGTGTTCTTCCCCTAAGCAGTTTCCATCCACCTCCGTAGCATCTCTTAGTGGTGTGGTGCTTTTGGGCACGTCCTCGCCTCAGTCTGTTGCAGCTGTTGCACTGCCTGAGGGACCCAGAGGCTGATATGTCTCTTATTGATCCCTAGTTTGCTGGTACAGCGTTTCTAGGGACGGAAGATCATGGACTGTATGCTGGATCTGTAGATACTTTGGGGATCTTGGATCCTGGTGTGGATACTCTGATCCTGAGCTTATTTCAGTTTTCAGCTGTGTCCCTCAGCCAGCTCCATTCACTTCTACCTCCTGGCTTTGTGGTGTGTGCTGACGTCTGGATATGGGCGTTCTAGTCCTGGAGCAGTTTGACTCTCCGGAGGATGCTCTTCAAATTTCTGGAGCTTTGTCACACTTATTTCCTCTGGCACAGGAGTGTCAGCAGCTTTTAGGTCAGCCGAGGTGGCTTCTTTGGTGGTGCAGGTGACCAGGAGCACCCCTCTCCCCAGTAGGGGTGGTGTGGTGTTGAAGGATATGCAAGACCCAATATATGCACGTGATCCTCAGGAAATGTTTTGATGCAGCTACTTTAGTGACGTCTTTGTAGCACATGCCTATCCCTCTCGGCGGCAGACACTGTTGAGTGCAGTGGTGGTTTCCCCTGCTCAACTTCTGATGGCTGGACCGGATTATATGGCGGATGCCTTCTATGACATTTTGGTCCACCGATTGCTCTGGGTCAGATAATGGACTGGTGATTCCACTTTAAAAGCCTAAGCTGCCTTTAAAGCTGCCATTAAAGGGCTAAACTGCCTTTTATGGGGCAATTGTTGCTTAGCAAATGCCTGGATGATCTCATGGATTCTGTAATAGACTGTAGCCCTAAGCCCATGCCTGATAGTAGACCCAAACCCTCTTGGGGTTCTGGTCATTATAATTTTCATGGCTCACTGTGCTCCAGATCGTATTTGTCTGCCATGTCACATAGATTTTCACAGAGCTCCCTATGATAGTATAAGGGCTACAAGCATTCCCAGCCTTTCACCTCCCATTCTGCACCCCCTGCCAGAAAGTCATGAAGCCGACAGGCTGAGGGATGCCCCTCTGTGGATAGGGGGCCGGTTCTCAGCCTTTCTTCCTGCCTGGATGCGTCTCATGTCAGGCCAGTGGGTCTTGCACAATTTTCGGTTAGGCTACATGATGTAATTTGCCAGGCCTGTCAGATTGGTTTGTGGATTCTCCTTTGGGGTGCCCGGATTATGCACTCAGAGTTCAGGCAACCATTCAATGCTGGCTAGATGTTCAGCCTATAAAACCAGTACCGCCTGACCGCTCAGACACGGGCAGATACTCTGTTTTCTTGTGCCAAAGAAAGGCTCAGATGATTGGAGGCCTATTCTGGATCTTCAGCTAGTGCATGTGGCTGTCAAAATTCCACGCTTTTACATAGAGGCAGTGCGTTTGGTCTTTGCAGTAGGGGCTCCAGGGGAGTTTCTTGCCTTGAGGCATAATTGTACATCCCCATTTTTCCAGCCCACTGCAAATTTCTGCGGTTTCATGTTCTGGAACAGCATTGCAAGTTCTTGGTCCTGCCCTTTGGGCTGCCAATAGCACCTCAGACCTTCAGCTAAGTGATGGCGGTGGTGGCAGCTTACCTGCGAAAGATGGGTCTACAGGTTCCCTCTTGCTGATCAGAGCTCCCTTGGTGGCTGAGAGAAGCCTCATGGTGGAGCAGGTGCTCCAGGTGCTGGAGGACCTGGGCTGGATTGTCAACTTCAGGAAGACACATCTGACACCCACGCAGTCGCTAGATTACTTGGGAGTCCTCTTCAATATGGTTCAGGGCTATGTCCATTTGCCAGTAGCTCATAGACAGAAGCTGTGTGCCCAGATTTCTTCTCTTCTGAAGTGGTTGGCTCTGTTGGCGGGGATTAAAGTTCTAGGATCCATGGTTCCTTCACTGACTTGTCTACTGTGGACTCTGGAGGCTCGAGTAAGTATGGACTGGTGGCTGCAGGGGCGTACTGCTCTACATTGCATCCTGGATCATGGTGGTGACAGATGCCAGCCTTCGGGGCTGGGGAGCCATTGCAATCGTCCTGTTCAGGGATGTTGGTCACCTTCACAGAGAAAATGGTCCATCAACCAGTTGGAGCTCAGGGCCATTCGTCTGGCTCTGATGAGATTGCAGAAGACTCTGGAGGGCCAAGCGGTCAGAGTCTTCTTCAACAATGCAATGGCAGTAGCCTATGTTAATTGCCGGGGAGGGACCAAGAGCTCTTCTCTGGCTCTTTTGCTTTGGGCATAATGCCATTTCCTGGCACTGACAGTAGCGTATGTGTCGAGTGTGGACAACGTTCAAGCAGACTTCCTCAGCAGACTCTGGATCTGATTCAGCCTCATGGCCATGGCACGAAACAAGAAAGTGGATCGCTTATTCAGTCAAAGAACTGAGCCTGGAAGCAGCCATGGCCTCAGGAGATCTCTTGTATGTCTTTTCTCCTTGGCCGATGGTCGGTTGAGTCATTCCAGAGGATCATGGCTCTTCAGGCCACATCACTCTAGTGGCTCCAGATTGGCCTTGCAAACCATGGTACATGGATTTTTTGTGTCTGCGTGTGGGTCACAGCCTTCGGTTGAGCGCCTATCTTGACCTTCTCCAAAAGGGGCCAGTTGCCATGGAGGATCTGGGTCTCTTCTGGCATGGCTGTTGAACACATTACATAAAGATTTTCTGCCCTGGTTGTTGATACTCTTCTCAAGTCTAAGAAGTCGTCTAAGATGAGGATGGCCTTCAAATATTGGTGCACCCAAGACCAGGTGGATCCATATTTAGTTCCGATCTTGCTGCTTCTTGCCTTTCTTGAGGCTGGTTTGGATAATGGCCTTACTGTGGCTTCCCTGTGAGTCCCAGTGGTCTGGATAAAGGCTTTGATGTGACTTGTCTTTGAGTCTAGGTGACCGAGCTCTCTCTCTCTCATTTTTAGATCCCAGGAGTGTTGGTCCTTGTGGAAGTCTCATCTGATGTCTCTGATTTTCTGAAGGGGGCTCATGTCAGACCGCAGGTTAATCAGTCTTGCTCTTCCTGGGATCTTAACCTGGTGCTATCTAGCCTTACCAAGGCTCTTTTTGAGCCCCTTTAAGATACTTCCCTCTTGGACTTGATGTGCCAGACAATTTTCTGGTTGCCATTCATTCAATGCAACGTGTGTTGGAACTAAAGGCTTTGTCTTCCTAAGTTCATTTCCACCACATTTTGGAGGCTGGAGTTTCCCTTTGGATGTTTCCTTCCTTCTGAAGGTGGTTTGGGCTTTCCATGTTATTAAGGAAGCCTTTTCAGTCTCCAGGTTCCAGGACACAGGATCGTCTGAAGAAACTGGATGTGCACAGAATTCTTCTGTGTTATTTGGAGGTTGCCGAGTTTCATCTCTCTGACCATTTGTTTGTGCTGGCTCATTGTTAAGTGGGGTGCTCCTGCTTCCAAGGCCATGATTTCTAGATGGATCCATTTCATCAGCCTACATTCTTTCTGAGCAGCAGTCTCTTGTTTCATCAAGGCACATTCTACCAGGAGTGTGGCTTCTTCATAGGCTGAAGCTAGATCTGTCTTTCCCAAAGTGATTTGCAGGGTGGCAACGTGGTCTTCTCTTCACGTTTGCCAAGTTCTATAGCATGGATGTAGCTGCAAGTTAGGACTCAGCTTTCAGGTCCTTGGCCTAAGGGCCAGCACAACGAGCCCATCCTAGCAATTTTGGGGACTGCTTTTGTATATCCCAGCTGTCTAGAATGTCTCACCTATTGCAGTCAAAAAAGAGATTATGTACTTATCCTGGTAAGCTCTTTTCCAGTAGATAGGTGAGATATTCTAGGCTCCCCGCCCTGTCCTTCCTGCATCTGCTTACAGTTATCAGTCTGTTATGCTTCTCCAAGCTGATTCTTGGATGCCTGTCAGCCCTTGAGGGTTTGGAAGACTTTGTATATATGTTCCATTTATTGAGGAGTAGTTTCTGAGTTCCATTGAAGCCAATGTTGGTGGTTAATGGCACTATTTATTTAGTTTTGAGTAGAACAATTTGCTTAGCCTATTTCTACAGGTGGCTCTTCTTTAAGTATAATGGGTTTGCCTCGGTGCTTGGGTACTAACTATAGAGGGCACTAAACTACACAGTGAAGTACACCAGAGTGAAAAATCCATAGTGGATTCCTTATGTAGCATGTGGGTATGGGGAAATAACCCAGCTGTCTAGAGTATCTCACCTACCTACTGGAAAAGAGCTTACCAGGGTAAGTACATAATCTCTTACATAAGCAGTGTTCTGATTGGCTACATTGCTCAAGAAAGGAACCCAGCAAAAGTTAGTTGAGGAGAGCAACAGAGGACAGAGGAAGGCTGCACTTTCTGTCTATATATAAGAAAGCTTTTGAGAGAAATAATAAAGAAATTGATGGGTGAGATGCAGTGGCATAGTAAGGATGAACAGGGGATGGTCCTCCCCAGGCGCTGTCTTCTTGGGGGTGCTGAAACCTGTCTTCCTTCATCCCCTCACTGATTCCCGACCCCCTCTTTCCTCGTACCTCTTTAATTTTCCAGCAGGATTAGTATCATGAACTTGCTGCCC
The DNA here is from genome assembly GCF_902459505.1 of Geotrypetes seraphini. Classification (NCBI taxonomy): domain Eukaryota; kingdom Metazoa; phylum Chordata; class Amphibia; order Gymnophiona; family Dermophiidae; genus Geotrypetes; species Geotrypetes seraphini. The sequence continues at coordinate 269,385,013 of NC_047086.1, read as the reverse complement.
GCGTCGGTGTCGGCTCTCTCTGACATCACTTCTGAGTCCCACGCCTAGGAAGTGACATCAGGGAGAGCTGACATGACACGGGCAACAAGTTCATGATACTAATCCTGCTGGAAAATTAAAGAGGTACAGGGGGAAGGAAGATGGGTCAGGAAGGAGTGAGGGGTGGGTGAAGAAGAGGGCAGGGAAGGGGTGCCACCACCCCGAGCATCATTCACCCTCACTATACCAAGATTACTTGTAGGAAAAAGTTCTGTCAGATTTGGAACTCTGAAGAATTTTAAAGTGAGAGAATACTCTGATCTCAAAGACAGTGTGGGTCAGATTCTGAAAAAACACTAATCAAGGATGCCTAGCAACATGTTTGGAATCCACACACAACTTTTTTTATTGGCTTAATTGGCATGGTAATTGACTGCGCCAGTTTTCAGACGATAAAAAAAATCACCAATTAAGAGTTCCACATGAAATTCTTAGGATGCCTAGCAATTCCTAAGTCAAGGCACCCTCCAATACCTAACAATGCCAATCTGAAAAGTAGGCATGGTTAGTAGCAGAGAATAGGTACGGTTGACAAGTATCGCTAGGTGTCCTAGTTAGCAGCCAGTAAATTAGGCCAAGAAAACCTATAGGATGCCTTTAGAATGCCTAGTGATGCCTCAGTATGCCTAGGCACCGCTAGGTGGGATTATATAAAGGACACCTAGCGGTTGATTGACAACTGCACCAAGTGGCACCTACAATGTAGGCATTCTTAGGTGCTGTTTATAGAATCAGGTCCTGTGTGGCTAGTAAAACCATTTATTTCCAAATTAATATTTTTAAGACAGCTAGCCAGAGTGAGTGGCTGACAGTAAATTACATTTATTTTAAGATAAAATTAAAATTCTGATCTGTTTTGTAACAGAAGCTGGTTTGACTTGGACCAGGCAATTTGCCATCTCGTTTGAAAGAAACCAATTTTAAATTGAGGAACATTTAGTAACTCTGAACTTTGATGAATATGTGTTTGATTTGACCCTTTTATAAAGCCATGGTAGTGATTCCCATGCAACAAATGCAACATAGCCCATTCAATTCTGTCTGTGTCACATTTGCCATGCTGGAATTTGCTACCATGACTTTGTAAAAAGGGCCCTCAGTAAAGCTGTATGTGTAGCAGCTGAAGATTCCAGAGAAGAGGACGCTAACTCTTCTGATAGTTATTACAGGGAAAAGTAAATAAGCAGAGCCAGAATATCAGTCAGTGGTGAACAAATTTATTTTATTTTTTGTTTAGGGGATACAATATTTAGGTGGTCTGAGAATGGCAGGCTGATATAAAAGAGCAAATATATATAAGAAGGAAGACTCTCTCCATTTATTTTATTTAAGATGGCTTAAAATGGTGAAGACACCAAAGAAATATCACAGATGAAGATTACAAGACAAATGAAAATCAAGAGAGCTTGAAGAAAATATAAGTAAAGAAAAAAGAAAGGAATATTTAAACACTACAGAGAGGCTGTTACACAAACATACATTACAATACATACATACTTACCCAGAAGAAGTTTTGAACTCTGCTCCAGAGAAATCTGAAAAAGAGAAATGGAAAGATACAAAGCTAACACAGAATACATATTTTATAGTTAAACTTAAAGTAAAGTTTGATATTGATTTGGTTCATACAGTACTTATCTGAAATTGTATGGGATATGAATCCTTATTCTACTATTCTTTAAGGGTAAACTGGAGTTCAGTTAAATTTGGTAATTTATACCACTGGATCCAGTTCTAGGATAGAAAGAAAGCACACACAGCTATTTCAATGAAAGTTTAAAAGTTAATGAGAGAGATTTTTGCCTTTTACCCTTTAGATTTTTAATTAGTTATTTAGTTTATTTAGGGCTAGATTCACTAAGCCCACTAATCGTGTTTGCGATCATGTACTGACCCGATTCACTAAACTTGGTGCCCATCAACCTCTGATCCAATCCGCACATTCAAATGAGGGAAATGGCATGCAAATATAGGAAGGCAGTGATTCACTAAACAATTTAAGGAACACCGACTGGGCTGGCCAATCAAAAAAGAAGTGACTGCTGAGGACCAGTCGCTCACATCTTTTCCTGCTCTCAAATCCCTGCCCTGCATCAAAAACCCTGCTCGCTGCTGCCCTCTTTTCCAAACCAGCTGAAAAACTCCTTAAAGTTTGTAAAAAAAAAAATCCTTTTGGCTCTAAAGAAGGCAATCCACGTTAATAGTTAACAAGATCCTGCTATTTGTTTCACTTATTGGAGAAATGCCTGCATCTGCTCTCTGCCCCGAAATGAATCAGCGCCCCGACTCTCCTGTTCTTGCCACCCTTACTCTCCTGCTCTCTGCCGCCTTTCCCCACAATGCGAGCCTGTGGGTTTAAAGTGGGGCTGCACTGTGGGGAAGGCGGCAGAGAGCAGGAGTCAGGGCAGCACAGACTTCATTTCGATCTCCTGTTACAGTACAGAAAAACTGAGTCAGCTGAGAGAGCAGAGAGAGCTGGCACGGCCGCCAGCGTGGGCTTGAAGAGAACCAGGATGGCTGGTGAGTAAAATAAAGAACAAACATTGCTAAAAATTAAAAAAGAAAAGTTTTGCTACAGAGCAAGTGCATGTGCAGACGATCTACAGGCAATGAAGATGGTCTGTTCATTACTCTTCAGTGATCCATGTAGTCAGTTTGGGGTGTGCCTCCAATAGCACGGATTGGATCGCCCACGGATCGGATCGGATCCATGGGCTTAGTGAATCTAGAGTTAGTTTTAATTAGAAATTGAAAATGGTATTAATTGGTGTTAATGTTTTTGATTCTATTCAGTGCAATAAATACATCTTTTTGCACTTTAAAAGTGTCGTTTCCATCATTACACCAAAGTGATTATGTTTGTGAGGATCCTGTAAACACTTAAAAGCACTCCTAACCAGTTGGTTGGTGATCTCTTGTTCCACCCCACTCCTGAAAAGATGTACTCAGTCTGAGGTAACTTAGCCATTAGTAACTAAATTGAGGTGACATACGGCTGCAGTTCCCTTCTCAGCTGAATGGGGGCAACATAAAATTTGTTTTAATTATTGTTTATTTTACCAACATTATTTTGTTAGTTAACATTGTTATAATCTGCAATGAATTGATAGGACTATAAATGTATTCTTAACACAGGAGAGGGATGTAGCTTGGCTAAAGGAGTAGAACATCCTCTGCCTGATCTATGCCCCTGTCAAGAGAAATCAAGATGGTTGGCCCCAGGGAACACAGAAGATATTAAAAAGTGCTTGTGACAGTGGGGGCATGGCCAAGATGGCGGCGAGTGGTGAGCATTAGTCTGGAGCAATTTCCTTTCCACTAGGGCTCTAGCTTTTCTTTCTATGATGCCTCACACCAAGCTCAAAGGCGCAGTCTGGACGGGACCCTTACCGGCAGATGCTTCAATGCCCTTGCGCCAGATAACTCTGGACTTCACCGCCAGGACTCCTACACCTTTCGGAGAATGAGGCTCGCTTGTGCTGGCGCCTGGGGCCATGGCAGCCACACTGGAGCCGAAAGTTTCTTTGTCGCCTCTGGGCCCGAATGCTTCTCCGTGTCCCGCGAGTGAGACACCCGATTTGCAGAGCGGACCCAATGCCAAGGTGGCTGCAGGCAGATATAGATCTCGTGGAGAAGGTGAAATCAGCTGGGTTGCAGGTTCTGCTTCAAACCAGATGGAGGTAACTCTGTTGGACGTCTGGAAAATTCTCCACAAAATGGACAGAACAATTCAAAAATCTGCCCAAGAAACAGCGGACTTGGTAAGGAAAGTAGATTCTCTGTGTTAACTGAGGATATAACCACTTTAAAATCAGCAGTAGATGCTTTGGTTAAGGACAAATTAATGGTACACAGAGAAATAGAGCAAATAGAATTCAACAGAAGGCTCAATCTCAGACTGTTAAATTTCCCGAGGTCTGTGGAAATTTCTGAAGTAAAATTGTTCAGAAAATATTTAATACAAAATCTTGGCTATGCTCCCAAGACTATACCTCCTTTAAATAAGATTTATTATCTGCCTGCCTCAAAAAAGCCAGGGAGCAACCCAGGAATGGAGAATCAAACACAACAAATTACAATGGACTTGGGAAACATCTCGGAAATGTTGGAATCAACAATATCTACAATTGAAGACAGAGCTAGTCTGCTTGTTTCTTTTATTTTTCAGCAAGATATAAATTCAGTTTTAAAACTATACTTTTGTAAATCACAAATTCCATTTTTTGGACAACGATTATGGATATTCCCTGATGTGAATAATGAATTTTTCCTTGTAATGAGGCAAGAAACTAGAGATTGGAGCGACTTTTCAACTGATTTATCCATGCAAGTGCCTCATTAAATACGCAGGGATAAAATATACTTTTTTTGTTCCTGACCATTTGCGGTCTTTTCTGGACTTAAAGAAGACCTCCAGAGTTTTAAATGAAGTGATAATTGATTGTAGGAGCCACCGTTAAGCCTTTAGTTTTTTCCTTGTTCTCCTCTTAATAATTTGGTTGAGGTCTAAGAAGGATAGAATCCTTTTTCTTTTATTTTTTTAAATTTTATTTTTATTCATTATCATATTATTCACAAGTAATACAACTTGTTAAAACAATACAGAGTCATAATCCATTATGTAAAAAAGACCAAAAGAAGAAATATTCACATTACTATTAAAACAGAACCCATTCTTAATGGTTATAACTCTTTCATAGACCTCAAATTAGAAGAACGATCCAGTTACAGAGAGTAATCAAAGAAAAATTACAAATTATAAATTAAGAAAAAGGCTTAATATGTCTACTCCTTGGATTTTATTTTTTGGTGCTAGACTCTTCACCTCTGATTAACCCCTAAAAGGATCTTAGATGATCAGGTGCATAAAAAACATATTTTAGACCCATATATTTAATTATACATTTACAAGGATAGGCTAAAGTAAAAGTAGCCCCCAACTTCTTTGTATCTTCTCGCATTGTTAAAAAAAGCTTACGCCTTTCTTGTGTCGGTTTTGTTACATCATGGTGTAGCCATATACGTTGACCACAGAAAGGTATACCCATTTTTTTAAAGAATAACCTCATAATTGAATTAAGATCTTGCTTAAACATTAAGTTTACAATTAATGTAGCTCTGTCCTTTACATCCGTAAAAGATTCTTCCAAGACTGCTGTTAAATTTTGTAAATCCATTTCAACTGGTAAATTCCCAGAAAGTGTTATATTTTCAGAGACGAGTACTTCTTCCAAACCAGTATTTTTTTTTTGATGTTGATAAAAAATAAGCCTTGCTTATAGGTGGTAATTTATCTGGTGGAAAAAAACAAATTATTCACCAGAAATTTTTTAAAGACATCTATCGTTAACATAGAAGGAATTTTTGGACAATTCAGTACTCTTAAATTGAGACGTTGATTATAATTTTCAATCATTTCTATCTTGCGTGAAAGAGTAGTCTGGTCTCTAATTATAGTAGTAATGGCATTTTTCAAAGTAATAGTCTCAGAGTTTACCTTCTCTAAGCATTCGTTTCACTTTTTCAATATTTGAAGTAAAGGAATCTACTTTGGTTACAAATACTTGAACATCTGAAGCCGTCTTCTCCACCTTCTCTTCCATTCTCCTTATGGCCTCCAGGACAATATCCAGGGTGTTAGCAGGAGTTCTTCCTGAGGCTTCAGTTCCCTCAGAGCTCTTACTCCCCTACTCTCCAGCCAAGAGTGTAGCTCCGCCCTCTACCTGCTCCGAAGCAACTCCTCCTCCCCTCTGGAGAACAAGTCGCCACTCTGCCCGCCCACTGGACAGAGCGGTACAGAGATCGTTGGCGGTGACAAGGATGTCTCAAGATCCAAGGGCTCAAGTGCTCCCTCACTCAGAGCCACCGTGGAGGTCTGCCGCCAAAGGGAGGTTCGAGGGTCGGCGGCGTTCCGTGGCTCTAAAAACTGCTGAAGTGTCTGCTGCATTGGTGAAGAGATAAGGGCTGCAGGTTGAGATATCCTCACGGCCCCTTTCCTCTTAGTATGGGGCATAGTCAGAAACTTGCAAATAGCAGTAAATTTGAAGTAAAAAAAAAAAAAAAAAGACAGCCTGGATGCTGCTGCTACACGTCCGCCATCTTGGATCGCTCATTCTCTTGCTCCTCAGAATCCTTTTTTCTTATGTTTAATTAATCTTGTGATAGTTAATTATTAACTGTTTTCTTTTCCATTTTTCCTGCTCAAGTTGTAATACTTGTTATGTTATTTCAAACTTAATAAATAAAGAATTTTTTTTTTTTAAAGTGCTTGTGAGAGGTACTGGATGTTGAAATTAGAGAATGACATGGGGACAAATTTTTCAAGTTTTATTTAAAATTTGATTCAAACACTTATTAAATATTTCTAAGTGATGCACTTCAATAAAAAGTTGTGAGAATCAGACTATGGAGTGTGAATTTTGTACATGTGAATTTGTTAATTTATCTAGATGAAGTAGGAATAGGCTCCTGCTGATGTGAAGTTTTATGTCTAAATTTATATGTGGGGATATTTATTGATGAATGGGTAATGATGATTATTATGATGATATATAAATAAAAATTATTTCTACAAGAGTATTTATAGTTTATAATAGCTTCACTAGAAGAGAATAATTTAATAAAAAGTGGGGGACACAAAACAAAACAACCCCCACCCCCCAAAAAAATACATGTCTGGACTCTCACTAAACTAGACTGACTTGAAACAAGTGGAAAAAGGGAGGAACTACAATTTTATAGGACAGGAGACATTTAAGGAGTGAACAAAAGGAGGGTTCAATAAAATCAAAGAAAAGTTTTAAAAAAATGTATGTTCTCCATGAGTTTTGATGCTGTCCCTGTCCCAAGCCTCAAACACTTATGTTCTTATGTAGATAAGGACAGAGCTTGCAGGAATGGGGCAGGGACAGGAAAAGAACTCGCCGGGATGGGACAGGAAAATGAGTTCCTGCAGGGACAGGGAAAAATTTAAGAACATAAGCATCGCCTCTGCCGAGTCAGACCATGGGTCCATCATGCCCAGCAGTCCACTCCCGCGGCGGCCCCCCAGGTCAATGACCTGTAAGTGATCTATTACTCTAAAGACTTTTGTATTGTATAGTAACCCTCTAATTGTACCCTTCAATCCTTTTCTTTCAGGAACTTGTCCAAGCCCATTTTGAAGCCCAAAATCGTACTCTGCTCTACCACCTCCTCTGGAAGCGCATTCCAGGTGTCCACCACCCTCTGAGTGAAGAAGAACGTCCTAGCATTTGTTCTGAATCTGTCTCCCTTCAATTTTTCCAAGTGCCCTCTAGTCTTTGTTGCCCCCGCCAGTCTGAAGAATCTGTCCCTCTCTACCTTCTCTATACCCTTCATGATCTTGTAAGTTTCTATCATATCTCCTCTAAGTCTCCGCTTTTCCAGGGAAAATTTGTCCCCGTGCCATTCTCTAGTTGGAATTATCAAACAGTCCTGAAATCCATATGCATGTGTATAAACTATAAAACCTTGAATACATGAACCAAACCATTCCAGTACATATTACCAAAGATAGATGATGTGTTAGACCAGTGGTCTTCAATACAATGCCTGCAAGCCAATGATGTTCCTCCCAAGACCTCTTGTGCAGCCCGTCCAGAATTCTCCACTCCCCACCCACACCTCACCGGGATACACTACTTTCTTACCTTTCTTGTTCCCAGTGCTGCACTCTTTCACTCTTCAGGCTGTGGCCAGTGTGAGTAAAGTAAACATGCTGCTTTCAGGGTTTCATTTATGTGTTCCTGTATTTGCATAGGGATTATGTGTGACCAAGGCCAGGCGTTCTGGTAGGAATGAATGTTGAGAAGCATTATTGGTGTCATGGCCCTAAAAAGGAAGATATTTGTTGGCTCTCCTTCAGCCTTTTTAGACTCATAAAAGCCCTCACTTAAAAATTAGTAAAGGCCATTCTGTTAGACTATCTAAAGTATAGAACACGATTCTCTGTTTTAAGCTTCAAGAGTAGGTATTACCAGATACCCATGAAGAAGAATGCTAAAGAGAAGACAGCTTTCATCTGCCCATTGGGGTTCTATTGTTGTGCAGGGGTGAAAATGTGTGGCTAAGGAAATGTAGTGAAAAAGGCACATTTAGGAAACTACTTAAAACACAATTATTTGTAAATGCTTTTTTTAGACATTGATTCCTCCTGACTGCTGATTTCTGAGTACCTGTTTATAATTGTTTGTATAGGCCTTTTTTTGTCATTGATCTTTCCTATTTCTGATTCTTTGAAGACTTATTTTTCTATGTTTTTCTTTTTATATGCTTTGTATTTTGTTTTTTTCCCCCCATGAAATTTTAATAAAAGTTTTTAGTATAATACAAAGAAAAAAGGAATAACAGGTAATTTTTCAACAATATTAAGTTCAATGAACAATAAAGTATTTAAAATACAAAAATTATTGGTACAACAAGAGGAAAAGAGATAACATATGTTGGAAATATATTTCGTTTGTTGTAGTAAAAATCAGAAAAAGAAATGGGAGACAGAGGATGGGTAGGAGAGGAGAAACAGAAATAGGAAAAAGGGAAGAAAGAAAAAGGAAAGAGGAAAAAGGTAAGGGCGGGAAGAAAATTAAAGCAAAAGGAGAAAAGAGAGGGAGTCCCCCGGAGGCCTAGTAAAAAAAAGAGAGGAGAAAAGAAAGAAGAGTGAGAAAAGAGGCATGTATTGGATGTTAATAATAATAGTAAGGTTAAAATATTAAAGAGAGTCTAGGTAATCTTTAAAGATAGTCCATTTTGAATGGGCTTTGGCGGAGAGAGGCATGGTTGCAGATATCAATATCTCACGTTCGTGTTGCAGTAGGACAGATTGAAACCAGTAGTGTTCGTTGAGAAAATCTAGTGATTTCCAGTTAGATAGTATAAGTCGCAAAGCTATAATAAGAAGTGTGTGTGCGTGTTGGGATGTCGGTATATTAAGCCTAGCAGTCTCTGCTTTAAATATAACTATGGTAGGGGAGAAAACTGAATCAAGTATAAAATTTTTTGTATAATTGACCAAATCTTGATCCAGAAATCTTGTATATATGGACAATCAATGAGCATATGCAATAGAGTACCCGGGTGTATTTTACAATGCCAGCATTTGTTTGATGGTAACAGGCCTGCAACATGTAATTTTTGTGGGGTCTAATTGACTTTGTGGTGGAGGAAGAACATAGATTGCATTGAATTAGCAGAGGAGATGGTTCGAATCATTTTAGACCAAAAAATTTCCCATTGGCGATCTTGTAGTTGGCAATTTAGATCTGATTCCCAAGAATTTTGTAGGGGAACGTGGGCAATAGACTGTGAATCAATGAAAATTTTGTAAATATGAGATGCAATATGGCCTGCAATAGAGAGTTTGGGAAGAAGATGAAGTATGGTGAGGTTTCCTATCTTTTTTGTTAATAGAATTTTAGATTTTTTAATCATAGAGGAAAGCTGAAGCCATTGATAAAATGCCGAGGCCGGTAGGCCAAACTTATCCTGAAGTTTGGAGAAAGTCAGGAGTTGCAAAGTAGGAGTACAAACATCTGTTAAGTAACGAATACCAAGGCCAGCCCATTCACGCCAAAATATGGGCATTTTATTTATAAGAAGATAGGTTATGCCAGAGGGAGATATATGTTGAGTGGTTGAGAGGTGTATCTAGTATATTATCAAGTTCAAGTAGACACTTAATAGATTGGGAAACAAGAGGGTCTGTATTATGGTGTATGGCAGTAGAAGATATTAGGGGAACAAGTGAAGTGGATACAGAGCATATTCAAGTCGTAGCCAGAGGGGAAGAGAGGTACTAGAGGAGGTGAACCATAGACGGGTTTGTTGTAGTATAAAGACTTTGTGATATGTTAGGAAATCTGGAATAAAGACTCCCGCTTTGTCTTTCGGGGCTTTAAGTTTCCTAAGAGCAATTTTTGGTGGCTTATGATTCCAAATAAAAGCAGAAACATGTTTATCTATCTGTTTATAGAAAGAGGATGGAAATAGGTGGGGGATCATGCTAAGTATAAAGTTGATTTTGGGCACTACCACTATTTTAATTGTTTCTATTCTACCCCACCAGGAAAATGAAGAGGATGCCACGATTGTAGCAGCGATTTAAGAGTACTAACCAAATTGTCACTGTTATGTTTAATAGTTGCAGGTAAGGATGGGTATAAGTTGATTCCTAAGTATTTAATATGTGATGGGGACCATAGTAGGTTAAATTCTTGGATCGATTCAGGGTGAGAATGTATATTGAGAGGTAATACCAGCGGCCCAGCTCAAGCAGCTGCAGAGCAGAGCACAGCTCCGCCCCTCCCCCGATCCAGCAGGGGAAACATTTTAAAGAAGGAAGCGCCGGGGCCGCACCGATACCAGCGGCCCGGCTCAAGCAGCGGCAGAGCAGAGCACAGCTCTGCCCTTCCCCCGATCCAGCAGGGGAAACTTTTTAAAGAAGGAAGAGCCAGGGCCACACCTATACCAGCGGCCCGGCTCAAGCAGCGGCAGAGCAGAGCACAGCTCCGCCCCTCCTCCGATCCAGCAGGGGAAACTTTTTAAAGAAGGAAGTGCCAACGGCGCGCAGCGAGCGCCTTGGGAAGCGACTGCCGGGAAGCAGACCAATCCTGATACAGTCCAGACATCTACTACAGTTGTTTATACCTCTCTGCAAAATTGCAGAACCCTGCAAACCTGTCTCCTTCTTGGAAGATTGCCTCCCAACCTTGAATACTCTCTCCACGGACCCACTGACAAAATTGATAAGTATTTGCATGTTCCTCTATTCTGCATGTCTATCCAACTGACTGAAAATCTGATAAGTTCTTGCATGATTAGCTAACTCTGCATGATTAGCCTACTACATCGACTCCCGCACCAAAGAGATGAACGTGCGAGCCCCGCTCTGCCCCTCCCCCCCTCGAGACAGGGAAAACTGCAAGGCGCCTTTGTCGTGCACCTTGCAAAGCGACGTTGCGAAGTGATGCAGCAGAGAGTCACATAATCACCAGCAGCCAACTCTCCTACCCGCACACTACCCTCAAGTGAGCAATACTACAGTTCCAACCAACAAGAACCAGTGACAAGGAACCTCCTCTCACACACGATCCAACCTAACAAGAACAAAAGGCAAAGATCACCCTCTCATACAAACGCCCCCCACATAACAGCGATGGCAACCAGCACAGCTAGGCTCATACTGGTCCTCTTACTGCTCTCCCTACTCCTAACAAACTGGAAAATAGTAGGCTACCACATACCCCCAATCCCAACAGTGATAGCAGCTTACAGACAAATCCAATCATCCAGGAAACCTCTCTCCCCCAGAAATCTTATATCCAGCCCATCGGCAACCTACGAAAGCATCCCCCCCATCTGGGGAAAAAGGCCACCTCCAAAGCCCAAGACAACAACTCAAAAACCTTGGACACTTCCTAGAAACCTCCTCCACCCAAAGATAACCTCCACTCCTCACACAAAATTCACCTCATTAGCCTGTGCATACATGAACATAAGATCAATTAGCCCAAAGGCAGACCTAATCAAGGACTGGATAACTAAAGAACAATTAGGCTGCCTCTTCTTAGCCGAAACCTGACTAACCTCTGACTCAGACCCACGCATAATCGAATTCTGCCCCAGAGGATACAAACTAGAACTAGTCTGTCGACAAAACAAGCGAGGGGGAGTACTGGCTATTCTAGTAAAAAACAACCTTAACCTGAAAGTCCTGGATAAACGCTCTTCCCCCCACCTGGACCTTCTAGCCTGCCAACTATCCGACCACACTCTCACAGGTACCTTGACTTGCCTTCTTTGCTACATTACACCAGGCAAATGGAACACCTCCAAACATGAATCGAAGACTTCATCTTCCAGAACTCTCTAAACTCAACACATAACTTGCTCCTCGGAGACATTAATCTACACCTAGAAGAATACTCCTCAAAACATGTCGAAGATCTTCTCTCATACCTCAATGCACTATCCTACCAAATCCTTAACCCCCAACCCACGCATGATAAAGGCCACCAACTTGATATCGCAGCATACACAACCCAAAACTCCCACACACCAGATATCCACATCTCCAATGGTACCTGGCATCCCTCCCTCTGGTCAGACCACTACAAATATACCTTCAATATCAATTGGGCACAAAGTAACAACAAACCTGTACCTCACAAAACCTCCTACATAACTCGCAAATAAATCAAACCAACTACTTTCTGGGACAAAATAGACGCTGCAATAGGCTCCACAGATCCTATAGAAATCATACGCCACTGGCACTCCTTAAGCGAAACAACACTGAATGAACTAGCCCCATTGAAACCTAAAAACAGAATTTGCAGACCATCCGACAAATGGTTCAACACCGAACTTCTTCAACTAAAAAGGCGCTGTAGACAACTCGAAAGAGCCTGGAAAAAGCAAAACCAAGAACTAACCAAAGTTGAATGGAGAAACCTATTCAAACAATACAAGATCAAACTTAATGAAAAGCGGAAAGCCTACCACTCCAAACTAGTTGGCACCGAAACCCCAGACACTAAAATGCTCTTCAAACTAGTAAAGAACGTTACCGACACCAAGCCTCTCTTAGCCACTCAAGGAAACCACCCACCAACAGCCTCCCAACTAGCTGACCACTACAAAAACAAGATCACCACAATCAGATCCACTTTCAATAACTCATCAACATACCACAACAAAATTGTAACAAAACCTACTACAGAAGAACCCATAGCAGCCGACAGGGCCTGGACCACCTTCCCACTAGTTCAACGGTCTGATATGGACCGTCTCTACAAAAAATATAGCAAAGTATCATGTGACTTGAATAACTGTCCCTCATATCTCCTAACAAACGCTACCCCTAAATTCAGAGCCAACCTCATGCAATGGATTCAAATCACACTCACGGAAGGTCAATTCCCACCTGAACTAGGTGAGATTATAATCACCCCTCTATTGAAAAATCTCAAAGGCCCAATAGATTCCCCCTCTAACTATAGACCCATCGCCTCAATCCCACTATACGTTAAAATAATGAAGGACTAGTAGCACAATACCTCACCGACTACCAAGAAGACCACAACATACTTCACCCCTCTCAATCAGGATTCAGATTCAGCTACAGTACAGAGACACTATTAGCAACGCTACTAGACACAGCTAGACAGCACTTTAGTAAAGGAAGAAGAATGCTGCTAATTCAACTCGATCTCTCAGCGGCATTCGACCTGGTAGACCACACCATGCTACTTCAGATATTAGACGCCTTAGGGATCTCAGGAGTGGTATACAACTGGTTCCAAGGATTCCTAAAAACAAGAACCTACAGAGTCAAGTCAAACGACCACAAATCGGACCCCTGGTCTAACCTCTGTGGAGTCCCACAGGGATCACTGCTGTCGCCTATGCTCTTCAACCTCTTCATATCCTCCCTTGGCTTCACTCTAGATATCCTAAATGTAACATCTTTCAGCTACGCCGATGATATAACCATACTCCTTCCCTTCGACACCCAAGACCCCACCTCGTTAGGCAACCTAAATATAACACTGAAAGCAGTGGAAGACTGGATGCTAGACCACAAACTGAAACTGAACTCGGACAAAACAAAATTTCTACAACTTGAAAAGGACAAAACCCCATTCACAATAGAACTAGAAATAAACGTCACCAAATACCCCATACAGCCCTCTCTCAAAATCCTTGGAGTGTCAATAGATAGATGCTGCACAATGCAGCTCCAAATCAACAAAACCACTCATAAAGCATTTTTCACCATGCGCAACCTACGAAAAATAAGAAAATTCTTCGAAAAAGACCATAGTCCAATCCCTTATCCTAGGACTAATGGAATATAGCAATATCCTCTACCTTCCATGCCCTACAATCTTGACAAACCAACTACAGACCATTCAAAATACAGCTCTCAGGCTGATCTATTCACTCGGAAAATTTGACCATATCACTAATGCCTACCAAGACTCACACTGGCAACCGATACGAGCTCGAATCCAATTCAAATTTTATCGTATATTATTCAAAGCAATAAACGGAACAGCACCCACCTACCTCAACAACCGTCTAAATCATAACCGCATTTCCAGACTAAGAAGAACCCATATCCTATTCTCCCATCCTCCACTTAAGGAAACTCAGCGTAAAAAAATGTACAACGGCCTCCTAGCAATGCAAACAGCAAAGCTGGACCCCTCCATTACCAACCTGTTGACAACTTCAAGTGACTTTAAATCATTCCGAAAAGAAATCAAAACTTTGCTATTCAAAAAGACTATACAACCTTCACATCCCCCCTCGCATCCTCCCCCCTCTACGCAAACTACCGCTGACCTCTTACCCCTCCACTAATATCTCCCCAAGGATCCTATCAAGTAACCAACCCTAAACTTCTTCTTCCCTTCTAGTAATCATCAATTCTCCCCCTTCCTCAATTTTCTCCCCTTCGCCTCCACTAGTTAACGCCCCCAAAATTGTAACTCCCCCTGCATCAACTGTGTAAGCGTCCTCTGCATCTACTGTGTAAGCGCCCCCTAAATTGTAACTTCCTGGAAATGTCCAGCTATCTTATACTGTAATTTGTAACTTCCTGGAAATGTCCAGCTATCTTATACTGTGATCCGCCTAGAACTGCAAGGTACAGGCGGAATAGAAGTCACCAATGTAATGTAATACTTCTGTTTTTTGTTTATTAATTTTGTAACCTGAGAATGAAGAAAAGGATTGTATCAGTTCAAAGAGGGTAGGAAGGGAGTGATTGGGTTTAGTGAGGTAAAGGAGCACATCATCTGCATATGCCGATAGTTTATATTCAGTATTATTACGGAGAATGCCTGAGATGTCTTCGTGGGAATTAATGGTTAATAGGAGAGGCTCAAGAGCCAAGTTAAAAAGATAGGGCGAGAGGGGGCAACCCTGTCGGGTACCTCGTTGTAGGGTAAAAAAAGGTGACAAAACGTTATTGGTTATGATGGCGGCTTTAGGGTTAGAGTAGAGAATTTGGACATATTCCATTGCATAAACCATTGCATAGTTTGGAACAAGTGGGGCCATTCCACTCTATTGAACACTTTTTCTGCATCTAAGGAGGGCTAGACAAGGATCTTTAAAAGAATGAGCAATAGATGCCAAATGAAAAAAAAAAACGAGAGTTATCGGTTATGAGTCTGCCCGGCATAAAACCAATTTGATGTGGGGAAATAATACTACTAATATGTTTTTGAAGTCTATGAGAAAGAGCTGTGGCATATATTTTGTAATCTACATTTAAAAGTGAGATTGGTCTATAGTTGGGAATTTGTTGTGGATCTTTGTGTGGTTTGGGGAGAACAGTAATTACAGCATCTAGAAAGTGACTAGTAGAAATCCTTTGGGGATTCAAAAAATTAAACAGAGATGTGAGTACAGGGGATAGTTTATTCTGGAAGGATTTGTAGAATTCCACTGTGATTCCATCTAAGCCAGGAGACTTCCCAGAAGAGAGGTGTTTTATGGAGGTCACTATTTCAGTAATATCAAACGGTTTTTGAAGGGAGTTACAATCAGTTGAAGTGAGTTTAGGAGATTTCAAAGAAGTCAAAAATTGATTAATGCAATCATGGGTATTTGCTGTTTCCGAAGAATAAAGCTTAGAGTAAAAGGAGTAAAAGGCAGTGGAGATATCAGAATATGAGGAGAGAAGTTTCCCATCAGAGGTCTTTATAGTTGGGATCTGTATTTTAATCCGTTTCCTTTTAAGATAGTTAGCCAGCATTTTGCTACTTTTATTCATTTCTACATAATATTTAGTAGAAGTCAGGAAAATATCTTGTTGCGTAGCAAGACTAGCCAGTTTATTATATGAATACCGTATTTTCACGCAGATAACGCGCACCCGTGTGAAACGCGCACACGGGTATAGCGCGCAGAAACCACGATTTTATGTACAAAAACTTTTGTATACCGCGCTCACGCGTATAACGCGCATGCTGCCCGACTGTCCTTTCGCCCGTCCCGACTCTCCTCTGGCCACCCCGACTCTCCTTTCGCCCTCCCCGACTCTCCGTTTACCCGCCCTGCCCTGCCCTGCCCCCCCCCCCGGCAGGACCACTCGCACCCCCACCCCGAAGGACCGCCGACTCCCCGACAATATCGGGCCAGAAGGGAGCCCAAACCCTCCTGGCCACGGAGACCCCCTACCCCCACCCCGCACTACATTATGGGCAGGAGGGATCCCAGGCCCTCCTGCCCTCGACGCAAACCCCCCTCCCTCCAACGACCGCCCCCCCCAAGAACCTCCGACCGCCCCCTCATAAATGCTTTTATTAGAAGCTTATGGCTTGCCCACTAAATATCCTCCCTTCTGGAAGACACAGCAGAGAGTCTAATAAGAGCCCACGAGAAGAGACTGTGCAGCGAACTCAAATGAGTTACTGTGTTCAGGTTTCAGCTGTGTCAGCGACACGGAAAGTTACTGCCATCACTTATCTGTATTGATTGCTGCAGGGAAGGGCTGAATCGGGCTGTTGTGATGACAATATCTCATTCCGGCGCGTGTACACACACGCACGCAAAAATGGACACACGGGTAACCCTGAGTTAGGCATGAGCACTATAAAGACAATGAGTTAGGCATGAGCACTATAAAGACCCGTGACCCCCCTGGCCGACCCCCACGACACCCCCACCCGCCTTCCCCATACCTTTGTGTAGTTGGGACAGACGGGAGCCAAACCCGCCTGTCCAGCAGGCAGCCAACGACGGAATGAGGCCGGATTGGCCCATCCGTCCCAAAGCTCCGCCTACTGGTGGGGCCTAAGGCGCGTGGGCCAATCAGAATAGGCCCTGGAGCCTTAGGTCCCACCTGGGGGCGCGGCCTGAGGCACATGGTCGGGTTGGGTCCATGTGCCTCAGGCCGCGCCCCCAGGTGGGACCTAAGGCTCCAGGGCCTATTCTGATTGGCCCACGCGCCTAGGCCCCACCAGTAGGCGGAGCTTTGGGACGGATGGGCCAATCCGGCCTCATTCCGTCGTTGGCTGCCTGCCGGACAGGCGGGTTTGGCTCCCGTCTGTCCGGCCAACTACAAAAGGTACGGGGAAGGGGGGTGGGGGTGTCGTGGGGGTCGGCCAGGGGGGTCGCGGGTCGGCTGGGGGGGGGCGGTCGGAGGTTCTTTGGGGGGGGCAATCGTTGGAGGGAGGGGGGTTTGCGTCGAGGGCAGGAGGGCCTGGGATCCCTCCTGCCCGTAATGTAGTGCGGGGTGGGGGTAGGGGGTCGCCGTGGCCAGGAGGGTTTGGGCTCCCTCCTGGCCCGATATTGTCGGGGAGTTGGCCGGGCAAGAGGGCTTGGGCTCCCTCTTGCTCCGATCGTGGATGCGGGTGTGGGTGGGAGCCCGTGCGAGCGGTCGTTTGGGGTGGGGGTGCGAGCGGTCCTGCTGGGGGGGTGAATCGGGCGTCGGGCGGGGGTGGGAACTATGTAAAAAAACTTTTGTATACCGCGCTCACACGTATAATGCGCGAGGGGTATGCGCGGTAGGTAAAAACGCGTATAACGCGCGCGTTATATGTGTGAAAATACGGTACTTCAATTTATATATTTCAGGTAAAAGGTTTTTATCATTAGAGGCATAGAAAGCCTGTTCTTGACTTTTAATTTGAGAATCAAGATTGAGAAGTTCTAGTCTATTTTGTTTTGTTTGGTAAGCTTGAATAGAGATTAGTTCGCCTCCAAGGGAAACTTTAAAAGCCTCCCAAATTGTTAGCGCGTCCAAGGAGTCAGACATATTGAATAGAAAGAATTTATCTATAAACTTCGCAATTCTTTGTTTAGCAGTATCATCGAGCAGAATATTATTAGAAAGTCTCCATATGGGGGATCTGGTAGGTCGAGTAAAAGACCATTGTAATGTAATAGATACTGGAGCATGGTCTGAAATAAGTATAGTATTAATATTGGTGGCCATTAAGTTAGGGACCAATGAGGAAGAAATTAAAAAATAATCTATTCTAGAATAGCTGTTATGTGGTGAAGAGAAATATGTATAATCTCTATCTTCTGGATGCTGAAGTCTCCAGGGTTCAGTCAGGTCATAATGCTTAATAAGGGAATGAAGAGTAACAGTAGCTTTAGAAGGGAGAATAGAGGACGAGGAATGTCTATCAAGCCACGAGTCTAGAGGCAAATTGAAATCACCAGCAAGTATAATAGGAAGTGGATCAAATTCTGAGATGGATTGAAAGAGTTGTATGAAAAACTCAGGAGTCAGTATTGGGGGCATAGATATTTATAAGGAGAACCTCCTGCGAATAAATCCATGCTTTAGCTATAAGCCATCTACCATCTGAGTCATGCTTTGATTCTAATAGCTGAAAAGAGACGTTTTCATGAGATAAGATTGTAACTCCATGCTTTCTACCATTTGCTGGAGAGTCAGCAATATAAGTTAGCCAATTAAGTGAGCCTCACATCGGTCCCGGGAAAGATGATGGAGGCACTGATTAAGGACAGCATCTGTGATCATATAAAAAAAAATGGACAGCTAAGGTCGAGCCAGCATGGGTTCTGCAAGGGTAGGTCGTGCCTCACAAACTTGTTGTACTTCTTTGAGGGGGTAAATAGCCAGGTGGACAAAGGTGAACCCATAGACATAATTTACCTAGACTTCCAGAAAGCCTTCGATAAGGTACCACATGAGTGGTTGCTCAGGAAGCTATGGAATCACGGGGTGCGAGGGGAGGTCCACCGATGGATCAAAAACTGGCTGGCAGACAGGAAGCAGAGGGTTGGTGTAAAGGGCCACTACTCGGACTGGCAAGGGGTCACGAGCGGGGTTCCTCAAGGGTCAGTGCTGGGACCGCTCCTGTTTAACATATTCATTGACGACCTGGAGGCGGGAACAAAATGTGAGGTCATCAAATTCGCAGATGACACCAAACTATTCAGCAAGGTTGAAACCACGGTAGATTGCGAGGATCTCCAAAGGGATCTTACGACACTGGAAGAATGGGCGAAAAAGTGGCAAATGAGCTTCAACGTAGGGAAATGCAAGGTCATGCATATAGGGAGAAGGAACCTGATGTTCACTTACAAAATGGGGGGATCAAACCTAGGGGTCAGTAAGCTGGAAAGAGACCTGGGAGTGATGGTAGACACGACATTGAAGGCGTCGGCACAGTGCGCCACAGCCTCGAGGAAAGCAAACCAAATGTTAGGTATCATTAAGAAGGGTATCTCGACCAGAACGAAGGAAGTCATCCTGCCACTGTACCGGGCTATGGTGCGCCCGCATCTGGAATACTGTGTACAGTACTGGTCACCGTACCTCAAAAAGGACATGGCAATGCTTGAGGGAGTCCAGAGAAGAGCAACTAAACTGATTAAGGGTATGGAAAACCTTACATACACTGACAGACTGAAGAAGCTGGGGCTGTTCTCCCTGGAAAAGCGGAGACTCAGAGGAGATATGATAGAGACCTTCAAGATCCTGAGGGGCATCGAAAAGGTTGACAAGGACAGATTTTTCAATTTGAAAGAAACCACAAGAACAAGGGGACACTCGATGAAATTGAAGGGGGACAGGTTTAGAACAATTGCAAGGAAATTATTTTTCACACAGAGGATGGTGGACACATGGAACACCCTTCCGGAGGCCGTGATAGGAAATAGCACAGTACAGGGTTTCAAGGAAGACCTGGATAGGTTCCTGGAGGACAAAGGGATTGAGGGGTACAGATAAGAGCAGTGGAAGGTTTAGAGATAAGTGTAGAGGTAGGTATAAAATTAGTCAGGGACCGCTGCTCAGGCAATATGCCTGATGGGCCGCCGCGTGAGCGGACCGCTGGGTGGGATGGACCTCTGGTCTGCCCCGGCGGAGGCGACTACTTATGTTCTTAATTCTTGGGGCCCAAAAAATGAGATATATTGGGAATATGAGTCTCCTGCAAAAAGACAATTGATGGTCTCATTTTTTTAAGATGAGTGAAAATTTTCTTCTGTTTGATAGGGTGTCGTAGACATTAACATTCCAGGAGACATAGGTTAGTGTAGATAGGATATCAGAGACAGCCATTTTGTAAAAAGGAGCTGTTGAAGAATTTAAGATATTTGCATGCAAGAAAAAGTGAGAAATAAAGAAAGAAGAGGTAGGCCTCCAGGGGATCATAATAGAAGAAGGCATAATGAGCTTGAGAAGCTCAGCCAGAGGAGAGTAGCAAGTATATTGGGGGTAAAGCAACAAAACAAGAGACACCTGAAGAAGGGACCACCTCAAATTTATACTTAATGTAAAGAAGAAAGCCAGACAATTAAGTATGATTGACAAAAATCCACACATAAGCTGAAAGGTAAAAAAGTATGGTTTTATGAGACTTAAAGGGAAAAGAGATAAAAAAATGGAGTGATAAAATAATCAAGCTTAGCATAAAATGGTAAATGTGAGAGTTTGAGAGAAAGAAAGAAGAAAAAATCATGATATAGATAGGAGCATAGGTACAAAAGTATGGAAAGCTAGCTTTAAATTGAGTATGAAGGAGAGAGAAAATCCATTAAAGCATTTAATTCTCGGAGAATGTATGGGGTTTATCCAGAAGGCAATAATATGGTAATATATAAGCAAAAATTAATCCATAATATCATTAGCAAGTAAAAATATATCGATTAAACATATGACATAATTTATAGTATTAGGTTAGAATCTATAAAGTGTACAAACTATATAAAATTTCATAGCAATCTTTCAATAAAACACAGCAAATATTCAGTATACAGGAAACTACAAAATTCATAAAAGTATACATCAAGGAAGGGAAAGTAGAAAAGGAAATATATATGCAATATATTGTTCTGTATGATTCATATAAATAAAAGCAATAGTAGAAAAGACAGGGAACATGGAATAAGCAAGGCATATTAAGAAATTATAACAATGCAGTAATTAATAATGGAGGGATGTAGAGGGACATAATAATGGAAAGATAGGCAATTCTGTAAGCCATGCTGGGATTTCTACATTATAATAGGAGAAAGCAGTTGATCTAGTGTGGTAAATATAATAATAATAATAATAACTTTATTTTTGTATACCGCAATACCACAAACAGTTCAGAGTGGTTTACAATGTAAGAGACTGTACATATACAGCAAAGATACAATGTAAGGGAATGTACTATGCAGTTGAGAGCAGTTTACAGTGCAGGGGGCTGTACATATTCAGCATAGGTGTTTATACAGCGAAAAAACAATGCAGATTTACAATGCAAGAGACTGTACATATACAGCAGAGATATTTATATAGTGAAAATGCAGTGCAAGAGACTTATAAAGCAAGATACAATGCAAGAGACTGTATAATGCGGTTGAAGCGGTTTACTATGCAAAGATAGTTACATATATAGCGAGGATACAGAGTGGTGAATGACAAGAAAATGCAACCAGTATCAATTATGGGAGGGTGCCAAGAGGGGAGGGGTAAGTAAGAAGGATGGAAGTATTGGATTGAGGGGGAGGAAAGGAGAGATCGGGGGAGGAGAGGTGGTAGAGTTTGGTTATTTGGAGGGGAGGGGTTCGAGAAATTTATCATAGAGGTAATATTTGAGAGATTTCCTGAAGGATGAGTAAGATGGGGCAGATGAGATAAGGGTGGTATAGTCTGTGATATAGTCTACTGTAATTGAAGAGTTAATTGGGAATGTAATAAAAGACAGGTAAAGTCTAAAGGCTATAAAAAAGGGCAAGTAGATAATCAAATAAAGGAATAATAAAAATCAATGCATTATACAATTTATATAAGGTTACTAAATGTTCATGGATATTGGATTCAGAAAGTAATAATATGGTTTCAATTAATAAAACATTTGCATATACCAAGAGGAGTTCATTATTGGCATTTGCGGTGTTATATGCAATTCATAAATGTAAAAGGCACTATTCAGATAGATTGAAGCCTAGTTAGTATATTAAAGATAAGTATACAATGAGATAATCATAAATGTATTTAATCGTGTCTATGTAGTGAAGTAAGGATAATCTATAAATAAAGATATGCATGCATATTTGTAAATTATATGAAGTACTGAAACTACAGGGGAGGTAATGCAGTGCAAGCTGGAAGTCGTGGAAGTTTAATGTGCAAAGTGCAAGGCGTTAAAGGTGCAATCAGAAGAGAGATAAATAACTGGTAATAAATCAGACACTGAATAATATAAGAAAATATGGGGTATATAAACATTTTAGGCTAAAGGAGAGACAACACGCTCTAATAAAAAGGCAGAAGAGAAGAAATTCATAAATACGTAAATCATAATTGATGTTCCGTAGACAGCTAATAATAATTAACGTCCTAATTAGAAAATACATATAGCCTGAGGTTTAGACATTAAAATTCAAATTCATATTGAGCAAAAAAGCAGAAACAGTGTCATACGGCTTTAGAGGAAAAGGGAGCACGTTGATAGGTGAAAGCAGCGAAAACAGCAATCAGATCGAAAAAGTGTAAAAAAAAAAAAATACACACACTGATCAAGATGCGAACCTAAGCAAGTATTAAGAATGAAAATTATAAGAGGAGATTAAGAGAATACATATGTGATATCAGATTCAAGTCTTAGTTTAATTAATCATGAAAAATAAATCAAAATGAGGCATGACACGTGCAGACTAAGAACGAAAACAGGAGCCATTTTATAACGTAAGGGCTATTTAAGAGGAAACATAGGGGGAAAAAAGAAAAAAGGGGATACGCTCTTAAAAAACAGAATACATTATCATCAATACTTAGTCTAGTTAATCATTAAAAATTAAAACAAAACAAGGCATGGCACGTGCAAGTGACTGAAAACGTAAACAAGAGCCATTTGATAGTGTAAGGGCTATATAAGAGGAAACAGAGGGAAAAAAGAAAAAAGGGGGGATATGCTCTTAAAAAAACAGAATACATTATCAGATTCAATACTTAGTCTAATTAATCATGAAAAATAAAACAAAACAATGCATGACACATGCAGGGGACTGAAAACGAAAGCAGGAGCCATTTTATAGTGTAAGGGCTATATAAGAGGAAATAGAGGAAAAGAAGAAAAAAAGGGGATACGCTCTTTAAAAAACTGAATATATTCAGGCAACAAAAGGATCGGAGATAAAGTCCATCAGGTACTCTTTCAATAACAGGAGAAGAAGAAAGGCAGTCGTATATGAACCAGGAAGTGTGAAGAAGTCAGCGGTGATGAGATGTTGGCAATCGCAACGAGAAGGGAGCTGAGCTGGAGAACAGCATAAAAGTCAGTCACGATCTCGAATTCTCGGATTGAACTTGATCCAAGTAGGCTTGGAGAAGATCGGGCGAGTCAAAAACTTTAGTAGTGTTGTTGAGAGTGACAACCGTGCTGGATATTGGAGGCCATAGCGTGCACTCATTGATTTTAGTCTAGGTCTCATGTTGAGGAAAGATTTTCTCTTTCTGGAGGTGGTTTACGCCAGGTCAGGTACAATTAATATTTTTCTTCCATCGATTACAAATCCGGGATGATTTCTGGCCGCTGTTAGAATTTGGAGAGCTTGAGGAAATCTCAAGAGTTTAGTTACCACAGGGCGCGGGAAAGGCTGATTGAGATGTTGATGCAAGGGTACTCTGTGAGCACGTTCAATATCCAAGTCACAGGCAGGATCAAGATTTAAAACTTTGGGTAACCATTTTTTGAGAAAGGCAGTCATTTCAGAACCTTCAATTCCTTCCTTTAGACCTATGATGCATAAGTTATTACGTCTGCTCCTGTTGGCAAGGTCTTCCAAATCCTGCTCCAGCTTTTTTATACGTTTACCAGTATGATCCTGGGCTTTGGCTAATTCTAGGGCAGCAGAATCAGCCCGAGTTTCCAGTTTCTCTATTCTTAATTGGAACTGAGATAATGATGAGTTGATTCCAGCTAAGTCGTCTTTAAGTTCCTTTGTAGTTTCAAAGTGTTTATTGGTTAATTCTCTCAGTGCTTTGAGTTCATCCAGCATGACATCACTGGATGTAGCAGCCTTTTTTCAGGTGCCATTTTTTCTAGTGTTGGTGGATCAGGTTTGGTTCTTTTTAAACCAGCTGTGGAACTGGGAGAGATATCCATTTTAGTAGGTTTAGAAGCCGACATCTTCCTCTTCTAGAATATTCATAAAAAATACTTAGAAAAGGTGCAGAAAAAGGTCTGGCAATAATAGTATAAGCAGAGGAGGTGGAGAGAGAAAGAATCAGGCGTCAATCATGTTGGTGGCTCGGACATGCCCCCCCTATGCTTTTGTATTTTGTTTTATGAACTTATGTATGGAAAGTTCAAGAAAAAGATAAAGACCATCCTCTTCATAGACTACTTTAGCCAATAAAACAACATAGATCAGACATGTATATAGACTATATTTAGTTGAATAGGCCAAACTCTTTAGGAGATGTGTAAATATAGTGTACTTAGCTGCAATAGTAAACCTAATATTAGATGTGAATACAGGTAGGATGATTGATTTGGTATGAACATATGCAAATAAGAAGGATGATCGATGTGCCGGTAACATAAGTAGGATGATTGATTATGCCATAATTATAAGAACATATGAATTGCTGCTGCTGGGTTAGACCAGTGGTCCATCGAGCCCAGCATTCCGCTCACGTGGCGGGAATTAGGTCAAAGACTAGTGCCCTATTTTAGTCTTGTCTTACCTGAGTACGTTATGGTTCAGCAGGAACTTGTCTGACCTTGTCTTAAATTCCTGGAGGACGCTTTCCCCTATAACAGCCTTTGGAAGAGCATTCCAGATCTCTACCTCTCTCTGGGTGAAGAAAAACTTCCTAACTTTTGTACGGAATCTATCCCCTTTTAACTTTAGAGAGTGCCCTCTCGTTCTCTCCTCCTTGGAGAGGGTGAACAATCTCTCTTGCTCTACTAAGTCTATTCCCTTCATTATCTTGAATGTTTCGATCATGTCCCCTCTCAGTCTCTTCTTTTCAAGGGAGAAGAGGCCCAGTTTCTCTAGCCTTTCACTGTACAGCAACTCCTCCAGTCCCTTAACCATTTTTGTTGCTCTTCTCTGGACCCTTTCGACAAGTACTATGCCCTTTTTCATGTACGGCGACCAGTGTTGGAAGCAGT
The DNA here is from genome assembly GCF_902459505.1 of Geotrypetes seraphini. Classification (NCBI taxonomy): domain Eukaryota; kingdom Metazoa; phylum Chordata; class Amphibia; order Gymnophiona; family Dermophiidae; genus Geotrypetes; species Geotrypetes seraphini. The sequence continues at coordinate 269,359,850 of NC_047086.1, read as the reverse complement.
ATTCCAGGTGGGGGTGCACCATGGCCTGGTACAGCGGCTAAATTGAATGACATAACCAATTACCACCATATTCAGCATTTGGTGGCCTAAGATAACCTATAAGGGTGGTATATCTTTCAAAGTTGAAACTTAGTCAGCTAGCTGCTGAGTATTAGCATAGCGAGCTATGACTTGCTTGGTCAAATATAGACTTGAAATTCAATGCCGGTAGCCGAATATGGTGCTGGCTTCGAATTTCCAATATCGCTGCGAACTGCAAAAGTTCAAAGCTGACCTCCTGCAGTCTGAATATGAGCCTGATTGTATCTGAAAAAAGTGTTGCTATTGATCTGGACATGATCGCAGCTGTTGCTACTTGGGAAAGGCCTACTGATTTGAAAATCTTACGCTCATTCCTAGGATTTTACAACCATAATAGCCAATGAACAGACAGGCAGGAGGGGCTAACTAAAGATTGTACTTATTATATATTCAGTGAATATACTATGCTAGGTGTGTGTCTGTGCAGAGGGCACCCTATTTGTTTATTTATTTATATGCATTTTCAAATATATCAACAAGTATCCACTTGTTAACAGAAATACAGAGTTAAAGAAATACATTCAAAGAAGAAATCCATTTAAAGTTCATATTATTACTCTTCCTTAGACCATTAAGTATGGAGAATCAAAAAAGAAACGATAAGGAGATACTTAAACAGGCAAGTATCTAAAGAAAAAGACTTAACGTGAATCGATGATAACCATCTTATAATTAAACAATGCCCTGTACATTATGGAGTACACTCTTAGAATCCAAAAAGCTGCAAAGTTGCTCAGGAGCACAAAAGACATACATATATCTGATCAAGCATTTACAGGGATAGCTTAACATAAAAGTGGCTCCCAGATTTTTTACATCTTGTCTTATACTAAGAAAGGATTTTCTTCGTTCTTGTGTTACCTTCGCAACATCTGGAAATATCCATACTTTTTCACCATGAAATAACATTTGAGAAAAACACAAAAACATTCTCATAAGAGCATTTAAATCCTGTTCAAAAACAAAAGATATCAACAAAAGAATCAATCTGAACTTCAGAGTTTTCAAGAATTGCTGTTATATTATTTAAATCCAATACTGGCAAATTCCCTTGATTTATTTCACGTGGTATTTCTGTTTTTGTTGGTAAATAGAAGACTCTGTTTAGAGGAGGCATTGTTTCTGAAGTAGATTTCAAGTTTTCCATCATGTATTTTTTTAGCATATCTCCAGGAGAAACACCTGGTGATTTAGGGAAATTAATAATTCTCAAATTGAGTCTTCTATTGTGATTTTCAATCTGTTCAAATTTCCTTTGATAAACAACCTTATCCTTAACGAAGTTACCAGTTAAATTTTGTAATGCAGCTATCTCCTTGTCCACTTGCTCAAACTTAGAAAAGGTTTCAGTCTTCATATCTTGAACAGATGTTGTTAAATTATCAAGTTTACTCACAATATATGAACCTTCCTCAGACAATTTATTCACAGCGTTTTCTAGTCTTTGGAGTATAGCCCATATTGCTTCCAGTGTCACCGCAGTGGAGCAGGAAACCACTTCTTGACCTGATGCAATTTTGGTGTACTGTTCCGGGTTTGAGCTCCCCACTATGTGTCTGCATCAGACACATCCAGGCTTCAGTAGTCGCATCTTCCTCTTGGTCCAGCACCGGTGGCGGGCAGCAGGAGGAGAAAGAGATATTTCAAGCCCTAAAGCCTTGGAGGCTCCTTCCTGGAACCGATGGTGAGCTAGTGAAGAAATGCTCCATCGTCGCCTGCCTAGGCATAGGGGGGTCCATCCGCAGCTGGCCCTTGTGTTTGGTATGAGGCATCGGGGAAGAAAGTCAAGACGATAAATGGTAGATAAATGGTAGAAAAATGCAAGGTAAGACGGAGCATTCTCAGCTAGATTTTAACACGCCGAGGGCACCCTTTTTGGGTTAAAAAGTAAATAAATTTCACCAGTCTTACTTTACCCAAAGTCTCTGAGTGTTAATAATTTAGTGCTAGTACTGTTGCAAAACAGAAAGTTAGTTTAGTGATAAATAGGCAGCTGAAAACTGAGTTGATGTCAAATTTTAGAATAAAAACTAAGAAGTAAGAATGTCATAGACTAGAAGCAGTGCTGAAGTATGGCTGCTAGAGAAGAGCATTGATGAATTGTCCACATCTTCCAACCAATAGGGATGTTCTTTGATTGAGGATGTACTTATACACTGACAAAAAGGCTGCTTTCAAAGAGGCAGCTCATCTGACCATGTTCAAGGTCTTGGAAATTTGGCAGTGGGCAAGAATACCACTTCAGCAAATAGACTCAGGGATTTGATTAAGCTTTATGATAAATATGAGAAGCTAAAAAAGGACCTGCACATATTCAATGAACATGATCTGGTGAGTCAAGAAGCCTTCAAAGAATGTCTCATTCATTCTTTTATGTTGCTATCAGTGATGTAATTGTCACAATGAAAATCAAAGACAGACAATTTCTAATCATGCAGAGGTGAGATGTTTCATCCTTCAAAGAAGGAGGATAGAAAGAAAGCATGCATGTGAAGAACGACTTAGTAAGTCTGCAACCAAAGTTGAGGCAGAAAATGTCATTGTCAGTAGTTTATTAAACATACAGCACTCAAGTTTTTGTAACAGTATTTTTTGTGAGGGTCATCAATCAGTATCACACCCGGATATGTACCAAAGTTTAGTACAATCCTAAACTCCTCACATCCAAGATCAGATCCCCAGCTCCTCAGAAGTACTACCTGGGCTCACAGATTTTCATTGCCCTAGGCTTTATCTACTATCACTTCACTAGAGCTATTGATTAGCTTTAATAATAAACTTTACAATGTTGCCCCGGTCATTCAAGGTTCGCAGTCCCGGTCATTTGCAGTATTCTCCGACCGGCACTTCCTGTGCTAAAGTTGGCCTTCACCAATCAGGAGCCAAAGCGGCTCCTGATTGGTGAAGCCTGACTTTAGTGCAGGAAGAGGTGGTCGGAGCATACCGCGAGTGATTTCCTTTACTTGCCGGCGCTCTAGCTGCCCTATCCTGCCTCTCCAGCTGCCTTCTCCTGCCTCCCCAGGCGAAAAACTGTAGTCGCGGTTTTTCAATATTCATGGGGGTTCCTGGCTCCTATATCCCTGAAAGGAAGACCATACTACAAGCTAAGTACTTTTACAAACTAAGCATGCCAAAGGAGTGTTATAATAAAATAAGAAATAAAGTTTATTATTAAAGCTAATCAATAGCTCCAGTGAAGAGAGAGTACATAAAACCTAGGGCAATGAAAATCTGTGAGCCCAGGTGGTACTTCTGAGCTGCTGGGGATCTGATATTGGATGTGAGGAATTTAGGATTGTACTAAACTTTGGTGCATATCCGGGTGAGATATTGTCAGTAGTTCTACAGAGACATCTGCTACTTCTCTCCCTATGACTAATCTGATTCCAAGAATATTGCTGAAGTTGACTCTGACAGTTGTCCAAATTCAGGTGCTGATTTTGAAGCTAGCAGAACCCCTTGTTTTATTTCTTGGTTAAAATGGCCAAAGACGAACATCATTGCACATCCTGAAGTTGCCAGAGCATTACATCATGCTAATTTGCAAGACAGGTATACTACATTTGTCATTGGTGTTGTTGCCAAAGCACTTGGCCAGGATGTAAATGAAATTACATTATAAAGAAGCTCATTCCAATGTTCATGGGGCAAGAACTGTGAGAAGGCAGCCACTCTGAAGGATAAATTCCTTGATGAAACAACAGAAACTACATGCATTGAAATGGAAAACTCCTCATGGGCATTACTGGAAGTAAAGAAATAGGTGACAGAATTGCAGTACTCGTCACTGGCAACGGAAAAGAGAGGTTACTCAGAGTTCCAAAAATTGACCGGGAATTGGCAAGAAGCACTGGATGAGTGGAGTCTTGGAGACGAGTCCAGGGACTGGTTTTTGATGGTGCATTCACCTTCATTGAATCATCAGTAGAACAAGAGTTAGCATGTACACTGCCTTGAATTCTGATTTGGAGGTATAACAAGATTTTAATAAAACCTGAAACTTGACATTATTTAATGGAACTGGTGCTTGGAAGCATCTTTACCCAAGTGTCCGGAGTTAGTGGAGAGCCAAATGTTGTGGTGTTCAAAAGATTTCAGCAAAATTTGCCATACATAGACGAGGATTCATATGAGGTTTCTGCAGATGATATGTTTGATGATATGTTGATCAGTCCTTTGGAAAGAAATTGCAGCTTTCTGTAGAATAGCCCTGAATGCATCACATCCAAGGGAAGACTACAAAGAGCTTCTTGAGCAATCATTCAGAGCAGCGTTGTCCAATGTTGGTCCTCAAGGGCCGCAATTCAGTTGGATTTTCATGATTTCTCTAGTGAATTTGCATGAGATCTATTTGTGTGCACTGCTTCCATTGTATGTAAATAGATATCATGCATATTTATTGGGGAAATTCTGAAAACCTGACCTGGCGAGGGCAGAAGTTGGATACCCCTGATTGAGAGCATCTGGGGCCTTCCACTATGCACAGTGAATGGCGAAGTGAATGGCGAAGTATTAATATATTTCTGTTCCAGCAGAAGTTCTCTCTTGCTGCCAAAGAAAGGTGGGGCATCAAAGAACTGGTTCTCTTTGTTAGCTTCATTTACATCAACTACTTGCTTGAAGCACCTCTTCTTGAGCAGAAACACCACTCAATGACTTGCTTCTGTTTTTCCAGAAATATTCAAACAAGGCTGTTGCCAAGGCTGTGCCAACAACATTCACCAGACATCTGTGGTACTTGTCAGAAATTTAGGTTGATCTGACCTTTTTTGATGACAGACTAAGCAATGAAGTAATGTCCAAGATGGTGGCAAACCTTCAGCTTCCACAATCCACAAGTTCGATGAAACATCTCGACTGCTCTCCCAAGTTACTCAGTCCCATCGTCCTGGCATCATTTATAACAAAGAGAACTTATGTCTGTCTTCTTTGGTGTTCTGGACACTAATTGACAAGAAAACATAAATGACAGCAGATAAAGCATGAACAGTACATCCATTCTGCCTAGTAGTTACACACATTTTAAATTCATGATTTAATTGTCTTTTATTTTTGATATTTCTGGGCCTTAGACCATAAAGTCCGCCTGCTACTTAGGATCCAACTACTGGAGTTGCCATCAAAGCTCACTCCAGCCTATCCAAACCATCTTGTCGTTTACAGGATACAGACTGTAAAAGTCTGCCTAGCACTGTCCTCATATTCCAAATTACTGGAGTTCCCGTCGAAGCCCTCCCCAGCCCATCCAAATCTGAATTGCAATATACGGGAGAAAGACTGTGCAAGGCTCAACAATTTCTGGTTAAAGATCCTGCAAACTAGAGAGATGATCCAAACTACCAGTATTTGAAACAGTCAGCATCATCAATGACAGCAATTGCCTATATGTAGCAGTATAATTCAAGTCTCACAAAGAATGAGGAGCAGAAGCAGCTCCTCCATCGCCTTGTTGCTTAGCACAGAAAGACCTATCCAACTTGCTCCAAAACCATACTGATGAATACTGACTGAATGTGGGACCACCATTCAGCATTTGCACATAACAAACATTTTGAATTTACTGTGGAATAATGACATTAATTACCAGTTGTCACTGAACAATGTATAATAAATCATTAGGCCAATAAGTCTATTTTCAGCTATAAGTAACACAGTATGTATTTTAACTTCTTTCCATGTGCATTTGTTCACAATTCAGGTTTACATGGAAAATTAATATAAATTCTGTACTTGCATTTTATGCATTAAATTAAAAATCATTGGATGCAGTCAGGGCAGGATTAATTCTTCGAGGGCCCCTAGGCACACAAGTACACTGGGCCCCCCAGGCCTTGCTCCGCCCCATTTATCTGTTTTCTTATTTACTTCTTTATTTCCACTTGTATTTCTTTCTCTTTTTTAAATTCAAAACAAAGATTAGCATACCAGTGCACAGTTTTTCTTCTATGGGACATTGCTGAAACAAGGCTGCCCTGTGAACTTCTAAAAGCTAAGTTACTCAGCATTTCATATTCTGCTCTTTTCACTGGTTTTCAGCATTATATCTGCTTAATTTCTCTTCTCCTCCCTGTTTCTTACTAAAAAAAAAATATAAAAAAGCACAAAAAATAAATCCTTCTCTTTCCTCTGTTAAATCTTATTTCCTCTTCCTGCATTTTTGTTTAAAATACTGTGTTTTAGGTGGTATAGAGCCTATATTTCTGGTGCCTGTGGCTCAGGGTGACTAAAGTAGGGAAAATCCTGTTATAAATCCTGTGTTTTAGGGTAGCACTGATAGAACCTGCATTTTTGTTTAAAATATTGTGTTTTAGGTGGTATAGAGCCTATATTTCTGGTCACTTCACAACCAATCAAGTCACTTCACAATCAATCAAGATGACCTTTATTCTATGCAATCACTGTGGTGCTTTAATTCCAAGACATACTATTTGGAGGCTTAAGGCTTGCCCCATCTGTCTTCAACTTGCTAGTATTAAGGAGGAGCTCTGCAAACTTAAACAGGAATTGAATACAATTAAAGCAGCTTCCATCACTCCACAAAATCATACCAACTTACCACCTCTACCTCAAATAATAAAACAGCCCAGGAATAAATGGGTCACAGTAGGCTCAGGAAGACTGCGACATGTAACACAGAAACATCCACCTTCACTAATATTACCTCTACAGAATTCCTTCGCTCCACTAGTGCACTGCGATACTCAGGAAAACAGAAGGGAGGTGGGACTGGAACCAATGAAGGAAACTCAAGAGAACAAGAGCACCCTAAGTACAAATAAAAAAGCCAAAAACAGAAAACTATTACTTTTGGGGGATTCTATCATCAGAGGCATTAACCTTGGAACACAGGGCGAGGAGACCAAAATAGTGAAATGTCTTCCAGGATCCTCAGCTACCAGGAGTTCCAGGCAAATACTGACTATAATTAAGGAAGAAACTAAGGATTTTAACACTGCTGTTGTTATCCATCTGGGAACAAATGACCTGGCCAACAACTCCACACTTGCAGCACAGAAAGCTTTTCGGGAGCTTGGTGAGGGCGTGAAACCTTTTGTAAAGACTTTAGCTTTTTCTGAAATACTGCCTGCATATGGAAAAGGAGAGCAAAGAGTGAAAAACACAGAGGACTTTAATAGATGGCTCAGAGCCTGGTGTCATCAAGAAGGCTTCAGGTACATAGGAGGATGGGGAAATACATGGAAGGACAAGAAGCTATATTGCACTGATGGGCTACATATTACTACAGCAGGAAAAAGAAACCTTGCAGAGAAATTTAGACAATATTTTTCTAGGCATTTAAACTAGAAGGTGGGGGTGGTGTATGTACGAAGGACAATTATAGAGACCACCCCCGGCAAAAGAAAAGATGTGATAGTAGTAAAGGCTGCAACATAAGCAATATCAGCAACTCATTTCTTAGTATTGCAACGGAAAGTGAAACGACACAAAAATCCATACGAAAAAGGAGATTATCGCTGAAAAATAGCTGGAAAGCAATGACCACAAATGCTCGCAGTCTAAGCAACAAAGTTCATGATCTGCAAGCCCTGATATTAGAGGCAGATCTAGATATTGTTGCTATCACAGAGACATGGTTCAGTGAATCACATGGATGGGATGCAAACATACCGGGATATAATCTTTTTAGGAAGGACAGAGATGGTCATAAAGGTGGAGGAGTAGCTCTCTATGTAAAGATCAATATCCAAGCGACCGAAATGCAAGGGACCTGGGGAGAGGAAGAAGCGATATGGATTGCTCTGAAAAGAGAAGATGGAACTTCTATCTACGTGGGTGTAGTCTACAGACCTCCGACTCAATCCCAGCAAATTGATAAGGATCTGATTGTGGATATCCAAAAGTTTGGAAGGAGAGAGGAGGTTCTGCTGTTGGGAGATTTCAACCTGCCGGATGCAGACTGGAATGTTCCGTCTGCGGAATCGGAAAGAAGTAGGAAGATTGTGGATGCCTTTCAAGAGGCTCTGCTCAGACAAATGGTGACGGAACCCACAAGAGAAAAAGCGATATTGGATCTGGTCCTCACAAATAGAGAGAGTATCTCTAATGTTCGAGTGGGTGCTCACCTGGGTAGTAGCGATCATCAAACGGTTTGGTTTGATATAACGGCTAAAGTGGAGAGCGGCCGCACGATACTTAAAGTCCTAGATTTCAAACGTACGGACTTTAATGCAATGGGAAAGTACCTGAAGAAAGAGCTGTTAGGATGGGAGGACATAAGAGAAGTGGAAAGACAGTGGTCTAAGCTGAAAGGAGCGATAAAAATGGCTACGGACCTTTATGTGAAGAAAATCAATAAAAACAAGAGAAAAAGGAAGCCGATATGGTTCTCCAACCTAGTGGCTGAGAAAATAAAGGCGAAAGAGTTGGCGTTCATGAAATATAAAAAAAACCCAAGAAGAGGAGAGCAGAAAGGACTACAGGGTGAAACTGAAAGAAGCCAAGAGAGAGATACGTTTGGCGAAGGCACAGGCGGAAGAACAAATGGCTAAAAATGTAAAAAAGGGAGATAAAAATTTTTTCAGATATATTAGTGAAAGGAGGAAGATAAAAAATGGAATTGCTAGGCTAAAAGATGCTGGGAACAAATATGTGGAGAGTGATGACGAGAAAGCAAATGTGCTAAACAAATACTTCTGTGTTCACAGAAGAAAATCCTGCAGAAGGACCGAGATTGTCTGGCAAAGTTACACGAGAAAATGAAGTAGATTCTGCGCCGTTCACGGAGGAGGGTGTTTATGAGCAACTTGAAAAACTGAAGGTGGACAAAGCGATGGGACCAGACGGGATCCATCCCAGGATACTAAGGGAGCTCAGAGAGGTTCTGGCGAGTCCTATTAAAGACTTGTTCAACAAATCTCTGGAGACGGGAGTGATTCCTGGGGATTGGAGGAGAGCAGATGTGGTCCCTATTCATAAAAGTGGTCACAGGGATGAAGCAGGAAACTACAGGCCAGTGAGCCTCACTTCAGTTGTTGGAAAAATAATGGAAGTGTTGCTGAAAGAAAGGATAGTGTATTTCCTTGAATCTAATGGGTTACAGGATCCGAGGCAACATGGCTTTACAAAAGGTAAATTGTGCCAAACGAACCTGATTGAATTTTTTGATTGGGTGACCAGAGAGCTGGATCGAGGACATATGCTAGATGTAATTTACTTGGATTTCAGCAAAGCCTTTGATACAGTTCCTCATAGGAGGCTGTTGAACAAACTTGAAGGGCTGAAGTTAGGACCCAAAGTGGTGAACTGGGTCAGAAACTGGCTGTCGGACAGACGCCAGAGGGTGGTGGTTAATGGAAGTTGCTCGAAGGAAGGAAAGGTGACTAGTGGAGTCCCTCAGGGTTCGGTGCTGGGGCCAATCCTGTTCAATATGTATGTAAGTGACATTGCTGAAGGGTTAGAAGGAAAAGTGTGCCTTTTTGCAGATGATACCAAGATTTGTAACAGAGTAGACACCGAAGAGGGAGTGGAAAATATGAAAAAGGATCTGCAAAAGTTAGAGGAATGGTCTAATGCCTGGCAACTAAAATTCAATGCAAAGAAATGCAGAGTAATGCATTTGGGGATTAATAATAGGAAGGAACCGTATATACTGGGAGGAGAGAAGCTGATATGCACGGACGGGGAGAGGGACCTTGGGGTGATAGTGTCCGAAGATCTAAAGGTGAAAAAACAGTGTGACAAGGCAGTGGCTGCTGCCAGAAGGATTCTGGGCTGTATAAAGAGAGGCGTAGTCAGTAGAAGGAAGAAGGTGTTGATGCCCCTGTACAGGTCATTGGTGAGGCCCCACTTGGAGTATTGTGTTCAGTTTTGGAGACCGTATCTGGTGAAAGACGTAAGAAGACTTGAGGCGGTCCAGAGGAGGGCGACGAAAATGATAGGAGGCTTGCGCCAGAAGACGTATGAGGAGAGACTGGAAGCCCTGAATATGTATACCCTAGAGGAAAGGAGAGACAGGGGAGATATGATTCAGACGTTCAAATACTTAAAGGGTATTAACGTAGAACAAAATCTTTTCCAGAGAAAGGAAAATGGTAAAACCAGAGGACATAATTTGAGGTTGAGGGGTGGTAGATTCAGGGGCAATGTTAGGAAATTCTACTTTATGGAGAGGGTGGTGGATGCCTGGAATGCGCTCCCGAGAGAGGTGGTGGAGAGTAAAACTGTGACTGAGTTCAAAGAAGCGTGGGATGAACACAGAAGATTTAGAATCAGAAAATAATATTAAAGATTGAACTAGGCCAGTTACTGGGCAGACTTGTACGGTCTGTGTCTGTGTATGGCCGTTTGGAGGAGGATGGGCAGGGGAGGGCTTCAATGGCTGGGAGGGTGTAGATGGGCTGGAGTAAGTCTTAACAGAGATTTCGGCAGTTGGAACCCAAGCACAGTACTGGGTAAAGCTTTGGATTCTCGCCCAGAAATAGCTAAGAAGAAAAAAAATAAAAAATTTAAATTGAATCAGGTTGGACAGACTGGATGGACCATTCGGGTCTTTATCTGCCGTCATCTACTATGTTACTATGTATGCCACCCCCAAACATCTCTGAACAAATTCCCCTTCCTTCCTTTCCCACCTACTTACCCAGGACTTTAACTCTGAACCCTTTCCATACGTATATAAAAGTTCAAATATATTGTAAAGCAGTAATACTATCCGAAATATAAGTCTATATTAATAACCAAGTTTACAACGCCTCTCAACTGCCTCACTCTACATCAACCAACTGTAACCCATATGTATGTATAAACAACCAAATCTGTAACTCCTCTAGTACGTTCCACTCCATGTATGTTAACTTGTAACGAAACAACAAGCCATTCAGTCTACCAAAGAATCCAACATGAAACAAAAGAAGATCAGCAGACAATAAGGAGATTCAAATCAGGTTTATTCCAGGTGCTCCCAAGAACCATGCCCAATGCATTTCATCAAACGCTAACAGAAAACCATATCTTTCATACACACGGAACACAAATACACCCTCACCCAGTATGGAATAAGTAATCACAAACTAAAAATAGAAATATGTAGATAAAGATTAAATTGAACCACCTAGAAACCAAACTGCATACAGTGAAACACCACAGAAACAATGACACATAACCCCCTAATACTCTGCAAAATATAAATATAGCAGATGTAAATTTGAAGAAACTGATACATTTTGATCACTATTGAAAATAAAATCATTTTTCCTACCTTTGTTGTCTGGTGATTTCATGAGTCTCTGGTTGCACTTCCTTCTGACTCTACATCCTTTCTTTCTTCCTCCTGCATGCTTCCTCTCCTCCAGACCTCATCCCAGCCAACATCTCTCTTTCTGTCCCTCCATGAGTCCAACTTTTTCTTCCTCTCTCCCTACCTACCCCCTGCCATCCAACACACTCAATTCCAACTTTAAACTTTTTCTTCCTCTCTCCCTGCCCCCTCCCTTTCTTTCTTTCTTTCTTCCTGCCCCCTTCCCATTCTTTCTTTCTCTATCTCTGCTTTGCCCCCCGTGGCCACCACCACTGCTGCTGATTTCACCAAGCCACCGCCATGATTTCTCCCTGCTTCCCTGATGCGACGAGCCCACAATCCTTCCCACCCAACGTCAATTCTGATGTCGGGGGGAGGAAGATTTGTGGGCCACCGCGTTGGGGAAACAGGGAGAAAGCAGTCAACCATTGCGGCCCAAAACAGAAGGCAAGGACCCAGAGCAGCTGCTCTCCTTGCTCCCCCCAAAAAAAACACTGGCCCTGCCTGCTAATACAGCCGAGAAGGGGGAAAGAGGAGGTGTTCCGTCCAGCAGGGGAGGGAAAGCTGAAGAATATGGGGGAGGAGGCAAGGCAAGAGATCGCTTCTCCCCAAAGCCAAAATTGTCCTTTTCAGAGGGGCCCCGACATGGCAGCTGTTCTCACAAGCTGCCGGCAGCTGCCCTGAAGTTTTCCCTCTGCTGCAACTTCCTGTTTCCAACAGGGCAGATTGCGGCAGAGGGAAAGCTTTGGTTCAGCCACTGACAGCTTGTGAGTACAGCTGCTGTGTCGGGGCCCCTCTGAAAAGGACAATTTAGGAGTTTAACAAAGAAGTTTGGACCGCGAGGCCCTGTTTGCTCCCCCCTAATGCCGGCCCTGGGGCCCCCTGACAATTCTGGGCCCTTGGCACGTGCTTCCTGGGCCTACCCTTTAATCCGGCCCTGGATGCAGTGGCATAACTGGAGCACTCCTCCTCTGACTAAAGCACCTCCTCCTCCACCCAGCTCAGGGGTGTATAGCCTCCCCACAAGAGGTCAGGTGTGTGGATGTCAGCTGCTGCTGTGGACAATTCATCGTGGCCGAATTAGCGATGAAATGGCTGTGATGAATCATCCTAGACCCAGGCAGTTACCTCACTGGGTAAGTCCATCAGCATCCTATCTGTGGCTTATACAAATATCATCATCCTAAGGGAAGATGGTCTACCTTCTTTAAGTACATCTGACCTACAGAAGGCCCAGAGAAATGATCCAAGTTTAAAGGCAGTGTGGAAGACCAAAAACTACCCAAAATCTACCGAGTCTATACTGTTAAATCACTCAAAAGCAGCTATTCTACTCTGCAAAAGGAACCAACTGGTTGTGATAGATGACTTGTTATATCAAAGCACTCACAATTCTACCCTGAAGCCCCAAAAAACAGTTGGTGTTACCAAAATTTTTCTTGGTTGTGTATTAAGAAGTTTACATGACAAGACAGGACATATTACATTACATTATATTACATTACATTACTGACTTCTATTCCGCCCGTACCTTGCAGTTCTGGACAGATTACAAAAGAGACATCTGGACATTTCCAGGAGAATTACAAGAAGATTGGTGAATTACAGTTGAGGGAATTACATGGAGGGGACTCCAGGGTTAGAGTTAGGACAGCTGGATAAGTTTTTTTAATAGTTGGGTTTTGATTTCTTTACGAAAAGATTTGAAGTCGTTTGTTGTTATCAGCAGGTTGGAGATGGTATGGTCCAGTTTTGTTGCTTGCGTCGCTAGTAGACTGTCAAACATCTTCTTGCGCTGGGTGCCTTTGAGTGGGGGGTAGGTAAATGGAGTCTTAGTTCTTCTTTGTCTAGTGGTTAGGTTTTGGTTCAGGTGGTTGTTTAGGTAATTGGGGGCTGTGCCATTTATTGCTCTGAATAATAGACAGTATAGTTTGAATTGAATACGCACTTGAATTGGTAGCCAGTGTGAGTCTAGGTAGGCAGTGGTAATGTGGTCAAATTTTTTTTAGTGAGTAGATCAATCTGAGTGCAGTGTTTTGGATTGTCTGTAGTTGTTTTATCATGGCAGCAGGGCATGGAAGATAGAGGATGTTGCAGTAGTCCAATAGACCGAGGATTAGGGATTGGACTAAGAGCCTATATTGCACTTTGTCGAAGAATTTTCTGATTTTTCGTAGATTGCGCATGGTTAGAAATGCTTTCTGGGTGGTCTTGTTGATTTGGACTTGCATTGTGCAGCATCTATCTATTGTTACTCCTAGGAGTTTGAGGGTGGGTTGTATAGGTTATTTGGAGGTGTTTATTTCTAGTTCTGTGATGGAGGGTTTTTTGTCCTTTTCGAGCAGTAGAAATTTTGTTTTGTCAGTGTTCAGCTTCAATTTGTGGTCTGTCATCCATTTTTCCACTGCTTGTAGAGTTTTTTTCAATTTTCTGTAGAAGTGGGATCAGGAGAATTGAAGGGTAGAAGTATAGTGACGTCGTCAGCGTAGCTAAATGAAGTTACATTTAGGTTATCTAGGGTAGAACCAAGGGAGGATAAAAAGAGGTTGAAGAGAGTAGGTGAGAGTGGTGAGCCTTGAGGGACTCCACAGGGGTTGGACCAGGGTTCTGATTTAAGATCGTTTGACTTTACTCTATATGTTCTGGATTTAAGGAATCCTTGGAACCAGTAATGTACCTTGCCTGAAATCCCTATGGCTTCTAGTATCTGTAGTAGAATGGTGTGGTCGACCAGATCGAATGCTGCAGATAGATCAAGTTGGATTATCAGCATCCTTCTTCCTTTGCTGAGGTGCTGTCGGGATGTGTCTAGTAGGGTTACTAGTAGAGTCTCCGTGCTGTGGTTGGATCTGAATCCCTATTGAGAGGGGTGGAGAAGATTGTGGTCTTCCAAGTAATTAGTGAGGTATTGTGCGACTAGTGCTTCTATTAGTTTGACATATATTGGTATTGAAGCAATGGGTCTGTAGTTAGCGGGGTTATCTATTGGGCCTTTGTGATCTTTTGCGATTGGAGTGATTATGATTTCTCCTAGGTACTGCGGGAATTGACCTTCCGTGAGTGTAATTTGGATCCATTGCATGAGGCTGGCTCTGAATTTGGGGGTGGCATTGGTTATCAGATAAGTGGGACAGTTGTTCAGGTCGCATGAGGCTTGGCTGCAGATAGATCAAGTTGGATTATCAGCATCCTTCTTCCTTTGCTGAGGTGCTGTCGGACTGTGTCTAGTAGGGTTACTAGTAGAGTCTCCGTGCTGTGGTTGGATCTGAATCCCTATTGAGAGGGGTGAAGAAGATTGTGGTCTTCCAGGTAATTAGTGAGGTATTGTGCGACTAGTGCTTCTATTAGTTTGACATATATTGGTATTGAAGCAATGGGTCTATAGTTAGCGGGGTTATCTATTGGGCCTTTGTGATCTTTTGCAATTGGAGTGATTGTAGGGATCCCACATGGGTATCCCATTTATTCTTAAAGTCTGGAACGCTGTCTGCCTCGATCACCTGCACTGGAAGCTTGTTCCAATGATCAACCACTCTCTCTGTGAAGAAATACTTTCTGGTGTCGCCATGAAATTTTCCGCCCCTGAGTTTGAGCGGGTGCCCTCTTGTGGCCGAGGGTCCCTTGATAAAAAAAATATCATCTTCCACTTCGACACGTCCCGTGAGATACTTAAATGTTTCGATCATGTCTCCCCTCTCCCTACGTTCCTCAAGAGTGTAGAGCTGCAATTTGTTCAGTCTCTCTTCGTACGAGAGACCCTTGAGCCCCGAGATCATCCTGGTGGCCGTCCGTTGAACCGATTCAATTCTGCGCACATCTTTACTGTAATGTGGCCTCCAGAATTGCACACAGTACTCCAGATGAGGTCTCACCAAGCCCTGTACAACGGCATTATGACTTCAGGCTTTCGGCTGATGATACTTCTATTGATACAACCCAATATCTGCTTTGCCTTAGATGAAGCCTTCTCCACTTGATTGGAAGTTTTCATGTCTGCACTGATGATTACTCCTAAATCTCGTTCTGCTGAAGTCCTAGTTAAAGTTTCTCCGTTCAAGAAGTACGTCCTGCATGGATTTCCGCTTCTGAGGTGCATGACCTTACATTTCTTAGCATTGAAGCCTAGCTGCCAGGTTGAGGACCAACTTTCCAATGTAAGCAGGTCCTGCGCCATATAATTCTGTAAACTGCATTCACTTACTATATTACATAGTTTGGCGTCATCGGCGAATAGTGTTATTTTACCTTGAAGCCCTTGAGTCAGATCCCCTATGAATATGTTGAAAAGGAGTGGACCCAGGACCAAGCCCTGCGGCACTCCACTGGTCACCTCCGATGTTTTAGAGAGGGTACCATTAACCACCACCCTCTGAAGTCTGCCACTCAGCCAATCATTGACCCATGCAGTTAGTGTCTCTCCTAACCCCATCGATTCCATCTTGCTTAGCAGCCTGCGGTGTGGGACACTGTCAAAAGCTTTACTGAAGTCCAGGTACACGATGTCCAAAGACTCTCCCAAGTCCAACTTTCTTGTTACCCAGTCAAAGAAGCTGATGAGATTGGATTGGCAGGACCTACCCTTGGTGAATCCATGCTGACTGGGATCCCGAAGATTCCCTTCATTCAAGATCGTGTCCAATTTGCCTTTAATTAGTGTTTCCATGAGTTTGCACACTATTGATGTGAGACTCACCGGTCTAGAGTTCGCAGCCTCTGCCCTGCAGAGGAACGACATTAGCTAATTTCCAGTCCAGGGGAACTTTCCCCTTACTTAGGGAGAGATTGAATAGCTCAGCCAACGGTTTCGCCAGGACATCGCTCAATTCTCTGAGCACTCTTGGGTGCAAATTGTCTGGTCCCATGGCTTTGTTCAGCTTGAGTCTTGCCAGTTCACTGTAAACTTCACCTGGTGTGAACTCAAAATTCTGAAACGGGTCTTCTGTGCTTTGTGTTGCCTTCAACTGCGGACCATGTCCCAGTGCCTCACAGGTGAACACTGAGCAGAAGTATTCATTCAGTAGTTCAGCTTTATCAGAATCTGCTTCCACGTAACTTCTGTCCGGTCTTCTAAGGCGTACTATCCCACCTGTGTTCCTTTTTCTGTCACTAATATACCTGAAGAAGGATTTGTCTCCCTTTTTAATGTTTTTTGCCAGAATTTCTTCCACTCGAAGTTTTGCCTTCCTAACTGCCATTTTGACCGCTGTAGACCTGGTCCTATATTCTACCTTTGCCTTTCTTTTCTCCGTGCGCTTGTAGGAGAGAAACGCTTTTTTCTTCTCCTTAATGAGGTGCGAGATCTCCGCGGTGAACCATTGGGGTTTATTGTTTCTTTGTCGTTTATTTACTGATTTTATGAAGCGGCTAGTTGCTTCATGTATGGTTGATTTCAGTGTTAACCACTTAGCTTCTACATCATCAGTCTCTGCTTGGTCCTGCAGCGTCCAATGGACGAAATCTCCCATGCATGCGAAGTCTGTGCCCCGGAAATTGAGTACCTTTGTTTTCGTGTTTGATCTAGGGAAGCCTTTCCTAAGGTTGAACCATACTATGTTGTGGTCGCTGGAGGCTAGCGTATCTCCTACTGAGACCTCTGAGACGCTTTCCCCGTTGGTGAATACCAGGTCAAGAATTGCCTGGGCCCTAGTGGGCTCCGTTACCATTTGTTTGAGACGTGCTCCCTTTATGGAGGTTAAGAGCCTCCTGCTACCGCTGGTTGTCGCTGAACATGAGTTCCAGTCTGCATCAGGCATATTGAAGTCCCGTAGCAGTACAGCTTCTCCTTGTAGAGTGATATTCTCTATGTCTTCAATTAATTCTGCGTCCATGTCTTCCAGTTGTCTTGGGGGTCTGTATACTACACCTGGATACAGGCATTTTTCTCTGCCTCTTGCTAGGTTTACCCAGAGGGACTCCTCGGTGTACTTGACATCTGTGATCCTGGTGGTTTTGATGTCCTCTTTAATGTATATACCGTGTATCAACAAGGGATCAAAGAGGAAAAAGAACAAAGAACCAGCATGGCTTACTGTAGAGGTGAAGGAAGCGATCTGAGACAAGAAAACTTCGTTTAAGGAATGGAAAAGGTCAAAAACGGATAAAAACTGGAACAAGCACAAACAACATCAATGCAGGTGCCATAAGGCGGTAAAAGGGGCCAAAATAGATTATGAGGAAAAAATAGCCAAGGAGGCAAAGAACTTCAAGCCATTCTTTCGAAACGACCCGCGAAGGAAGCAGTGGGACCGTTGGATGACCATGGAATAAAGAGAGCGCTAAAGGAGGACAGAGCAATCGCTGACAAAACGGAACACATTTTTTGCATCTATATTTACCAAAGAAGATGTACACAGCATCGGAACTGATCAGGCTATATGCTGGAAACAAAGACGGAGAGCTGACAGGATTGACGGTCAGTCTAGAGGAGTTATGTAGGCAGATTGATAGGCTTAAGAGCGATAAATCCCCAGGACCGGATGGCATCCATCCGAGGGTCATTAAGGAACTGAAAGGGACCATAGCTGAACTGCTTCAACTAATAGCCAATCTGTTGATCAAATCGGGAAAGATTCCGGAAGACTGGAAGGTGGCGAATGTTACGCCAATCTTCATGAAAGGTTCGAGGGGAGATCCGGGAAACTACAGACCAGTGAGTCTGATCTCGGTACCGGGAAAGATAGTAGCGTCGCAGATAAAGGACCACATCATTGATCACCTTGACGGACACGGGCTGATGAGGACCAGTCAGCACGGTTTTAGCAAAGGCAGATCGTGTTTGACGAACTTGCTACACTTTTTTGAGGGAGTAAACAGACAGATAGACAAGGGCGACCCGGTCGACATTGTATATCTGGATTTTCAGAAAGCGTTTGACAAGGATCCGTATGAATGACTACTTCGGCAAATTGTGAGCCATGGAATCGAGGGTGAAATACTCACGTGGATTAAAAATTGGCTGGAACATAGGAAATAGAGAGTGGGGGTAAATGGACAATACTCGGACTGGATGAGCATCACCAATGGGGGCCACAGGGCTTGGTGCTTGTACCCGTGCTCTTCAACATCTTTATAAATGATCTGGACATTGGTACGACGAGTGAGGTGATTAAATTTGCGTATGATACGAAGTTATTTAGAGTAATGAAGACACAGAGGGATTGCGATGATCTGCAACATGACATAATCAGGCTCAAGGAATGGGCATCAACATGGCAGATGAGGTTCAACGTGAATAAGTGTAAAGTGATGCATGTTGGTAACAAAAATCTCATGCATAAATACAGGTTGTCCGGGGTGGTACTTGGAGAGACCTCCCAGGAAAGAGACTTAGGAGTTCTGATCGACAAGTCGATGAAGCCGTCAACGCTATGCGTGGCAGCGGCGAAAAGAGCAAATATAATGCTAGGAATGATAAAGAAGGGGATCACGAATAGATCGGAGAAGGTTATTATGCCGCTGTACCAGGCCATGGTGCGCCCTCACCTGGAATACTGCGTTCAGCACTGGTCGCCATACATGAAGAAGGACATGGTACTACTTGAAAGGGTCCAGAGAAGAGCGACTAAGATGGTTAAGGGGCTGGAGGAGTTGCCATACAGAAAGATTACAGAAACTGGGCCTCTTCTCCCTCAAACAGAGGAGATTGAGAGGGGACATGATCAAAACATTCAAGGTACTGAAGGGAATAGACTTAGTAGATAAGGACAGGATATTCAGCATCTCCAAGGTAAGGAGAATGAAAGGGCACTCTCTAAAATTGAAAGGGGATAGATTCCGTACAAACGTAAGGAAGTTCTTCTTCACCCAGAGAGTGGTAGAAGACTGGAACGCTCTTCCGGAGTCTGTCATAGGGGAAAACAACCTCCAGGGATTCAAGACAAAGTTAGACAAGTTCCTGCTGAACCAGAACGTATGCAGAACATAAGAATTGCCGCTGCTGGGTCAGACCAGTGATCCATAGTGCCCAGCAGTCCGCTCACGCGGCGGCCCTCTGGTCAAAGAACAGCGCCCTAACTGAAACTAGCCCTACCTAAGTACATTCCGGTTCAGCAGGAACTTGTCTAACTTTGTCTTGAATCCCTGGAGGGCGATTCCCCTATGGCAGCGGCAATTCTTATGTTCTTATGAAAGTGGGCAAGGTCCTGAGAAAACTTTACATAGAAATCACCAGCTTTCAATTAGCCAATCAGTCTGATTGCCACAAATTGACCGGGAACTAGAATTTCTACAACACCTAGACCAATAGCCAAATAGTTAAAGCATGGAACTTATTCAAAGAGTTAACAGGAAAGTTGTGATTTTGGAACTTTCTGCTGAGTTTGAGGATTCCACATCAGAGATGGAATATTCTGTTAACCCACCAGCTTTACAAGGCCTAGATCTGATTTATGTGAGATGTACAAATGGCCCACCAATTAATACAGTGATTAAAATAAATGCTAGAAGTACAAATCTTAATGAACCCTCTTTCACCCAACATACACATGGCACACTTCATATACCTCCTATAGACGGGCCATAGGCAATGTAAAATTTATACAGCCAAGTGCACTTGAACCTCTACCTGATCTCCGTAGAGAATGACACAGTGACAAAATTCATCACCGTTCCTGTCTCCGCAGATAACTGTGAGAAACAATCTTGTGTCATTATTTAGTGTCTATCTCAACCTCAGTCATTCTGCAAGGCTTGAGGGTCTGCGGTTGTGCTCTGATTCTTCCCTCTCTCCTTAAAGAATAACATGGAGATGGTTTCCCGTAGTTATCCGTGGGAACAGGAACAGTGACAAATTTTGTCACATGTCATTCTCTATTTGAGCAGTTCTATAGTTGATAACAGTCCTTACATAAGAATAGCCATACTGAGTCGGACCAATGGTCCATCTAACTCAGTATCCTATTTCCAAAAGTGGTCAATCCAGGTCACATGTACCTGGCAGAAATCCAAATAGTAGCAATCTCCCATGTCTGTCTCAAAAGCAGACTATGAATCTTTTTCTCCAAAAACTTTTTCAAACCTTTTTTTTTTAAAAAAATCATATTTATTGAATAATTTCAAAAAGTACAAATAAATACAGCAATATGATTTTTAAGCAAAAACAGCAAATAATTAAATTAATAACAAAGAAAGTTACAATATAAAATCCAAATCTTAATATCTCTATATCCTACTTTCCCGTCCCTCCCTCATAAGGCTGCATAAAACAAAATCTTAATAAATAAATCAAGACCTGTTAATTAAAACACGACTATGTACAGTAGGAGTTAGAGTATCTAAAAATGGTTGCCAAAAGACACTGGTCTGAAAGACATTTGGAGTATTGAGATCAAGCATCAAATTTCTGCGTCTCAATGGACACAAATTTGGACTTGGAGAATGAGATGTACAATGTCAGCATCTATGAGAGAAACATGGTTTTTTTCTGTTGCATAGAGCATTATGGACCCCTGTTTGGTTACAAAAATTAGATAGCTCTAAGTCTAATAAATGTTGGCACTGTCATCTTGAAGCAGGGACTTTAGATCATTTGTTATCCTATTGTCCATATGTTATAGCTTTTTGGAAATCAATTTGAGACCAAATTGTTTATTAGATAATCCAGTGGCATTGTCATATGATACCGTGCTGTTTGGTATGGCAATGAGAGCAAAAAGTCAGATTTCTTTAAATAATAACAAATTGTTGCTTATAATGACTGGGGTTGCCATTCCACAAATTACTTATAATTGGAAAAACTGGAGTAGACTAAATTATAATTTTTGGTGGAATTCACTATGTCACATATATAAAATGGAAACTGGCCCAACTAGAGGTAAGCCGAGAGGATGTCCTCAAGCAGATAGATAGATTAAAGAGTGACATATCACCAGGTCCGGACGGCATTCACCCAAGGGTACTCAAGGAACTAAAGAACGAAATAGCAGAGCCACTTCGCCAAATATGTAACCTGTCATTAAAAACTGGAGAGATCCCGGAGGACTGGAAAATTGCAAATGTCACGCCCATCTTCAAGAAGGGTTCAAGGGGGGACACGGGAAACTACAGGCCGGTGAGCTTGACCTCGGTCCCGGGAAAGATGATGGAAGCGCTGATTAAGGACAGCATCTGTGAACACATAGAAAAAAATGGACAGCTAAATCCAAGTCAGCACGGCTTCTGCAAGGGTAGGTCATGCCTCACAAACTTATTGTACTTCTTCGAGGGGGAAAACAGCCAGGTGGATAAAGGGGAATCCATCGACATCATTTACCTTGACTTTCAAAAAGCCTTCGACAAGGTACCGCACGAAAGGCTGCTTAAAAAGCTGTGGAAACATGGAGTGCAAGGGGAGGTCCACCGATGGATCAAAAACTGGCTGGCAGGCAGGAAACAGAGGGTTGGAGTAAAGGGCCATTACTCAGACTGGCAATGGGTCACAAGCGGAGTTCCGCAGGGGTCGGTGCTGGGACCGCTCCTGTTCAATGTATTTATTGATGACCTGGAGGCGGGAACAAATTGCGAGGTTGTTAAATTTGCAGATGACACCAAACTCTACCGCAGGGTAGAAACCATGGAAGACTGCGAAGATCTGCAAAGGGACCTAACGACACTAGAAGAATGGGCCAAAAAGTGGCAAATGAGCTTTAACGTAGGGAAATGCATGGTCATGCATGTAGGGAAAAAGAACCCGATGTTCAGCTTCAAAATGGGGGGGATCACTGCTAGGGGTAAGTAACCTTGAAAGAGACCTGGGAGTGATGGTAGACACAACCTTGAAGGCGTCGGCGCAGTGCGCCACAGCCTCAAGAAAAGCAAACAAAATGTTGGGTATCATTAAGAAGGGTATCACGACCAGGACGAAGGAGGTCATCCTGCCACTGTATCGTGCAATGGTGCGCCCGCATCTGGAATACTGTGTCCAGTCCTGGTCGCCGTACCTCAAGAAGGACATGGCGGTACTTGAGGGAGTCCAAAGAAGAGCAACTAAACTGATAAAGGGTATGGAAAACCTCCCATATACTGACAGACTGAAAAAGCTGGGACTGTTCTCCCTGGAAAAGCGGAGACTTAGAGGAGACATGATAGAAACCTTCAAGATCCTGAAGGGTATAGAAAAGGTAGACAGGGACAGATTTTTCAGATTATGGGGAACCACAAGTACAAGGGGGCACTCGGAGAAATTAAAAGGGGACAGGTTTAGAACAAATGCCAGAAAGTTCTTTTTCACCCAGAGGGTGGTGGATACATGGAACGTGCTTCCGGAGGCTGTGATAGGCCGGAGCACGTTACAAGGCTTCAAAGAAGGTTTGGATAGGTTCCTAGAGGATAAAGGAATTGAGGGGTACAGATAGGAGTAGAGGTAGGTTAAGGGATAGTCTGAGACCACTGCGCAGGCAATGGGCCTGATGGGCTGCCGCGGGAGCGGACCGCTGGGCGAGAACATAAGCAGTGCCTCTGCTGGGTCAGACCAGAGGTCCATCATGCTCACGCGGCGGCCCATCAGGTCCAGGACCTGTATAGTAATACTCTTTCTATACCCTTCTCCTGATTGGTGAGGCCCGACTTTAGTGCAGGAAGAGGTGGTTGGAGCATACCGCGAATGATTTCCTTCACTTGCTGGTGCTCCGGCTGCTCTCTCCTACTTCTCCAGCTGCCCTCTTCTGTCTCCCCCCGCTAAAAACAGTATTCGCGTTTTTTCAGCATTCGCAGGGTTTCCCAGAACAGAACCCCCATGAATAATGGTCGGGTTTGGCCCATGTGCCTCAGGCCGCGCCCCCAGGTGGGACCTAAGGCTCCAGGGCCTATTCTGATTGGCCCACGCGCCTTAGGCCCCACCAGTAGGCGGAGCTTTAGGACGGATGGGCCAATCCGGCCTCATTCCTTCGTTGGCTGCCTGCCGGACAGGCGGGTTTGGCTCCCGTCTGTCCGGCCAACTTCCAAAGGTACGGGGAAGGGGGGTGGGGGGGTCGTGGGGGTCGGCCAGGGGGGTCGCGGGTCGGCTGGGGGGGAGGGGGGTTTGCGTCGAGGGCAGGAGGGCCTGGGATCCCTCCTGCCCGTAATGTAGTGCGGGGTGGGGTTAGGGTGTCGCCGTGGCCAGGAGGGTTTGGGCTCCCTTCTGGCCCAACTACACAAAGGTACGGGGAAGGCGGGTGGGGGTGTCGTGGGGGTCGGCCAGGGGGGTCGCGGGTCGGCTGGGGGACGGGCGGAGGTTCTTGGGGGGGGGGGCGGTCGTTGGAGGGAGGGGGGTTTGCGTCGAGGGCAGGAGGGCCTGGGATCCCTCCTGCCCGTAATGTAGTGCGGGGTGGGGTTAGGGGGTCGCCGTGGCCAGGAGGGTTTGGGCTCCCTCCTGGCCCGATATTGTTGGGGAGTCGGCGGTCCTTCGGGGTGAGGGTGCGAGTGGTCCTGCCGGGGGGGGGGATGTATCGGACGTCGGGGAGTCGGCCGGGCAAGAGGGCTTGGGCTCCCTCTTGCTCCGATCGTGGATGCGGGTGCGGGTGGGAGCGCGTGCGAGCGGTCGTTCGGGGTGGGGGTGCGAGCGGTCCTGCTGGGGGGGTGAATCGGGCGTCGGGCGGGGTGGGAACTATGTTTAAAAACTTTTGTATACCGCGCTCAGGCATATAACGCGCGAGGGGTATGCGCGGTACGTAAAATCACGTATAACGCGCGCGTTATATCCGCGAAAATACGGTAAATATACAAAGTCTCACAATTACTTACATACTGCACACCCACAATAAATTCTCTACATTAATATAGCAGCCAGGTTTCCAATATAAACTCCACAGTATCTTCAACCGCCCAAAACATCTTGAATTGAATGCAAAGAACTCAACTGCCATTACTCTCACCTCTGACTCTCCTGTGTTACAAGCAAATTCCAAAACTATTTCCACCCATCTTAATTGTGCATAACTAAATAAATTAAATTGACTTAAGCCAAACAATATTAAATAATTAAAACAACTGTCAAATTAATTAATGAAACTGTGTTTTAAGGTTCCATAGCTTCTTGGGTTGGAGGCAGAGAACTCAAATATTCACTGGCCATTGAGGCAGATTCAAAAGCCCGCCATCCAGTATTAGTAAAAATCTTCAACGTCGCGGGGTACGCCAGCATGAAGTGCATATTACACTGTACTAGATCTGTGCATATCAATGAAAACTGTTGGCGCTTATCAGACAGAGAAGAGGAATAATCTTGGAATAAAGGGATCCAGTTCCCTCAAAAGTATGTAAATCCTGACGCCAATATTTCTGAAAGAGAGCCATTTTAAGTGCATAATTATGCGCTTTTACAATTACTACCCGAGGGCGCTGCCAATTTTCAAGCTTGTGGCCCAACCACTCTTTCAAATTGGATAGGGCCAACGCCAGGGGGAAGTGATAGTTCTATGTGTAGCCAGTCCTCAAGCTGAGACAGTAGATAAGTGTCTAAAATAGTCTCCAGGAGGCCAACAAAGTGAATACTGTCCCTGCGGCAGCGATTTTCTAAATCTTCAAGTTTAGCTTCATGTAGAAACATAGAACATGACGGCACAATCTTCTCTTCTCTAATCCTTTCCTTTCCTACTTACAATCTTTTACCTCCTACACACACCAATACAAAAACAATGCCTACAATTCCCACCATATGGGGCCGCCGCCCTCCCAAACACTCATTCATTTTCAACCAAAATGCTACACGGCCTAGACATTATATCACTATACCAACATACCCTTCGTCTAACTTTTCTCTCGATCCACCAAACTCTCATCTCAAACTCAATATAGGTCTACTAAACGTACGCTCCATAAAAAATAAATTTCATTTAGTCCATGATCTCATTACCCAACATAATCTTCAAATCCTATGTATCACGGAAATCTGGTTAACACAGGGAGAAGAAGCATACATTACCCAAGCCTGTCCTCTAAACTACAAAGCTTTTTTCCAACCTCGCCTAAACAAAAGAGGAGGCGGCATAGCTATTATCTATCACTCCTCTATCCCTCTACAATCAAATATCTCTAACTCATTCTCTATTCCTCCGATTGAAACTTTCCACTTCACTTTAAAATACTCTTTTCCTCTTAACTTTCTCCTCATCTACCTTCCCCCGCCGGTATCTATAGCCTCACTATCAACCCTAACCACTATTATATCTGATTTCACTATTACTTATTCAGATGCTATTATTCTCGGAGATTTTAATATCCATTTTAACTCTCCTAATCATCACATTACTTCCGAACTCCTCACTCTAACATCTGATCTATCTCTATCCCCTCTCATTTCTATGCCCACTCACTCCGCAGGCAATATCCTCGACATGATTTTCTGTTCAACCTCTATTAACCATCTCTTCTATAATCTCCAATACCATCCTATTCCCTGGTCAGACCACACTCTCATAACCTGGCAACTTGACACTCAAGCACACACTGATCACACAAAACAACCAAAAAACTCCCAGACCTTTCGCAATCTTGATAACATAACTCTTTCAGGAATCCAGACCTCCTTTTCTTTAAATCTGGAAGACTTTTCTTCTCTCTCTATAAACGAACAAGCTTCTTTATGGGAAACATCCACTAAATCATTATTAGATTCTCTGTCGCCCGAATCAGAACAAAAAATAAAAAAACCTACCTCTATCCAATCCTCAAAGAAACAACAACCATGGTACAATGACAAACTAGTTCTTCTCCGCCGACAACTTCGTTCATCTGAAAATAAATGGCGTAAAACACGCCTTAACACCCACCTTGTTCTATTCAAAGAAAAAGCTATCCATTACAAAACAACTATTCAACTGACCAAAAAAGAATATTATTCGAATCTTATCTCCACTACTCGAAATTCCTCTACTATGTTCACTATCGCTCACTCACTTTCTAAATATTCTAGGAAAAAACAAAATTCTCATAGTTTAACTTCACCCTCCGCAGTTGAACTATCCTTGTTTTTTGAATCAAAAATTAAAGACATCAGATCCCTTCTTGGACCGTCCATACCCGCCCCTTCCACTCTAACCCCCAATATACCTACTCAACTGTCTTTTAGTTCTTGTACCACCTTTAAAATGCCTTCTCTAGCACAACTTTTTCTCGTACTACAATCTCTAAATTCTCCTAATAACCTCCTAGAGAACATTCACCCGTTCTTACTCAAAAAATTCTATTCATTCTTCGGCCCTTTTATCTGGGCAATGATTTCCAAATCAATTTCAGAAAGCTTAGTACCCACCACTTGGAAAACATCACTTGTATTCCCTAAACTCAAACAATATAACCTAGATCCCTCTCTCCCCAAAAACTACCGTCCCATTGCAAATCTTCCTTTACTCTCCAAAATTACCGAAAAAATTATCCACTCACAATTAACCGAATTTCTTGAAAAAACTCACGCACTACATCCATGTCAAACAGGTTTTCGTTCTTCACATTCTACTGAACTATCCTTACTAGGTCTCACTTCAACCATTCAATATTACCATGAACACCAAAAATCTGTTATTCTAATCTCTCTAGACCTCTCTGCTGCCTTCGACACTATCGACCATTCTCTCCTCATTTCAAGATTAAAAGACTGCCGCATAACTGACTCTGCTCTCTCTTGGTTCATATCTTATTTTCATGAACGCAGCTCTATAGTCTGCGTAAAAAATGAAACTTCCTCAGCCAAATCACAAACTTTCGGGGTACCACAAGGTTCTATACTATCTCCTTTATTATTCAATGTATTTCTCTCTCCCCTCCTTACACTAGCCCAATCCATCGGATTCACCATATTCGCCTACGCCGACGATATTCAACTCCTCCACCCTATCAATACTACTAATATTTCAGATACAAAAGACATAAATAATAAACTGGATAACATACATGATTGGCTATATACAAACAAACTCGCACTCAACATAAATAAATCTCGTGTACTTCTACTTCCCATCAAAAAATCAGAATCATTACTCGGAACTATTTCTATCAAATCCACTCCATTACAAATGGAAACAAAAATTAAATTACTCGGCGTCATCATCGATAGCAATCTCACCTTCCATGAGCATATCAGCTCTGTAGTAAAAGTATGTTTTTTTAAACTCCGCATTATCAGATCTTTAACATCCATTCTGAACACTGACTCTATCACTATCTTGACCCACTCTCTGGTAATCTCTCACCTAGATTACTGCAATTCCCTCCTTAACGGCCTCTCACAAAAAGAACTACGACGCCTCCAGCTAATACAAAATACCGCTATAAAACTTATCTATAAAAAAAGCAAATATGACCACGTCACCCCTCTTTTAAAGGAAGCTCATTGGCTTCCCATCTCCTACCGTATTACTTACAAAATCATTCTTCTCACTTTCAAAATCAAACTTCTACATCAACCAACTTTTCTTGATAAGCTTCTTATACCTCAAAGTTCCCCGCGCACTTTGAGATCTTCAGACCAAAAGCTCCTTTTTATACCGTCCCTAAAAGACTCTTATTATACTCGTAAAACCAATTTCGCTGTTACCGCCCCAACATTGTGGAACTCACTGCCACAACATCTCCGAGATGAACAACTACTTGCTAAATTTAAAATAAATCTAAAGACATTCTTATTTCAGGATGCATTTAACCAAACCTAAAAAAAAAAAATGCTCTTTTTCATTTATTAGACAAATATCCATTATTCATTACATTAACGTTCCCCCCTCCTCATGTTCATCCCCTCCCCACTCTCTCCATTTCTTCTATACAATGTAACTTTTTTCCCTTCCCCCACAATTTCCTCACATTCAAGTATGTCAAGTCTTTGTCATTTATGTTTAATTTAAGATATTTCCATTCACATCCTATTACTATTAATTCTTTTTTTAAGCTGATTGTTAACCGGCCAGACAATTGTTTGATGGTCGGGATATTAAAAACCAATAAACTTGGAAACTTGGAAACTAGTCTGCCTACACTAATGGCCCACCCCCTAACTACCTCCATGAAGAGATCCCACATGCCAATTCCATCTTTTCTTAAAATCTGGCACGCTGCTTGCCTCAATTACCTGTTGTCGGTGAAGAAATATTTTCTGGTGTCGCCATGAAATTTCCCACCCCTGATTTTCAACGGATGCCCTCTTGTTGTCGTGGGTCCTTTAAGGAAAAAGAAATCCTCTTCCACCTCGATACGGCCTGTGACATATTTGAACATCTCGATCATGTCTCCCCTCTCTCTGTGTTCCTCGAGTGAGTACAGCTGCAACTTACCCAGTCGTTCCTCATACGGGAGATCCTTGAGTCCTGAGACCATCCTGGTGGCCATTCGCTGAACTGACTCAACTCTCCGCACATCTTTTTGATAATGTGGCCTCCAGAATTGTACACAGTATTCCAGATGGGGTCTCACCATGGATCTGTACAACGGCATTATGACCTCGGGCTTACGGCTGACGAAACTTCTACGGATACAGCCCATGATTTGTTTAGCCCTGGATGAAGCTTTCTCCACTTGATTGGCAGTCTTCATGTCTTCGCTAATGATCACCCCCAAATCACGTTCTGCTACAGTCCTTGCTAGGATCTCACCATTTAGGGTGTAAGTCCTGCATGGATTTTTGCTGCCAAGGTGCATGACCTTGCATTTTTTGGCATTGAAACTTAGTTGCCAAGTCTTTGACCAATGCTCCAGCAGGAGTAGGTCCTGCATCATACTGTCGGGCATTGAGCTTTTGTCGGGCACTGTGTTTTCATCTGTTGTGCGGTTGCCTACCATGTTGCATAGTTTGGCGTCATCTGTGAATAATGTAATTTTACCTCGAAGCCCCTCAGCCAAGTCTCTTACGAAGATGTTAAATAGGATCGGGCCCAAGACCGAGCCCTGCGGCACTCCGCTGATCACCTTCGTCTTATCGGAGAGGGTACCATTTACTACTACCCTCTGAAGTCTACCTCTAAGCCAGTCCCTAACCCATGCGGTTAATGTTTCACCCAGTCCCATCGAACCCATCTTGCTCAATAACTTGCGGTGTGGGACACTATCAAACGCTTTGCTGAAGTCCAAGTACATGACGTCCAGGGACTCCCCTATATCCAGCTTTCTTGTTACCCAGTCAAAGAAGCTGATCAGATTTGATTGGCAGGACATTCCCTTAGTAAAACCATGTTGATGGGGATCTCGTAGATTCTCATCGTTCAGGATCGTATCCAATTGGCATTTGATTAGTGTTTCCTTAAGTTTACTCACTATCGATGTGAGACTCACCAGTCTATAATTCTCAGCCTCCATCCTGCATCCCATTTTGTGGAGTGGAATGATGTTAGCCATTTTCCAATCCAACGGGACTCTTCCTGTACTTAGGGAAAGATTGAAGAGTGCGGATAACGGTTCCGCCAGGACGTTACTCAACTCCCTGAGCACCTTGGGGTGTAGTTTGTCCGGTCCCATAGCTTTGTTCACCTTGAGTCTTGATAGCTCCTCGTAGACACTGCTGGGCGTAAACTACGAAGTACACGAAGCTGCTCCCGCAGGGTTGCCACAGATTCCGAAGTAGTCGTTGCTGTATCTTTAACTTCTGCCATATGGACCTCCAGTTCACCAGTGCAGCAAGTAAGTTCCGATAGGAGAGACTCCACCCCTGTAATATGGCCAGACATCTGGGTAAACCTAGACTCCAAAGCTTTCACAACCGTCGTGAATCGAGGTTCCAAAGCCTGAACAACTGTTGCTGTTACTTCTTGCACAGAAGACTGAAGGCCAGTAGAATCAGCCATGTTGTCAGCCTGTGAGTGATTTTTATCATGATCTTTCTCTTTCATAAGGTGTTTTGAGCTCATTGATGATTCAGATCTTAGTAGGTATTTGTCCATGTAAAATAAGTGAACCGCTGTTAGAGTCCAGAAGCTTGATTTGCAGTATTGCAAGGACAGTTGAGGCCCGGAGTACAGGAGCTCAGCTAAAACATGTCAGTTATGTTGGCACATCCTCTGGCAATGAGTTTCAGAGCTTAACTATTCTTTGAAAGAACAATTATTTCTTCCTATTTGTTTTAAACGTATTTCCATTTACAAAAGAATATTAGCCAACAGTAATGTTCCAGTACTGATGTAACTGAGGAAAATATAGCATACAGTGCAAGTTTGCTAACTGTTTCAGATGACGTCTGTATATAAGTCAGACAGGATCCAAAAGTCTGTCACAAAACTTGTCTATGATGAACATGGCCAGCCCACCCACTTTGGACTTAGCATAATGCATCCAACCTCTCCTTTTCCCCCAAAGTTTGGCTTGTTTTTTCTCCTCCAGGCACTTCAGGAACTCCCATGTCTCCCTGCGATCTTCCAAGTCCTGAATTTGTTGCTATCAGTGTCAGTGATTAAGAGACCCACTGCCGGCCAGCTCATGAACAGTTCTTTCTGCTGCATTCTACTTACTGTGATGGCAATTTCCTGTTCCTGCAGGATGTGGCAGACAGAAAAGTTCAGGAGCCAGCAAGCAGCAGGTGTCTCAATCACTGACACTACTGGCAACATGTCTGAGGATTGGAAGACTGTGGGGGGAGGGAGGAACTAGTGAGATATACTGAACCAGCAGGGTAAGATGCCAGAAGCTTGAGAAACAAAATGGGGGAACTGGAAGCATTAGCGAGACAAGAAAAACTTGATATCATTGGAATAACAGAAACGTGGTGGAATGATGAAAATGAATGGGACACAGTACTGCAGGGATACAAACTATACAGAAGAGATAGAATAAGGCAAAAAGGGGGAGGCATTGCCCTGTATGTCCAAGAAGGAGTAGAGTCTATCGGAGAAGGGAAGACGGAAGGAAAAGAAAAACTGGAGTCTCTCTGGATAACGATCCCTAGACAGAACGAAGCAGACACAAAAATTGGCCTCTATTATCGACTCCCAGCACAGACGGAAGAAGCAGATGCAGAAATGATAAAGGAAATCAACCATGAATGTAGAACACGTAACGTAACGATCATGGAAGACTTTAACTTTCCGGGGATAAACTGGAACCTAGGAACCTCAAACTGTGGAAGGGAAACAAAGTTCCTGGAAATAATAGGAGACTGCTTCCTAGAGCAAATGGTGGAAGAACCGACAAGAGGGACCGCAACCTTGGACTTAGTCCTTAATGGCATAACTGGAAGAACAACAGACGTGGAAGTCACGGTCCCCCTGGGGACAAGCGATCACAACATGATCAATTTCAAAATTGGCATCGGGAAGGAGAAAAGAACCAAGACCCAAACCACAACCTTTAACTTCAGAAAGGGCAATTACGACAGCATGAGAGTCATGGTTAATAAACGGCTCAAGAAAAGGACAGCCGAAATCAAAACGGTCGATCAAGCATGGTCCCTACTAAAAAATACCGTCACCGAAGCACAGAATCTCTACATTCCGTGGATATCCAAAGGAAGGAAAAATAAGTGCAAAGGAGAACCAGCTTGGTTAACTAAAGGGGTGAAGGATGCGGTAAGGGAAAAGAGGAACTCGTTCAAAAAATGGAAACGTGAACAAACAACGGAGGCCTAGAACAGTCATAAGGTCGACCAAAAGAAGTGTCAAAAGGCGGTAAGAGACGCCAAAAAGGTCTATGAGAAAAAGATAGCGCAAGAAGCCAAAAACTTCAAACCCTTTTTTAGATACATAAAAGGGAAAAAAACAACTAAGGAGGCAGTGGGCCCTCTAGATGACCAAGGAAGAAAAGGGTGCATTAAGGACAATAAACAGATTGCTGATAGGCTAAATTCATTCTTCGCGTCTGTCTTTACCAAGGAGGACACTGCATTACTGCCCGAAGCAGAGAAAGTATTCAAGGGAGAAGATGAGGATAGCCTCACCACAGTGAATGTGGACTTGGATATGATATACAAACAGATCGACAAACTAAAAAGTGACAAGTCCCCTGGACCAGATGGAATTCACCCAAGAGTCCTAAAGGAACTTAAGGTGGAAATAGGAGAGTTATTACAATCTCTTGCTAATTTGTCAATCAGAACAGGCCAAATACCAGACGACTGGAAGATAGCAAATGTCATCCCAATCTTCAAAAAAGGATCGAGAGGAGAACCAGGCAACTATAGACCTGTGAGTCTTACGTCGGTTCCTGGGAAGATGGTAGAAGCACTAATCAAGGATAGTATAGTGCAACATCTGGATAATCATGATCTGATGAGAGCCAGCCAACACGGCTTCAGGAAGGGGAAGCCTGACGAGCTTGCTTCAATTTTTTGAGAAGGTGAACAAGCACATCAATAGAGGAGACCCAGTGGACATAATATACTTGGACTTTCAGAAAGCATTCGACAAGGTCACACACACAAGGCTTATGAGGAAACTAGAATGCCATGGAATAGAGGGGGACATCCTAAGATGGATAGGCAGATGGCTGGAGAATAGATTGCAGATTATGGGAAGTTCTCGGACTGGGAAAAGGTGACAAGCGATGTGCCCCAGGGCTCAGTTCTTGGGCCCATTTTGTTCAATATCTTCATAAATGACCTAGAAGAGGAAACAACAAGTAATATAATCAAGTTTGAGAATGACACAAAACTATGCCGGACAGTTGGGTCACTAATGGACATTGAAGAACTCCAAAGAGATTTGAACCAGCTAGAGAAATGGGCGGAAAAGTGGCAGATGAAGTTTAATATAAAGAAATGCAAAGTGATGCACCTGGGAAGGAAAAACAAGAAACATGAATATAAAATGCTAGGTGTGACATAGGGCAAGAGCAAACAAGAAAGGGATCTGGGGATACTAATTGACAGGACCCTGAAGCCGTCAGCGCAGTGCGCATCGGTGGCGAAGAAGGCAAACAGGATGTTGGGCATGATAAAGAAAGGAATCACGAGTAGATCGGCGGACATCATAATGCCGCGTTACAGAGCAATGGTCAGACCACACCTGGAGTACTGTGTCCAGCACTGGTCTCCCTACCTAAAGAAGGATGTGACCCTGCTGGAGAGGGTGCAGAGGCGAGCTACGAAGCTAGTAGAAGGTATGGAAAATTTGAGCTACAAAGAACGCCTCAGAAAACTGGGCTTATTCACCCTTGAGAAGAGAAGACTGTGAGGGGATATGATAGTGACTTATAAAATAATAAAAGGATTCGACAAAATAGAGCATGAAGCATCGTTATTCACGTCAAATGTGAACCAGACAAGAGGTCATGGACTGAAGTTGAGAGGCGACAGGCTCAGGACAAATACCAGGAAGTTCTGTTTCACACAGCGAGTGGTGGACGCTTGGAATGCTCTCCCGGAGGAGGATGTGACGGAGACCACCATTCTGGGTTTCAAGGGCAAGTTGGATGCACACCTTCTTGCAAATCACATTGATGGATATGGGTAAACAGGTCTTCATCGGGGAACACCTGGCTTGGCCTCCACATATGCGGGTCACCGGACTGGATGGACCAAAGGTCTGATTCGGTGAAGGCGTTTCTTATGTTCTGTCTGTCCAGTGTAGGAAGGAAGGAAACAGAGTGATGGTAGGGAGATTGGAGGAGAGGTAAGGGGGCAAGGTGGAGTGGAGAGATCAGATAAGGGAGAGGGGGGCAAGAGGCATGAGAGAGAGATTGATGCAGGGATGGGGACCATAGAGAAAGATGGAGAGGGGGCAAAGAGATGCTGGATCTGGTGTACATGAATGATAAAAGAGGGTGCTGCTGAGAGAAGGGATAGCAATGCACAGGGATGATGGAGACAAAGAGTGCAGATGTTGAAGGATGAGGAGAGAGATAGATGCTAGACTAGGAGGGAGGGATGGAGAGGAGAGAGTTGCCAGAGCATGTGGGGAGATGGATGGGAAGGAGAGGGGAAAAAGACAGAGATGCCATACCATGGGGTGGGGTGGGAAGGAAACATGGAAGGAGACTGAGATACCAGACCTTGGGGGGGGAAGGAAATCTATTGGGAGTAAGGAAGAAATGATGAAGAGATGGAAAATAAGGAGACATAGATGTCAGCCCATGGGATAGGGTGGAATGGGGAAGGAAAAAAGGAGGAGAGACATGCCAGAGCATGGGAAGAGGGGGAGACAGAGAAATGAGAAATAAAAATGAAGAGTGGGAATGAATCATGCAAAAAGGAGAGGGGGCAAGGCTGGATGGAAGGGGAAGAAGGTAGACAGTTTATGGAAGGGGCATAGAAAGAGGGCAGATGTCATATGGAAAGAGAAGAGGACAGACAGTGGATGGAAGGGACAAAGAATCTGGATGGAGAGAGCGAGGGCAGATGTTAAATGGAAAGAAGAGTGCTTTAGAGTAAAGTTGCATTGTAGCTATTTATAAATATTTATATAGAGGAGAGGGGTGTTGAAATGACTGGCCCTGAGTGTCAAATATACTAGTTATACCACTGTAGTCACTTGATTTACCGGTGGGTACATAAGGCTCAGTTTGGGGGAGGCTGGGGGCAGGGCTTGGATGGGACCAGGGAAGGTAGGGTGGGGCTGGGAGCAGGGTCATGTGTCCTCTTTTTTTGTCTTCACAAATATGGTAACCTTAAGAGAGTTCTTTGTAGAAGTGCAGGTGTGTAAGCTAGAGAGAAAAAATATCAGCTTCAGGAACTCACACAGTACCTCAGAAATCACAAGAAATAATTTGGACTTCATCAGCCCAAAAGAAAACATGTGGAGGGGCATAATCAAAACAAACGTCTAAGTCCATTTTGGGCTTTGGGCACTAATCTCCCAAAGTCAGCAGCATCCAAAGTCCATTCTCAGAAAATACCTCCAAAATTATTTGATTGTCCAGACCGCTAGTACATTCTTGTCCAAAATATCTTCCAAGTCCCAAACGCCTAGAACAAGACCTTTTGGATATGGGAGGGACCAGCAAAGTGATGGACTGGCAACAGAGTAGTAGGGCACCTTACAGGGTACTGCTGTGAACTTCACAAAAAGGGTGTCACATAAACATCTCACCACAACTCCCTTGCAGGTCATGGTGAGCCCCCCCAAACCTGTCTACAACCCCCATTTGGGTGCCACCTATATGGCAGTACAGTAGGGTCTGGGTTTTTTTTGTGGACTCACATTTTCCACCATAAGAACATAAGCAGTGCCTCCACTGGCTCAGACTGGAGGTCCATCACGCCCAGCAGTCCGCTCATGCGGTGGCCCATCAGGTCCAGGACCTGTATAATAATCCTCTATCTATATCCTTCTATCCCCTTTTCCTTCAGGAAATCATAAGAACATAAGCATCGCCTCTGCCAAGTCAGACCATGGGTCCATCATGCCCAACAGTCTGCTCCAGCGGCGGCCCCCCCCAGGTCCATGACCTGTAGTGATCTTTTACCTAAAACATTTTATTGCCTAATCGCATAATATCCTGTATAGTAACCCTCTAATTATACCCTTCAATCCCCTTTTTCTTCAGGAAATCGTCCAATCCCATTTTGAATCCCAAAATCGTACTCTGCTCTACCATCTCCCCTGGAAGCGCATTCCAGGTGTCCACCACCCTCTGAGTGAAGAAGAACTTCCTAGCATTTGTTCTGAATCTGTCTCCTTTCAATTTTTTTGAGTGCCCTCTTGTTTTTGTTGCCCCCGCCAGTCTGAAGAATCTGTCCCTCTCTACCTTCTCTCTACCTTTCATGATCTTGTAAGTTTCTATCATTTCCCCTCTAAGTCTCCGCTTTTCCAGGGAAAAGAGCCCCAGCTTCTCTAGCCTTTCAGTATATGAAAGGTTTTCCATTCCCTTTATCATCCTTGATGCTCTTCTCTAGACCCTCTTGAGTATTGCCATATCCTTCTTAAGGTACGGCGACCAGTATTGGACGCAGTACTCCAGATGCGGGCACACCATCGCCTGATACAGTGGCAGGATAACTTCCTTCGTTCTGGTAGTGATACCTTTTTGGATAATACCCAACATTCTGTTCGCCTTCTTTGAGGCCGCTGCGCATTGTGCAGCCGGCTTCATTGTTTTATCCACCAAAATCCCCAAATCCTTTTCTAGTTTGCCCTCTCCCAGTACCATCCCCCCACATCGTGTATTTATACATCGGGTTTCCTTTCTCTATATGCAAGACTTTACATTTCTCTACATTGAAGCTCTTCTGCCATTTATTTGCCCACTCACTCAGTTTGTTCAGGTCCCTTTGTAGTTCTTTACATTCCTCAACAGTTCTAACCCTACTGGAGAGTTTTGTGTAGTCCGCAAATTTTATAACTTCGCACTTCGTCCCTGATTCCAGATCATTAATGTATATATTGAACAGCAGCGGTCCCAGCACTGACCCCTGCTGGACGCCACTCGTGACCCCTTTCCAGTCAGAGTAGTGTCCCTTTACTCTACCCTCTGTTTCCTGTCTGCCAGCCAATTTCTGATTCATCTGTGCACGTCCCCTTCCACCCTGTAGTAGGCACTCATGGGGTACCTTGTTGAAGGCTTTTTGGAAGTCCAGATATACGATGTCCAAAAGGGTCACCTTTGTCAAATTGTTCGCTTATCCCCTCAAAGAAGTGCAGTAGGTTTGTTTGGCATGATCTTCCTTTTACAGAAACCATGCTGGCTTGTTCTCATCAGATTATTTTTTTCTATATGCTCATTGATGCTGTCCTTGATCAATGATTCGGCCATCTTCCCCGGAACTGAAGTTAAGCTCACTGGCCTGTAGTTCCCTGAGTCACCTCTCGATCCTTTTTGAAGATCGATGTAATGTTCGCTATCCTCCAGTCCTCCGGGATTACCCCTGTTTTCAAGGATAGGTTGCAAATCTGTGCAGCAACTCCGCTGTTTCGTCTCTGAGCTCTTTCAGTACTCTTGGGTGGATTCCGTCTGGGCCTGGAGATTTGTCAATTTTTAATCTATCTATCTGTTTGAGTACGTTTTTGAGGCTTACCTCCATGCATGATAATTTTTCCTCTTGATCCCCCTTGAATATTTTTTCCGGTCCAGCACGTTGGATATGTGCTCTTTTGTGAAGACCGACGAGAAGAACGTGTTTAATCTGTCTGCCACCTCTTTTTTCTCCTTCAACACTCCATTCCTGTCTCCCTCATCCAGGGGTCCCACCTCCTCCCTCGCTGGCTGTTTTCCTTTCACATATCGGAAGAATGGTTTAAAATTCCGTCCTCCCTGGCAAGTCTCTCTTCATACTCTTTTTTTGCTTTTCTGACCACGCAATGACATTATTTTTGATGCTTCCTGTGCTCTTTCCAATTTTCCTCGGTTTTAAACTTTTTCCATTTCAGGAATGATTTTTTCTTGTCTCCTATTACATTCTTATCTTCATTGGTTATCCATGCCGGGTCTTTTGCTTGATTCTTTTTGCACCCTTTTCTAAATCTGGGTATATACAGGTTTTGCGCTTTGTTTACCATGTCTTTGAATAAGGACCAGGCTTGCTCCATCTGTGCTTTCCTGGAACTGTTCCTGAGTTTCCTCTTCACCATTTGCCTCATGGTATCATAGTTCCCTTTCTTGAAGTTAAACGTTGTTGCAATGGTTCTCTTCCCCTTTGGCATTCCTATTTCCACTTTGAACTGGATCATGTTGTGATCACTGTTTCCTAATGGTCCCATTACTTCCACTTCCTTGGCAGGTCCTTTCAGCCCGTTGAGGATTAAATCCAGAATAGCTGTCCCTCTCGTTGGTTCCTTGACAAGCTGTTCCAAGAAGCAGTCCCGTATAGCCTCCAGGAACTCCGTTTCCTTTGTACATTTAGAAACTCCATGGCTCCAGTCTATCCCGGGAAAGTTGAAATCTCCCATAACTAAGGTGTTTACGTTTTCACATTCCTGCCTCAATTCGGCTCTCAGTTCTTCATCTTTTGCTTCAGTTTGCCCAGGTGGGCGGTAGTACAGTCTCATCTTTATCTCGGCTCCTTTTCTTCCTGGTATTTTAACCCATAGTGATTCCAGTTGGTCATCTGTCGCTGCTGCGTCTACTCTGGTCGAGTGTATGGTGTCCTTTATGTACAGTGCTACTCCTCCTCCTTTCTGATGTGTCCTGTCACTTCGGTAGAGCTTGTACCCTGGCAGTACTATGTCCCATTTGTTTTCCTCATTCCACCATGTTTCCATGATCCCTATGATGTCTAGGTTCTCATCTTTGGCCATGACTTCTAGTTCCCCCATTTTGTTCTTTAGGCTTCTTGCATTGGTGTACATGCAGTTCAAGTCTTGGTATTTTTTTCTCCTTGTTATTTTCCCTTGCGGTTCATTTTTCTTTCTGTCCCCTTCCTGTCCTGCAGACTCCTGATTATTGTCTCTCTTGTCATCCCCTTGTGGTACGTTCTTATTTTCCTCCTTTTGTTTCTTCCCTTCGTCTTGCTCCATTTTGTCTTCCCCTTGTAGTACACTCCTCCTATCCTCCTCTTGATATGTCCGGCTCCCTTAGTTTATCAGCTCCTGTTGTGTGCCGTTAGTGTCATCCCAGCACTTTCCCCACTCAGTATCTTTTTGGGATACTGTCTTCCGAATCATCGACACCTGGTCAACTGTCGGTTTTCCCCTTCTTCTTAGTTTAAAGCTTGCTCCATTCCTCTCCCGACGTTGTTTGCTAGTAGTCTAGTTCCTGCTGTAACTCAGGTATAGTCCATCTCTCCTGAAGAGCTTGTTCTTGCCCCAGAACGTTATCCAGTTCCTCACGAAGTGAAAACCCTCTTCCTCACACCATCTCCTCATCCACGCATTTATTGATTATAGTTCCATCTGTCTCTTCACATCAGCCCTCGGTACTGGCAGGATCTCCGAGAATGCTATCCTCTGAGTCCTCATCTTCAGCTTCCTTCCTAAGATCTTGAACTGTTCGGTAAGTGCATTCCTGCTGCAGTCTCTCCTGTTGACATCATTTGTCCCAACGAGGACTATCACTGCCGTCTCTTCTGTCTCTGCTCCTTCCATGATCCTTTCAATTCTTTCGACAATGTCCTTAGTTCTTGCTCCTGGGAGACAGGTCACCAGCCGATCTTCTCTCCCTCCTGCTATGTGACTGTCCACCTGTTTTAGGATTGAGTCTCCCACCAGGATTGCAGATTTCACTTTTTTCAGCTTCTGCTGTGGTCGCAGGTATGTGTCCTTGGTGCGCTTCGTTTCTTCTCCCTCTAGGCACTGGTAGGATCTTGCCTCTTCTTCTTGCAAGTTTCCTCCTTGGGATCCTTCTGCCTTGGTGTCAGATGATTCTTGTCCTCCGTTTAGTGCATCTTCCTTGTTCCTGTGCTGCTCATATTCTTGTTCTTCCACTCTCTTGTACGCATCCTCGATGAACTCTCGAGTTCCCTGACTTGTTCCTCGATGTGCCTCTCTCTCATAAGATCTTCGGATGTCTGGAACTGGTCTTCTGAGATGTATAGTCCCTCCAGTTCCCGAATCCTGTGCTTCAGACGACTAACTTCGCTCATCAAGCTCTTCAGTTCCTGACAGCGTCCGCACACATACAACTGCCTCCCGGAGGGGAGGTAGTCGTACATGTGGCAGTCCGTGCAGTACACTGGGAAGCTCATCCTCTGGGTTCCTTCAGCTTCCCTTCTTGTCCGCCTTCTAGAAGTCCCTGTACTCTTTGCTTGTGCACTCACTCCTATTCCTGGCTCTTCCTTACCTTCTTTGTCTTCCGCTTCCCTTCGCTTGTGTGTGAGTATTGTCCGCCTCTTCCTAGCCCTCTGTGCCTGCCAGTTCCTTTTGCTTGTGTATGTGTCTGTGTTCTATCTTGAGTTTGTCTTTTTCTGCCTTCTGCTGCTGCCTTTTGCTTGTGCGCACATTTGAGTGTGTGTTCTCTCTTGAGTCTGCCTTTTCCTGTCCCTCTTCTGCTGCCTCTTTGCTTGTGTGCGTGTGCTCTCTCTGCTGCTGCCCTTTTGTTGAGGTGCACGTATGCTACCTCTTGGGCCTACCCTTTTATCTTCTGTTCTTGCTGCTCTTCTTCTGCGCCCTCTGTGTTTGTCGCTTCCCTTTGTTCGTGTGTGGATGTGGTCCCTCTGTGCCTGTCCCTTCCCTTTGTTCGTGTGTGGATGTGGTCCCTCTGGACCTACCTGTTCCTTGTCTTCTGCGCCTGCTGCCCCTTTGCCTTACTTGCCTGTATGTGTATGCTTCGCTCGTATGTGTATGCTCTCCTTCGCGCCTGCTACCTCCTTACCCTGCTGTCTTTCCTTGTGTTCCTGGATGTAGTGGCCCGGCACTTCTTAAGGCCCTTCGCAAAGGCGATCTGCTCCTCCCCCTTTTAAGGGGGAGTCCGGGCGATGACGCTGTTGGTGACGCAGTGCAGGTGGGTGGAGCTTTCTCTCGTCGCTGCCAGCTCTTTGCCGCCGTTATCCCCTCCGGCTTCCTCCTTCTAGCTACCTCTCCTTCTCCTTCCTTGCTCTTAGCCACTGCCTGCTCCTATTTCCACCACGCGCCTGCAGTGGCCTTCGCGCCGGGGCTCCCCTCCTTTTAAGGGAGAGTCCGGGCGATGACGCTGATGGTGATGCGGTACAGGTGGGCGGAGCTTACTCTCGCCGCTGCCCGCTCCTTGCCGCTGCTATCCCCTCCGGCTTCCTCCCTCTTGCTTCCTCCTTCTGGCTACCTCTCCTTCTCCTTCCTTGCTCTAATCGCTTCTTGAAACCCAATAGTGTACTCTGTCCTATCACACCTTCTGGTAGGGCATTCCAGGTGTCCACCATCCTTTGGGTGAAGAACTTCCTAGCATTGGTTCTGAATCTGTCCCCTCTCAATTTTTCCGAATGCCCTCTCGTTCTTGTAGTTTTCGAAAGTTTGAAGAATCTGTCCCTCTCCATTTTCTCCATGCCCTTCATGATCTTGTAAGTCTCTATCATGTCCCCTCTAAGTCTCCATTTTTCTAGGGAAAAGAGCCCTAGTTTCTCCAGTCTTTCAGCGTATGAAAGGTTTTCCATACCTTTTATTAAGTGCTTTGCTCTTTTCTGAACCCTCTCGAGCATCGCCATATCCTTCTTAAGGTATGGCGACTAATATTGGACGCATTACTCCAGATGTGGGTGCACCATCGCCCGATACAACGGCAGGATAACGTCCTTCGTTCTGGTTGTAATACCTTTCTTGA
Source organism: Geotrypetes seraphini (assembly GCF_902459505.1). NCBI lineage: Eukaryota > Metazoa > Chordata > Amphibia > Gymnophiona > Dermophiidae > Geotrypetes > Geotrypetes seraphini. Next base: position 269,318,548 of record NC_047086.1, on the reverse strand, counting down.
TAATACCTAGCATTCTGTTTGCCTTCTTAGAGGCCACTGCGCACTGTGCCGACGGCTTCATTGTTTTGTCCACCAGTACCCCTAATTCCTTCTCTTGACTACTTTCACCCATTACCAGCCCTCCCATCGTATAGCTGTACATCAGGTTTCTGTTTCCTTCATGTAAGATTTTACATTTCTCTACATTAAACTTCATCTGCCATTTATTTGCCCACTCTCCCAGTTTGTTCAGCTCCCTTTGTAAATTTTCACAATCCTCCTTAGTCCTAACCCCACTAAAAAGTTTTGTGTCATCTGTAAATTTTATAACTTCGCACTTCGTCCCTGTGTCTAGGGCATTAATAAATATATTGAACAGCAGTGGTCCGAGTACTGACCCCTGCGAAACATCACTCGTGACCCTTCTCCAGTCCGAGTAGTGGCCCTTCACTCCTACCCTTTGCTTCCTGCCCACCAACCAATTTTTGATTCATCTATGTACGTCTCCATCCACCCCATGGTTCTTCAGTTTCCATTGTAGGCATTCATGGGGTACCTTGTCGAAAGCTTTTTGGAAATCCAAGTAAATGATGTCTATGGGGGCCTCTTCGTCCATTTGTTTGTTAATCCCTTCAAAGAAGTGAAGTAAGTTCGTTAGGCACGATCTTCCCTTGCAGAAGCCATGTTGGCTTGTTTTCATCAGTTTGTTCCTTTCTAGATGCTCATCAATGCTGTCTTTTATCAGCTCTTCCGTCATCTTCCCTGGGACCAAAGTCAGACTTACCGGTCTGTAGTTCCCCGGGTCACCTCTCAATCCTTTTTTAAAGATGGGTGTAACATTTGCTATCTTCCAATCCTCCGGGATCACCCCTGTTTTTAGGGATAGATTACAAACCTGCTGTAGTAATTTTGCTACTTCTTCTTTAGGTCTTTCAATACCCTAGGGTGGATTCCGTCCGGGCCTGGAGATTTGTCAATTTTTAATCTATCTATCTGCTTGAGTACGTCTTTGAGGCTTACCTCCAAGGATGTTAATTTATCTGCTTGATCTCCTTTGAAGATTTTTTCAGGTTCCGGCACGTTGGATGTGTCCTCTCTTGTAAATACTGACGAAAAGAACCTGTTTAGTCTATCCGCCACTTCTTTTTCCTCCTTCACCACTCCCTTCCTATCTCCTTCATCCAGCGGTCCCACCTCCTCCCTTACCAGCTGCTTCCCTTTAACATATCTGAAGAACGGTTTAAAATTTCGTGCTTCCCTGGCTAGCCTCTCTTCGTATTCTTTTTTGCTCTTCTAACCACTTGGTGACATACTTTTTGATTCTTCCTGTGCTCTTTCCTCGGTTTTGTCCTTTTTCCACATCCGGAATGATTTTTTTCTTATCTCCTATCGCTTTCTTCACTTCTTTAATTATCCACGCCGGGTCTTTTCTTCGGTTCTTTTTGCATCCTTTTCTAAATCTGGGGATATAAAGATTTTGCGCTTCGCTCACCAAGTCCTTAAATAAAGACCAGGGTTGCTCCACTGTCTGCGATTTCTTTGAGCTGTTTCTAAGTTTCTTTCTTACCATTACTCTCATCGCTTCGTAGTTTCCTTTCTTGAAGTTAAAAGTTATCACTGTGGTTCTCTTCCCCTTTGATGTTCCTACTTGGACTTTGAACTGGATCATATTGTGATTGCTGTTTCCTAACGGTCCCACTGCTTCCATTTCCTTTGCAGGTCCTCTCAGCCCGTTCAGGATTAGGTCCAGAATAGCATTCACTCTCGTTGGCTCTCTGACAAGCTGCTCCATGAAGCAGTCCTGTATAGCCTCTAGGAATCCGATTTCCCTAGCGCATTTTGAGTATCCAAGACTCCAGTCTATCCCGGGTAGTTGAAGTCTCCCATAACAATGGTGTTACCATTTTTGCATTCTTGCCTCATCTCGGCTTCCATTTCTTCATTGTTTTCTTCAGTTTGCCCAGGTGGACGATAGTACAGGCCCATCTTTATCTCGGACCCATTCCCTCCTGGTATTTTAACCCATAGTGATTCCAATTTGTCGGTCATTGCCGCTGTGTCCACTCTGATCGAGTGTATGTTATCTTTTCTGTATAGGGCTATTCCTCCTCCTTTCTGATCTGACCTGTCTTTGCGATAGAGTTTATACCCCGGTAGTACTATGTCCCATTTGTTTTCTTCATTCCACCATGTTTCAGAGACCCCAATGATGTCTAGGTTCTCTTTTTTTGGCCATGACTTCTAGTTCTCCCATTTTGTTCCTTAGGCTCCTTGCGTTAGTACACATGCAATTTTAGTCCTGGTATTTTGTTGTCTTCATTTTCTTTTCCTGTTGTGCATTCTTCTTATCATCCTCTTCTTGTCCTGTCAACTCTTGTTCTATGCCCATTTTGTTTTCCCCCTGTGCTACGTTATTCTTATCATCCTCTTGTTCCATCAACTATTGTTGTTTGCCTGTTTTGTCTTCCCAGCATTTTTCCCACTCAGTATCTTCTCGGGATACCTTCTTCAGAATCATCGACACCTGGTCAACTGTCGGCTTTCCCCTTCTTCTGAGTTTAAAGCCTGCTCTATTCCTCTCCTGACGTTATTTGCTAGAAGTCTAGTTCCCTCCGTGCTCACGTGTAGTCCATCTCTCCTGAAGAGCTTGTTCTTGCCCCAAAATGTTGTCCAGTTTCTCATGAAGTGGAATCCCTCTTCCTCAAACCATCTCCTCATCCATGCATTTATTGATTGCAGCTCCGTCTGCCTCTTCACATCTGCCCTTGGTACTGGTAGGATCTCTGAAAACGCTATCTTCTGAGTCCTCATCTTCAACTTCCTTCCCAGAATCTTGAACTGCTCGATCAGTGCGTTCCTGCTGTAGTCTTTCCTGCTGACATCATTTGTCCCAATGTGGATCATCACTGCAGTCTCTTCCGTCTCTGCTCCTTCTAGAATCCTTTCAATTTTGTCTACGATGTCCTTGGTTCTTGCTCCTGGGAGGCAGGTCATTAGCCGATCCTCTCTCCCTCCTGCTATAATAATAACTAATAATAGCTTTATTTTTGTATACCGCAGTACCATAACAGTTCAAAGCGGTTAACAGTGTAAGAGACTGTACATATACAGCAATGTTACAAACAAGACAATCAGCTATGTCCACTTGCCTTAGGATCGAGTCTCCCACTAGGATTGCAGACTTTCCCTTTTTCAGTTTTCGTTCCGGTCGCAGATCTGTGTCCTCGAAGTGCTTTACTGCTTCCACTTCGGGGCACCGGCAAGACCTTGCCTTCTCTTCCTGCGGGATTCCTCTATGGGCTTCCTCTTCCTTGGAGTTAGATTGCTCTTGTCCTCCATTCCATGTGGGTGTATCTTCATCCTTCCTACGACGTTTGTTTTCTTGTTCTTCCACCCTCCTGTAGGCCTCCTCGATAAACTCCTCAAGCTCCCTGACTTGTTCCTCAATGTGCCTCAAAAGGTCCTCAGCTGTCCTGAGCAGATCTTCTGCGATGTAGAGTCCCTCCAGTTTCTGAATCCTATACTTCAGTCGACTAACTTCCTTCTTTAAGCTTTTCAGCTCCTGACACCGACCCCAAATAAACGACTGCCTCCCCGAGGGGAGGTAATTGTACATATGGCAGTCCATGCAGTACACTGGGAAGCTCATCCTCTGGATTCCCTCTGCTTCCATTACAGTCCTCCTTTTTGGAGTGGCTTATGGGTCTGAGTCCTCCTCACTATGGTTCAGTAACCAATTGTTTCTCAACTCAGTCCAGTCAGGTTTTCAGGATATCCACATTGAATGTGCATAAACTTGATTTGCATACACTGCCTCCATTAAATGCAAATTTCTTTCATGCATATTCATTGTGGATATCTTGAAAAACTTACTGGCAAGGGGGTACTCCAGGACCGAGTTGAGAAACACAGCACTAGCCCATCCCTCAGACTACTTAAGCACTACTAGGCTTTCCTATGGCATTGCTGATATTCTGGAGGCAGGTATGTACGTTTTTACTCTGATTTTTATGGCAGTGATCACTGGGGGAATGTGTGGGGATCTGTACTTTGTGTCTGCAGTGGTTATCTGGTCACTTTGGATACCTTTTTTGAACTTAGATTTGTTTTTAGATCGCTTAAGTCACAACGTATAAGTTCCGTTCAGGCAGCCTTGTAAAACTTTCGATTATCCCTGCAGTATGATGTAACCAGAGAAAAAAAGAAAGAAAAATGTTCAAAGCTATTTGAGGAGAGATTAGCCTGTAGCATTAAGAATTCTTGTGTCATCTTTAGAATTCTGAACAGTACAGCTCTCTCCAGGAAGTCAGCAGTACTGGAAAGTGTTCTAAACTGCCAAGGAGAGCAGTTCAGTTGAGTGTTGTAGTTGAGTGACATTGGGAAGGTTTCTGGTGAGAGTCTGTAGAGGTTTTAGCTGTCTCTGGTAGAAATTGAGTATTTTTGAGTAAATTTTGTATACAGGGCCTGTGATAATTGATTAATTGAGGGTAAGATCCTGTTCAGAGTGTCTGTGATAATAATTGAATTTACTCACAAAGTGTGGGAGGGTATAGCTTAGGGTTAGTTCAATTATCCTTTATTTATATAGCTAGTTTAAAGATAAACCATTTTATAAGTATTATCTAAAGTTGGAATCTTGGAGGATAGTTAGGGTTTTCCCTTAATGATTTTTTTACAAATCAGAGTAGTAGCTATCATCTGGAACTTCAATCAAATGCTAGCCCACGCAAGCAAGAAGAAGAGGAGAAAAGAATAAAAGATACTTACCTGTTACCTGAAATCAGCTGGCGGGGAACCTGTAAGTAAAATTACACACAAGAATCAATTCTTAGAGACATTAAATAGACAGTATTGAAACAGTATATATTCATTAACAAAAATGAAGGAAAAATAACTTATCTGATAGATGTCTTTGCCTGCAGTCATCTGTGCTTGAAGAGTTCTATTCAAAAGAGCTGAAACTGTGCTAGTTGTGAGGCTTATATTATATTATATTGTAAATTTTGAATGCATATTCATAGAAGTACTATTGCCTACAGTAGGGGGCTCATAATAATAATTTTAAAAAAAACATTCAAAAAGTGGCCTAAATCAGTACTTGAACGATCAAAAAGACAGATCGTCCAAGTACCGATAATCAAAGCTGGTTTTAGATCTATTTAAAACCAGCTTAAACCTTTACCCTGCTTCTGAATGCCTAGAGCAAAAAGAGGCATTTTTAGAGAAGGGGAAAGGGTGGGAGGTGGGCCACCTAGACTTAGTCGTACAGGAAGTATAACCAAAACTTTAACGAGATTGCCCAGTATTAGCTTATACGTTTTGATTAGACCAAGTCAAAACAGGTATAAGTTTCGAATAGGGGCCGCTGAGCTGATTGCGGCTGCTGCGATCAGCTCAGCAGCCACGGCAACCTGCCCACCCCCCACCGCAACGATCACAGCAGGAGAGATGCCTACTCTCTCCTGCCACGATCGCGAACCCCTCCCCCTGAACTATGGTGAAGCGCGGCAGGAGAGATGCCTAATCTCTCCTGTCAGCACCCCAACCCTCCAGAAAATACCAGCAGGAGGGAGCACAAGCCCTCCTGCCGAAGCGCAGGCCCAAACCCCCCGAACCCCTAAAATACCGGCAGGAGGGAGCCCAAGCACTCCTGCTGGAAGGTGACCCCCCACCCCCCTCAAATATGGGCAGAAGGGAACCCAGGCCTTCCTGCCCACAGTGCACCTCCCAATTGACCTCTGAACCCCCGATCGCCCCCCCCCAGAATGGCCCCCCAGCCCCCAACACCCCCCTCAACTTTAAAGTTGGACAGATGGAAGGGTGTGAAGCCCGGCCGGCCGGCAGGCCCGCCATCCTCAGAATGGTGGGCCAATGGTCTGATTGGGCCAGGCGCCTATGGCCCCACCCTCAGGAGAGGTCTTAGGTTGCCCAGTTGCCTTAGGCCTCCTCCTGTGGGCAGGGTCTTAGGCACATGGGGAGTCATGGCATGGGTAGGAGGGCCTGGGATCCCTCCTGCCTATATTTGAGAGGGGTGGGGGGTCACCTTCCGGTAGGAGGACTTCAGCTCCCTCCTGCCAGTATTGTCGGGGTGGGGGCTCAGGGGGTGTGGGGGGTCTTCACCTCGGCAGGAGGGCTTGGGCTCCCTCCTGCTGGTATTTTCAGGGTTCGGGGGGTTCAGGCCTGCGCCTCATCAGGAGGGCTTGAGCTCCCTCCTTCTGGTATTTTCAGAGTTTGGGCCAGCGCCTTGGCAGGAGGGCTTGGGGTTCCTCCTGCCAGTATTGTCGGGGGTGGGGTTCAGGGGGTAGATCGCGATCGCAGCAGGAGAGATTAGGTATCTCTCCTGCCGTGAACGTTGAGAGGGAGGGGGAGAATTCTGTAACCGGTGTTGTTTTTGACAGACGCTGGTTACAGAATCCAGCTTTTAGCTTTTAGGCCCTCCTTCACCTAAAAGGTCTTGCTTTGGGCATTTGGGACTTGGGCAATTTTTTGGTTGATAATGGTGGTCTGGGTGATTAAACTGCTGAATGTAGAGGTAGGCCATTCTCAAAAAAAATCCTCATTTTGGACGTGTTTTTTTTTTGAGCATGGACATTTTCCCTGCTGCTACTTTAAGCATTTAGGGGATAAGGCGAAAAGGGGACTTTAGCTTTGAATCAGTAGAATAATTTAATGAACATCTAGAAGGGCATAATCAAAAAAATGTCTATGTCCAAATTATTTCATTTAAATTTTACCCAGTAATATATGGGTAAAGGAAATTTTTAAAGTGTAACTCTGTTTCTCCTTTTTTTTGGTAAAATTCCAGTGAGTTCCTCGGCTACTTCTTTTAAATTTTAGTTCCTGGGATTTTGCTTAGTAAGGAGGTGCGGGTTACATTTTTGGGGTAGTCATATGCAGGATTTTGGAATCTTAGAGAAATCTGAGTTTCAAAGTCCTGAATAAGAACCTGAAGTGGGGAAACTTAAAGAATTGTTTCTGTTTTGAAATTTGGTTGTTTTGTAATGTTCTGGTCTATATATGAATTGTACTGTGGTTAACTAAAGTTTTCCCTAGTTGACATTTGATCTTTTTGAGGGACAGAGTCTTTTCCCATTAAGAAAATGGAAGAATACAGGTATAAGAAGAAATCTAATTACAAAGTTAGACAGGGACAGCTAGACCAAAGAGAAGAGTCAGAATGACCAAGATATAGGCAGAAGTTTTCTAATGACAGAAAAAAAAGAGGAAATAATTGTAATACTTTGTCTGAGCGACAAAAGTGGAATCACGAGGAATATTGTCAGCAGAACAGGAGTAGACAGTATTCCCCAGAAAAATATTATAATGAGAGAAAATAACCCTTTCAACAGAACCTGAAGGAGTAAAAACTGTTCCTATTATGGTAAACCAGGACACCTCGGCCGGAATTGTCGAGTTTGGTTGGATGAACTAGAAGACTACCGTATTTTCACGCATATAACGCACAAGTTATACACGATTTTACAAACCGAGCATAACCAAGCGCGTTATATGTGTGAGCGCGTTTTACAATTTTTTTTTTACATTGCTGGTTCCCCCCCCCCGACGTCCGATTCAGCCCTGAAAGCCTGATGCCCCACCCCGAAGGACCACTGGCCCCCCCACCCTGAAGAACCGCTCGCACACACACACCCCCGACGTCCGATTCATCCCTCCCCCGCACCGTTTGCGGTGGAGAAGCAGCCTACCGTGGGTTCGCGATGCCAGTGAGCTCTGCTGCTTCCTCTGCCGGCGGTCCCGCCCCTTCTCTGAGCCCTGCGCTGCATCCTCTGCCGCGATCCCGCCCCTTCGGAGGAAGCAGCGCAGGGCTGAGAAGGGGCGGGACTGCCGGCAGAGGAAGCAGCAGAGCTCATAGGCATCGCAAACCCACGGTGGCTGCTTCTCTACCGCAAACGGTGCGGGGGTCTGGGGGATGAATCGGACGTCGGGGGGGGTGCGAGCGGTCCTTCAGGGTGGGGGGGGCCAGTGGTCCTTTGGGGTGGGGCATCAGGCTTTCAGAGTGGGGACAGGACTTCAAGGGGGGACAGGCAGACCTTTAAGGGAGAACAGGACTTCAAGGGGGGCAGAAGAAGGTTTTAATTCAATGAGCAGCATGCGCGGTATACGCGTGTGCGCGTTATATATTAAATTTACATAAATTTATTTTTCCCGCGCGCTATACCCGTGTGCGTGTTTTACACGGGTGCACGTTATACGCGTGAAAATACGGTATTATGCTCAGAGGTCTACAAGATATGAAAGATCAGATAGGGAGTCATATGCAAGTCCTGAGAGTCCACGGGAACTGAGCTTAAGACTGAAAAGACATGAAAGAAGCTCTCCTGAAAAAGAATATGTTATCTATCAGAACGGTGCTTACTTTGGATTTATAAGAACGCCTGCATATGTAGAAGAAAACACCGAAAACTGGAAAAAGATATGAGGAGCAAATGATTGCCCTATATAAAAAAAAACTAGCAAGCCTGGAAGAACAGATGGAGGAGTTGAGGAACCAAAAATAGGACACTGATAAGTTAAGTAGTGATGCTTCAGTGGAAGCTGAGGTGAAGGAAAGTAAACTGAAAAGTCAAGATGCAGATGAACAAGATGAAAATGCAAACCAGAAAAATGATGTTGAAAATGAAGAAAATGAAAGTTCTGTCCCTGATGAAGTAAAAAGTGATAAAGTGAAACATGCAGAGAAAATGGAAGATAGCCTGGAGAAAAAACAGTTGAAGAATCAAAAGAGGAGACAAAAGATGATAAAGACTTTCTAACAGCTGATGAAACAAAAAAAGGATGATGATGATGAGAGCCTTGAAGAAAGTACAGAGTATAAATGGAAGGAAATTGTGCTAAATGGAAGCTCAAGAGGGAAAAGATATTTTCTGATGAAAAAGAAACGATAAAAGAGAAAAGATGTGCTAGATAAAACCAGGACATTCAAAACATATATAAAGATAATTCTTGCTCTGAAAATCAAAAGAAAGATTGGTTCATCACATGAAACAAGTAGGAGTAAACAATACCGAACAAAATCAGCAGCTGCTTCCCAAGGAGTAAAAGGGGTTCAGAAAAAGAAAAAGTTAAAATGGAGGAAATTTGATAAACGAAGTTATATAGAGTCCTGATTGGAAATTCTTCTAAGATATTGAAAAAGATCAATTAAAAGAAACTGTGAGAGACAGAATTACAATTATAAGAAGAGGAAGAAGAGTCTGCTATAGTACAGAAGTGACTTGCCTGAATACAAATTCATAGGCAAGTCAAAAGCAGTGAATGGAATACTGCAAAAGATAAAAAGACAAATGATAAAAGAAGAAATGCCCAGAAGAAAGAGAGATTGCAATATGGAAGTAAAAAAAGAATTCTAATGGAAGTTATTATCTGGTTTGATAAATTTATGGGATACTATGTATGATTAAAAAAAAATGTTGTCTAAAGACAACTTTTTTTTTCTTCTTTGCAAGGATGAATGTAACCAGAGGAAAAAAAGAAAGAAAAATGTTCAAAACTATTTGAGGGGAGATTAGCCTGTGTCAATTGCTTTAAGAATTCTTGTGAAAACCAAAAAAACTCTGTGGAGTGACGATGTTCCTAAATGGACTTTATTTGAAAGTGTCAAAGTTCCAAAGGTACACTGAAATCATCCACATAAAATAAATTCATCCACATCAAAGCCTTAAAGGACCTAGTCTGCTAGAGATACAGGACCCAACACGGTCTTCATTTTGACAAAAAATCTTCTTCAGGGGTCCCTGGGGGTCCTATAAATGTGAATACATGGGAAACAATTGTGTGATGAGCCGGAAGTGTCTCACCACACAATTGTTTCCCACTTATTCACCTTTATAGGAGCCCCGGGGACCCCTGAAGAAGACTTTTGTCGAAACTCAGACTGTTTTGGGACCTTTATCCCTAGCGGACTAGGTCCTTTAAGGCTTTTATGTAGATAACCTATTTTTATGTGGATGTGTACCTTTGGAACTTTGACACTTTCAAATAAAGTCCATTTAGGAACATCGTCATTCCACAGAGTTTTTTTTATTTTCTCTGGATTTTCTTCTCTGTGGATATTTTGGGGTCAATTCCTTTTGTTTTTAAGAAGTCTTGTGTCACCTTTAGAATTCTTAACAGCACAGCTGTCTCCAGGAAGTCAGCAGTACTGGAAAGTGTTCTAAACTGCCAAGGAGAGCAGTTCAGTTGAGTGAGCAGTTGAGTAGAGTTGGGAAGGTTTTCTGGTGAGAATCAGTAGTGGTTTTAGCTGTCTCTGGAAGAAATAGAGTACAGTCAAACCTCGGTTTGCGAGTAACGCAGTTTGCGAGTCTTTTGCAAGACGAGCAAAACATTAAACTAAAACTAAACTAAACCTTAAGTTTGTATACCGCATCATCTCCACAGAAGTAGAGCTCGACACGGTTTACAGGAATTACAAAAGAAAGGAACTCCAATGGGAAGAAGAAGAGCTTGGTAAAAAGGAAAGAAAGAGGGGACTAAGTGAAGAGGAGAGGGACAGAGTGGTTACATTTTAGAGAAAAGCCAAGTTTTCAAATGTTTTCTGAAGCGTTGGAGGGAGGTCGCACTCCGGAGAGGGGCAGATAAGCTGTTCCACAGCTCGGTGATCTTGAAGAGGAGGGATGTTCCAAGTTTTCTTGTATGGGATATGCCTTTTAAAGAGGGGAATGATAGTATGAATTTTTGAGAGGGTCTGGTGGAGTTAGGATTTGCGGAGAGCCAAGATAGTGGAAACAGGGGAGGAAGGATGCCGTGTAGAGACTTGAAGGTTAGGCAGGCGCATTTGTAGTGAACCCTGAGAAGAACTGGGAGCCAGTGAAGCTTAGATAGAAGCGGGGAGACATGGTCGAATTTGCTTTTTGCTAAAATTAATTTAGCCGCGGTATTCTGAATCCGCTGGAGTCTGGGAAGACTTTTCTTTGTTAGGCTTGAGTAGATGGAGTTGCAGTAATCCAGTCTAGATAGAATAATGGATTGAACGAGGACAGCAAAGTGTTGTTGGTGGAAGCAGGATCTGACTTTCCTTAGCATGTGAAGGTTGAAAAAGCATTTTTTTACTAAGGAGTTGAGGTGATCGTTGAAGGACAATGTAGAGTCAATGATGATTCCCAGAACTTTGCTTGAGTGCTCAAGCTGCAGTTTGGTGCCAGAGGATAGTGGGATGAGGATGGGCAGCTGATCTAATTTTGGGCCTAGCCAAAGTAGTTTTGTTTTGGTCTCATTAAGTTTTATTTGAACGGTGAGAGCACAGGATTGGAGGTTCGTTATACAAGAAGAGATGTTATCAGAGAGGTTGGTGAGGTTCTCGCAAATCTTGCCTCGTAAACCAAGGTTGACTCAATCTGCGAGCCTCCACTCCCGAGAACCGGCATCGCCCCCCGCCCGCCCAAACCCTTACATTGATCATGCCCATAGGACATGCTGATGCCGGTGCCAAAGGAATCTGTCACCTGGACCTTGAGCATCTGCGCATGCTCAAAGCCTCCTGGCTCCCACTCTCTCCAAGATTCTAATGAGATTCTCAGGTTTATCTGAAAATCTCATTAGAATCTTGGAGAAAACAAGAGCCAGAAGGCCTTGAGAATGTGCAGATGCTCAAGGCCCAGCAGAGATCACCGGCAGGCTCCTTCGGCACCAGCATGTCCTGTGGGTTGGTGCTGCATGCCAGTGCCCGATCATGGTAAGGGTTTGGGTGGGCGGACGGGCGAGGGGGGGGCGATGCTGGTTCTCGGGGGTGGGTGGGGTGAAGTTGGTTCCTGGGGGTGGAGTGGGAGTGCACCAGTGGTATCGGGGGTAGGGGGTCTTTTTGGATTGTGGTGGGATAGAGTGGAAATGCGCCAGTGGCCTCGGGGGGGGAAGTCTTTTTGAGATGTGTAACGAATCACCCGTGTTTCTACTAACTGCTATGGGGAAAGTTGCTTTGATATACGAGCACTTTGGTTTACGAGCATACTTCTGGAACAAATTATGCTCGCAAACCAAGGTTCCACTGTTTTTTGACTAAATTCTGTACACAGTGAGGAGTAGTGGCTCGTGGCCAGCAGGGGGTGATGTTTATGGGACGGTAATGGAATGGATGACAGAACATGATAAGTGCAGTATTTTTGTGGAGTTTTTCTACAAAAGCGCCTGTTTTTCATATGATTCTGGGTAATTCTAGTTAGATACAAGTATATGTGTTAGTTAGGGCCACGCCCAAATAGAAGCGTACGAAAAACGGGTGAATAAAAATCTGAATAATATGTAACTAAAGCCAGAAAAACACACTGTGGATTAATATAAGGGAAATAATGGTGTTTTTTTTATGTATTTTGCTGTTGGGTCAGATCAGAAAGGAAACCAAGGGAATCCATTTTGAGTTCTCTGTCTTTGCTGTGTCTGCTCATTTTGAGGAATCCATGTTATGTGTCCAGGTCTTTGTTCTCAGCATCGTTGTGTTAAATTAATACCACATGTGCTTGCTTTAGACTGGTAAAGAAAGATAACGTGTCCCAAACTGAATTAGATATAGTTTTGAATGAAAATTATGTATGTATGGAATGCTTGGGCCCAAGCAAGTGCTGGATTGTGTGTATGACTGTGTATTTGAACAAAGGACTGAGTTTTGAAAAAACATATTTATATATCTTTGCAACCTAAAGAAATCCTAAAGCAACATCTGGAAGTAATTAAGTCAGAGACTCCTGCTCTTTGTGTGTGAGACTGTCAGCTTAGGAGGAGAGGGGGAGACCAGCCCTTCCTCCTCCTCCTGTAGGCTAAGACTATGCAATGTGAACCTGTCAATTTAGGGAGAGTTTGACATTGTGTGTGGATAAAATTTAGCTGACAAGCAAGCTAAGAACTTTTCAGCACCCTGTTAATAATTGTAGATTCTCTTGAATATGTTATAATGTTAATTCAGAAATCAAAAGTAATTCTCTAAAACGGTTTAACTTTGAAACATGGAGGAATTTTTCCTTGTCCAACTTTTAAGACCACCCATATTACTTTATTGGTTGTTATACTGATGATGTCACAATAAGCCAAAAGTATATAACAGAATGACCGGAGGTATTAAGATGAGCTCGTTATGAGAAGGCCAGCATTTGGCAACTATAACGATCTCCCATTAGCACAACTGTTAAGCAATTATGCTTGATTCTTTTGATCTCATAATGGAAAAATAGAAACAATAACTCAATAAATCTTAATTATAATTTTGAAAACCTTGCGCTGGTGTCATTTTGCATGTGTTATTATTTTCAAACCTAAGCTTTCACTGAGGCGTCGATGTCCCTTGCTCAACAGGGCCTGTGATCATTGATTGAGTGTAAGACCCTGTTCAGAGTGTCTGTGATAATAATTAATTGATTGGGTCCATGGTGGTTAATGGCCCAAAGCTGTGTGTGTGTGAAAAAAAAGGTTTTATTTGACTTCAGCAAGACAGATGTTTAGGGACATATATAAAAAAATAGAAAGAGCCTGGCAATTGCTGCCTTGAACCATTTAATATTATTTCAATGAAATAATTGAGTTTATTAACAAAGTGTAGGAGGTTAAGCTTAGGGTTATTTCAATTATCCATTTTTGTTATATAACTAGTTTAAGATAAACCAGTTTATAAGGATTATCTTAAGTTGGAATTTTGGAGGATAGTTAGGGTTTTCCCTTAATGATTTATTACAAGTCAGAGTAGTAGCTATCATCTGGAACTTCAATCAAACGCTAGCACACGCAAGCAAGAAGAAGAGGAGAACCTATAAGAAAAATTACACACAAGAATCAGTTCTTAGAGACATTAGATAGACAGTATTGAAACAGTATATATTAACAAAAATGAAGGAGAAATAACTTATCTGATATATGACTTGCCTGCAGTCATCTGTGCTTGAAGAGTTCTATTCAAAAGAGCTGAAATTGTGCTAATTGTGAGGCTTACATTATATTGTAAATTTTGAATACATATTCATAGAAGTACTATTGTCTACAGCACATGTGTCAAACACAAGGCCCACGGGCTGAATCCAGCCCGCCTGGCCATTTTATGTGGTCCACAGTGACTATGAGCCTGACACTACGCTGAAGTGAAGCCCTCTCCAGGAACTTCCTTGAGTCCCAACCCCCACCCCCCCCACCACCTCCCTGCCGCTCAAATTTAAAATCTTCAGGCAGCTGACAGTGTAACAAAGCCAGCCTCTCACCGTCGTTCTGCCCCGGAAGTTTTCTTTCTGCAGCATGTGACTAAGACCAGGTGTTCTGGTAGGAATGCGTGTTGAGAAGCATAAAGTGTGCTTTATGTAATTTAATTTTGTGGTTAATCATTATGTGTTGTTAATAAGATTAAATTGTGTGTATATATGAAAAATGAATGGAAAATATGGTATTACAATTAGTACTATTATGGGTGCAGGGTTTGGGGCGGAGCTTTCGGGGGGCCTCCCCAAACAACAAAGCATCCCGCTGCCCAGGCCTAGAATGATTGTTTGAATAAACTTTGGATTAAGTATGGTAACATCTATGAGGTAAAAACCAGGTGAATCGCTGGAATGGTGTCTTAAGGTAAGGAAGGATCCATATTTCTACTAAGACTAAGTATCTTAATAAAAAATTTGGCCCGCGACTTAGCCTGTGTTTTAGATTTCGGCCCCTTATGTGATTGAGTTTGACACCACTGGTCTACAGCATATGTTCATTAAATTATTCTACTGATTCAAAACTAAAGTCCAAATTATTTCATTTAGATTTTATCCGGTTACTAAAAAATATATGTGAAAAGGAAATTTTTAAAGTGTAACTCTGTTTCTCCTTTTTTGAGTAAAATTCCAGTGAGTTCCTTGGCTACTTCTTTTAAATTTTAGTTCCTGTGATTTTGCTTAGTAAGGAGGTGAAGGTTAAAATGACTAAGTCTAGGTTGGCCCACATCCCGCCCTAACCACTCCTTCAAAAAATGCCCCTTTCAGTTCTGGGCGCACAGCAGGATTCAGAGGCCTAAAAAGTCTCTGGATATATCTAAAAACCCGTTTCGATGACAACCTGTCTCTAAAATCGTCCCACTGCCGATTTGGACAGGTTTTTAAACGTATTTCTGTTTCGATTATAAGCCCCATAACCACTGGATACTTTAACTAATGTGCCTCTCAAAGACAGTGGAAGAAAGGGAAAAAATGTCATAAAACTCTTTGGAGAAGAGAGGGGTGCACCACTCTATTTTCTCCTTCTAAATTATTATATTTTCTATTTGGAATCCTGTCCGAAAGCAATAAGAATTCCAACTGGGTCCCAATACCAGGTTATATCATTATTGAACTGAACATAATGAATGCATTCTTTGTCAGGCAGAGCAATCTGACAGCTAACTGACTGAAATCCAGGGTCTTATAGTTAATATTTATTATTTAAAAGGAAGTACTATTTATTTTTATGTTTATATACTGGTTCTTTCCCTTGCATAAATGCTTTATTGCCTTGTTATTCCTGCTTTTTTTTGTTAAACCCATTTATTTCCAGTAAAGTTTTGTTATAAATTATACCCCTGCAAAAGAAATCTTCTAAGCAATCTGTTATACCTATTTTGCTTCAGAACCTTGTTTGTTTGTTTTTTCTTCAGATAAGGGTGGAAGTGTTCTTGCCTATTTACACCCTTTCTACTAGTGCTGCCCGATTCACGATTCGAATCGATTCACCGATTCATTTTAGGTGAATCGGTTCAAATCGATTCAAAAACAAAAAAAATCGGCCTCCCGATTCGACACTGACCCTCCCCCCTTGCCCCCTAAAGCAGGATCGGCAGTGCTGCCTCTTGCTGGCCGGCCGCTGCCGCTCCTGCTTTAGAGGGTGAGTGGGAGCGTCAGTGCTTCTGTCCGGCTTCTCCCGTGGCCTCCCGGCATCAATTTACCTCAGTTCTTCAACCTGCATAAGATTGCTAGTGTTAGCGATCTTTGCAAGCTGCCATCGGGTCTTCGAGCTGCCTTCTCTGCCTCAGTCCCGCCCCTCCTCTGATGTCAGAGGAGGGGCGGGACCGAGGCAGAGAAGGCAGCTCAAAGACCCGATGGCAGCTTGCAAAGATCACTAACACTAGCGATCTTATGCAGGCTGATGAAATGAGGTAAACTGAGGCCAGGGGGAACACGGAGGCCTTCCGGGGGGAGAGGGGTGCAAGCCTTCTGAGGGGGGGAGGGGGCTGTACAAGCCTTCAGTGGGGACAGGCAGGCCTTGGAAGCAGGCCTTCAAGGGGGACAGGCAGGCCTTGGATGCAGGCCTTCAGGGGGGGACAGGCAGGCCTTCAGGGGGGACAGGCAGGTCTTTGATGCAAGCCTTCAGGGGGAAGACAGGCAGGCTTTCTGTGGGGACAGGCAGGTCTTGGATGCAGGCCTTCAGAGGGGACAGGCAGGCCGTGGGTGCAGGCCTTCAGGGGTGGGGTGCAGGCCTTCAGGGGGGATAGGCAAGCCTTGGGTGCAGGCCTTCAGGGGGGGCAGGCAAGCCTTCAGGGGGTAGACAGACCTTCAGGGGAATGGGCCCTGGTGTAGAAATACACGGAGGGAGGGAAGGGGGTTCAAAGAGATGTGCATATGCTGGACTTGGGGGGTGGGAAAGAAATAATGGGTCTAAAAATAGAGGAGAGGGAGAGAGATGATGGGTAATGGGATTTAGGGAGGGAAGGAACAGAAAGGGAGAGAAGTTGGACACAAGGGATGGTGTGGAGGGGTAATAGAGATACTGGATAGGAGGGTAGTTGGGAAAAGAAAGGGAGAGATGGTGGACCCTGGGGTGGAAGGGAAGGAGGGAGAGATGCTGGATGAAAGGGTAGTTGAGAAAAGGTGGATCTGTGAATGGAGACAAAAAAAGGAAAGATGCCAGACATCCGGAGGAGGGAAGGGAAAAAGAAGGGGAGGACAGAGATGGCAGATGGATGGTTAGAACGGAGAAAGAAGGAGACCCTGGCAAGCAAGTTATCAGAAGACAACCAGAGCCTGGGACCAACAAGATTTGAATAAGGACCAGACAACAAAAGATAGAAAAAATCATTTTATTTTCTGTTTTGTGATTACAATATGTCAGATTTGAAACGTGTATCCTGCCAGAGCTGGTGTTAGGCCGCAAATGTGAGCTAGAATTTAACAGAGAGAGGAAAAGTCTTTTTTGTTTGTTTATACCAAAGTGCCAGTGTGGTTAGGAGAAGGCAAAGGGGATGAAGAGGCTATAAAAAGGGTGAAGAGGTTATAAAATAAACCCACCAGGATGTTTTATAAAAAACACCCAATTGGGCAGGAAAATTGAATCGAATTGAAAAATCGATTCAGTACGCTGAATCGAATCGAATCGAATCGAAATTTTTTTTCCTGAATCGGGCAGCACTACTTTCTATATCTGAAGATGCTTTCTGGCCTACCCCCTCTAAGCATAAGTTGGCACATGGTATCTTTGGATGCCAAAAGGGGCATTTTCAAAACATATGTCTAAGTTCGATTTGGACGTTTGGTGCTATCCATCCAAAGTCAGCAGTAAGAAAATGCCTATTCCTTAGCAACTGTTGTATCTGGCCGTGTCTAATACAATGAAATTTCTTCACAAGGATCAGGTATCAATCAAGAATAACCCAGGTGATAACGTTTTTTTTCCACCCTTACTTCCCTGTGCACAAGAAAGAGCTGTTCAACAAGTTTATTTGCCCTCAGAGATGCCACCAGAAGATCAACATATCATATCTACTGGCTTTATGCACCTAATCGTCATAGGGTCAAAACATTTAGTGTGTGTCTTTTTTGTTTATTTTTTAGTTTTTAGTTATTTTAACCTTAAAACCATAAATATTTTAAAGAAGTTTTTGAATATTAGAATACTTAGCTGGCTGGTGGTAGATGACTAGTAAGGGATTAATGAGCCAACATGTTTCACCCTTCGGGGGGGTTTCCTCAGGGCTACTATCCCTACAGTAAGACAATAAAAATCTTATTTCAGTAGGAGAAACACTAAGTATAAACATAATAAACCACAAGCACACAATAAATAATACCCATGCTTGCCTACCTTATTTCTGCCAATAGTTCACGATAGTCGTGAACTATTGGCAGAAATAAGGTAGGCAAGCATGGGTATTATTTATTGTGTGCTTGTGGTTTATTATGTTTATACTTAGTGTTTCTCCTACTGAAATAAGATTTTTATTGTCTTACTGTAGGGATAGTAGCCCTGAGGAAACCCCCCCGAAGGGTGAAACATGTTGGCTCATTAATCCCTTACTAGTCATCTACCACCAGCCAGCTAAGTATTCTAATATTCAAAAACTTCTTTAAAATATTTATGGTTTTAAGGTTAAAATAACTAAAAAATAAACAAAAAAGACACACACTAAATGTTTTGACCCTATGACGATTAGGTGCATAAAGCCAGTAGATATGATATGTTGATCTTCTGGTGGCATCTCTGAGGGCAAATAAACTTGTTGAACAGCTCTTTCTTGTGCACAGGGAAGTAAGGGTGGAAAAAAAACGTTATCACCTGGGTTATTCCTTAGCAACAGCAGCAGATGAATCTAGAGACTAGTGGGATAGCACACATCTACCAGCAGGTGGAGATAGAGAAACTGATTAACAGGTGGTCCTATTGATTGGCACGCTCAGGTGGTCCTATTGGTTGGCATGCTCCCTGTAGCTTCAGTATTCTCTATCTCCCTATCTGTTCAATAAAACTAAATCTATACAAACTATTAAAATATCTTCATCTTATTCATTTTATACCTTCCTCAAGTGATCCCATCCTTTGTGTTCTTACCTCAAATGTTCCCCTTTTTTTTATAAATTGTAGTCCCTCCATCATCCATTTGTACCAATTTGTATCAGTTTGCAATAGAACAAAAATTATATGTATGTATTGTCTTATTTTATTTTATTTTGTTCACCCTGTTTTCTTTTATATAATGGATACATGTTATACGCATTGAAATATATGACATTGCGTAAAAATCTATTAAACTTGAAACTTGATGGTCGCTATTCAACTAGCTCCTGAATTCTGGATGTGCCTGGAAAATTCCATTTTCTTCTGTTGAGAATTTCTCTTCAGGTAGACAGGGGTGACTGGCTGAGTGGTGCCAGATTTGGAAGTCACACCTGGGCCACCCCAGGTCCCTGTTTTACCCTTTCCTCCGTTGGATTGAGGGATATTCTTCATTCTCTCAATTTTCTTCTTCCCTTAAAAAAGAAAAAAGAGAGAACAAATTCTTGTAGCTGGACTGTATTTTCCTGTCAGTCTGCAGTCAGCAACTACCAGCCTTAACAACTTGTGAAGCGGGTGAGAGAAATTTCTGTCAAACTTTGTCTCCGATTATTCTGCCTGCCGTTTTGTTAGTGAATTGCCAGTTTGTTGCTCAGTAAGAATTGAGTTCTTTTTGACGGTTGTGCTATTTGTCTGCCAGCTTCGGGTTGCTCAGTGGGTTACAGTGAGAGAAATGGCGGCGGAGGCAGTTAAAAGATGTTCCCACTGTGGGAAGCGGCAAACACCATTGGGCCTCTGTTCTGCAGGTTGTTCAGATGCCGCGGGAAAATAAATTAATGTCGCACCTGAGGTGTCTGTTCTTTCCCAC
Organism: Geotrypetes seraphini; assembly: GCF_902459505.1. NCBI lineage: Eukaryota > Metazoa > Chordata > Amphibia > Gymnophiona > Dermophiidae > Geotrypetes > Geotrypetes seraphini. The sequence continues at coordinate 269,298,996 of NC_047086.1, read as the reverse complement.
ACAGTTGAAGTTAGCCCTGCTTCTCCTGCACTTGCAGCTGTTTTCATTCCATCTGAGTGCACGTCGGCGACTGATGAGCTGTTTTTCTGCTTCGTTTTCAGTGGTGGTTTCTGGGCAGGAGAATATTCATCCAATGCAGGCAAGAACTAATATGGTAGCATTTTCCCTGGAATTTGTTATGCTCATGCATAAAGCTTTTTTAATGCACAGCTCTCAGCCTGCACTGCAAGGGGAGTGTAATTTGGGCAATTTATCCTTGCTCCAGGCAGTAGACCTTCTCTGGAGTCTCAGGCAGCAAAAAGGTACAGAGTGGCACCCATGGACGGAGGTGACCCTCCATCAGACTCCATCTTATCTCTTCCTCTTCCAGAATCTCTGGAAGAGGGAGAAGTGGCAGATTTGGAGTCAGAGGATGCGCTAGCTAGGGAGGTGGATGATCCTACAGCACTCCATCTTTTTCATTAGGAAGAATTGCTATCTTTTATCTCTAAGGCGTTGCAAGGTCTAAATATCTCTCAACTTGATCGGCAAGCAACAGGATCAGCTAATCCTCTTATGGCGGGCACAAAAAAAACCTCCTAAAACGTTTCCGGTCCACGAAGCAATGCAAAAACTTATTTCAGCTCCTTGGGACTGAGGTGATACTCTAGGGGGCGCTATGGTATGTTAATGGAATGGATAGTGTGCAGGACATGATGGTGCAGTATTTTGAGGAGTATTTTCTACAAAAATGCCTGCTTTTTGTATGGTTCTGGGTAATTCTAGTTAAATACAAACATATGTGTTAGTTAAGGCCACACCCAATAGAAACGTACGGAAAAGTGGGCGCATGAAAATCTGAATAAGGATGTAGCCAAGGCCAGAAAAACACACTACAGAATAATATTAAGGAAAAGCATAATAATATTCTCTTTATGTACTTTGCTATTAAGCCAGATCATAGAGGAAATCAGGTAATGCGTAACATACTTCTAGAGGGATTAAGAACTCCATCTTGGTTCTCTGTCTGTCTTTGTCCTTCCTGTGTCTTTGTTCAGTTTCCTGCCTTGAGCCTCATGGGCTAATTGATAACAGATGTGCTTGAGCTGGTTAGGAGCATATTAGATAATGTATCCCAAAATGGGTTATAACAGAGAAAGCCTTCTTGTATTAAATATGAATGCAATATACCATGTTGTGTGTGAATGGGGCTCCGAATGAATGATGGATGCCTTGAATGAGATGTGAGAAAATGATTTGTACTTCCATTTAAATGTTTTATATAAATATATATAAGATGCAAGAAACTTTAAGGAGAAATCTGAGAACAACATCTGGAAATAGTTATAATCAGAAACACTGTACCAGTCTTTGAGAGACTTAGAGCAGGGGGGAATAGCCCCTCCTCCTTTCTCTGGTGCTGACAGGGACATGAACTTTTCAGCAGACGCTGAAGAGAAAAAGATTATTGGATATGTAATAATGAGTTTGTGCATATTTGGACATTAATGTAAACAAAAATATGATTTTTTAAAAAACTTTGTCTTTGAGTTTGAAAAACTTGTTCATATGAAAAGGAAATGTTCTTTGTTCAAATCTAAGGATAGCCTCTGTTAGGTGATTGGTTAATAAGGAATGATGTCAGAGTGGACAGAAAATATATATTGGTGAGCAACGAATTATCAGATTGAGATTTTTGCCAGAAATGCCAGTGTTTGGCATCTATAAAGATCTCCCAGATGACGCAAATAATCTTTTGATACTTGTTATGGAAATTAATATGATACTTGTTATGGAAATTAATACACGCAATAAATGTTTTTGAACCTTTTGCGTCATGTGCCATTCTTTACATATCTATGAGCAAACCTGGCTATTCTCTGGACATGCCAGAGGCAGGTCTCCGAATAGCAAAGGCCATGCGGCAGTTGTATCCAGTAGCTCAGGATGAGCTAGACAAATTTAAGAACCTGAGGGTGGACGCTTTGGTGTCTGCGGTTACCAAAAAGACTACATTGCCGATTGAGGGAGGTATAGCGCTAAAAGACATCCAGGATAGGAAGATTGAATCTTCACTTAAGCTGCCTTTTGAAGTAGCGGCAGTTATCTTGCAAGCAGCTGTGTGCAGTTCCTATGCTGCACGGGCATGTCTGCAGTGGGCTCAATGTATGGCAGATAAAATGATGGAGACAGGGGTTTTTGTTCCATCCAACTTTCCAGATATGGAAATGGGTCTAGCATATTTGGCGGATGCTCTCTATGATATTATTCACGATTTGGCAAAACAATTGTCTCTTTTGGTTGTTTCTCGAAGATCGTTGTAGCTCCGTAACTGGGCGGCAGATGCAGCTTCCAAGCTTAGACATGTGAAGCTTCCTTTTAAAGGTCGTTTGTTCTTTGGAAAAGATTTAGAAAAACTGGTAAAAGATTTTGGTGATACCAAAATGCAGAGGTTACCGGAAGATAAGCCTAAAGCACCTTTGAAGGCTTTGTCTACCAGAGCTCACTTCAGGGATGTTAAAAGATATAGGCCTGGAAAGCCATCCTTTACACCTTCTTACAGTTCTTCCTATAATTCTAGGCCTAGGTTTCCACAAAAGAATTCCTTTTGTCCTTCAAAACCCCAAACTGCTCAACCAGCCGTTACCCAGCCTTACATAATTCCCAATGATGGGATGTCGGCTCCCTCCATCGTGACCATAGGGGGGTCGCCTGTCTTAATTTCTGGCAGAGTGGGCCAATATAATGTCTAATCAGTGGGTATTGGACTTTATTCGAGAAGGTTACAAATTAGAATTTTTCTTTCTTGGTATCCCTTTGCACAGGGGCAGGCAAGAGAGAATCAGTACAGATCACCCTTCAAGTTCTTTTGGAGCTTGGGGCTGTAATTCCTGTTCCTCCGGAAGAAAGGGGACAGGGAAGATATTCCATTTACTTCATAATGCCCAAAAAGGGGGGTTGGTTAAACCAGTTCTGGATCTCAAGAGATTCAATTAATTTCTAAATAACAGGCATTTCCATATGGAAACAGTGAGGTCGGTCATAGCGGCAGTTCAACAGGGGGAATTCTTTACAGCACTCGACCTCAAGGAAGCGTATCTACACATTCCCATATGGCCACCACATCAGAGGTATCTTTGCTTTGCTGTCCTCGGCCAGCACTATCAGTTTCAAGCCATGCCATTTGGCCTAGCCACGGCTCCACAGATATTCTCAAAGGTCATGGTAGTAGTGGCGGCGTTTGTTCGCAAGGAAGGGATTCAAGTACATCCTTACTTGGACGATTGGTTGATCCGGGCGTCTTCCAGAAATGAAAGTTTGTCAAAAACCGAAAGGGTGATAGCCCTTCTTCAATCTTTAGGGTGGATCATCAACTTTCCAAAGAGCTCTCTTGCACCGTCCCAATCATTGGAACATCTGGGGGTGCTGTTCGACCAAAGGTGGGGAAGATGTTTCTACCCAGAGACCGGGGAAAGAAGTTACAGTCTCAAGTTCGCCTACTTCTACAGTCGCCCAGACCGAGAGTGTGGGATTATGTGCAAGTTCTAGGATCAATGGTGGCAGCGCTGAAAGTGGTGCCTTGGGCGTGCTTTCACATGAGGCCGTTCCAGCAGTCTCTTCTCTCCCGGTGATCCCAGGATTACAATCGTCATCTACAATGGACTCCTCAAGCATCGCTCAGCATGAATTGGTGGCTCAGCGATCTCAATCTGTTCAAAAGCATGCTGCTGGCAACACCGGACTGGATTTTAGTTACCACAGATGCCAGTCTGTTGGGATGGGGAGCTCACTGCCTTCAGTCCTTCAGTCCGGAGAAGGCTCAGTGGTCCATCAATCTTCTAGATTTGAGAGCAACCAGGCTAGCGCTTCAGGCATTTCAGGCCATAATTCAGGGCCGACCGAAAAGGGTATTTTCGGACATTATCACAGCAATGGCATCTATCAACAGGCAGGGAGGTACCCGAAGTCTTCAGTTGGCAAACGAAGCAATGCTTCTGCTTCAATGGGCGGAAATTCATCTTCCTCTACTATTGGTGGCTCACATTGCGGGTCAAGCAAATGTTCAGGTAGACTTCCTCAGCAGAAATCTTCTAGATCCCAGAGAATGGGAACTCTCCAATCAGGCGTTCGACCTCATTGTGCAAAGGTGGGGTCTCCCAGAAATAGACCTCTTGACCTCATCTCAAAATGCAAAGCTTCCTCGATTCTTCAGCAGATGCAGGGAGTGGAAGTCAGAGGGGGTAAACGCGTTGGCTCTTGCATGGCCTCCGAGTTGTCGCCTTTATGTGTTTCCTCCTTGGCCGATGATAGGTTGTGGGTTACATCGCATAGCTCACTTTCAGGGCACGGTGATCCTGGTAGCCTGGTAGCTACGTTGTCCATGGTATGTGGACTGATAAGTCTGTCGACGGGCGAACGGTTGATATTCCTGGTGACTCTGGACTTACTAACCCAGGGTCCAATCAACATGGAAAATCCATACCACTTTGGACTTGAAAGCTCTTGGTCTGGCTCTTGAAAGGTCGCGGCTGAGACATAGATATTTGGAGCAGGTTATTTCCACTCTTCTTAAAGCAAAAAAAGATCTACCTCTGCCTTGTATGCTAGAATCTGGAGGATTTTCGATTCTTGGTGTACTGTTCAGGGTCTTTCGCCCTTCCAGGCTTCTCTCTCTAACATTCTTTCTTTTCTTTAGGACGGAGTAACCAAGGGATTGGCATATAATTCCCTTAAAGTTCAAGTGGCCTCTATTGCTTGTTATAGGGGCCGCGTGGCTCATTCTTCCCTTGCGTCACAACCTGATGTAGTTTGATTTCTCAAAGGTGTGCAACATATTCGTCCACCTATTAAAAAGCCCGGTCTGGAGTGGAGTCTTAAGGTAGTCCTTGGGGGGGAGGTTACAAAAGGCTCCATTTGAGCCTTTGTCAAAGGCAACTCTGAAGGATGTGACATTGAAAGCGGTCTTTCTTGTGGCAATGGCTTCAGCCCGGCGGGTGTCTGAGTTGCAGGCGTTATCATGTAGAGATCCTATTTTGCGAATTTCAGATTCAGGTGTGTCTATTAGGACTGTACCATCGTTTCTTCCTAAAGTGGTACCAACCTTTCATTTTAATCAGGCTTGCTTCATTCCAGCTTTCAGGGAGGAGGACTGGGGTAGCAATTCTCTTCACTGCGTTTCCTAGTAGTGCTGCCCGATTTGCGATTCAAATCGAGTCACCAATTTACTTTGGGTAAATCGATTCGATTTGCTTTTGAAGAAAATCGAACTTACCGATTCATTGGCCCCCTTGCAAAACCGGAAGTTGCATTGAAGCAAGGACTCTAGTGGCAGAGGGAAATCCTGAATGGGTCTCTGCATGCAGATCGGCAGCAGCAAGGCTCTCTCCTTCCTGGGCGTTAGTATTTCTCCTCTCCTCCTTGGCCAGGGAAAAGTGGCGGTAGTGAATGCAATTCACTACCCTGCCACTACTCCGGGTGTCTTCTCTCCATTTGGCCACTCAAGCAGAAACAGGGCAGCAGTGGAGAGAAGATGCAAGGAGTGGTGGTAGGAGTGGATCGCTAAATAACTACCACTACCGGCAACACATTGTAATGTCAAAATAAAGGGAGATGGACTTGGGGGGAGTTGGTGGACTGGAGGAGAGATGGGGAGAAAATGGATGGGAGAAATGAACTTGGTGGAGGGGGAAGATGGATGGTGAAGATGGACTTGGGGGAGATCATGGAGAGGGGAGATGGGGGAGGGATAGAAGAAATAATGGATCTAAAAACAGGATAGGGATTTAGGAAGATGTTTGTTGCAGAGCCTGGGACCAACATGATTTGAAAAATGACCAGACAACAAAAGGTAAAATAAATAATTTTATTTTCTATTTGTGATTACAATGTGTCCGATTTGAAATTTGTATCTTGCCAGAGCTGGTGAACGTGAGCTAGGATTTAACAGAGAGAGGAAAAAAGTATTTTTTATTTGTTTACACCACAGCACCAGTGTGGGTAGGAGAGGGCAAAGGGGGTGAAAAGGCTATAAAATAAACTCACCAGGATGTTTGACTAAAAACACCCAATTGTGCAGGAAAATCGAATCAAATTGAAAAATCGATTAAATAGGCTGAATCGAATTGAAATATTTTTTCCTGAATCAGGCAGCACTAGTAAGTGGGATACTTCTACATTATCTCCAGGTTACTAACAACTTTCGACATTCAGATCACCTCTTTGTGTTATTCGTAGGCTACAACAAAGGTGTGGCAGCGTCCAAAGCTTCTATTGCTCGATGGGTCAAGGAAACCATTGGTTACACTTATTTGACGTCAGGCAAGCAGTTGCCGGACAAACTTCATGCTCATTCCACTAGAGCGATGGCTACTTCTTGGTCTGAGTCCAGAGGTTTTTCCTTGGAGGAGATTTGTCGTGAGGCTACTTGGTCTTCTAGGAATATTTTTTCTATGCATTACCGGTTGGATGTGGCAGCGCATGCAGAGACTGCTTTTGGTGCTTCGGTTATTGCAGAGGCGGCGTTCGCTTCTCACCCAGATTGAGGATTGCTTTGCTACATCCCACTAGTCTCTGGATTCATCTGCTACTGTTGGTAAGGAAGGAAAAATTATGTTCTTACCTGTTAATTTTCTTTCCTTTAGACGCAGATGAATCCAGAGCCTCACCCTTTCTGTCTGTCAGCTCTCAGTTTCTGTTTTGTGGGTTTTACAAGATTTGTTCTAGTTGGTAGTTGTATTCTATGTTGTTACCTTTGAAACTGATTATGGGAAAGAAGTTTTTTACATGTTAACCATATTTCTGGTTCCGGATGCTTGGACAAGGAGCAATACTCAAGCTACAGGCAGCGGGCCAACCTGTTAATCAATTTCTGTCTCCACCTGCTATCCCAATAGTCTCTGGATCCATCTGCTGCATCTAAAGGAAAGAAAATTAACAGGTAAGAACATAATTTTTCCTTATCAAAAGGCAAACCACCATACATCTGGAGGGCCTGAAGAAGCAAGTCAGAATCCTGGAGGGCAGAATACTGGAACTAGAATCACTTTGAGCAGTGGACAGAGGCAGAAAACTTCATGACAGAGGAAACCATTGTGGAAGAAGTCAGGGAGTTAGAGAAGTTCATCGAGGAGGCATACAGGGAGGCTGTGGAAAATCACCAACAACAGTGTAACTGCCAAGATACATCTACAGTGAGTGAGGAGCGCCTGGAGGACAACCACAAGGACAGAATAGGTGACACAGCAGCGAGACTTGGAAACAGTGGAGGAAACCCACAGGAAGACGAATCTGGTGCAAGCCAACGCCAGGATGAGGGAAGATGAAAGTGAAAAGAGGACAAGGACCTACGGCTGGAGAGATGGACATACACCAGGGACACAGACCTGCGGCTAAAGAGACAAGAGAAGATAGAGGACAGCAATCATCATGGGGGACTCCATCATCAAGTTTCAAGTTTATTATTTTTCTTGATTAATCGCTTAATCAAATTCTAAGCGATGAACATTTTAAAAAATAGTCAATAAGAAACAAACAGTACAGACTATAAATAATTACATTGGGTAAATTGCTAATACATATTTACATTAGATAGGGTAAGATAGGATTTTGAAATACATTTGATTAAAGAAAAGCAAAACAGAGGAAAAACACAATAGGGAAAACATTTTAGCACTAAGGTATAAACTAATAAAATTACTGACTTTAAAAATTATTGAATTAAGTATTAAAAGCATCGTTAAAAAGAAATGTTTTTAAATTACTTTTAAATTTTTCCAAATCTTGCTCATTTCGTAAATAAATTGGAAGGGCGTTCCAGGTCTGTAGTGCGGTTACCGAAAATATAAACTGCCGTCTGGTGTTTATAATTTTCAGTGATGGAATGGTCAGTAAATTTTGTTCAATAGATCTTAAGGTTCTGCTTGGGTGATATGGTATTAATAGTTTGTATATGAATGCAGGAGTCTTATACAGTAGAGACAAGTCGACAACCACATAGCGGGAGGAAGAAAGGATCGGCTGGTGAACTGCCTACCAGGAGCCAAGGTAGAAGATATAGTGAGCCGCATCGACAGGATCAACAGCGTGGAAGAGGGAGATACAGTGGTGGTGATCCATGTGGGGACAAACAACATAAGCAACAAGAACTACAGCAGGGAAGCACTGAAGGACCAGTTATGGATGCTAGGAAAGAAGCTGAAAACTAGAACGTCAAGGGTAGTATTCTCGAAGATCTTGCCGGTACCCAGGGCCGATGAGAAGAGGCAGACGGAGCTGCAAGCAGTCAATGCATGGAGGCACTGATAGGAGGAAGAAAGATTCCACTTCGTGCTCAACTGGACAACGTTCTGGTGGAAGAGCAAGCTATACAGGAAGGATGGACTTTACCTCAGCGGAGACGGAACGAGGCTACTTGCAAGCAACATCAAACGAGAAATTGAGAAGTTTTTAAACTAGGAAGAAAGGGAAAGCCGACAGTCGACCAAGAATCGATAGTTCGGGAATCGGTATACCCAGAGGATACCATGCAGGAAGATTGCGGGGAAGACTCATCGGATCAAAGGCACGATAAAAATCCTGACGGATCGAAAGGGGCACAAGAGGGAAGGAAATGCAATTCTTAACTTAATTCTAAATGGACTACGAGAACTGGCACAAGGTGTAGAAGTAGAAGGGATGCTGGGAAGCAGTGATCACAATATGATCCACTTCAACCTGGACACAGAGGCAAAACATTGATCCAGAATGATGGCCACGGCACTGAACTTCCGAAAAGGGAATTATGAAGGGATGAGACTCATAGTGGGGAAGAAGATTAAGAAGAAGATAAGTACTATAAAAACGCTAGAGCAAGCATGGTCCCTTTTTAAAGACACAGTCACCGAGGCACAAAATCTATATATACTGCGTTTCAACAAGGGATCCAAGAGGAAAAAGAACAAGGAACCGGCATGGCTCACTGTAGCGGTGAAGGAAGCAATCAGAGACAAGAAGACTTTGTTTAAGGAATGGAAAAGGTAAAAAATGGACGAAAACTGGAAAAAACATAACATCAAAGCAGGTGCCATAAGGCGGTAAGAGGAAAAAACAGCCAAGGAGCAAAAAAAAACCTCCAAGCCGTTCTTTTGATATTTCAAGGCGAAACGACCCGTGAAGGAAGCGGTGGGGCTGTTGGATAACCATGGAATAAAGGGAGTACTAAAGGAGGACAAAGCCATCGCTGACAAAATGAACACATTTTTTGTGTCCGTATTTATTGAACAAGATATACACAACATACCAGAAGCAGACAGGCTATATACCGGAAACGAAGAAGGGAATCTGACAGGATTGACGGTCAGTCTAGAAGAGGTATACAAGCAGATTGATAGGCTTAAAAATGACAAATCCCCGAGACCAGACAACATCCCTCCGAAGGTAATCAAGGAACTTAAAGGGGTTATTGCTGCACTGCTCCAACTAAATAAACTGATAAAGGACCGCATCATTGATTACCTTGACGGACACAATCTGATGAGGATTAGCCAGCACGGCTTCAGCAAAGGATGATCTTGCTTGACGAATTTACTGCACTTCTTCGAGGGAGTAAACAGGCCGATAGACAAGGGTGACCTGGTTGACATTGTATATCTGAATTTTCAGAAGGTGTTCGACAAGGTCCCCTATGAATGACTACTTCAAAAAATTGCGAGCCATGGAACCAAGGGTGAAATACTCATGTGGATTAAAAACTGGTTGGCGGATAGGAAACAGAGTGGTGGTAAATGGACAATACTCGGACTGGAAAAGCGTCACGAGTGGAGTGCCGCAGGTGCTTAGACCCATGCTCTTCAACATATTTATAAACGACCTGGAAATTGGTTCGACTGAGGTGATTAAATTTGCAGACGATACAAAGTTATCCAGAGTAGTGAAGACACAGAAGGATTGCGAAGACTTGCAACTTGACATAAACACACTCAAGAAATGGGCCGCAACATGGTAAATGAGGTTTAACGTGGATAATTGTAAGGTGATGCATGTTGGTAACAAAATTCTTATACATGAATACAGGATGTCCGGTGCAGTACTCAGAGACACCCCCAGGAAAGAGACTTGGGCGTACTGCTAGACAAGTCAATGAAGCCGTCTGTACAATGTGCTGTGGCGGCGAAATGGGCAAGTAGAATGCTAGGAATGATTAAGAAGGGGATCACAAACAGTTCAGAGAAGGTTATCATGCCGCTGTACAGGGCCATGGTATGCCACCACCTGGAATACTGCGTCCAGCACTGGTCGCCGTACATGAAGAAAGACAGTGCTACTCGAAAGGGTCCAGAGAAGAGCAACTAAAATGGTTAAGGGGCTGGAGGAGTTGCCGTACAGTGAGAGATTAGAGAAACTGGGCCTCTTCTCCCTTGAAAAGAGGAGACAGAGGGGATATGATCGAAACATTCAAGATAATGAAGGGAATAGACTTAGTAGATAAAAACAGGTTGTTCACCCTCTTCTAGGTAGAGAGAACGAGAGGGCACTCTCTAAAATTAAAAGGGGATAGATTCTGTACAAACGTAAAGAAGTTCTTCTTCATCCAGAGAGTGGTGGAAAACTGGAATGCTCTTCCAGAGGCTGTTATAGGGGAAAACACCCTCCAGAATTCAAGACAAAGTTAGACAAGTTCTTGCTGAACCAGAACATACGCAGGTAAGGCTAGACTCAGTTAGGGCACTGGTCTTTGACCTAAGGGCTGCCACGGGAGCGGACTGCTGGGCACAATGGACCACTGGTCTGACCCATCAGCGGCAATTCTTATGTTCTTCTCTAGAAATTATTTTTTTTTAATATTTTTTTTAAGCCTCTATCTGGAAATTCAGGCCATTGGGATGCCCAGACCACCAGGACATCTATCTTTATACCATATTTTTGACCCAAATTTTACCCAAGTCCCAAATGCCCAAAACAAGACCATTTGGATGTGGGAGGGGCCAGTCCTGTAATAGACTGGTCACCCAAATATGGCAACTGAAATGTGGGGCACCTTAGAGGGCACTGCTGTAAACTTTATATAAAGGGTACCAGATAAATATAATAATAATAATAATTTTATTCTTATATTCCTCCAAAGCCATGGAAGTTTGAGGCGGTTTACAGCAAGAAGCACTGGACAATCAGCGAAGAGGTTACAATCAAAGTCAACAAAACAATCTTAAATAATGAAAGAATTGGAAAGCTATATAGTTCTTAGGGTTACTGGTTGAATAAGCAGAGCTGTATAGATTCTTAGTTTACAAATCGATTGAACAAACTCGTTTTTACCAGTTTTCTAAAATTGAAGTAGGATGAGGAGAGCGTGATAACGTTACTAAGCCAATCGTTCCATTTGCCTGCCTGGAAGGCAAGAGTTCTGTCCAAGAATCTTTTGTAGTGGCAGGCTTTTATTGTCGGATAGGTGAACAGATGTATTCTTCGTGTGGGCCTAAAAGAACTTGCCAGGTTAAAATGGGAAACTAGGTAAGTGGGGGCCAGACCAAATATTGATTTATAACACAGACATGAGACTTAAACAGGATTCGCGCCTCTAGGGGCAGCCAATGGAGTTTTTGATAATAGGGGCTTATGTGTTCCCATTTCTTCAGTCCAAAGATCAGTCGAACTGACAAATTTTGAATGACTCTGAGTCTTAGAATGGTTTTTTTGAAGGATCCCAAGTAAATGATGTTGCAATAATCGAGCAAGCTTAGGATGGAAGATTGAACTAGTAAGCAGAAGGATGCTGCGTCAAAGTATTTTCTGATGGTTCTGAGTTTCCATAGTACCGAAAAGCATTTTTTAACCAATAAATCTGTGTGAGCATTTAGGGTGAGGTGGCGGTCCAGGGTGACTCCCAGGATTTTAATGGAGTGGTCAATAGGGAAGTCCTAACTATTCAAGGAGATCGATGAGTCTTTGATTTTGTCGTTAGGACTTGCAAGGAAAAATTTAGTTTTGTCAGTGTTGAGCTTCAATTTGAATTCGGTCATCCATAGTTCAATTTGCTTTAGAATGGATGATAAATGAATCTTAGTCTTGGAGGTCATAGTAGTAAGGGGAATAACAATGGTGATATCATCAGCACAGATATAAAATTTATCTTTTAAGCTTTGTAGTAAGTTCCCCAATGAGGCAAGGTAGATGTTGAACAATGTAGAGGAAAGAGGATAGCCTTGCGGGACTCTGCATGAGTTTACCCAACTAAAGGACTTTTTATTGTCACTATAGACTTGATATGACCGTGTGCTTAAAAAATATCTCACCAGAACTCCCATATAGGTTATGATGAGCCCCCCCCCAAAACCCACTATACCCACCTGTTTACAACCCAAATAGCCCTTGTGGCTGCAGATGGGTAGAATAGGGGTTTTTGGGGGGGGGAAGTTGGTGGGCTCACATTTTCCACCATGAATGTAGTGATTAGAGTGGCTTATAGGACTTGTTACTCCTCTCTATGGTTCATTAGCCCACCTACCAGGCTACTTAAGACACCTGTGTGCAGCTCTTCTAGGCTTTCCTATACCAGGTGCTTATGTTTTGGAGACAAGTATGTATGTTTGTATTCTGATCTTTGTGGGTGTGAGGAGGTCTATGAGCACTGGGGGAGTGTGGGGATGTTATTCTGTAATGCATGCAGTGGTCATCTGGTCAGTTTGGGTACCTTTGTGGCACTTATACGTTTAGAACAAGACCTGTTTTAGAAGGGTCAAAGTTCTTGCAAAATGTTTGACTATCGCTGCAAGACGTCCATGTCTAACCTGTCCTTGAAGCTTCCCAAATCCCGCCCATAACATGCCTCCACCACGCCCATCTCATGCTCTGAATGTACAAAAGCTATAACACCTCACTAGATATACAGAAAGAAGATTTTGATTATCGGCACTTGGACATCCTGGCAATTAGGAAGTCCAAATGCTTATTTAGGATGCTTTTTGGATGTCTTTTGATTGTGGGCCTCCACATACTGGAACAAAAGCTACACTCCCTCAATTGTAGAAGAGCTCTATTTTATTATTTTCATGTAACATCAATTGTAGAAGAACTCTATTCTATTATTTTCATGTAATAAAACACCTGTGAGTATGCTCTCAGGTGTTTGTTACATCCATCCAAACCTACTCTTTCTTCCTGGGTCTCTGACTGTAACATTCTGCTATCAAAAAGCCAATTTACTACTTCAGGGGGAAATTGGACCCTTTCAACTATGATCAACAGGGGTTAATAACTATTGGAATTCTCCATATAGCTTCCCTATCTGTAGAGCTCCAACATGGTCTTCAGTCCATTTATATTTACTAAACATTACTATGTTGACATATCCTTCCATATCCTTTTTGCATGCTGTATTATGTTCACAGGTCTGGTAATTTCCAAGCTGACCCTCGGTTAGACAAGCTCCTCTCCTCCCACCTCCATCCATATCATAGCCAATGTTGGGTATATTCTTAAAAGGGATGGAAGAAGGGAAAGTATACCTGTATCTCCCCTACTTGTCTGCTTTCCTGTTGGTAATTTTATAAAAGTAGAAACTTATAAAGCATAAGCATAACAACATACAAAAATATCTTGAATATTAACAAAATTATTAGAGTCTACATTAGGTCTTAACTGAAGCTTTCATCCTATGCAAAATAGATAAATAGGCTACAGATGAAGGCAGAAGAGTCAGTGTTAATAGAAAGAAAATGCAATTTTCATGCAGTTGTGATTTCAAATGTCCTGGAACCAAGCTGACATATCTGTTATGTTCAATACCCTGATTGGCTCAACAAATAGTAAGATTTAAAAAACAGTGTCCTACTACAGAAAAATGAATGCCAAATAATGTGTTCCCATATGTTAGATTTTCTTAACATATTACTTACTCAATAAAAGCACCGCAAACCCACAAAGGTTTCCCCATGGAACAGCATCAAAGGAGCTCCAGTGTTCCAATTTGGTAAAGTAAAGGATCACCGGGATACAAGTGATGAAAAGGACATTAAAAACCCCTAAAATTGTCAAAAATAATGCAGCCTCTCCAAATTTAGCACTGCCCAGGAGAAGTTTAAACAACACCTGCAAGACAAGATATCAAAATAAAAATATGGGTCAGAAATATATAATTGCCACAGTTCTAAACATGTTGAATAAATCAAAAAAATTTTCTTTACATCTACTTATGATCATATCCACTGTAATATGTGTAACCATATTTTTCAATTCCCTTTCAAATTCTTTGCTACTTTATCTCTTTTGACCCAGTGGCTTCCTCTGTCTCCTTTTTTTTTTTTTGGGGGGGGGAGGGATTTCCCAGCTCAGAGTTCACATCAGAGGGGCTGTGGGTCATTGGATACCATTATGAATTCTGGCACTGGTGAACCATGAGCCATTTGGTATTGCTCCTGCCCCATTAGGACCCATAGGCCCTAGAGGATAAGGAAAGGTACAGAGAGGAGGTGTGGAGACTGGGGACCAGCACTGAGGTCTTTTTGACAAAACTGTGGGGATGGGGCTTTCATGAGGATTAATACGCTGATGTGCTAAGTGAAGAAGTAAAAGATTTTTCACTTACTAGGCAAAATTACTAATAACGCATTAAACACTGAATTTTGTGTTTAGCAAGCATCGTTGCAACTTAATAAACAAGCCCCTAAGATAGGTACCTAGAGTTTTTGAATATCAGCTTTATATAGTTAAAAAGTTGCACCTTATATAAATTTCAGAATTCTTATTTGGACAATGTGCTGTATGACTGATCTTGGTCAAAACTATGGTGATGTTGTACCTATGTTTTGGGTGGCCAAGGTTTCTTCACACAGAAATGCAGATTGGAAGTAAATGTGACTGAGTAGTTGACTTCATAGAATTCATGCCCAAGGAGTCCTAGCATCACCAGCTTGAGGCACTTGACAACTTCCAGGTGACTGTAGTAGTGCAAAGAGGAAGGGAGTGGCTCAGCATTTATTTGGCTGGTGGGGATCTGGCATCCCCATTTAACAGGAGCAATGCAGGTTTGGAGGGGGACTGAGCCCAAAGTGGGGTGGCCCAGGTCCCCATGGCTACATCACTGGTCTGAGGCAAAGTGAGAGTAGCATTCTGCTGCTTCAGAGAATAATCACCTTGTGCTTCAGTTGAAGAGATATTCCAGGGAAAGGAACCCATGGATAACTTAAGAGTCCCCATTTGGATCATACTGCACCAGCTCTTTCTAAAACTAATACCAAGGAGGAAGACATAGCATGGAGTAACAACATGGAGATAGATACACAGTTTCCAGTGAGCTTTAGCAGTGTCTGAAACATAAATTTGGATCCAAGAGGTGCCTCTTGCTGCTAAAGAAACAAGGGAAGGAGGCAGCTGAAATTTTACGCATGAGTAAGACATACCAAGTGGACAAAAATAAGCCTTATGGAGACAAGCTTTGACAACGTTGATGTTTTGCATACTACCTTGGACCACCTAGCAGCATTTCTAACATGTTGCTTGTGCAAGCCTTGGTTCTCCCTCTGGTGTCACTTCCTGGTCGCAGGACCAGGAAGTGATGTCAGAGGGAGAGCTGAGGCCAGTGGGAGCAGCAGGCCTCACTGCCAGCGATTATTTGAGGAGGTATGCTGGAAGAGGGTACAGGGGCCTCCTTCTCTTGCTACTCCACTGCTTCCAGCTTCCTTGTTTTGCCCCATTTGTACTTTGAATGTTTCAGTTTATAACGTGGATGTTCATACTGGATGCAGCCAGCACTTGGAGATCCATTTCTCATGTATTTAAGAACAGCACGGTATACAGGCAGATCCTGTTCTAAAATATATGAGAAATGGATATTCAAATGTGGCATACAGACTTGGATGTCAATATTCTGAACTGGACAAAATGCTCTTCTTCTACATGAGCTGTTTTTGAACTACAATAAGTTTCTACAATAAATTTAAATCAATGACTTGGAACACTATTCATGGGTTTGTGAGAATTTATTTTTTCAAAATCAACTATACCAGCACTGGCCAGCACAAAATATCTTGGTGCAACTTAATTTTTCCCTATATCCCGGGGGTAGGGAACTCCAGTCCTCGAGAGCTGCATTCCAGTCGGGTTTTCAGGATTTCCCCAATGAATATGCATGAGATCTATTTGCATGCACTGCTTTCAAAGCATATTCATTGGGGAAATCCTGAAAACCCGACTGGAATACGGCTCTCGAGGACCGGAGTTCCCTACCCCTGCTATATCCTAACTTGTATCAGTGCTGAATAATAGTGGTACTTGGATAAATTCCAGCTCCTTTTGGCTCAGACACCAGATTGCCCCAGCATTACATGGATAGTGCCTCTGAACATCTGGGTATGGCCCCAATGAGTGGCCCTTATCTGGCTAGGAGCTGCTTCTACCCAGATGTGTGATGCTGAATATCTTTTCTGTTTTCCTGAATATTTACCTTATAAAGTGCAGATGTTGATGCAGATCCCACAACAAGTGCTATTCCAATGACAGAATGACTATGGAATCCATCAGCATAAGTCATCATCACTATTCCAGCAATAGCGAGTATAGCAGCTACGATCTGCTTGAGAACAAAAGATTTAATATTTTGAGTATTAAATATATTTTTGAAGCAGATGAACATCTCAAAAAAGCCAAAAAAATGTCCAAATCATGATTTTTGAATTTGGATGTTTTACTCTGCAGTTCATTTAAATAGCAAGGGAGCATGTTGGAGGTATGATTTGGGGAACTAGAGTGGACCCAAAATTAGGGTGTCTCAGCAATAATGGAATGGAAAGAAATGTCTAAGAAGGCAATAAAAATGGACATTTTGTCTAGAGATCCAGGTGCCCTGACTGAGCAGATGACCACTGGAGGGATGAAAGCATCACCCCTCCTTAATCTCCAAATGGTTACTAACCCCCTTCCATCCCACTAAGATGTAAAAGTGATAGTGGATACTGGGATCTATGACAGCTTCAGTTATTATGGCCATTCCTAATAGAGCAACAAAGCATGTATAGTGGGCAGTGCAGTGGAATTTTGAACCACAGAATCCTACTTTACAGATGTAACTCCCACATTAACTTTTTTATTTAATTATTTTTTATTTTATTTAATTATTTATATACCACTTATATCCTAAGTGGTTTACATTCAGATACTTTATCATATTTCCCTATCTGTCCCGGTGGGCTCAAACTCTATCTAATGTACTTGGGGCAGTGAGGGGATTAAGAGACTTGCCCAGGGTCACAAGGAGCAGCGAGGGATTTGAATCCACAGCCTCAGGGAACGTAGAAATACCTAGGGTTACCAGATTTTAGTTAAAAAAAATCTGAACCCATAGCCCCACCCTCAAGCCCACCCAGTTCTGCCCCACCCTGCCCCATTATGCCCACATCATACCCCAGTCCTGCCCACCCAACCTGTTCTTATCAGCCGGGAGGTCCCAAAGAAGAAGTTTTTCAAAATCTGGACAAAGTGCCAGGTTTTGAAAAGCTGTCCAGCCGCCCGGACATGCCCTCTAAAAAGAGGACATGTTCAAGTAAATCTGGATGTCTGGTAACCCTAGAAATACCTACCCGAATTTAAGACAAATTTAAGATACCTGCAAGCATGATGGCTATTGTAATGGTATATGTTTAAGTACAGTAGGTTTTTGTCTGTTCCTGGACAGCTCACAATAACATATAAAGGAATTAAGGTGAGGTTTTACTGTTTCTTATAGTCCAGGGACATCTGTGTAGTCATTTTTGTACAAATGATTCCAGACAGACGTTTTTGTGCCAGCTGTTTTGGTGTTCATATTTTGGGCATTTCATTTTGGAAACTGGCCTTTCATTTTGGACATTTTCAACACAAGAACGTCTTTCTCACATACATATTTTCCAAAAAGAAATCCTGATATTTTTCCTGTTCGAAAATGGCCGTGTTATGGATGAGGATTTTTTAGACATTATGACCAGGATGTCTCAATTCTGACTTGGAGATTTTTTCAAAAAATTCCCCTCTTACTATTTTAAATTGATAGAAGTATGGCATTTCAAATATACATGCAAAGTTCCTTAAATTCAACTCAAGTACTTTTTGTGTTATAAGCAAACAAATTGGTTGAAATGCTTTCAATACAATACATTGTCTTACTGTATACTCTGCAATTTTCTGCAAGAAATCTATGTGGTTTACAATAAGATTTAGATCAAGTTAAGTTACATTGTTAGCAAGAGCATTGCAAAAGCTATTTGAAGCCAAATTTACACAGGACGGCCATGTAGGGAATAATCTTATAAAGTCATATGGGCATTTACGTATATACCAAAATGCATGCAAATTGGATTAAGAGCAAAGGAAGAAGGGTGAGAAATGTTTCAAACAGTATATTTTACCAGTTCACTCAATAACGGCAGAAAATAGAAAAGTATATTTAGTTCAGGGTTCGGTGCTGGGGCCGATCCTGTTCAATATGTTTGTGAGTGACATTGCTGAAGGGTTAGAAGGAAAAGTGTGCCTTTTTGCAGATGATACCAAGATTTGTAACAGAGTAGACACCGAAGAAGGAGTGGAAAATATGAAAAAGGGTCTGCAAAAAGTTAGAGGAATGGTCTAATGCAGTGATGGCTAACCTTTTTGAGCCCGAGTGCCCAAACTGCCGCACAAAACCAAAGAATTTCCTCAAAGTGCCAGCACGTCAATTAAACCTTAATAACAAGATTTTAGTATCTAAAAACTCTTTATAAAGTTGCCTGAACTATGTAACATCATTTTTAAAGGTTGGAATCTTTGTATTGTCAGAGAATCAATTTGATTCACAATCCTTTGGTTTTCATTTCAATTTATTGGCAATTTATAATGTTTTAATGATTTCATTCAATTTAATGAATTAATGATTTCATTCAATTTAAATGTATTATTCACATAACATGTCAAATGTATCCTGAGTAAAAAAAAAGATAAACTTCTTAAAACTGTTAAATGTGTCAAGACTCGGTGTGTATTCCCAAAGAGTCTATACATGTTTTTTTGTAAAATTTACAATCAAATTAGAAAATAGTTAAATCATTACATTTCTAATAATATGATGTAAAGAAAACAAAAGAGCTTTCAATTAAACCAACCATTTTTATTGGAAATTCCAGATTGGAATACAACAGGGCCATGTAAAGTCCCTTTTTTAAATAACATCTTTAAATAATATTTAAATAACTTAGAAAGTGTCTTAACTGCAAACTGAAAACACTGCTTCATGTAAACATATGCATTGGGCATGCTCTGAAAAAAATTAATGTGATTTTTGTTGTTGCATGCATGCTGATAACTTGTCAATCCTTGGCTCATAGTGCGTTAATTTCAGAGCAACACATGCAGCATTCATGTCATCCGTTAATCTATTTCTAGCATCAGATTTTATATGATTCAAAGCCGAAAACAGCTGCTCACAAGCATAGGATGACCCAAAAAAAGTAAGAAGAGCAATCCCAAGTGCTTTCATGGACTTAAAATTGATTGGCAGAGAATTCCACGCTTTTAGGATTTCATTTTCAGAACTGCTAGCAGTGATTTCATTTGTCACCCTTTCACACTCAATACGTTCAAAAGCCGCACACAGGTCATTGAATTTACTTTTCCAGATAGAGCTTTCTTGAAATTCCAGTAGCTCCATTTCCAAATTTTGAATATCCAACCACTGTAAGCAGGAAAGATCAAGATCTTCAAATGTGGACTTTTCTGGGGAAGTTATAAATGAAAGGGTTGTCTCCATCTTACGGAACTGAGAAAATCTTTTACTAAAATTCTCCTTTGCTTCGGCTACAATGGTGGAATATGCTTTGTGGATTTCCTGGTGTTTTTTATGACTGTCTACAAATGTTGTAGAATTATCCAAATGTATTTTTAGGTTGGGAAAATATTTTAGCTGTCCACTCTCAAGGTCTTTTTCAAAAACATGCAATTTTCTCTCAAAAGCTTTGATGTCACTAAACATGCTTTCTGCTGTTTTTCCCATGCCTTGTAATTTTTTGTTTAGTACATTAAAGTGGTTAGTAAAATCTGTAAAGAACATGAGGTTGGTAAGCCAGGCCATGTTGGTGAGTTGAGGATAGTCTTCCCCTTTTTCGTTCATAAATAGCCTAACTTCTTCCAAGCAGGCCACAAATCTCTCTAACACTCGTCCTCTGCTCAGCCACCGGACATTATTGTACATCAGTAAAGTGTTATATTGTGCCTGAACCTCATCAAGAAGGGCTTGAAATTGTCGAAAATTAAGAGCACGCGCCATGATGAAGTTCACCATTTTTGTTACATCTTTGAGGACATCGTCAAGTTTTTTGCTGCTTTCTTTGGCGCAGAGAGCCTCTTGATGTATTATGCAGTGAAATTGAATCGGTGGATGTTTTGCTTCCTTAGCAAAGAAATGAATGAATCCTGATGTTGTCCCCACCATGCTAGGTGCTCCATCGCTAGTAACTGAAACCACTTTTTCTGGACTTATGTCTAGTGATGAAAAAGCCTCCATCACAGCATTGTGGATATCTATCCCTTGTGTTCTTCCAGGCAAAGACAGCAGTTTTACCAGCTCTTCTCTCATGATGTCACCAGTAGCATAACGCAAAATGAGCGCTAGTCTTGCATGGTTAGTAATATCTGTACTTTCGTCCAAGCACATGGAGTAGAAGGGTGCTTTTTGTAAGTCGCAAGTAAACTGTTGACTAACATCAGCAGCCATTCGCAGAACCCTCTTTTGCAGAATTTCTGCTTAGCGGCATCTCAGAGATGCGCTGCACAATTTTATCCTTGTTTTGGAAATCATGGAAGAGTGGATTACTCCCAGCCAAAATTGCCTTTTTGATAAAATCTCCATCAGAGAGGGGCTTACCATGTTTTGCCATGCACAGTGAAATTTGAAAGCTGGCAACTGTAAGATGATTAGTTTTTGAAAGATAGTTGCTAAAACTAAGAGACTGGGAGTGATATTTCTTTAATTTTCCTACAAGGAACTCTTTTCTTTGAGCTAAACCAAGTTCAGCAACACTGTTATGGTTAGTCTCAAAGTGACGTTTGACACTTGATGTGCGAGACACAACACTTTCATTACACATAATACACAATGCTTTCCCACTGCGTTCAATCACTCCATATGTCTCTGTCCAGGCCTCTTGGAATGGTCTTCCACTATCTGTTTTTGCTTTTTTTGCTGTACTCATTTTCTTTGTTCAAGACTTCAAGTCTACAAAAAGATAAAATTTGTATAATAAAAAAAATCTAATGAAGTGCTGTATACAAATCCGTCCCCATAAAAAAATATGTGATTGGGGAATTTTACTAATTGTAGACATCCATTTTGGTCAAAAAATATACTGTCCGGGTGAAAACTGGACTTGTGCAACCTGAGTGTATGGGAAAAGGACTTTTATTTTTCATTATTGGAGCCTTTGTTATTTTATTATGATGTTTACAAAAGCACTGTGAAGGGCCACATATACACTTTACTGTTTTTTGCTATATTGAGTTTTCCATAAGATACAGCGCAGAGGATTAGTGTGTTGGTTGTTCACAGAGAGCCCAGCCCTCCTCTCAGCTTACTGAACTTCTCTATGCAATCATCATAAGCAGCTTTTTTATTTCCTCGAATTTAGCATGTCCCCCATGGAAGATACAGAGGTTTTTACAGAGGAGCATATTATTAGATACATTAACATCCCCCCATATCCTCACCTCTCTAGCATGGGAGCACTAGGAACTGTTCCTGATAACAGATGTCACATGTGGAGTCACACTACAGCCTCACTGAGTTCCTGTGACAGACTCAGTGTGAAGCTTCTCTTCCTCCCCCCACTTCCCCCTCACACACTGCCTGGCTCATAGGATACTAAGGGGAACACAGGCAGGCTAAACATCCACTCACAGGATTGCAGCCAGCACAGGAGGATGGGCCGCGGCCCACCGGGACAATGCCCGGTCCTCCCAATGGCCTGTCCGGCCCTGTTGCCAGGTGAGCTGCAAAGCAGACACCGGCACACTCGCCTCCCGCCGTGCCGCATATCTTAATTGCGGACTAGAGAGTTGCGCGGGGACAGAAATCCCACCCGTCCCCACCCGTCCCCGCCAAAGTCTCACCCGTCCCCACCCGTCCCCGTGAGGAATCCCACCCGTCCCCACCCGTCCCCGTGAGGAATCCCTCTGTCCCCACCCGTCCCTGAGAGGAATGTCCTCCGTCCCCGCCCGTCCCCGTGAGGAATCCCCTCCGTCCCCGCCCGTCCCTATAAACTTCAGAAATAGTTATTTCATTTAATTATGCTACTGAATTAAAGGCTCTGGTAGAAACCCATTTACAAATAAGCAAAAAGACTTTATTAATTTGGAAATATTAATTGGGAAGAATACACACTTTGTAAACGGGTTTCTACCAGAGCCTCTTTTGTTTATAAATTTTTATCAACACAACTAATATACTACTTTATCCTGAAGCAAAAAAAAGAAAAGAAAAAAGAAATAGAATTCTTTTCCTACCTTTGTTGCCTGGTTTCTGCTTTCCTCATGTTCTCATTCAGTTCCTTCCATCCACTGTCTCTCTTCCTTCTGCGTCTTCCATTTGCTCTGTTACTGTGCCTCTCCCTTTCTCCCTCCTTCCAAATTGGTCTGGCACCCATCTTCTTCCCTCCGCTCCCCCCATAGTCTGGCATCTCTGTCTTCTTCCCTGCCAGCGTCTTCTCCCCACTCTCTCTTCCCCATTTCCTTTCAGTGTCTTTCTCCCCCCCCATCTTCCCCATGTCCTGTCAGCGTCCTTCTCCCCCCTCTGTCTTCCCCATGGCCTTTCAGTGTCCTTCTCCACCCCCCCCCCCGTCGTCCCCATGGCCTTTCAGCGTCCTTCTCCACCCCCCATCTTCCCCATGTCCTTTCAGTGTCCTTCTCCATCCCTTTGTCTTCCCCATGTGCTTTCAGCGTCCTTCTCCCCCCACCCTCTTCCCCATGTCCTGTCAGTGTCCTTCTCCCCCTTCTGTCTTCCACAAATGCTTTCAGTGTCCTTCCCCCCCCCACCCCGTCTTCCCCATTGCCTTTCAGCGTCCTTCTCCACCCCTTTGTCTTTCCCAGTGCTTTCAGCGTCCTTCTCCCCCCTCCTTCTCTCCCACCCCGGGTGCAGCACAGCCGGTCAGGTCCCCTTACTTTTGTGGCGCTTCCCCGACCGACAGACCGATAACAGCCCCGGTCTGACAAACCTCCCTGCCCTTAACCGCGAATCTAAATTTCCTTCTTACAGCTGCTGTAAGAAGGTAATTTAGATTCGCGGTTAAGGGCAGGGAGGTTTGTCGGACCAGGGCTGTTGTCGGTCGGTCGGGTTAGCGCCACAAAAGTAAGGAGACCTGGCCGGCTGTGCTGCACACGGGGTGGGGCGGACCGCCCCCCTCCTTTGGTAGCCACTCGAGCCGCGAGGCTACTCCTCCTTACCTACCCTGCCTGCAGTACAGAGCCGAACGGAAGTCTTCCCGATGTCAGCCCTCCCTCCCTCCGACGTCAGCGCTGACGTCGGGAAGACTTCTATTCGGCTCTGTGCTGCAAGCAGAGCAGGTAGGGAGAAAAGCCGCGTGACTTAGTACATCCAGCCCCGCAGGAACCCCGTGACCCTCGGAGGCGTCCCCACGGGATCCCCGCGACCCTAGGGGGTGTCCCCATGGGATTCCCGCGACCCTAGGGGGCGTCCCGTGCAGCTCTCTATTGCGGACCTTCCCGCGTGCCAGCTGCAAGGCCTTCGCGTGCCACAGCTGGCACGCGTGCCATAGGTTCGCCATCGCTGGTCTAATGCCTGGCAACTAAAATTCAATGCAAAGAAATGCAGAGTAATGTATTTGGGGATTAATAATCGGAAGGAACCATATATGCTGGGAGGTGAGAAGCTGATATGCACGGATGGGGAGAGGGACCTTGGGGTGATAGTGTCTGAAGATCTAAAGGTGAAAAAACAGTGTGACAAGGCGGTGGCTGCTGCCAGAAGGATGCTGGGCTGTATAAAGAGAGGCGTAGCCAGTAGAAGGAAAAAGGTGTTGATGCCCTTGTACAGGTCATTGGTGAGGCTCCACTTGGAGTATTGTGTACAGTTTTGGAGACCGTATCTGGCGAAGGACATAAGAAGACTCGAAGCGGTCCAGAGGAGGGCGACAAAAATGATAGGAGGCTTGCACCATAAGACATATGAGGAGAGACTGGAAGCCCTGAATATGTATACCCTAGAGCAGGGGTGTCCAATGTCGGTCCTCGAGGGCCGCAATCCAGTCGGGTTTTCAGGATTTCCCCAATGAATATGCATGAGATCTATTTGCATGCACTGCTTTTATTGTATGCTAATAGTTCTCATACATATTCATTGGGGAAATCCTGAAAACCCGACTGGATTGCGGCCCTCGAGGACCGACATTGGACACCCCTGCCCTAGAGGAAAGGAGGGACAAGGGAGATATGATTCAGATGTTCAAATACTTGAAGAACAAAATCTTTTCCAGAGAAAGGAAAATGGTAAAACCAGAGGACATAATTTGAGATTGAGGGGTGGTAGATTCAAGAGCAATGTTAGGAAATTCTACTTTACAGAGAGGGTGGTGGATGCCTGGAATGCGCTCCCGAGAGAGGTGGTGGAAAAGAAAACAGTGACTGAGTTCAAAGAAGCGTGGGATGAACACAGAGGATCTAGAATCAGAAAATAATATTAAATATTGAACTATGGCCAGTACTGGGCAGACTTGCACAGTCTGTGTCTGTATATGGCTGTTTGGGGGAGGATGGGCTGGAGAGGGCTTCAATGGCTGGGAGGGTTTAGATGAGCTGGAGTAGGTTTTAACGGAGATTTCGACAGTTGGAACCCAAGCATAGTACCGGGTAGAGCTTTGGATTATTGCCCAGAAATAGCTAAGAAGAAAAAAATTTAAAAATTTAAATTGAATCAGGTTGGACAAACTGGATGGACCATTCTGGTCTTTATCTGCTGTCATCTACTATGTATACTATGTAGTTGAAAAAGAATCAGATAAATTGTTGTTAGGTGTCATCGACTCATGTTCGAGGAGGCGTCACTGTCATTTACCACTCTTCTCTTGCTCTTAACTTTGAATTATCTAGTACCACTTGTGCATTCGCAGAGATTCTCCAATTTACTCTTCCTAACCCTCACCCTCTTCATTTCCAACTTCTCTATCTACCTCCCCCAGTTACAAGAGATCACTTAATATCACTCCAATCTATCATTTTAGATTTCTTTATCTCCCATGAATATCCAATTATATTAGGAGACTTTAATATCCATTTTGATGTCCCCAATAATCCAATCACATCCTCTCCTTCTTCTCTGATATTTCATTAACTCCACTCATACATAATCATACACACTTAGCTGGTCATACCATTGACATGATTTTTTTTCCAAACTCTCTTTCTACAGAATTTAAAAATCTTCAAACTTTTCCTCTTCCCCTGGACAGACCATTCCTTGATTAGTCTAACCTTCCCCAAAATCAACACACTTCTCTATCCAATTTTCAAACTAACAACACTCGTGACTAAAGCAACATTACCACCAATACTCATCTGGAACTTCATATAGAAGAATTCTCTAATCTTACTCTCGACAAACAATCCATAACTTGGTACTGCAATACACAACAAATGCTAGATTATTTGGCCCCCATTCATGCTCACACTAACTCTTCTTCCTCAATTTAAAAAAAACCCATGATACAGCCAGGAACACTCTCTCCTCTGTCATCAGCTACGTTCCTCTGAAAGACTTTGGAGACACAAGCGCTCCCCATCCACACTGAAGAAATACAAAGAACAAGCTACTTTTTATAAGAAATCATTACAGGCAGCAAAGAAAAAATACTATACCAACCATATAGCCACTGCAAAAAACTCTTCAGCACTATATTCTATTGTTCGCTCACTCTACATATGCCAGAAGAACCAGCCCTAATTCAAATCAGCCTACAGCACAAGTCCTTGCTGAACATTTTGACCAAAAGATCAAAGGGGTACGAATGACACTGATGAGCACGTCAATGTCTAAAACACCTATTTCTCCTCTACCCAAATATTCACTTCCCTTCAGTTCTTTTTCTGTTTTCTGTCTAGCTACACTTGTGCTGAAGGCTATAACTCAGGGGCTAAATCCAAGGAATAACTCTTTAGAAAATTTACCTCCTACTATCCTTAAAAATCATTTCAAATATTTTGGTCCATTTATACTTGACATGATTAATAAAAGCCTTTCCAGCGGTCACATACCACTTTCTTGGAAATCTGTTCTTGTATTTCCAAAACTTAAACAAATAAACATATCTGAAAATCAAATCAATAATTACCGTCCTATCGCTAATTTACCTTTTCTAGCTAAAATAATTGAGAAACTGGTCTTCAATCAACTTTGCGGAAAGAACTAATGCTCTGCACCCCTACCAAACAGGTTTTTGGAAAAATCACTCTGAAAGACTTTGGAGACTGGTCTGTAATTTCCCGGATCTCCCCTGGAGCCCTTTTTAAAAATTGGCATAACATTGGTCGCCCTCCAATCTTCAAGTACTACAGACAATTTTAGCGACAGGTTACAAATCACTAACAGCAGGTCAGCAATTTCATTTTTTAGTTCTTCTAATACCCTGGGATGTATACCATCACTTTTTAACTTGTCGATTTGGCTTAGTACATCTTCCAGATTCACCAAGATTTCTATCAGTTCCTTCGCATCATCACCCTTGAAACCCATTTCCAGTTCAGATAGATCTCTTACATCTTCTTCCGTAAAGACCGAAGCAAAGAATTCATTCAGTCTTTCCGCTATAGCCTGATCCTCCCTGAGCACCCCTTTCGCTCCTTGATCATCCAATGGTCCCACAGATTCCCGCACAGGTTTTCTGCTTCTGATGTACCTAAAAAAATTGCTGAGTTTTTGCCTCTTTTGCAAGTTTCTCTTCATATTCTTCCTTAGCTGTCTTTATCAATGCTTTGCATCTAAGTTGCCAGAGCTTCTGTTTCTTCTTATTTTCTTCATTTGGATCTTTTTCCATTAGTTAAAGGATTTTTTTTGGCTCTCATAGCCTCTTTCACTTCACCTTTTAACCACGCCGGCTCTCATTTCCTCTTCTTTCCACCTTTGCTGATATGTAGAATACATCTGGTCTGGGCTTCCACGACGGTATTTTTAAATAACATCCACACCTGGTTTACAGTCCTAACTTTTGCAACAGATCCTTTTAACTTCTTTTTAACCATTTTCCTCATTTTATCATAGTCGTCCTTTTGAAAATTAAATGCCCCCTACAGTAGATTTCTTTTGCGACGTTACTCCCGGTATCAGCTCAAATTTGATCACGTTATGATCACTGTTTCCCAGCGGACCTAACAGTTAACTCCTGTACTATGTCTTGCAATTCCACTAAGGACCAAATCTAAAATAGCACCTCCTCTTGTCGGTTCCCAGACCAGTTGCTCTAGGAACATCTAGGAATTTTATCTCCCTAGCACTCCCCGATGTAACATTTAACCAGTCAATGAAATCAAAGAAAAAGCAAATATTATGCTTGACACAGTAATGATCACTCCACTGACCACTATGTAGTACAATATAGGGTGAGAGAAAAACGCAGTATTTTGCACTAAGCTAAACACAGCATACAAATATGTGGAGAAAAAAGCCTCAGTTAATGCTTCATGGGCTCAAAAAGACTCCAAAGCAGTGTTTACTGCAGTTTTATCATAATGTCCATATAGTGTTTCATTCACAGGATCAGTCAGCATCAAAATCAAAAAGCAAACACTACAGTGTACTAATACCAAGCACTGTTGCAACTAAGCAGGAAAAACTTATCTGTATTTTCATTCAGGCACAACGCTGCTGCTTGTTTCTTCCACACACCAATACCCCGACAGGTGTCCCCGTTTCACCAGTCAGGGCTGCGTCAGGGGATAACAACACTCCAGCTGCAAAACTCACACATGCTGCAGCAAGCTTGGGCTAATCCACACCCAGTTTCAGGAAAAATGGCGATCCTCATCCCGAAGTGCCGCGGTTTGGAGGGGGGTGGGCGATCACCATCACTGGCAGGAGAGATGAGCCATCTCTCCTGCAGCGATCAGCCATCCCCTGGCTATTACGATCGGGCAGGAGGGGGCCCAAGCCCTCCTGCCTGGCAACACCTCGAACCCCCAACTACGTTCAGAGCAAGAGGGAACCCAAGCCCTCTTGCCCTGGCGGCACCCTGAACCCCCGACTACGTTCGGGCCAATAGAGAGCCCAAGCCCTCTTGCCCCGGTGGCACCCCGAACCCCTGATTACGTTCGGAGCAAGAGGGAGCCCAAGCCCTCTTGCCCCGGCGGCACCCCGAACCCCCGATTACATTCAGGACAAGAGGGAGTGCTGCCGGGGCAAGAGGGCTTGGGCTCCCTCTTGCCCCAAACGTAGTCGGGGTTCGGGATGCCACGGGCCAGGAGGGCTTGGGCTCCCTTCTGCCCGGATCATTGTAGGGGGGGATTCTGTAACCAGTGTTGTTTTTGACAGACACCGGTTACAGAATCCAGCTTTTAGGCGAAGGACTATGAACATAAGAACATAAGAAGTTGCCTCCACTGGGTCAGACCAGAAGTCCATCGTGCCCAGCAGTCCGCTCCCGCGGCGGCCATCAGGTCTATGACCTGTGAAGTGGTTCCTGACTATTTCTATAACCTACCTCTATTTCTATCTGAACCCCTCAATCCCCTTATCCTTTAAGAACCTATCTAGGCCCTCCTTGAACCCCTGTAGTGTGCTCTGGCCTATCACGACCTCCAGAAGCGCATTCCATGTGTCCACCACCCTCTGAGTAAAAAAGAACTTCCTAGCATTTGTTCTAAATCTGTCCCCTTTCAATTTCTCCGAGTGCCCCCTTGTACATGTGGTTCCCCTCAGTATGAAGAATCTGTCCCTGTCTACCTTCTCTATGCCCTTCAGGATTTTGAAGGTTTCTATCATGTCCCCTCTAAGTCTCTGCTTTTCCAGGGAGAATAGCCCCAGCATTTCCAACCTGTCAGCGTATGGAAAGTTTTCCATACCTTTTATCAGTTTAGTTGCTCTTCTCTGGACTCCCTCAAGCACTGCCATGTCCTTCTTGAAGTACGGCGACCAGTACTGGACACAGTACTCCAGATGTGGGCGCACCATTGCTCGATACAGCGGCATGATGACTTCCTTCGTCCGTCGCCTAAAAGCCCTTGTTTTGGGCGTTTGGGACTTAGGCTTTTTGTAGGTTGATTATATGGTGTAAGTTTAGACATAGTGGTGGTCTGGGGCGTTTAAACAGCTGAACGTAGAGGCAGGCCATTATCATTGAAGATAGGTCAGTGATGGAGGGAAGCTTACAACTTGCCTAGCGACTCTGCCGACGAGTGTGTGAGCTGGGAGGGATGGGAAGATAAATTCTGCTGCTGCACCGAATGGGGGAGGGGAGGGGGAAGAGAAATGTTCTACTGCTGCAACCATTTTTGGGGGGAGGGGGAAGGGAAGAGAAATGTTGTTGCTGCTGCACCCAATCTTTTTGGGGGGAAGGGGAAGAGAAAAGCTGGTGCACCCAATGGGGGGGGGAAGAGAAAAGCTGCTGCTGCACCCATTTGGGGAGGGGAAGAGAAGTGCTGCAGCAGCACCCAATTGGGGAGGGAGAAGGGGAAGAGAAGTGCTGCTGCAGCAGCACCAAATTGGGGAGAGAGAGAAGGAAGACCAGAGAAGGGAAAGGAGAGGCAAGAAATTCCAAGACCATGGGAGGGAGGGAAAGAAAAGGAGCTACCAGACCATGGGAGGGGGGGTAGATGTCAGCGCATATGGGGGGAGGGGGAGGAGGGAGATGCCAGACCATGGGGAGAGAAAGGAAGGAGATAGAGATGCCAGATCATGGGGTGGAGTGGGAAGGAAGGAAAGGAGAAGAGATGCCAAAGCATAGGGGAGGGGTGAAGCTGAAATGAATCATGTTCGTCAGGCATGATCTTCCCTTGCAGAAACCATGTTGGCTTGTTTTCATAAGTTTATGCCTCTCTAGATGCTCCTCGATGCAATCTTTTATCAGCGCTTCTGCCATTTTCCCCGGAACCGAGGTCCGACTTACCGGTCTGTAGTTCCCCAGGCCACCTCTCGATCCCTTTTTAAATATGGGCGTAACATTGGCTATCTTCCAATCCTCTGGGATCACACCTGTTTTCAGGGATAGATTACAAACCTGCTGTAGTAGTTCCGCTATTTCCTCCTTTAGTTCTTTCAATACTCTAGAGTGGATTCCGTCTGTGCCCGGTGATTTGTCAGTTTTTAATTTTTCTATCTGCCTGTGTACTTCTTCAAGGCTTACTTCCATGGATGTTAATTTTTCTGCTTGGTCTCCTTTGAAGATTTGTTCAGGTTCCGGTATGTTGGATGTGTCTTCTTTTGTGAATACTGACGAAAAGAACATGTTTAGTCTTTCCGCCACTTCTTTCTCTTCCTTCACCACTCCCTTCCTATCTCCGTCATCCAGCGGTTCCACCTCCTCCCTAGCCAGCTGCTTCCCTTTAACATATCTGAAAAACGGTTTGAAATTTCGTGCTTCCCTGGCTAGCCTCTCTTCATGTTCTTTTTGCTTTTCTAACCACGAGGCGACATTCTTTTTGATACTTCCTGTGTTCTTTCCAGTTCTCATTGATTTTGCCCTTTTTCCATTTCTTGAATGAATTCTTCTTATCCCCTATCGCTTTCTTCACTTCTTTAGTTATCCACGCCGGGTCTTTGTTCGGCTCTTTTTGCACCCTTTTCTGAATCTGGGGATATACCGATTTTGCACCTCGCTTACCATGTCTTTGAATAAAGACCAGGCTTGCTCTACAGTCTGCCATTTCTTTGTGTTGTTCCTGAGTTTCTTCCTTACCATTACCCTCATTGCTTCATAGTTTCCTTTCTTGAAGTTAAAAGTTGTCACTGTGGTTCTCTTTTCCTTTGGTATTCCTACTTCAACTTTGAATTTGTTCATGTTATGATCGCTGTTTCCCAATGGTCTAACTACTTCCACGTCCTTTGCAGGTCCTCTTAGCCCATTAAGGATTAGATCCAGAGTGGCATTTCCTCTCGTCGGTTCTTTGACAAGCTGATCCATGAAGCAATCCTGTATAGCCTCCAGGAATCCGGTTCCCCTAGCGCATTTTGAGTTTCCAAGACTCCAGTCCATTCCGGGATAGTTGAAGTCTCCCATAATGATCGTGTTAACATTTTTGCATTTCCGTTTCATCTCGGCTTCCATTTCTTCATCGGTAGTTTCGTTTTGGACAATAGTACAGGCCCATCTTTATCTCAGGCCCTTTCCTTCCCGGTATTTTAACCCATAGTGATTCCAATTTGTTGGTCATCGCTGTTGTGTCCACTCTGGTCGAATGTATGCTTTCTTTTATGTATAGAGCTATTCCTCCTCTTTTCTGCCCTGACCTGTCCTCGCGATAGAGTTTGTACCCCAGCAGTGCTATGTCCCATTTGTTTTCTTCCTTTCACCATGTTTCAGATACCCCAATGATGTCTAGGTTCTCAGTTTTGCTAGAGAAACTCGGATTTGTG
The DNA here is from genome assembly GCF_902459505.1 of Geotrypetes seraphini. Classification (NCBI taxonomy): domain Eukaryota; kingdom Metazoa; phylum Chordata; class Amphibia; order Gymnophiona; family Dermophiidae; genus Geotrypetes; species Geotrypetes seraphini. The sequence goes on along the minus strand of NC_047086.1, from coordinate 269,267,477 downwards.
AAAAATTCAGTAATATCCAAAATACACTTTCACAACATATCCATAAATTAAACAGTGAAGAACCAGAGGGACTGAATTCGAAACTAGAGTGGAATGCATTCTACTGAAAGACATCAGACTGATGCGACAGGACTGGAACATGTGATATTTGGATATAAGTAACCTTCAATAAGAATGTGTAGTTTTTTTAGTTCTTCTTTACCTAGCGTGTGGTGGACACCTGGAATGCGCTTCCAGAGGACGTAATAGGGCAGAGTACGGTATTGGGGTTTAAGAAAGGATTGGACAATTTCCTGCTGGAAAGGAAGATAGAAGGGTATAAATAGAGGATCACTGCACATGTCCTGGACCTGTTGGGCCGCCGTGTGAGCGGGCTGCTGGGCACGATGGACCTCAGGTCTGACCCAGCAGAGGCATTGCTTATGTTCTTATAAAAAACAAGAAAAAGAAAAATCAGAATAAAAGCAACAAAACGTCTTCAAAAACCCAAAAAAACTAATAAAAATTCCTTACCAAATAACAAAAAAATTTCTCTCTAAACAGAAATATAACATATGAGATAGTCAACAGAGGCTAATAAGAGGTTTGGGTATATACCTGTGGTGATAGAATAGCTATCCTTTATATGATTGAGTTTTAAATGTTGTGCACCATATAGATAGAGATTTTTTTCACATCCAGGCTCCTTATGTCATCTGCATATCTTGATAGTCATTTTCAGCAAGTCAGCTAAGTGTCGGTTCTCAGTCTGTCAGCCAATTGAATCATATTTTCATATTTACATACAGGTTTTGTTTTTTTTGCCGCACCGTCACTTCCGGTTATGACGACATCGTCCGGGAGCTCTTAAACCCAGTGCAGATATGGTGCAGCCATCTTTTGACATATTGTAAAAGTGTATTTTGGATAGGTTCTCAGTTTTGGCCATGACTTCTAGTTCCCCCATTTTGTTCCTTAGGCTCCTTGCATATATATGCAATTTAAGTCCTGGTAATTTTTTTGTCTTTGTTTCCTTTCCCTGTGCTTCGATCTTTATTTTCTTCTCCTGTGCTACAATCCTCTTAGCCTCCTTCTCTGGCTCAATCCGCTCCGTATATGCTGAGAGGTGAGAGGCTGATATGCAGAGGGACCTTGGAGTGATAGTGTCCAAAGATCTAAAGGTGAAAAAAAGGTGTGACAAGGGGGTGGCTGCTGCCAGAAGGATGCTGGGCTGTATGGAGGCGTAACCTGTACAGGTCATTGGTGAGGCCCCACTTGCAGTATTGTGTTCAGTTTTGAAGACTGTATCTGGTGAAGGACGTAAGAAGACTTGAAATGGTCCAAAGGAGGGCGACGAAAATGATAGGAGGGACAGGGGAGTTATGATTCAGAAGTTTAAGTACTTGAAAGGTATTAATGTAGAACAAAATCTTTTCAAGAGAAAGGAAAATGGTAAAACCAGAGGGCATAATTTGAGGCTGAGGGGTGGGAGACTCAAGAGCAATGTAAGGAAATTCTTCTTTACGGAGAGGGTGGTGGATGCCTGGAATGTACTCCCGAGAAAGGTGGTAGAGAGGAAAACAGTGACGGAGTTCAAAAACGCGTGGGATGAACACAGGGGATCTAGAATCAGAAAATAATAGTAAATATTGAAAAACTAAGGCCAGTACTGGGCAGACGTGCACGGTCTGTGTCTGTATATGGCCGTTTGGTTGAGGATGGGCTGAGGAGGGCTTCAATGGCTGGGATGGTGTAGATGGGCTGGAATGAGCTTTGACAGAGACTTCAGTATTTGGAACCTAAGCACAGTACCAGGTAGAGCTTTGGATCCTTGCCCAGAAATAGCTAAGAAAAAGAAAAAAAAATTAAATTCAATAAGGTTGGGCAGACTGGATGGACCATTTGGGTCTTTATCTGCTGTCATCTACTATGTTGCTATGTTATCTTAGTTTCTTTGTTAATGGATCAAAATCTCATTCTCTCAGCAGCTAAATAAGAGGCTTTTCACTAATAAAAGAAGTAATGACAGGCATTTTTCATTGAAGTAACATCATCCAACATGTTCTTCAAGACCTTAGGTGGCATGTCCAGACCAGGCTTGTCCAAGTTCAGTCATTGAGGGGGGAGTCCTTGAGAAAGATTTGCATGCCAACTACATCCATTATATACCGTATATGGCTTTGTGACATTCTAAATTCTTATGTAAATAACAAAAATCCCTATCCATGAGAGGAAGCCGAATATGCTTCCTGTTGGATAGGAGGGTTGAAATTATTCCCTATTTAAACAAAGGGAAAAGAAAGTGAGCAGACAGAGACAGATACCTGTCCATAGGATTCTTTGCAGCATTTAACACCGCCCTCCCCCCCACACACACCTATAATCCTCATGGGGGGGTCAAGGGGTGCAGGAGGAGAAGGGAATGGAGGCTATAGCCCAATCTGCTGGTCCAGAGGAGAAGGCGGAGTCATTTTTCAAATTAAGAAGGGAACTACTGCAGTGCCAGGCAGACTTGGACCCACGAGAGAAGAAAAATTTCCCAGTGTAGACCCTAACTGGAGTAATTAAAATGCAGCCCATAGGGCCAATATGAAAGATTTATGAAATCTCATAATTGCAGGAATTAAAGAAGCAGCATCCAAATCCCAAAATTTTACTAAGGCATTTGATATACAGCAGGAAAAGGAAGTCTTTTTACATCGGTTGCGAGAACAAAGAGAAAATATTAAGGCATGAATCCAGATGATCCAGGGTTTACTTAAAGTACACTTTGTTACTAGTGCATGGTTGGAGTGAGAAACCATTAGAAGAGTTGTTAACGGAGGCAAACAAGGCATTTGTAAAAAGAGAGGAAGAGAAGCAAAAACAGAAGGTGACATTGATGATTTCTGCAGTAGATGAGGTGATTAAAAAGAGAGGCAAAGTGGTGACCAAGCAGAGTGCAGAGGGAGGGTGGAATAGAGGCAGAGGCAGAGTGTTATCACTGTGGTAAGTGTGGACACTTCATACAGGAATATCCAGACTTGAAGAGGGATGAAAGAGGCATCCCTCTCATGGCTTTCAAGGATAATGAATAGGGGAGTCAGGGGTTTCTAAAGTCTCACCAGGAGCCCTTGATAATTTAAAGGTGGGGACTTATGATGATGAGACAGTTTTCCTAGTGGATAAGGGGGCAGCTAGGACACCACTGAATTTCATTCCACAGGGAATGGAACTTACAGAACAGAAGTTAACTGTGTCTGGGGTAAAGGGGGAAGGGTTCTCAGTACATGCTGGCACTGTCTTCTTCTTTGTGTTCTCTCAGAGCTAAAGGACTTTTGGCCCAGACACCATTCTTGGAATTTACAGTCTACAGTTTCAAGGCGGGTGAATGGGTGCTCATGAAGTCCCGGAGAGACAAAATTGCAGCCTGAGTGGGAAGTACCATTCCCTATTTGGCCCAGGCGCTTAAGGCCCCTCCCATAGAAGGGGCCTTAGACACCTGAGCTAACCAGAATCTTAGGCCTCTTTCACTGTGCATTCTGGAATGCACTGGGAGTAGCCTAATATTCTGATTGGTCAGATCCCTTAGGCCAGGGTTGTCCAAAAGGTTGATCGCAATTGACCAGTAGATCGCAAGGGCAATGCAAGTTGATCGCAGAGCCCATCTGCGATAGATTTGCATTGCCTTTACATTCTCCCTGCTTCCCCGACGCCGTAAAGCCAGGTGCGTGCAGCCTTCCCCACCCCCGGACATCAATTCTGATGTCGGAGAGGAAGTTCCAGGTCAGCCAATCACTGCCTGGCTGGTCTGGAACTTCCACTCCGACATGAGAATTGAAGTCGTGGGGGGGAAGGGAAGGCTTGTGGGCCTGGCACTTGCAAGGACCTGGATTTTGCGGCACAGGGAAGCAGGCTTAAATCGGTGGCGGTGGCTTAAATTGGCAGTGATGGCTTGGGGAGCAGGGAGAGAGAAAGACAGAAAGAAAGAAAGGGGGCAGGGAGAGAGAAAGAAAGAAAGACAGACAGATGACACTAAACTGGTTTGGATAAACTACCTAAACTATTAGGTAGATCTGTTGATCATCGTAACTCTGACTGCTAACCCTATCATTTCCATATAAAATACAAGACGGCTCAGAGAAAATCATTTAACTACCAAATTCCAAAAGTGTAGAACTGACTTCCCATCAAAATTTGTGCAATCACTGTATATGCACTGTTTTGCAAAAGTCTAAAAACATGGCTTTTCAAGAAGTCCCTGTTAGGGGCTTAAGGAGACTCAGATTTTATAATAAATTAGTCTTTAAGCCCGTTACATTAAAGGGTTCTAGAATATGCCTGTCTGTCTTTCTTTCTTTCTGTCTCTCTCCCTCCCGCTGTCTGTCTTTCTATCTGTCTCTCTCCCTGCCTCCTATGCAGCAGCATTTCTCTCCCCCCCCCCACTTCCCTGTGCGCAACATTCCTTCCCCCTCCATGTGCAGCAGCATTTCCCTCTGCAACTTAAGTGCAAAAGTCTTCCCCTATAATCAGGGCTGCCATTAATCTACAGGGTTTGGGCTGGAAGAGTGAAGAAACGCATGCACGTGTACCTGTTGCCAGCTCCACAGCTTTACCATCCTACAACCCAGACACAAACACTTCCATCAAGCCCCACACTCCATTCTCTTCCGCAGCCTGAAGGAGAGGGGCGGGGACAGGGGGAAGGAGCCACGGCTTGGAGGCGTTCCGGAAAGCGCAGCAGCAAAGGCAACGTCCACAGCCGGCGAGGTCATACGTTGGGGTGAAGAGCTCTCTGCATTTGCACCTCTCACGGAAGTTTCTTGCTGACGGAGAAAGTTTATTTTTTAGTTCAAAGCCGCCGCCGCGGCTCCTCTCTCAAGCCGCACCTGCGTCGGAGAAGGCTTCCGATGCAGGCGGAGATCGAGAGAGGAGCCACTGCTGCACCTTTAAACTTAAAAATAAACTTCAGCCGGTAGTGCCGAGGCGGGCAGGAAGGAGGAGACTGATGATTGAGGCTCGGGAAGGCGACGGCAGGACTCCGCGTTCGCTCCCTCCGCCGCCTATGGTGATGTAGTAAGCGTGCATGCGCACTCTTGCCGGCACAGCACGACAGAACAGGGATCAGGGAAGCACGCGGTGAGAGTGCACATGCGCGCTTAACGTTTTATTATTATAGATGTTTACTCTATAGCAGTGTTCTTCAATTTTTTTACACCTATGGACCAGCGAAAATAAAATAATTATCTTGTGGACTGGCAAACTACTGAGACTGAAATAAAAAAAAACCATCTCTGCCCCGTCCCCATGAGCTCGATCCCGCAAACCATCTGATCCCATCCGCTCACGCCTCAAATAGTTATGATTTTATATTGAATGTATTTTATTAAAGTATAAAAAGAAACAATATTATGTACAATTGTCATTTTATAAATACAAATAATACAGGGCAAGGATCAACAAAACCCTTATCTCCCCTCCCCTTCACATATATCCCCTCTACTATCAAGAAAACTGAATAAGCCAAATTATTACAGAATAGTACACAGAAATATCATGCTAACAGAATACCGCAGTCAACACATGACAGGAATAGTGTTAGGGGAGTACAACTAGGGCAACTACCCCCTGGTCAGAGAGAGCCCTAAGGCAGCTGGAAGCTAAAGAAGCACCAGCTCTAGCAGGATACATATTTCAAATCTGATATATTCTAATCACAAGATAGAAATAAAATTATTTTTTTTCTATTTTTTGTTGTCTCTGGTTTCTGCTTTCATCGTCTTTTCATTCTCTTCCATCTAATGTCTTCCCTCTGTCTCTTCAATCCAGCATCTGCCCCTTCCATCCACTGACTGCCCTCTCCCCCTTCCATATGATATCTGCCTTCTTTCTATGCCCCTCTCCCCTCTGCAGCATGTGCCCCCTCTCTCCTTTTTACATGCTCTCATTTTTATCTCTCCTATACCAGATCTTTGTCCCTCTCTGTTTATTTCTCATCTGACCCACTTCCCAACATCAATCTCTCTCTACTTTCTCATTCCTCTGTCCCTCCCCTTTCCCTCATCTGATCTGTCCATCCCATCCTAACTCCTTTCCCTCCTCTATTCTCCCTGCCAGCTGTTTCCTTCCTATTTTCCTTCCTCCCCTGTCCAGCAGTACCCCTTCTCCCTTTCCTCCTCCCCTTCTCCAACAGTAACTCCCTTCCCTTCCCTTTCCCTTCTCCCCTGTCCAGCAGTACCCCTTCCCCCGTCCCCTCCCTCTTCCCCTGTCTAGGAGTATCCCTTCTCCCTTCCCTCCCCTCCAGCAAATGCTTCCTCTCTTTAGCCTAGTGGCAGCTCTGTGTGCTTTTAACTTCGGCACACAGCTGCCCCTAAGCAGTAGTTTAGCCGCAGTTTCATGAGGCAGCCTCGGGGCCTTTGGTAGGCCGGCCCACATCTCATCATTGAAGGGAGCTGGCCTAGCAAAGGCCCCAAGGCTGCCTCATGAAACTGTGGCTAAACTATTGCTTAGGGGCAGCTGTGTGCTGAAGTTAAAAGCACATAGAGCTGCCGCTGCTGGTCTAGGGGTGTGGAGACAAGATAAAGGCAGGAGGCATACGCATCAGGAGGCCTGGCATACACAGCAAAGGCAGGAGTCCCGGCGAAGGCAGGAGGAAGGCATAAGCGGCAGGCATAAGCGGCAGGAGGTAAGAGTCCGGCGAGGCATACGCAGCAGGAGGCAGAAGTCCCGGCATACACAAGGGCAACAGGAAGTTACAAGTCAGCTGACACCGGCACCGGAGCCTCTCTTCCTGCCTAGTATGCAGTTTGTGGAGGGGACCTGAATCCTTCATGGACCGGCAAGAAATTTGCGGACCGGTGGTTGAAGAACACTGCTCTATAGAACGACAATGTTAGTGGTTACTTGCTGTTTTTACATGTCTTATTTTACATTGCATATGTAATTTTATGCAGTATTGTGCCACCAGCCGTTGCACACACCTCTGGATGTCTGGAAGGACATCTGCGCGGGGACTCAGTAATGCTAGGAGACTTCAACATGCCAGATGCAGATTGGAACACACTCTCCGCGACTACGGGTAGCAGCAAAAGAATATTAAACTCCATAAAGGGTGCACGTCTCAAGCAATTGGTATTGGAGCCCACCAGGGACCAGGCATTACTAGACCTAGTTCTCACCAACGGAGATTGCATCACAGAAGTCTCAGTAGGAGACACATTGGCCTCCAGCGACCATAATATGGTATGGCTCAACCTCAAGAAAGGTTTCCCTAAAACAAACACAGCAACAAGGGTTCTCAACTTTAGAGGCACAGACTTCAACCGCATGGGAGATTTTGTCCATCAGGAGCTACATAAACAAGCAAAATCTGACAATGTGGAGGACATGTGGTTGTCTCTGAAGTCCATACTACACGAAGCAACAGACCGATACATAAAGACAGTAAGTAAACGCAGGAGAAACAAAAGACCCCAATGGTTCAATAAAGAAATTTCAGACCTAGTTAAACAGAAAAAAGACGCATTTATCACCTACAAACATTTAGGCAGAGAGGGGGCAAAAGAGGACTATCTAGACAGATCTAAAGCTGTCAAAACAGCAGTCAGAGAGGCCAAACTCCGAATGGAGGAAGAGCTAGCACGGAAAATTAAGAAAGGGGATAAATCTTTCTTCAGCTATATTAGTGACAGGAAAAGAAACAAAGATGGGATAGTACGCCTGAAGAAATCGGACGTTAATTTTGTGGAATCAGATTCTGAGAAGGCAGAACTACTAAACCAATACTTCTGTTCAGTGTTCACCCGCGAAATGCCGGGAGCTGGTCCACAGCTGCAGACGGGAGATAACCAGAAAGACCCGTTTCAAGATTTCGAATTTACACCCAGTAGCGTCTACGACGAACTATCAAGACTCAAAGTAAACAAAGCCATGGGACCGGATAACCTACACCTCAGAATGCTCAGGGAGTTAAGGGAAGTCCTGGTTAAACCATTATCTGATCTTTTCAATCTTTCCCTAAGCACAGGAAGGGTCCCCTTGGACTGGAAAACCACCAACGTAATCCCACTCCACAAAAAGGGCTGCAGGACAGAGACAGCAAACTACAGACCAGTAAGTCTCACATCTATAGTGTGTAAACTAATGGAAACACTGATCAAACAGAATCTTGACACAATCCTAGACGAAGAAAAACTGCGTGATTCACACCAACACGGGTTCACCCAGGGTAGATCCTGCCAATCTAATCTGATTAGCTTTTTTGACTGGGTTACTAGACAACTGGACGCCGGAGAGTCACTGGACGTGGTATATTTGGACTTCAGTAAAGCATTTGATAGCGTCCCTCATCGAAGATTACTGAACAAGCTGAAATCGATAGGATTAGGAGACACTCTAACTACATGGGTTGGGGATTGGTAGACTTCAGAAGGTGGTGGTGAACGGTGCCCCATCCGAAGCATCGGACGTGATCAGTGGAGTGCCGCAGGGCTCGGTCCTGGGCCCAATTCTATTCAATTTATTCATAAGAGATATGACGCAGGGACTTAGAGGAAGGGTATCACTGTTCGCCGACGACGCCAAACTTTGCAACATAGTAGGCAAAAGCTTATTACCTGATAATATGACACACGACCTACTGTTGCTGGAACAATGGTCGACTACTTGGCAGCTAGGCTTCAATGCTAAAAAATGCAAGATAATGCACCTGGGTAAGAGAAATCCGCGTAGAACTTATGTACTAAATGGTGAGACCTTGGTTAGGACCACGGCGGAACGCGATCTAGGAGTGATCATTAGCGAGGACATGAAGGTTGCCAATCAAGTGGAAAAGGTTACCTCCAGGGCAAGACAAATGATGGGGTGTATCCGCAGAGGTTTCGTCAGCAGGAGACCTGAAGTTATGATGCCGTTGTACAGAGCCATAGTGAGGCCTCACTTGGAGTACTGTGTTCAGTTTTGGAGACCACACTACCGAAAGGACGTGCTGAGGATCGAGTCGGTTCAGCGAACGACCACCAGGATGGTCTTGGGGCTCAAGGATCTCACGTATGAAGAAAGACTAAAGAAGTTGCAGCTGTACTCACTTGAGGAAAGAAGAGAACGGGGAGATATGATTGAAACATATAAGTACATCACGGGACGCATCGAGTCAGAAGATGATATCTTCTGGCTCATGGGACCCTCGACCACCAGAGGGCATCCGCTGAAAGTCAGGGGAGGGAAGTTTCATGGCGACTTCAGGAAGTACTTCTTCACCGAGAGAGTGGTGGATCATTGGAACAGACTCCCACTCCAGGTGATAAAGGCCAACAGCGTGACGGATTTTAAGAGAAAATGGGATGCTCACGTGGGATCTTTAAGGGAGTAAACTCAAGGAGGAGGGATACTTGGAATGGGCAGACTTGGTGGGCTATAGCCCTTTTCTGCCGATTTTTTTCTATGTTTCTATGTTTCTATGACATGTGGTTACTCATTCCCATGAGCCTCCAAATAATAGTCAGAACGGTCCAAGGCTTAAATTCAGCAATTTCTTTATTTTTCTTGCCCAAAAAACCCCAGAACTTGACCACAAACAGTGCTGTGGAGAATGCCCGCCATCCTTTACAACTCCAAAATATTCCACTTCAGCTTCAAACAGGACAAAATAATCACTTTGCAATGCAGTTTGGGGGGTGGGGGAGGGAACAACCCTTGTCTCTAGGGCAAACTGGAACAGCCTTCTCAGAGATCCTGCCAAGAGGCAGACCGAGCTGCAAGCAATAAACGGTTGGCTGAGGAGATGGTGCGAAGAGGAGGGTTTCCAATTTGTATGGAACTGGACAACTTATTGGGGGAAGAACAAGCTCTTCAGGAGGGACGGACTGCACTTGAGCACTGCTGGGACGAGGTTGTTGGCACGCAACGTCCAGAGCGGCATAGACTTGGCTTTAAACTGAGGAGAAGGGGAAAGCCGACAGTCGACCTGACCTCGACACATCGGACCAAAGTATCGAACAAGGATAATGAACCAGAAATTTGTAAAAGAGGGCTCGAGACTGAGAGGGAACTTTTGGGAAAAGGACACAAGGACGCAATGCAGGGAGCCAATGCACAAATGAACCTAGCAAGCAGGATTAAGAGAGAACAACAGGAGCCAGAGGGTCATCCAAACATGGAGAAGCAGGCTGAGGATGACACAGACACACCGCAGGATGGGGATGAACACAACAATGCTCGGGGGCTGGCAACCCATGAGGAGGTTGGCAGGAGCGCCAAACCACGAGGAGAACCAGCGAAGAAGGCAAACAACCGGGACTTAAATTGCCTATACACTAATGCTAGGAGCTTAAGAGCCAAAATGGGAGAACTAGAAGTCATAGCCAGTACAAAGGACCTGGACATAATTGGAGTCACAGAAACGTGGTGGACTGATGACAACAAATGGGATTTGGCCATACCAGGGTACAAACTCTACAGGCGAGACAGGACACACAAGAAGGGTGGAGGAATAGCGCTTTATATAAAGGACTCCATACCTTCAACCAGGATGGAAACAACAGTAAAGGCGGACGACTTGGAATCACTATGGGTTAAGCTACCTGGAGGAACTGGAGCAGACACAAAATTGGGTCTGTACTATCGCCCACCTGGACAACCGGAAGCACTCGACCACGACCTGGAGGCTGAGCTGAGGCAGGTATGCAAAAGCGGAAGTGTGATGGTGATGGGGGATTTCAACTACCCAGGGATAGATTGGAGTATTGGACACTCAAACTGCATGAGGGAGACCAAATTCCTGGGAACCACGAGGGACTGTTTCATGGAACAGCTGGTCATGGAACCAACACGGGGAGATGCCACTCTTGACCTAATCCTCAATGGGCTAGGGGGACTTGCAAAGGAGGTGGCGGTGCTAGGACCCCTAGGAAACAGCGATCACAACATGATCCAGTGCAGGCTGGAAATTGGATCATTAAAGGTGAAAAGAACCACAGCGACAGCACTCAACTTCAAAAAAGGGAATTATGATGGCATGAGGAAAATGGTAGGAAAGAAACTCAACGGCAACACAAGGAAGATGGAGTCCGTAGAAAAAGCCTGGTCTCTACTCAAGGGCACGGTGCATGAGGCACAGAACCTGTGCATCCCCAGATTCAGGAAGGGGTGCAAAAAAAATTGAACAAAAAACCCAGTGTGGATAACAACTGCAGTGAAAAAGGTGATAAGTGACAAGAAAGCATCGTTCAAAAAATGGAAAAAGGACCAAACAAAGGACAACCAAAAGAGGCACAAAGAAAACCAAAGGGAGTGTCACCGTGTGGTTAGGAAAGCTAAAAGAGAATATGAGGAGAGACTGGCGGGGGAAGCAACAAACTTCAAATTGTTCTTCAGATATGTGAAGGGGAAGCAACCGGCAAGGGAGAAAGTGGGGCCATTGGATGATGAAGACAAAAAGGGAGTGGTAAAGGAGGAAAAAGAGATAGCTGACAGGTTAAATAAGTTCTTCACGTCAGTCTTCACGAGGGAGGACACATCCAATATTCCGGAACCGGAGGACATCGTAAATGGGGATCGGGATGAAAAGCTGGTCCAACTAGAGGTAAGCCAAGAGGATGTCCTCAGGCAGATAGACAGACTAAAGAGCGACAAATCGCCAGGTCCGGACGGCATTCACCCAAGGGTACTCAAGGAACTAAGGAACGAAATAGCAGAGCCACTTCGCCAAACATGTAACCTATCCTTAAAAACTGGAGAGATCCCGGAGGACTGGAAAATAGCAAATGTCACGCCCATCTTCAAGAAGGGTTCAAGGGGGGACCCGGGAAACTACAGGCCGGTGAGCTTGACCTCGGTCCCGGGAAAGATGATGGAAGCACTGATTAAGGACATCATCTGTGAACACATAGAAAACAATGGACAGCTAAAGTCGAGTCAGCACGGCTTCTGCAAGGGTAGGTCATGCCTCACAAACTTATTGTACTTCTTTGAGGGGGTAAATAGCCAGGTGGATAAAGGGGAATCCATTGACATCATTTACCTTGACTTTCAAAAAGCCTTCGACAAGGTACCGCACGAAAGACAGCTTAAAAAGCTGTGGAAACACGGGGTGCAAGGGGAGGTCCACTGATGGATCAAAAACTGGCTTGCAGGCAGGAAACAGAGGGTTGGAGTAAAGGGCCATTACTCAGACTGGCAATGGGTCACAAGCGGAGTTCCGCAGGGGTCGGTGCTGGGACCGCTCCTGTTCAATATATTTATTAATGACTGGAGGCGGGAACAAATTGCGAAGTTATTAAATTTGCGGATGACATCAAACTCTATCGCAGGGTTGAAACCATGGAAGACTGCGAAGATCTGCAAAGGGACCTAACAACACTAGAAGAATGGGCCAAAAAGTGGCAAATGAGCTTTAACGTAGGGAAATGCAAGGTCATGCATGTAGGGAAAAAGAACCCGATGTTCAGCTACAAAATGGGAGGATCACTGCTAGGGGTAAGTAACCTTGAAAGAGACCTGGGAGTGATGGTAGACACAACTTTGAAGGCGTCGGCACAGTGCGCCACAGCCTCAAGAAAAGCAAACAAAATGTTGGGTATCATTAAGAAGGGTATCACGACCAGGACGAAGGAGGTCATCCTGCCACTGTATCGTGCAATGGTGCGCCCGCATCTGGAATACTGTGTCCAGTACTGGTCGCTGTACCTCAAGAAGGACATGGCGGTACTTGAGGGAGTCCAGAGAAGAGCAACTAAACTGATAAGGGGTATGGAAAACCTCTCATATACTGACAGACTGAAAAAGCTGGGACTGTTCTCCCTGGAAAAACGGAGACTTAGAGGAGACATGTTACTGGGCAGACTTGTACGGTCTGTGTCTGTGTATGGCCATTTGGAGGAGGATGGGCAGGGGAGGGCTTCAATGGCTGGGAGGGTGTAGATGGGCTGGAGTAAGTCTTAACAGAGATTTCGGCAGTTGGAACCCAAGCACAGTACCGGGTAAAGCTTTGGATTCTCGCCCAGAAATAGCTAAGAAGAAAAAAAAAAAAAAAAAAAAATTTTAAATTGAATCAGGTTGGGCAGACTGGATGGACCATTCGGGTCTTTATCTGCCGTCATCTACTATGTTACTATGTTACTATGTTCAAGATCCTGAAGGGTATAGAAAAGGTAGACAGGGACAGATTTGTCAGATTATGGGGAACCACAAGTACAAGGGGACACTCGGAGAAATTAAAAGGGGACAGGTTTAGAACAAATGCCAGAAAGTTCTTTTTCACCCAGAGGGTGGTGGATACATGGAACGCGCTTCCGGAGGCTGTGATAGGTCAGAGCACGTTACAAGGCTTCAAAGAAGGTTTGGATAGGTTCCTAGAGGATAAAGGAATTGAGGGGTACAGATAGGAGTAGAGGTAGGCCATAGGGATAATCTGGGACCATTGCTCAGGCAATGGGCCTGATGGGCCGCCGCGGGAACGGACCGCTGGGCGAGATGGACCTCTGGTCTGCCTCAGCAGAGGCAACTTCTTATGTTCTTAACAGAGGTCTCTCCCTTATCCCTCTGCTGCAAGGAGGGCTTTATAGCTCTCTTTCCCTGGTCTGGACAGGCATTAGAGCTTATCATTCAAAACAAACAGCTTCAGGGTGTAACTCTTAGGTTTTGTGCAGGGCACTAGTCCTTAATGGCTTTATCAGATAAGGAGGCAGGTTAAATCAAAGGAGATCGAAGTAATCACCCAGCTGGAACGTTTTCCATCAGCCAGTACTGCAGAGATATTCATGCTTCTATCTCATCCTCCACTCTAGGTAACAGCCACAGCCAGTCTTCACAGTACACAAACAGTTCACTTTTAAAGTTGAAAGAAAAACATTTACAGTATCCAACCTTTTTGCTTGGCTAACAGTACCTCCATGGCTACTTCCTCTCCAACCCCATTCTGGGGATTACTTGCCCACTCAGGAGTGACTTCCATGGGCTGGAGTTGTTTTAATGAGGACTCCCCATTACTCTCAGCAGCATCTAACATTTCTATGTCTTCTTTTTGCTGAAGGCTGGAGCTTTCCTCCCAGTCCTTCCTCTGGCAAACCTTTTGCCTGGGTTTGGGGTCTTCTTTCCTCTCTCTTTCCACTCTCCTTTCACTCCCCTTTGTATAGTGGGGCACAGCCTGATAAGTCTTGCTTTTCCTCACAGGTGCTTCCTCTATGTATTTAGCATGGTCATTAATTTCCAGGGATCTTGGTGTTGCTCTGTTTTCCTTCCCCTGGGAAACTGTCAACTAACCTCTTTCCTGTTAATGTGAAAGTTTTTACTTTTACCCACATCTCTGTCATTCTCGTGGCACCTTTTTGGCAAGAAATAAAGGTCCCTTTTTGGATCTGCTTAGAGCACAAGGGGCATTACAGATGGTGCCGCGCTGTCCTGCCCATGACAGTATGTATAACTCTATGTAGCATGTATGATTCTATGTCATGATATGCTGCTTGTAACCCGAGGATTTGGTGAGATATAAGAATGCACAAAACATAACATAACATTGGCTAATAACAGGAAAAATGCTTATTTTTCCAAAGGGAGATGCAAACCTGTCAACCTACAATCTATAAGCAGTTTACTGTATACAACACAGCCCTATCTTTGTCTGTTAGCTCAGTGGTCCCCCAACTTATTTGACACCAAGGACCATTTTTATAGAAGCAAATTTTTTGAGGGACTGGTAAAGCGGGGGGGGGGGAGGGTGATTTGGAGCAGATTCGTAGGGCAGTTTTATACACAATACACAATATACATTACATTTCTATTATTATTAAGTTATAATATCGTAATAGAAATTATACAATTTACCATAATGCAGATTCAGTGGGATCCCTGAGCTTGTTTTCCTGCAACCAGACAATCCTATCTGGGGATGATGGAAGACTGTGACACGCAAAGTATGTTGCTTATGTTCAGTCTACTCCATAATCTCATTTTGGTTACTGTCATTGCAGAAAATGCTGCCTCACAAAGATAGAATGTTGGAAATGGAAGAAGACTTTTCAGGTGCTTTCTTGGCAACCTCAGGATATTCCACCTGGATTTTTATCCAAAACGTATGGAGATTTGAAGCTGTCTCAAACATACTTTTAAGGCCACCATCATTTCCAACCTCAAGCAGTTGATCCTCTTCAAGCACAAAGTTGATTCACCTGGCTTATTCACAAATGGGTCATGGATCCATTCCTTCCCATTTCGGGGGTCTTTTGTGGTTGGGAAATAATTCTCAACTCTATTGAAAGCTGAGATAGGTGATCATACACCAGCTGGGAGAAAGAAGGTCCTGGCTTGGTATCTTTAACAACCTGTGCTAACGCTTGTAATATGTAAAAAATCCCAATGTTCACTTGTCGGCCCCATAAATCAAGTTTGGCTTTGAATGCAGCCACTTTATCTGCCAACTTGAACACAGTGGTCATGCTTGCCTGAAGTGACATATTAAGTTTGTTGAGCAGGCTGAATATGTCACACAAGTAAGGCAAGTTTTGTGACCCATTCTGCATCACTAAAATGTGCTGCCAGTGGTGAATGTTTTTCTGAAAAAAATCTCTGGAGTGGCTCTCATAACTCAAAAACTCTGGTCAGTGATCTACCTTTAGAAAGCCATCTCACTTCTGTGTATAAGAGAAGACGTGTGTGCTCTGCATCAATCCCCTCACAGAGCTGCGTGAACAGATGAGAGTTTAGGGCATGTACTTTAATGTGGTTGATCATTTTAATCACATCCTGCAAAATGTTGTTAAGTTCAGGTGACGTTTTTCAGCTGGCCAGCATATCTCTATGGATGACACAATGCATAGACTCACATTCAGAAGCAACCACCTTGACTCGAGTAGTGAAACAAGAAAGCTGTCCAGTCATGGCAGCTGCTTCATCTGTGCATACCAACACAAAGTGACCAATTCAGTTTCCCTGACATGTAATCATTCAAAGACTGTGGTGGTGTGGCAGCTGTGGTATTTGTTGGCAACAAATGTGCATATAACATATCTTCATGCACATCCTCCTGAAAAATATATCGCACAAAAACAAGCATTGGTGCCTTGTTATCAACATCAGTAGACTCATCTACTGGCGGAGGCCCTGCCAGGTGTACACCTGGCATAATTTTTAGTCACCCATACCCTTCTATGCCTCTCGTAAAGAGATGTGCATCTAGTTTGCTTTTAAATCCTAGGACGGTTGATTCCGCAATAACCTCCTCTGGGAGAGCATTCCAGGTGTCAACCACTCTGCGTGAAGCAAAACTTCCTGATATTTGTCCTGAATTTGTCCCCCCTTAGCTTCATTCCATGTCCTCTTGTTCATGTCAAATTGGACAATGTAAATAATTTTTTCTGCTCTATTTTGTCCATTCCTTTCAGTATTTTGATGGTCTCAATCATATCCCCTCGCAGTCTCCTTTTCTCAAGGGAGAACAATCCCAGTCTCTTAAGTCGATCCTCGTATTCCAGTTTCTCCATCCCTTTTACTAGTTTCGTTGCTCGTCTCTGCACCCTCTTCAGCAGTTTTATATCCTTCTTTAGGTTGGGAGACCAATGTTGGACGCAGTATTCCAAGTGGGGTCTGACCATTGCTCTGTAAAACGGCTGTCTCCATTTATAGCTTTAAACTAGTATTTAAGCCTGTTACATTAACAGGTGCTAGAATAGATGTGTAGACTTTTAGCACAATGGGTCGCTGAGGCGCTTCTTTCTTTCTTACTTTATGTTTTTTATCTCTCTCCCTGCCCCCCTTTCTTTCTGTCTCTGTCCCTTCCCTGGCCCCGTCTTACTGTCTCTCTCCCTGGCTGTCTGTCAGTCTTTCTTTGTTTCCGTATCTTCTCTCTTCGCAAGTATGGGGCAGTTGTAGGCACGCAAGCGAACTCCTTCCGGCCACTAAGCCCGTTACATTAACGGGTACTAGAATATATGTCTGTCCTCCCTCCCGCTGACTCTCTCTCTCTCTCCCTAGCCCCCTTTCTCTGTCTGTCTTTCTGTCCCTCTCCCTGCCCCTGTGTCTTTCTTTCTTTCTTTCTGTCTCCCTCCCTCCCGCTGTCTGTCTGTCATTTTTCCCCATTTCCCTGTGCAGAAGTATTTCCATCCCACTTCCCTATGCAGCATTTCCATCCCACTTCCCTCCTATCCCCCCCCCCTTTCCTGTTCAGAAGCAGCAGCGGTATTTCCCTTCCCCTCCAAGTCCCTGTATAGCAGTAGCAGCATTTTCCCCCAACCCCCTTTCCCTTCTCTTACCGCGATCTGCTCTTCTCTTACCTGCTCCGTTTTGCCCCTCCCCCTTCTTTTACTGCCATTGTTCTGCTGATCTGGCCTGCTCCTGACCCTCCCACCGCCGACAAACCTCCGGGCTCCAGCCGCGTAGGCAGCACTTTAAACACGCTGCTTCGCGGCCTTCTACTGCCGATTTCCTCTCCCGCCTATGTCGCAGTAGAAGGCCGCGAAGCAGCGTGTTTAAAGTGCTGCCTATGCCGCTGGAGCTGGGAGGTTTGTGGAGGGTCAACGGGCGGAGCGGGACTGCTCTCAACCACTCGGTTGCTGCCACTGCCCCACAGGGCCACGAGTGTGGGGCAGTTGTAGTCGCGCATGCGCACTTCTTCAGGCCACGGACATACGGAACACGCAAGTGGAAGTGCGCATGCGTGGCTTAGGGTTTTATTAAAGAGATAGTAGACAACATAATTTGAAATGTAGTCTTGCTTGTATTGGAAGCCAGTTTGAGTCGTGGTATGCCTCTGTGATGTGACACCGGCCACCTTTTGAGCTGCAGCCTCTCTTGAAAGCCCTTAGCAGCAGGCAGGATCAACAATTGTAAAGGGCTTCTTAGCTTTGGCAATGCGGTCAGCCACTAAGAATGATGCTTTCAGTGCAGAGATATTTACTGAAGTACTGGCCTTAAAAAATTGCTTCTACTCTTCAAATTCATGTTGTTGTTTTTTTAAAAACTCCAAAGTCTTGTCTTTTAATGCAAGGTGCTTGGTCTCCTTGTGGCGAAGTAGTTTTGACAGTTTCATGGCTTCATTGGATAGTTGCTCACTAGATATTATACAAAACGGGCATGGAGAATGTGAATCACCTGTTGCAATGAACCCGTAATTTAAATAGGATTCTTGGTATTTTCTTTTAAATGCAGCTCTCTTTTTGTTGGCAGTCTTAGAGTCTTCTGCTGTCATCATTCGGTCTTTCCCTCTTTGAAAGAATGTATGTTTTTTACTCATTTTTGCCAAGGTGCAAAAATGTGTTTAAAATTGTCACTGCCAAAACTCTGCTCCTGTGCCTTTAAGCACTCCCCCTCACAGCGCCACACAAGCCAGCTGCAGCCTTCAAGATGATAACTGCAGCTGCTAACTGCTGCCTCTCCTGTTGTAACCGCCAACCAGGTACCCCCTCTCCCTACCTCTGGGTATCTTCTATCTCTGCTCCACGTGCTGCTGCTCCACCACTGCTTCAGATTTTCCTCCTCAGGATCCTCCAGCATTCATCCAGCCTGGCTGGATACTGATCTGCAGAGTGGGTAAAGGTGGGGTGGCCAATAGCACCTGTATGCCTGTAGTGCAAATAGTACTGTGTTTTCCCGAAAATAAGATACTGTCATATTAATTTTGAGTCCAAAAATGCACTATTTTCGGGGGATGTCTTATTTTTTGGGTACAACAATCATCTCTCACCCATCCCCTTGTGCAGCATCTTTCTATCCCTCCCTCCCATCCTCCCCCCACTCACCGCCCGTGCAGCAGAATCCCGAAAGCAATTTCATTATGTTGTAGTAGATCTAATCTAATCTAAGCATTGTTCTTGTATGCCATATCTTCCCTATAAAAAAGAGCTTTAAATGGTTAACAAATAAACAAATTACAGATCATCCTTAAACAAACTGAATTTCAGATGTCCTTAAACTGAAATTCTGATGTCATAACATTTCTGAAATTAAAAAAAAAAGTCTTGAAATCTTTGTGGTACAGATAATACGAAGCCCTTTCTCCCGTGCAGCAGAACCCCAATGACCCCGCCAACCCATCCCCCTACTAAGCATCTTTCCATCTCTCCCTCCCATCCCCCCTCTCCCCGTGCAGTAGAACCCCACTGACCCTCCTACTGCGAGGCTGACATACCTCAGTTCCAAACAGCAGCGGTGGCAGCACTGAACAGGCTGCTTCGTGGCCTTCCCTCTGCCGCATCACTGATCATGTCATCAATGATGCAGCGGCAGTTCTTTTGCAACCTGGCTTTCAGATGGCCGTTAGTGGACCGTGGGTTGGGGACCTCTATATTAGCCTAACTGAGGCTTCAGGGCCTACCCAGTTTTTGGAATTTTGCACTATATGTGTGTGTCATCTGTGGAATTTTGGACAGCACAGCACTGAGGTAATAGAAACTACTGTTTAAAAATTGTTCAGTTAGAGCAACTGCTTTAGAGATAATGCAGCAGAAGAGGCTGGCCCTATGTGAGAGGCAGGCTGGATTTGTGGGGTTCTTAGAAAATAGTCTTTAGGAAAAAGCTTATGCAAAGTTAAAAGTGTTATTGTGCTTATGAATTCTATGGAAGAAAGGCTATTTTAAAATTATGAAACAGTGACTTTGTGGTTCTGCTGGTTTTCCTTGTTCTACAGTATGAGAATGGGAAGCAGGGTTGGAAAAGAACAGTTACTTACCGTAACAGGTGTTATCCAGGGACAGCAGGCAGCTATTCTCACATATGGGTGATGTCATCAACGGAGCCTGGATGCAGACGCCTCACAAGCAGATTTGCTTGAAGAAACTCGAAGTTTTGAGTCGCCTGCACCGCGCATGCGCTAGTGCCTTCCCGCCCAGCGCAGAGCGCATCTCCTCACTTCAGATAGCCAACCGGGGGAGGTGGGTGGGTTGTGAGAATAGCTGCCTGCTGTCCCTGGATAACACCTGTTACGGTAAGTAACTGTGCTTTATCCCAGGACAAGGAGGCAGGTATTCTCACATATGGGTGACCTCCAAGCTAACCAGAATGGGATGGTGGGAGTGTTGGCAATTTAGGAGAATAAATTTTGTAATACTGTTTGGGCAAACTGTCCATCCCGTCTGGAGAAAGTATCCAGACAATAGTGAGAAGTAAAGGTATGAAACGAGGACGAAGTAACAGCTCTACAAATTTCCTCAATAGGTGTAGATCTGAGAAAAGCTACTGAAGCTGCCATAGCTCTGATTTTATGGGCTGTGACTTTACTGTGAAGGGGTAATCTGGCCTGGGCATAGCAGAATGAGATACAAGCCGCCATCCAGTTGGAGATGGTACGCTTAGAAATAGGATGTCCCAACTTATTGGGATTGAAGGAGACAAAAAGTTGAGGAGCAGTTCTGTGTTTGGTGCGTTCCAAATAGAAGGCCAAAGCACATTTACAGTCCAGAGTATGAAGAGCAACTTCTCCAGGATGAGAATGATGCTTTGGAAAAAACACTGGAAGAACAATCGATTGGTTGAGATGAAATTCCGAAACCACTTTAAGGAGGAATTTAGGATGAGTACAAAGAACCACCTTGTCATGATGGAACACCGTGAATGGTGGGTCAGCAACTAAAGCTTGCAGCTCACTGACTCTTCGAGCAGAAGTGAGGGCAATGAGAAACACCACTTTCCAAGTGAGATACTTCAGATGAGCCTTATCAATTGATTCAATTGGAGGCTTCATTAGTTGAGTAAGAACAACATTGAGGTCCCAAACCACAGGAGGTGGTTTGAGAGGAGGTTTGACATTGAAAAGTCCTTTCATGAATCTGGAAACCACTGGATGAGCAGAAAGGGGTTTCCCGTCTATAGGCTGATGGAAAGCCGCAATTGCACTGAGATGGACTCGGATAGATGTAGACTTGAGGCCAGAATTGGATAAGTGCAAAAGGTAGTCCAAAACAGAAGATAAGGAGGAATGCTGAGGCTCCTTATGATGAGAAAAACACCACGTAGAAAATCTAGTCCACTTTTGGTGATAGCATAGTCTAGTGGTAGGCTTCATAGAAGCTTCTAAAACATCTCGTACAGATTGAGAAAACTGAAGAGGGGTAATGTTGAGAGGTACCAAGCTGTCAGGTGTAGAGACTGCAGGTTGGAATTAAGTAGAGAAAAGAACATAAGAACATAAGCAATGCCTCTGCTGGGTCAGACCTGAGGTCCATCATGCCCAGCAGTCCGCTCACGCGGCGGCCCAACAGGTCCAGGACCTGTGCAGAAATCCTCTATTTATACCCTTCTATCCTCTTTTCCAGCAGATCCTTGACTCTGTGTAAGCAGAGAAGGAAAAACTGGTAGAAGGTATGGCTCCCTGCTGCTGAGTTGAAGTAGAAGGGAGTACCAAGGTTGTCTCGGCCACCGAAGATCAATTAGAATCATGGTGGCATGATCGTTCTTCAACTTGACCAGAGTCTTGAGAATGAGAGGGAATGGAGGGAATGCATAGAGGAAGAGATTCGTCCATTCCAGAAGAAAAGCATCTGCCTCGAGGCGATGAGGAGAGTATATCCTGGAGCAAAATTGAGGCAGTTTGTAGTTGTGCAAAGAGGTCTATCTGAGGCATTCCCCACTGTGAAAAAATGTGATGAAGAGGGGTGGAATGGAGTGTCCATTCGTGAGGCTGCAGTAGATGACTCAAGTTGTCCGCCAAGCAATTCTTCGCTCCTTGAATGTAGACAGTTTTGAGGAAGATGTTGTGGTGGACTGCCCAGTCCCAAACCTTCAGAGCTTCTTGACAAAGGGAGGCAGACCTTGTCCCTCCCTGTTTGTTGACATAATACATGCAACTTGGTTGTCCGTCCGAATGAGGACTACTTGGTCGTGAAGTAGATGTTGAAAAGCATTGAGAGCTTTGAGGATCGCTCTGAGTTCTAAGAGATTGATATGACACTGACGATCTGCACTGGTCCAGAGGCCCTGAGTACAGAGACCATCGAGATGAGCGCCCCAAGCGTAGGTCGAAGAGCCTGCTCCTCTCGCAAGCCTACATCTTCCCCCAGCTTCCCCACTCTTATCTTAAGGCTAATACAGCAGCCTACAGGATTGCTGGTGCTATAGCCATCCCTGCAACTGCCTGTCGTCCTCAGCGGCATGTTCTCTCTGCCGCGATCCTGCCCCTTATGTCAGAGCAGGGACAAGGCTGTAGCAGAGAGAATGTGCCGCTGAGAACGACGGGCAGCTGCAGGAATCGCTATAGCACCAGCGATCCTGCATGCTGCTGTACTAGCCACTCTCATAGGACTCATCAGGAACAGCCCTCACTATCACAGCAGAAGCACAACCAAACAATATCCACGGCAGAACAGGATCAGCAAGAAAGCTCCCGCCACTCCACGTGGCTACCGCTGACTCCCACCACAGTCTATCAATTCCTAGGAGGCATACCCACTCACAAAGTTCTGCCACCTCTGAAAGCAGGCTCCCGAATCTCAGTCCATGCCATTTCCCCCACAATCACCAAGGAAGGAGTCTCCAGCAGAGGCAACACTCTCGTCTGCCAACCATGCACTCAGGGCCGGATTAATCAATAAGCACACTAGGCACATGCCTAGGGCCCGAAACGATGAGGGGGGCCCACTGAAAGAGGACGACTCATCTTGCCGGCAATGTGCTCCCCTCCCAGCATCAACCGCAATGGACCCCCCCCTCCCGGCAGCAACTGCAACGGGCCCCCCTCCCCGCAGCAACCACAACAGGCCCCCCCCCTGGCAGCAAACGCAACGGCCCCCCCCCCTCCCAGCAGCAACCACAATACAGCCGGATCAGTTACTGGAAGGTCCCGCGATGACTGCTTCTGCCGGTCCATCCCCCTCCGACGTCACTTCTTCCGGAGCAAGTAAGTGACATCAGAGGGGGATGGACCGGCAGAAGCAGTCATCGCGGGGCCTTCCAGTAATAGATCCGGCTGTATTGCAGTTGCTGCTAGGAGAGGGGACCGTTGCTGTTGGGGGGCCATTGACATTGCTGCGGGGGGGGGGGGCGTTGCCATTGCTACGGGGGGGCATTGCCGTTGCTGCGGGGGGTCGTTGCCATCAGCTGTTATAATGCTGCTTTCAGGCAAAGAAGCTCAGGGCAGAGCCAGCAGCAATGTTTGGAGGGGGAAAAAGGAGCATGGAAGGGTGGTGGAGGAAGAGAAAGGGGGCAGGGTGGTATGGAAGGGTTGTGAGAAGGATGGTATGGAAAGGTGATGGAGGAAGAAAAAGGGAGCAGGGTGGTATGGAAGGGTGGTGGGAAGGATGGTGGGGCAGCGTGGTATGGAAGGGTGGTGGAGGGAGAGAAAGGGTGCAGGGTGTTATGGAAGGGTGGTTGGAAGGATGGTGGGGCAGCGTGGTATGGAAGGGTGGTGGAGGGAGAGAAATAGGGCAGGGTGGTATGGAAGGGTTGTGAGAAGGATGGTATGGAAGGGTGGTGGAGGAACAAAAACGGGGCAGGGTGGTATGGAAGGGTTGTGAGAAGGATGGTATGGAAGGGTGGTGGAGGAAGAAAAAGGGGGCAGGGTGGTAAGGAAGGGTGGTGGGAAGGATGGTGGGACAGCGTGGTATGTAAGTGTGGTGGAGGGAGAGAAAGGGGGAAGGGTGGTATGGAAGGGTTGTGAGAAGGATGGTATGGAAGGGTGGTGGAGGAAGAGAAAGGGGGCAGGGTGGTATGGAAGGGTGGTGGGAAGGATGGTGGGGCAGCGTGGTATGGAAGGGAGGTGGAGGGAGAGAAAGGGCGCAGATGATGATGGAATTGTGTGCAGGGAAAGGGAAGCATACTGGATGGAATTGGGTTGCAGGGAAAGAAAGGGGGCTGATGCTGATGGAAGGGGGGAAGGGAGAGGAGAGAGTGAAATGCTAGACCATGGGGGTGTGGGAGAGGGAAGGGAAGAAGAAAGGAGAGAGATGCCAGACCATTGGAGGAGGGAATGGAAGAAGATGGATGCCAGACCAATTAGGGTGAAGGTAAAGATGGAAGAGGGAGGCATACAGTGTCTGGAAGTGCACAGAAGGACAAAAGATGAAAGGAAGATATTGACAAGAAGATGAGGAGAGCAGAAACCAGACAAGACGAAGGTAGAAAAAAATTTCTATTTATTTATTTATTTATTTTTTGCTTTAGAGGACATGCATCGCTGTTTCTGTGGTGTTGCACTGTATGCAGAGTCCAGCTTTTTGGTGGTTTTATTTAACCTTTGTCTATTGCAACGGAAAGTGAAACGACACAAAAATCCATACAAAAAAGGAGATTATCGCTGAAAAATAGCTGGAAAGCGATGACCACAAATGCTCGCAGTCTAAGCAACAAAGTTCATGATCTGCAAGCCCTGATATTAGAGGCAGATCTAGATATTGTTGCTATCACAGAGACATGGTTCAGTGAATCACATGGATGGAATGCAAACATAATCTTTTTAGGAAGGACAGAGATGGTCATAAAGGTGGAGGAGTAGCTCTCTATGTAAAGATCAATATCCAAGCGACCGAAATGCAAGGGACCTGGGGAGAGGAAGAAGCGATATGGATTGCTCTGAAAAGAGAAGATGGAACTTCTATCTACGTGGGTGTAGTCTACAGACCTCCGATTCAATCGCAGCAAATTGATAAGGATCTGATTGTGGATATCCAAAAGTTTGGAAGGAAAGAGGAGGTTCTGCTGTTGGGAGATTTCAACCTGCCGGATACGGACTGGAATGTTCCGTCTGCGGAATCGGAAAGAAGTAGGGAGATTGTGGATGCCTTTCAAGAGGCTCTGCTCAGACAAATGGTGACGGAACCCACAAGGGAAAAAGCGATATTGGATCTGGTCCTCACAAATGGAGAGAGTATCTCTAATGTTCAAGTGGGTGCTCACCTGGGTAGTAGCGATCATCAAATGGTTTGGTTTGATATAACGGCTAAAGTGGAGAGCGGCCGCACGATACTTAAAGTCCTAGATTTCAAATGTACGGACTTTAATGCAATGGGAAAGTACCTGAAGAAAGAGCTGTTAGGATGGGAGGACATAAGAGAAGTGGAAAGACAGTGGTCTAAGCTGAAAGGAGTGATAAAAATGGCTACGGACCTTTATGTGAAGAAAATCAATAAAAACAAGAGAAAAAGGAAGCCGATATGGTTCTCCAACCTAGTGGCTGAGAAAATAAAGGCAAAAGAGTTGGCGTTCATGAAATATAAAAAAAACCCAAGAAGAGGAGAGCAGAAAGGACTACAGGGTGAAACTGAAAGAAGCCAAGAGAGAGATACGTTTGGCGAAGGAACAGGCGGAAGAACAAATGGCTAAAAATGTAAAAAAGGGAGATAAAAATTTTTTCAGATATATTAGTGAAAGGAGGAACATAAAAAATGGAATTGCTAGGCTAAAAGATGCTGGGAACAAATATGTGGAGAGTGATGACGAGAAAGCAAATGTGCTAAACAAATACTTCTGTTCTGTGTTCACAGAAGAAAATCCTGGAGAAGGACCGAGATTGTCTGCCAAAGTTACACGAGAAAATGGAGTAGATTCTGCGCCGTTCACGGAGGAGGGTGTTTATGAGCAACTTGAAAAACTGAAGGTGGACAAAGCGATGGGACCAGACGGGATCCATTCCAGGATACTAAGGGAGCTCAGAGAGGTTCTGGCGAGTCCTATTAAAGACTTGTTCAACAAATCTCTGGAGACGGGAGTGATTCCTGGGGATTGGAGGAGAGCGGATGTGGTCCCTATTCATAAAAGTGGTCACAGGGATGAAGCAGGAAACTACAGGCCGGTGAGCCTCACTTCAGTTGTTGGAAAAATAATGGAAGTGTTGCTGAAAGAAAGGATAGTGTACTTCCTTGAATCTAATGGGTTACAGGATCCGAGGCAATATGGCTTTACAAAAGGTAAATCGTGCCAAACGAACCTGATTGAATTTTTTGATTGGGTGACCAGAGAGCTGGATCAAGGACATATGCTAGATGTAATTTACTTGGATTTCAGCAAAGCCTTTGATACAGTTCCTCATAGGAGGCTGTTGAACAAACTTGAAGGGCTGAAGTTAGGACCCAAAGTGGTGAACTGGGTCAGAAACTGGCTGTCGGACAAACGCCAGAGGGTGGTGGTTAATGGAAGTCGCTCGAAGGAAGGAAAGGTGAGTAGTGGAGTCCCTCAGGGTTCGGTGCTGGGGCCAATCCTGTTCAATATGTATGTAAGTGACATTGCTGAAGGGTTAGAAGGAAAAGTGTGCCTTTTTGCAGATGATACCAAGATTTGTAACAGAGTAGACACCGAAGAGGGAGTGGAAAATATGAAAAAGGATCTGCAAAAGTTAGAGGAATGGTCTAATGCCTGGCAACTAAAATTCAATGCAAAGAAATGCAGAGTAATGCATTTGGGGATTAATAATAGGAAGGAACCGTATATGCTGGGAGGAGAGAAGCGGATATGCACGGACGGGGAGAGGGACCTTGGGGTTATAGTGTCCGAAGATCTAAAGGCGAAAAAACAGTGTGACAAGGCAGTGGCTGCTGCCAGAAGGATTCTGGGCTGTATAAAGAGAGGCGTAGTCAGTATAAGGAAGAAGGTGTTGATGCCCATGTACAGGTCATTGGTGAGACCCCACTTGGAGTATTGTGTTCAGTTTTGGAGACCGTATCTGGCGAAAGACGTAAGAAGACTTGAGGCGGTCCAGAGGAGGGCGACGAAAATGATAGGAGGCTTGCGCCAGAAGACGTATGAGGAGAGACTGGAAGCCCTGAATATGTATACCCTAGAGGAAAGGAGAGACAGGGGAGATATGATTCAGACGTTCAAATACTTAAAGAGTATTAACGTAGAACAAAATCTTTTCCAGAGAAAGGAAAATGGTAAAACCAGAGGACATAATTTGAGGTTGAGGGGTGTTAGATTCAGGGGCAATGTTAGGAAATTCTATTTTACGGAGAGGGTAGTGGATGCCTGGAATGCGCTCCCGAGAGAGGTGGTGGAGAGTAAAACTGTGACTGAGTTCAAAGAAGCGTGGGATGAACACAGAAGATTTAGAATCAGAAAATAATATTAAATATTGAACTAGGCCAGTTACTGGGCAGACTTGCACGGTCTGTGTCTGTGTATGGCCGTTTGGTGGAGGATGGGCAGGGGAGGGTTTCAATGGCTGGGAGGGTGTAGATGGGCTGGAGTAAGTCTTAACAGAGATTTCGGCAGTTGGAACCCAAGCATAGTACCGGGTAAAGCTTTGGATTCTCGCCCAGAAATAGCTAAGAAGAAAAAAAATAAAAAAAATAAAAAATTTAAATTGAATCAGGTTGGGCAGACTGGATGGACCATTCGGGTCTTTATCTGCCGTCATCTACTATTTTACTATGTTACTATTTTTTCCCCCTTTTACAAAACTGTAGAGCATTTTTTTAGCACGGGCCGTGGCTAAAAACCATACTACAGTTTTGTAAAAGGAGGGAAAGGTTAGTTTGTGATTACATATTCCATTCTAGGTGAAGGTGTTTTCTGTGACCTCTTTGTATGAAAGACATGGTTTTTTTGTTGGCGTTGACTAGCCTTATTTGGCGAAATGCATCAGGCATGGTTCTTGAGAGCACCTTGAATTAACCCGATTTGAATCTCCTTATTTTCTTCCAATCTTCTTTTGTTTCATGTTGGATTCTTTGGTGGACTGCTTGCCTTGTTGTTTCATTGCAAGTTAACATACATTGAGTGGAACATACTAGAGAAGTTACAGATTTGGTTGTTTATACATACATATAGGTTACTGTTGTTGATGTAGAGTGAGGCAGTTGAGAGGCGTTGTAAACTTGGTTATTAATATAGACTTATATTTCGGATAGTATTACTGCTTTACAAATATTTGAACACTTTCATATATGCATGGAAAGGGTTCTGAGTTAAATTCTTGGGTAAGTAGGTGGGAAGGGAAGGAAGGGGGATTTGTTCAGAGATGTTTGTGGGTTGCATAGAAGAAAAACTGTGCACTGGCATACTAATCTTTGTTTGTTTTGAATTAAAAATAAAAAAAAGAAATACAAGTGGAAATAAAGAAGAAAACAGATAAATGGGGGTGGGACATGGGCGAGGCAGGGGTGGGACATGGGTGGGGCATGGGCGAGTTAGGGGCAGGGCAGGGCCAGGGGAACCCAGTGTACTTGTGTGCCTAGAGGCCCTCGATGAATTAATCCTGCCCTGCGTGCACTCACAGCGGGTGCCGCCCCAAACACTCCAACCAGCCCTCTGCCTCTGCTCTCCTCTCGGCCGCGTCGGAACATGTGGGCTCGCAACAGAAACGCCACAAAGAGAAGCTCTCCGCTCCAGCCAGCCAGCTGTGGTGAATTTAGAATCAATAATTAATGGGGCAGCGCTAAATTTCTCCATGCTAGGGTAGAGACCCGGTTAACTCTCACACTAGTCAGCCATTGAATCGGGAGGTTGATTTTTTAAAAAATTGAATCGATTCAAATTGATTCACCTGATTCAAATCGGTGAATCGATTCGAATCGTGAATCGGGCAGCACTACTGGGGACACTCCTCCCTGCATAACAGTTGGAATCATGCCCCCTAGAGCTTTGGCAGAAGGCAGCTTCTAGCTCCCTAAGTTTTCTCACCTAGCTCTTGTGTTTCCCCCATCTTAGCTGGGGAGTTCAGTAGCATTCTCACACACACACTTTCTGTTTTGAAACCAACTGCAGCATTTACTTTCATACTCCCATTGGTTTAAACTGAGGCTTTATTCAAACATATCTCCATTCAAAGACTTCCCCTTCAGTAAGCCATTCCATCCCCTGCTCTGGATCACTATAAATAGATTCAACATCTTCATAATTCATTAAGCAATCAGGCTCTGCATAATTAATGTGAGCATACATCCTGTTTTGAACGGGACCGTCCTGTTTTAGATCCCCTATCCCGTTGTTCCCACGCACAGCTTCAGGATGCCGAAATATCCCATTTTCAGAGAGAGCATCCCAAAGCTGTGCATGGGGACAATGGGACAGGCGATTGCGGAGCCTGGGCTCTCTCCCTGATTACCCGCCACCGACGCAGCAATAGGGCCAGGTGAAGCAAGTGCAGTGACTGCACAACGGCCGGCCCAGAAGCCTTCTCCCCCAATGTCAATTCTGATGTCGGAGAGGAAGTTCTGGGCCAGCCAGACAGCGATTGGCTGGCCCAGAACTTCCTCACTGATGTCAGAATTGATGGGAGAAGGCTTCTGAGCTGGCAGTTATGCATTCGCCTCGCCTGCCCCTGTTGCTGTGTCAGCAGCGGGGAATCAGGGAGAAATTGTCAGCTGTGGCGGTAGCGTGGGGTGTGGCAGGGAGAAAGGAAAAAGTTAGGGGAGTATGGTAGCGGTGGCTTGGGGGGGCAGGGAGGTGGCGGTGGCTTGTGGGGGGCAGGGAGAGAGAAAGAAAGAAGGGGGCAGGGAGAGAGAAATAAGATATTAACAACAATGCCAGTATCACTAGTTCCACTAGTGCCTTTGTACAAACAGCACCAGTGTGACTGATACCAAAAAGAAGATGCCTTCTTGACTTACGTGTTTAGATTTTTTTTTTCAGTTCAAAATTTTTATTGATTGCAATATAAGAATATAACAAGTAATCCAAGATCAATGGAAATAATGGTAATGCAATATCCAGTTACATATCGTATTATTGGGAAATACATGTAATGTATTACAAAAACAAACCGATATACAAAAAGTAATAAAATCATAAAATAAGCAAAAATAATACAAAAAAATAAGTGACCGTTCAGCTACTATGACCGAAAAACATTAGGTAACAATAACCAAGTCTCAGCGTATCTGATATAGGTAATTTGACTATATATTGCTTAGTTGTAAGTCATCACAATAGTCAGTTAAGGGTTGCCAAATGATCTGGGCCTTTGAAAGGAAGCTATATTTCTCAGCTGCAAACAGTTCATATTTAGCCTTTAGGCATACCATGTTCCACCAGGCTGAATACGATAATGAAGATGATTTTTTCCAATGAGTGAGGATCAGTTTGATGGCAATTGATATTAATGCCTTAAGCAGACAAGCCGATGGATCTGTCAGTGTGGTGTTAAGACCATAGTGCCCAAATATTACCGCAGCCAAAGTGAGAGGTTCAGTGATACAAAGGATACCGCAAATTGTATTCCAAATTTGTAACCATAAGTGGTGTACCACAGGACAGGAAAATATCATGTGATCCAGAGTTCCAGTTGAAGTGTGGCATGACCAGCATTTATCACTGGCTTTAGTTGATTTATTTGTCAATTTAGCCAGTTTTGCTGGCATCCAAAAGGCTTTGTGCAGAAGGAAGAAGAGTGATTGTATCATTGCAGAAGACCACAAAGCTTTGCACAATTCAGTTCATATTAGGGACCAAGTGTGATAGTCGAGGTGAGTACCAACATCACGCTCCCATACAGAATGCAGGCTATTCATCGAAAAGAAACTATGTTTCTTCAATACCTTATACCACTGAGAAGATTCATGGTTGGTGTAGGATAATTTGTCACAGATTGTAAGTAAGGCAGGTATTATCTCTCCACATTTATGTTTCTTCATCAGTGCTCTTATAGCCGATCTGATTTGTATCCATTTGAAAAATTGGGTTGAAGGGACATGGTATTTGTCTGCCAGATCTGTAGCTTTAATCCACGATGAATTTGAAAAGAGTTCATTTATTTTCCAAAGCCCATGAGTGCTCCAAGAAGGCCATCTTATTTTGAATGTGTGTCCTTGAGTTATTCCATAGTGGCATGGAAGTAGTGTTGTTCCAACTTGGGGTAAGCAATTTGTCCAATTCATGTAACGCCAAGCTGGTAGTGATAATAACCTCGTTAGACTGTATCTGGCCAGTAGTCTCCAAAAACGGAAGCAAATCAAGAGGAATACTTTCCGCTATCAATCATTCCAGTTTAAGCCATTTAGGAGATATAGTCCCTTCTTTCCCACTGATCCATTTGGAACAGCAGCATGGTAGTTCCTGAAATTTGGGAAGTTAACACCGCCATTTCATTTATCATTTCTTAACTTCTTCATGCTAATTCGGGGAGGTTTGTTGTTCCATAAAAAAGTCAGTTAGTAATTTGTCAATCTTATTATAAGTCTGAGGTTTCAGAAAAACTGGGAGCATACTTAAGTTGTAGGTTATCACCAGAGCAATCATCATTTTGATGGTTTCTAAGCAGCCCCACTACAAAAGCTTCAAGGGGGACTACTTGCTTTTTAACGATCGCAGTTTCAAGGATATGAACAGTATTGTAGTCCAATATGTCTGCGATAGAAGGGCCAAAGTACAAACCCAAGTATTTCAATTTGTTAGAAGACCACTGTAGACCTAAATCGTATGATGTCAGAACTCATTCCTGGGCAGTTTAAAGGTATGACTTTCGTCTTAGAGACGTTCAATTTGCAACCAGAGTATGCAAAATAGGAGTTGATCAACTGAAGTAGAGGTAATATGAAGTCAGGTGTAATATAGAGAAGTATATCGTCTGCATAGGCAGAAGTTTGATTTCCAGGTCTGCAATGTGAGCACCTTTAATATCTGAGGACGAGCGAATCACAATCAGTAGAGGCTCTAGCGCCAAGTTGAAAAGCAGGGGAGACAAGGGGCATCCATGCTGTGTCCCTCTATTAGGAAAAAAAGATGCAGAAAACATGTTATTCACATATATTCTAGTGGATGGGGAAGAGTTGAGAACCTTAACCATGTCAATAAAAGATGGCGAAAAAACAAACCATTGCATAACCTGAAATACATAAGGCCATTCAACCCTGTTGAATGCCTTTTTGGCGTCTAATCCCATGGACAGCAATGGATGGTCCCAAGATTTAGCTATCAGATCAGAAAAGTTTATCATGCTGCTGTACCAGGCCATGGTACGCCCTCACCTGGAATACTGCATCCAGCACTGGTCGAAGTACATGAAGAAGGACACAGTACTACTCAAAAGGGTCCAGAGAAGAGTGACTAAAATGGTTAAGGGTTTGCCGTACAGTGAGAGATTAGAGAAACTGGGCCTCTTCTCCCTTGAAAAGAGGAGACTGAGAGGGGACATGATCGAAACATTCAAGATAATGAAGGGAATAGACTTAGTAGATAAAGACAGGTTGTTCACCCTCTCCAAGGTAGAAAGAACGAGAGGGCACTACCTAAAGCTAACAGGGGATAGATTCTGTACAAACGTAAGGAAGTTCTTCACCCAAAGAGTGGTAGAAAACTGGAACGCTCTTCCGGAGACTGTTAAAGGGAAAAGCACCCTCTAGGGATTCAAGACAAAGTTAGACAAGTTCCTGCTGAACCAGAACGTACACAGGTAAAGATAATCTCAGTTAGGGCACTGGTCTTTGACCTAAGTGCTGCTGCGTGAGTGGACTGCTGGGCACGATAGACCACTGGTCTGACCAAGCAGTGGCAATTCTTATGTTCTTAGCCTGTGAAATGATGTTATTAAATAATCTGGTGTTATCGCTGGATAAGCACCCAGCCATGAAGCCAGTTTGGTCCTGATCAATCACCTTTGGAAGAATTTTTTGTAGCCTGTCAGCTATCACTTTTGCATATAATTTAGCATCGACGTTGATAAGTGATAGTGACCTGTAATTCTGTACTTTCAAGTGGTCTTTGCCCGCCTTGAGTAAAACTATAATGGTATCTTCGGTGAAAGAGCAACGGATGTCTCCAGTAGATATATTTTGTAGTTAAAGAATTCCAATAAGTGAGGTGATAGCCAGCATTGGAATGCTTGGTAGAATTCAGTGGTGAAACCATCAGGGCTAGGGGCCTTTTTTGTAGCCATGTTAGTTAAGGCATCTGCCAGATCTGTTATAGTAAATTTAGGCTCCAAAGCAGCATTATCTTCATTATTTAAAGTGTTATGTGCTAGGTTAAGTAGAAATGTGTCATGAGGTGAGTCCTCAGGTAATTCTGAGGAGTATAATTTTCTATAGTATTCATGGAATTGTGACAAAATAGCAGAAGTATCTGTGACTAGCGAATTATCAGCAGCATGAATAGCTGAAATATTGGTTTTATTATGTTTGCCTTTTAGATATGAAGCAAGCTGATGCCCACACTTATTACCGTATATACTTGAATATAAGTCGAGACCCCCTTCTTCAAAAAGGAGGAAAAAAAAAAAAAATGGTTGACTTGAATATAAGTCGGGCCGCTTAATATTCAAGTGTCCTGCCCTGTCAAGCTCTGCACCCAACCCCCTTCCCTCTATCCCTCCCCTGTCAGGTACTGTACCCAGCACCCTTCCCTCTATCCCTCCCCTGCCAGGCACTGCACCCAGCACCCTCCCTGCCAAGCTCTGCACCCAGCCCCCTGCCTTCCTTTCCTCCCCTGTCAGGCTCTGCACCCAGCACCCTTCCTTTCCTCCCCTGTCAGGCTCTGCACCCAGCACCCTTCCTTCCTTCCCCTGTCAGATTCTGCATTCTCCCTCCCAAGCTCTGCTCTCGATCTCCCTCCTCCCTGTCCTATCTTCATAACTGTGCCGATCCCTGGTGGAGGTGCAGCAGGCAGGAGCAAGCTTTTTGAACTCCTGCCCTGCTGCTAACCAGCTGTGCAGATCAACTTTGTTCATCTCAGCGGCACAAGAAGCAGTACGATTTGACGCTGCTTCTCAGCGCTGAGCAGCTTCCTTACATTTTTCCTGCTTCTACTTTCAACGTTTAAGGCCTTAGGCCAAAAGGGGACTTAGACATTTTTTTATTATGCCCCTCTTACTGTTTAAGAAATGTATTTTGGTACTCTGGAAGCTTCGCGCCATTAAGAAGTTTTTTGATGAAGCTTCTTTCCATCTGCTAGTGCAGACTTCTATCTTAAGTATTCTGGATTACTGTAATATTGTATATCTAGGGGCTTACAAGAAAACAAATTAAAAAACTGAGAGTGGTTCAGAACACGGCTGTTCGCCTTATTTTCGGACTAAAAAAAATGGGAGCATATTACTCCTTTTTATCAAAAACTTCACTAGTTGCCGGTAGAGTCCAGAGTCCTGTTTAAGTTCTCTTGCATTTGTTATAAAGCAGTTTTCAGTATGTTACCTGGCTACATTGCTCCTCACTTCTCTCTGAGTCACTCCAACAAAAGTGCACATAGGATAAACTTGTTTAACTTCCCCTCTATAAAATCTTGCCATTATAAGAAGTTCTTTGAGAGAACTTTCTCATTTCAGGCTGCCAAATTGAATATGTGGCTCAGAAAAACTATGCAAGAGGCTACTTCCTATTTTGATTTTAGAAAATTGTTAAAGACACACCTGTTTGACGGGAGCCAGCGGCGGGGAGGGTTAGGGAGCCCGGAGTTTGCTCTCTGGGGACTCAGCCTATGGAAATCTGGCAGTCATCTCCCCCCTCAAGCCACTGGAGAAATCACAGGCAGTGACTCTTGACTCTATATGGTCTGCAATTGAAAACCTGCACTCGGTTTGTACAAACTTTATATCTATTACTTTAAACTCCTCTTCCAGGATAACCCTTTTGGAGACATCAGTTCAACAGCAGAAGATTGATTTTTCTAAATTAGAGAAACTAACAACTGAGAATAAAAATTTGCTGTCTAAACAAATGACTGATAGAATGATGTTTCTGAGGAAGATTGAAAATTTGGAAAATCAGCAAAAAAATTTGAATCTAAGGATTCTTACTTTTCCTATAGCAAAATTTATGTCTTCTCAGGAACTTTTCAAGAACTTTATGATGACAGTTTTAAAAGTATGAGAATTGAATCTTCCCCCGACACAGAGAATTTACTATTTAAAGAATGTTCAAAAAGAAAAAGTTTTAGAAGGTGGAACTGAGCAATTAGATGTATCAGCAATATTGCAATCTTCTGAAATTGAAATACTGGGTCGGGCAACATTATTAGTTTCTCTTGTATTCCTACAGGATAAAGATATGCTGTTGAAATTATATTTAAAGTTGAAACAAGTCACCTTTTTAGGTGAAAGGGTATATATATTCCCTGACGTCTCGAAATGGACACAATCCAGGAGGAAAGAATTTTTGCAATTTCGTCCTAAAGTTATTTCAATGGGGGCAACTTTTCAGTTAAGATTTCCTTGTAAATGCTTTATTACCTATCAAGGGAATAAATATATATTTTTTTAGCCTGCCCAATTAGGTTTTTTCTTAGAGAGTAAAGGGATTCCATTGCAGCCAGAATGAATAAAGTGATTAGTGCGGAATTTAGTTTAAATAGTAGGTTAATATCTAAGTACTGCTCTTTTCTTTACGTTTTTGTAAGTGTCTCCCTTCTCCCCAGGGGTTTTTTTTTTATGCCCTGCCTACCTCCTCACTTGAGGACTATAATAATGAGTATATTGCTTTGTACATTGTTTTCAGTCTGTATTGACTTAATATATGTATTTCAGTATTTCTCTGTACCATTTTTATTGGTTGTATAAAAATTATAAATATAAAAATAAAAAAGACACACCTATTTGATAGGTTGGTATCTTAATGCGTTCTGTTTTAAACTGTCTCGCCTTTTAATTGATGTATTTTAATTATATATGCCTGTTTAATCTGTATGCTATTTTATTTGCACTGTATGTATTAACTTTTCCTGTTGTGAACCGCTTTGAACCTTTTTGGTATGGCGGTATATAAAAATAAAATTAGTAGTAGTAGTAGATAAAGACAGGTTGTTCATCTTCTCCAAGGTATGGAGAACAAGAGGGCACTTTCTAAAATTGAAAAGGGATAGATTCCATACAAACATAAGGAAGTTCTTCTTCACCCAGAGAGTGGTGGAAAACTGGAACGCTCTTCCGGAGGCTGTTACAGGGGAAAACACCCTTCAGGGATTCAAGACAAAGTTAGACAAGTTCCTGCTGAACCAGAAAGTATGCAGGTAAGGCTAGACTCAATCAGGGCACTGGTCTTTGACCTATGGGCCGCCTGGGAGCAGACTGTTGGGCACGATGGACCACTGGTCTGACCCAGCAGTGGCAATTCTTATGTTCTTATATTTAGCAGACTGAATAAAAACTCATGAGGCTGCCTGTTTACTAAGGTGAATATTGTATTGGTAGCGAAGACTTAGAAGCTTCTTTAGTGTTATGCAATCTAGAGGATTAAATTGGTATATTAATTCTAATTTTTTTTATTACAGATTCACAGTCCCTAGTTTCTTGCTTAGCACACTTCCGAAGATGTGCAGAAAAGGATAAGATTACTCCTCTTATACAGTGGTACCTTGGTTTACGAGTGCACCGGTTTGCGAGTGTTTTGCAAGACGAACAAAACATTTGCAAAATCGGCACCTCGGAAACCGAGCGTGGCTCGATTTATGAGCAAACCCCTCCTACGATCCGGCACCCTCCCCCCCGCGATCCGGCACCCACCACGACACGATCCGGCAGCCCCCACGACGCGATCCGGCACCCCCCCCTCCGCCGCTTCTTACCTTCATCTGGGCACCGGCACCGGCACGACCTGTGCTTGGTGCTGGTGCCCGAAGATCGGCTTCCTTTTCTGCTGGGCCTAGGGTCACGGGGATCCCATGGGGACGCCCCCTTAGGTCGCGGGGATCCTGCAGGTTGGATGTACTCGCGAGGCTCGTCTTCTCTCTACCTGCCCTACCGCAGCACACAGCCGATCGTAAGTCTTCCACGATGTCAGCGCTTACGTCGGAGGGAGGGCTTAAGCAAAGCCCTCCCTTCCTCCGACATCAGCGCTAACATCGGGAAGACTTCCGGTCGACTGTGTGCTGCGGTAGGGCAGGTAGGGATAGGCAGTGGCATACCAAGGGGGGGCGGGGAGGGAGGTCCGCCCCGTGTGCAGCCTTAGGAGGGGGGTGCACAGTCGGTCAGGTCCCCTTACCTTTGTGGCGCTTCCCCCGACCGATCGACAACAGGCCCAGTCCGACAAACCTCCCTGCCCTGTAGCCGCAAATCTAAATTACCTTCTTACAGCAGCTTCAATACTCCAGCTGTTGTAAGAAGGTAATTTAGATTCGCGGCTACAGGGCAGGGAGGTTTGTCGGACCGGGCCTGTTCTGTTGTCGGTCGGGCGGGGAAGCGCCACAAAGGTAAGGGGCAGGGAGAGAGAATGGGAGGAAAGATGGAGTGGAGAATGAAAGACGCTTAAGGGAAATGGGTAAAACTGAGGGGGGAGAAGGACTCTGAAAGCACTTGGGAAGACAAAGGGGTGGAGAAGGACGCTAAAAGCACATAGGGAAGATGGGGGGGAGAAGGACGCTGAAAAGACATGGGGAAGATGGGGGGACAAGGATGCTGAAAGGACATGGGGAAGACAGAGGGGGAGAAGGATGCTGAAAGGACATGGGGAAAACAGAGAGGGAGAAGGATGCTGAAAGGACATGGGGAAGACAGAGAGGGAGAAGGATGCTGAAAGGACATGGGGAAGACAGAGGGGGAGAAGGATGCTGAAAGGACATGGGGAAGATGGGGGAAGAAGTACACTGACAGGACATGGGGAAGATAGGGGGAGAAGGACACTGAAAGGAAATGGGGAAGAGAGAGCGGGGAGAAGACGCTGGCAAGGAAGAAGACAGAGATGACAGACTATGGGGAGAGCGAAGGGAAGAAGATGGGTGCCAGACCAATTTGGAAGGGGGGAGAAAGGGAGAGGCACAGTAACAGAGCAAATGGAAGACGCAGAGAGAAGAGAGATAGTGGATGGAAAGAATTGAATGAGAACATTAGGAAAGCAGAAACCAGGCAACAAAGGTAGGAAAAAAATTCTATTTCTTTTTTTTTTTTGCTTCAGGATAAAGTAGTGTCTTAGTTGTGTTGATAAAAATTTATAAACATTAGAGGTTTTGGTAGAAACCCGTTTACAAAGTATGTATTCTTCCCAATTAATATTTCCAAATTAATAAAGTCTTTTTGCTTATTTGTAAATGGGTTTTTACCAGAGCCTTTAATTCAGTAGCATAACTATTTCTGAAGCTTATAGGGACAGGCGGGGACAGAAGGGATTCCTCGCGGGGATGGGTGGGGACGGAGGGGATTCCTCGCGGGGACGGGTGGGGTTCCTCACAGGGACGGGTGGGACTTTGGCGGGGACGGGTGGGATTTCTGTCCCCGCGCAACTCTCTACTCAGTTTTCCTAGCAAGGGAATAATAGGGAGTTAAATTATCCTGTCTGATTCTGGTAGAAATCTCCCTTCTATTTTTATTCCTCTCCGTTGTATCCACTGGGCTGTCTCTCCTAGCAGGAGTTGGAATAGTTTTACCTCTGGCAGTGTCAGAAGTGACATTTCCACCTGAGACAGGCAGTTGCCTGTCAAAATATCACTTTTAAGATATATAGATACATACCGTGTTTCCCCGAAAATAAGACCTACCCCGAAAATAAGCCCTAACATGAGGGAGAATTGTATAGACCTCTATCATATCACCCCTGAGCTGTCTCTTCTCCAAGCTGAAGAGCCCTTGCTGTTTTATCCTTACCTCATAGGGAAGTTATCTCATTCCTTTTATCATTTTTGTGGCCTTCCACTTAGTGCTGAGGGCTGTCCATTCACCACCTATGGGGTAAAGGCCAAGGGGTTAATTCTCTATAGTACGTCTAAACTTAGGCGTGCTTTAGATGTCCACAGTAATTGAATAATTACGGAGTTAAGGGTCTTAATGAGCGTTAATTGAGAGTTAGACGTAGCTTGACGTCAGGTAGAAGTCCAAAAAAGATAGGCTTAGGATAGACGTCGGAAGAAAGCATAGTCGCGTCTATATATGTAGACGTGGGCGTGCCGTGGGCATGACATGGGTGTGGTAATGGGCAGGCACTAGTTAGACGCTACTTAGGCAGCATACCGCGTCTAAATATCGTCTATAATGTAAGCGTAAGAAACGCTGGTCTAACGTGGATTTTGCTTCATTTCAATGTGGTTTCAACTTTCTTAATTCCGGCTCCCCTTTAGACGCGAGTTAGATGTCCTTGGTGCTTTTGCAACAATAATTCCAATAGTGAGTTTGAATAGGTAAATTTCATCTTTTCTCTGTCCTAATAAATTTAATGACACCATATCAATAGAATACATTATATTGCATGGATAACAAACTACATTTCTGCACAAACAATAATATAATTTACACATTGCACCACCTTTTTGGCTTTCCTGTTTTTAAAAAAACCCTTTTTTTCTCACCAAACAGCACTGCAATCGGCTCTTTTTTGAAAGCAAAGAACAGTAAACACATATCATTATTGCACACATTACTTCATTTCTCAGCACTTAAAAAGAGAATAAACAGATACACACCTTAACATTCATCTTCCCTCATTGCAAAATGGAGCTCTTCAGCTGCACAAAGCTGACCTCATTGTGACATCATCAATCTGCACCTTCAAGGTAGTATGCCACAATTAAAAGATGTGCTGGGTGTAGAACTCACAACCTCTGGACTAGCACATCATATTTACCCATAGAGCTACATCAGCTTCTACTTAGGGCCATCTCACCACCCTTTCATATCATACTTGACTGATCTGCCTATGTATCATCTCATTAGATATCATGTCACACTCAACTCAAAGAAAGCATTTCTGGCTCACCAGGTTAATGCACCTGGTCCAACCTCTCAAGGTCACTGGTTCAAATCCCGCCATCAGCATACCTCTTTTTCACAGCTTCCTATTACCTCTCAAAATGGTATATATATATATATGGTGGACTTTGCTGTTTTTCATGGTTAGGGTTAGGATGTTATGCTGCAGGAGTGTGTATTTGGGTGGGGGAGGGGGTCTAGGATGACAGAGAACAGGCTGCTGAGAATTGGTGATCATTTTAAGGATCAACTCAAATAAGTTTAAGCAAAGGAATGCCTAAAGATTTGGAAGGTTTTCTGGTAGAAAACAAATATCAAATATGTATTAAGGAATTGCAGCACAAATGACAACGATCATTAAGGGCAAAGAACACCGCTTTTCCGCATGACGCCTAAACGGAATAGATTACTTACAGTCATACATCCATTAGTACAGTGCTTAGAATGAAGATTAGCGTGTGAGCATGGTCTGGGTTGGACATTAGAAAAATGGAGCTTGCGTTCGATCAAAACAGCACTTTTGGACTCTACATCACATGTATTCAACCATACTTGGGAATATGGGTTTGGGGCTCAGTGAAAGCAGTGCTACCACTCTTTTGTCTCAGCCTACTATGAGATTATAGCTAAGCTGCTTTTACCTTAGCAGATCACTAAGGTATGATATGACAAGGGAGCCAGAGACATTGGAGCGAAAGGTACTGTAGCTCAGTGAGTAAAGGCGCTGTACTGATCTTCCGGTGTTTGTGGGTTCAACTCCTGGCCTGTATTTTACTTGTGGCATATCTACCTTCCAGGTGCACCTTGATGATGCTTTCCACTTCTTATAGGAGTTGATTATAGCATTACTATACAACTTTCTGTGTAGCAGAAAAATAAACTTTTCCCCCTTCCATGCTAAGAATTTGAGTTCAACTCATCTTATATTTCTCCTTTTAAACATGGCATACTTTGTTAGTTTTTATAATGGTAAAGTATACATTTCTGAAATCATGAAGAAAAAATATATAAAACAGCAGTGTTTTGTCTCCTAGCAGAATTAACTGCCTATAAGAAGCGGTATAAGCAAATCAAAATTGCTATTGTATGGTTTGTTATCTAGCACCTTCAAGGTATTATGCCACAATTAAAAGATGTGCTGGATGTAGAACTCACAACCTCTGTACGACTAGCACAGGAGTTTAACCCATAGAGCTACAGCAGCTTCTGTGTAGACGGATCTCACCGCCCTTTCATATCATACGTGACTGAGCTGCCTATGTATCATCTCATTAACTATCATGTCACAATAAGCACAAAGAAAGCATTTCTAGCTCACCAGGTTAATGCGCCTGGTCCAACCTCTCAAACTCCCCGGTTCAACTCCCACCTTTGCTCATTTTAATAAGATCCTAGCAGCTTCCTATTAGCTCTTATAACAGGGTCTACATGGTGGACTTTGCCATTTGTAAGGTGCACATTTCCCTTTCCAGGCAAACCTATTTTCAACTTACCATGGCTCGGACATCCTAAGCAGTGATGAGAGGAAACCTTTCCTCTGACAGCAAGATGACATTTGTGGATCGCCTGGTTAATGTGCTCTATTATGCCTTGTCCATCTTCTCAAGCACCCTGGTTCAAATCCCATCCTCACCTTCACTTTTGTTTCCTTGCATCCTAACAGTTCTCATAAGTGGTGGATGAGATACTTTCATTTGCTCCCAACTACAAGCCATTCTAGTAGGAATGTGTTTCTTTTGATGCAATATAGGCATTGGCCAACAGCTATGAGTTAAATCAAACATCAGAGGGCTTGGACAGGTGTTGAAGGATGATACATGTGGTGAGATGGATCTTACACACATTAGTATTGGTAAATGATGTTTGGCTTGACATTTAGGGGGGGGAAGTTGGGGTGGGGGAGGGTGTTGAGCATGAGAGAGAACAGGTTGCATTAAAAATTAGACAATGGAGGCAGATAATAAAAGCTGAAGCAAAATATATTGAAGTAAAGGCATGGCTAAAAAGTTACCAGTTTTCCTGCCTGAAACAGTAATATAAACTATTTGCAAACCTTATTCAAGACTTGAACCCCTGATGTATGGAAGATAAAAGCAGTGCTTTAAGGCATAGAGCTATAGAGAGAACTTTGTTTAGGACATAGAGTTGCAAGGTGCAGCCAGATTTTCAAGATATTTATAGAACATCGGACAACCAATGAGGTGTGGTGGGCGTGGTTAAGTGAGTAAAAGAAGGTCCAGGTGAGCAGAGTTTCCTTTCTATTCTGTCCTATCGCTTATGCAGACGTTTGAGACTTTACTCTGTCTTAGTCTTTTAAATTTGCTTTCCTATCTCTGCCTCCCACCTCTCTCTATTCCACAGAGCCATTAACAGTTACATGTCATTCTAATATGTTGTTTTATCTTTTCTAGAAGCAGCTTGCTAGCAGCTCAGATAGTAAGTCCAGGTGAGAATGATAATTTGTAAGCTACTTAGGTGTCCCTATGATAGAACCAAAGAAACCAACCAGCAAGAACTGACTTCTTTTTATGGACTTTCATTGTGTGTTATCCTATATAATAAAAGGCTAACTCGCGCATGCGCACTCCTATTTGCGTGTTCCGTGCGCTGTAGGTCTGTGGCAGCAGGAGTGCGCATGTGCGAGTCCCCAGTCTTACTTCTCTCTGACTACAGACCCACAAAGCCACCGCCGCGGCTCCTCTCTCATCTTCCGACGCAACTGCAGCGCATGAGAGGAGCCGCGGGGGCGCCTTTGAAAACGGCTCCCTTGCGGCGCTTTACAGAGAGTCTGACTACGGACCCACAAAGCCACCGCCGCGGCTCCTCTCTCATCTTCCGACGCAACTGCAGCGCATGAGAGGAGCCGCGGGGGCGCCTTTTAAAACGGCTCCCTTCTCTGAGTGCCCAGCCCCTCCTCCTTTTTTTGCGATCCATCGAGCGGCTCCCCAGCCTTCTTCCACCACCTACCGAGCCAGGCCCCGCCTCCCCGGTTCCAACCGACACGGCGCCGCCAGAACCGGACAGCTTCAAATAGGAGGAAATAACATTAGGGCCCGACACTCACAGACCCGCGAGCAGGGTTGCCATGGAAACCCAGCCGCCATAACAAGACGGCAAGACCGGTCCTGGAAGAGAAAGGGAAAGCGAGGCAGAAAATGGGTGAGAACAGGAGAGCAAAACAGTGAGAGGGGGCAAAAGGGGAAGGGGAGGAAGAGTGGAAGAAACCCCGGCCAAAACCAAAAATAAAAACAACCACTGCCACAGAGAGGGAAAGGGACGCTTCCATTTGGGCCAGGGAAGGGTGGGGCTTCTCGGTGGATTAATAGGCTCCAGGGACATGGGAGAAAAGGGGGCTGGAAGCTGAAAGGAAAAAGATGGGAGAAGAGGGCTGGGGGGGGCTAAAAAATGAGTTTGGAGCTGGGGCTGAAAATAGGGGACATGTGAAGGAAGGAGGCTTTAACAGGCTTAAACACTAGAGGGGATCAGGAGTGACATGCACAGCAGGGGCTTAGAGGGCAAGAGAGCTGCAGTTGGAGAGACTGAGGAAGGGAATGTTCAGATAAAGAACAGAGACTGAAGAAGAAATAAAATAAAAAAAAAGAGACACCTACAGGGAAACACAGGATCAGGAGCATACAGAGAAAACAGAAGTTTGAAGGAATCAGGAACATATAC
The DNA here is from genome assembly GCF_902459505.1 of Geotrypetes seraphini. Classification (NCBI taxonomy): domain Eukaryota; kingdom Metazoa; phylum Chordata; class Amphibia; order Gymnophiona; family Dermophiidae; genus Geotrypetes; species Geotrypetes seraphini. The sequence goes on along the minus strand of NC_047086.1, from coordinate 269,224,393 downwards.
AAAAAGGAGAGCAGAGACCCCTGCAAGAAGAGAAAAAGAGCAAAGAGACTGGGGATGAGAAAGAGAGCAGAGATGCTTACAGGGAGAAAAAGCTAAGCAGTAATGTTACAGCTTGAGAGTGCAGACTGAGGAAGAAAGCAGAGACAGTGCTCCACAGGGAAATGGAGGGAGGAAAGAGACAGAAAGAAAAAGACAGACAGACATATATTCTAGCACCCCTTAATGTAACGGGCTTAACAACTAGTTGTTTATAATAGTTCTTCTACCTCTGGTAGCAAAATGGATATGTAAGTAAAATGTATGTGTTCACACATCTGAGAGGGTTTACTAATAGAGCTAAAGTTCATTCTTTGTAGAATCAAATTACAGGCCAGTTTAAATCATTTGAGGAATGGTTCTGTGTACTACCTCATTGATAAGAATAGGTCAGGTGTGTTGTGTGTGTGTGTGGGGGGACACTGCCTTTCAGTGGACATCAAATCAGTGTACATGGTTCAGGTGGAAAACTCCTAATGAGTGCCTAATGGGTTAGGCATCTTTATTATAAAAAGGGGTCAGCTGTAGCTGTTTATATTAATAGGGAGTCCAAAGGTATGTTAGCACTTCTGTTACTACTAGGTGTGTGTTGGAGACTGTGATGTGACATTCTGCCACAACTTCAGTGTTTAATTTTGGAGACATAGGTCTTTGTAACATGTTTCTCTCTATTCTTCATTTTAGGTTGAGTATGCTCATTACCCCAATGTGTTTGCCAGAGACCAGAAGATCAGCTCAGCACACCAACTTGCACCTGGCCAAACAATTGTAGGTGAGAAAGCTATATGGTAACATTTATTTGTTTACTCTACTATTTTTCACTTGACTGTTAGAACTATACCTGAGTTACACCTTTATCTCTCCCTCCTTGGCCGCTGTCTGTATCTTTCTGTCTCCCCCCCCTCCACCCCGAGCAAAGCTATCTGTCCCTAGCACAGTGTGGCCTTGTGTTTTTCCAAGAGGCCAGAGCTCAAGTACCAACAAGTAAAATAGGTGAGAATGATGTCATGCAACCTTTCTTTGCCCTTGTGATTAATTAACTACACTTTTTTTCCCTTCACAGGTATTTAATGAGAGAACTGTACATGGATGAGTGTTAAGCTCTCTTTTACAAAGAGAAATTAACCAATCAACTCTTCATTGTCTCATTCCATCTTCCATGCTGTTTTCCTGGCCTGTCCAATTAAAATCATATACCATTTTTCACCTTGTGCTTATATATGTTTAGATTATAAATATCAGGGCCTATACACCTTTACTAAGTCACCTTGTTAATTTGAAAGGGAATGGCAGGGCCCATTCAGCACTACCTCCAAAGAGAAACCCACACAGGAAACCTATAAACCAATATAAACTTTTTTAATAAAATTATAAAATATATCTAGTAAAACTTTTCAAACAAATAAAACTATATACAAAGGGGAAGAGAGGGTGGGACAGAGAGAGTGGGTGGGTGCCCCCCCCCCCCAAGAGCAGCTTGAGCTACCTCAGGAGGAGTCAGGAGCTATGGAAAAGGCCAGTCATTGAGAGGATGGTGGCTCATGGCTGGACGCATGCCCTCCCTCCTCACCATGCTCCAACCTAGCCAGCCGTTCCCTCAATGACTGGTGCTCCTGGATGAGGGTGATCAGGGCCTCCTCTATCCTCCCCAACCTCTCCAACACAGCCCCTAATCCTGGAACTGTCTGTGTTGGAGAGGTTGAGGGTGCATGAAGGAGGCCGGCCTCCTCATGAGGCTGGTCATGCTGCTCTGGGGGGGAGCCAGAGAGGGAAGGGGATGGGGTGGAATCTAAAAACAGAAGGGGCGGAGAGGAGGGGGAAGAGGTGTGAAGGGGGAAGAGGTGTGACGGGGGAAGGGGTGTGGGATGGGTGGCATCTGGGCAGTGCCCTTGCCCAGGCTTCGCCTTGGGCCTCGGCCCTCTCCTGGGCCTCAGCTTCTTCTGCCTCCCAGGCTTCTGCCAGCTCCCGGGCCTGCTCCTCCTCCCGGGTCTGCGCCTCCGCCTCCGCCACCTCATGGCCGGCTCCTGGACTATCAGGGGGTGTTGCTGCAGCTGCTGCTTCATCTAGACAGGAAAGAAACAGGATACCATCAGGTAGGTGAAGGAAACTTTTGAACATGGCATTCTTTTACTGCTTTCTTTCCTTGTAATATTAATAAAACTGCAAAACATGCACCTCCTAAAAGGAACCTTATACACATTTAGGAGACAGGCAATACCCGGTGACGTCTGCAAGCCCTGCTGCTAGCTCTACTTGTGCCGAAGCAGTACCTATTTGTGAGGTATGAGACAATCTTAAGTCTTGACAACAGACAATGAGCTCTACTAGATTTCTACTATTACACCTTGCCCACATTTGGCTATGAAAAAAGGAGATGTTAAGACAAAGGGTGGGAAATTGCAGTCCTCGACATCTCCTTGTAGACAAGGCTTTCAGGATATGCATGAGAGATTTGCATAGCAAGAAGGCAGTGCAGGCAAATCTCTATCCGTTACATTATCGGGTGCTAGAATATATATGTGTCTGTGTTTGTCTATCTCTTTCCTTAGCCGCTTTCTGTATTTCTGTCTTTATTTTTCTTCAGCTGTCCACCCATTCTCCCTTCCTTTTACCTTCCCTGTGTCCACCACCACCCCTTCACTGCTCCCCTTATCCAGCAGCAGTCCTTCTCCCTTTTGTGTTATCTCCCCCTGTTCAGCAGCACCTCTTTTCTGTCCCACTGTCCAGCAGAGGCCACCCTTCCTTTTTCTTCCCACCCCCCATCTCTTCTCCTGTCCAGCAGCACCCCTTACCTCGCGTCTGCCCTCCAGCCGTCTCAAGCCGACATCCGGGAGACAGGGAGGAGATCCACGTGCGTGCGTGCAGTTAAATTCTAAGCTTCGGTGTGGCCTGCTTCCTGCTCGCCTTGCTGTATTGTACTAAAAAGTACAATACGGCTAGGCGAGCAGGGAGCAGGCCACACCGAACACCAAACAGTAAACAGAACCCTACAGCTCATGGAAAACAGGATCACAGGGTGGAAGTGTGCATGCGCGGATTAGGGTTTTATTATCTTAAGATGATTTAATGAAGAGGTTATGTGTACTGTGCTCACTGTATGGTTTCAAATATTATTACTCACCAGCTTGCGCGGCAAGTTCACGCCGCACCCCCTGGAGAAAAGCCTGCTCCTCCCGTCTCAGGAGCCGGCCACGTTTGCGGAGGTCCTCCATCTACATAATGGAGAAGGAGAGGGGGGAGAGAGAGGATGAGTGTCATATCGCACTGTGACCTAACACTCTTATTTATGTCTTGACCTCTATAACACAGAAAAATGGGTGACATATTTTGCTGGCCTTCAGTGATAATACATGGAGCACACATGGATGATAGCAGGCCACAATGCTGCGTCCTGGACTATAGGAAGCAACATGAGTAAATTTAGGTTTGTACACCATTATGGCATTAGTTTAAATAAATGCATTCAGGCTTCTTCTCTTATCCTGGTGTGCCAATAAAATGGGTTGGCTAGGATGAGAAGCAGCAGCACACTTCAATAAGTTTATACTATATATGAGCTGTATGGAATCACTTACATGTGGCACAAAGATTAAAAAGTGCTCTTTATGAATGACCATGATTAAGAACTGGAGGTTGTAAGTTCACATCCCATTCTGCCACCTTTGGGGGGGGGGTTTAAAAAGAAAGCAATATTCTGTACTGATTTATGTAAAGAAAATATATTTACTTTATTCTTTGATCACTTGAATATGAATACTTACATTCCTGGGATAGGAAGCCAATCTGTTGTACCTCCAGGTGAGGCGCTCCCAGGAGGCACAATATTGCAGGAAAGTCCTCCTGCGGCCTGGCACTTTAAAAAAATGATGTTCCTTGGGTAGGAAGAGACTTTCTAGGATCTTCGAGTCTTCAGAGGAGAAGTTGGGGCTCCTTCTGGCTGCCATAACTGCAAAATCAATTGCGTTGTAAAAATCGGCGATTCTGTGACGTCACAATGCTGAAACGGCATGACGTCACTCAACGCCGCATGGGAGTACTTATAGGCCCACAAAACGCTAAGGATGCCGTTTTTCCGCATACGATGCCTATGTGGGACTAAGTAAGATTTAACAACGCCTATGCGTCAGACATTAATTAGACGTGTATAGCATATAGAGGGCTGTAAAACAGCTAAATTTTGTCCCCTTTACACTCCTGTGCGTTCGTGCTTCTGGTGCTTGATCTGTGATATTTTCATCAGCATTGTGCATCAGATACATTCATTTGCTCTCAGCTACAGTGGTGTAAAAGGTGCTGTAGCTCAGTGAGTAAAAGCGCTGTATTGATCATCTGGAGGTTGTGAGTTCAACTCCCAGCATGTCTTTTACTTGTGGCATATCTACCTTCCAGGTGCACCTTGATGATGCTTTCCACCTCTTATAGAAGTTGATTATAACATTACTGTGTAGCATGAAACTAAACTTCCATGCTGATAATTTGAGTTCAACTCATCTTATATATCTCCTTTTAAACATGGCATATGAAATCATGAAGAAAATATATATGAAACAACAGTGTTTTGACTCTTAGCAGAACTCATTGTGAGATCATCAAGCCGCACCTTCAAGGTAGTATGCTACAATTAAAAAGATGTGCTGGGTGTAGAACTCACAACCTCTGTATGACTAGCACAGGCTCCTAGCCCATAGAGCTACACCAGCTTCTATTGAGATGCATCTCACTGCCCTTTCATATCATACTTGACTGAGCTGCCTATGTATCATCTCATTAGCTATCATGTCACACTCAGCTCAAAGAAAGCATTTCTGGTTACCAGGTTAATGCGCCTGGTCCAACCTCTCAAGGTCACCGGTTCAACTCCCACTCTCACCATCTCTCTTTTTCACTGCTACCTATTAGCTCTCAAAGGAGTATATACATATATGGTGGACTTTGCTGTTTTCAGGGTTAGGGTTAGGGTTAGGGCTCAGTAGCTCAGTAAGTAAAAGCGCTGTACCAATCATCCGGAGGTTGTGAGTTCAACTCCCGGCTTGTCTTTTACTTGTGGCATATCTACCTTCCAGAAGCACCTTGATTATAACATTAGGGTTTTATGCTGCAGGAGTGTGTGTTGGGGTGTTGCAGGGGGTGTCTAGGATGACAGAGAACAGGCTGCTGAGAATTGTTTTACTTTTGCTTCTGTTCATTCTAGTTGTTATTCTCATGGAGCCCACCTTCCCGCACAGCATGGATGGCGGCAGTGCCAGCAATGCCAGGAGCGTGCCAGGTCCAGGGCGACTTGAGGTGGGTTGAGGCAGCCGGTGTCGGTGCAGACAGCCTCAGAAAGAATCCCTCGAGGTGGATGTTTGCCGCCGCAGCTGTGGGTGGCTGCAGACCATAGTGCCTGCTGGCTGCGGCAAGCCACGGCGGCAGTTGGCTGTGGCCTGGCTGGAGGAGGACGAGGAGGACCTGCAAGAGCTACACTGAGGTAGGAGGTGAGGAGAGAGAGACAGATGGGAGGATGAGGGAAAGGGGGGTAGGAGAAACACTGCAGCCCTTCTTCCTTTGTTTTATCTCCCCCTGACAAAAAAGGCCAAAAGAAAGGGTCAAAAATGGAAATCTTAGGTTTAGTATTCCTCCACTTTCCTCCCCCACACCCAAAACAGAAGCCTCTCCCCAAAGTGTTATGAAGTGGCCACTTATTTTCATGCTGATATTTTAAGGCAGAAATGGGTACGCCTGTCAGCCTTGCATACCTTTCTACACCAAGCAAGTGACGGCTCTTACCCAACGGCAAAAGCAGCAGACGTCTAGGCTAAAAGAAGCCCTCGCCGGGTTCTAGAATTATATGTCTGTCTCTCTCCCTGACTGCTAGTCCTTTTGATATTGGGAAACAGTGGTCAGATAGGTGTTCCACTAAATCCACACAATTCTCCACCTGCTCAACTGTCCTGCCAATCTCACTCAATTCTTGCCAAATCTCTATCACAGCAGCCTCAAATCCATATGTACCTCTTTCATTTCAGAGTTTAGGGCACGGAATCAGAAATTGAAATCCTTTGTAATGACCTCATCATCACTGAACACGCGGGGCAAATCATTGTCCTCTTCAGAGTCGGACTGCCTCGATGTCATTTTGTCAGGCCACTCAATTTCTCTCCCAGCGTCCTCCTGTCACTTGCATTTTCAACAACGCATTTGAATTTCTCAAGACGGAACCTTAGTGAGCCGGGCGAGGAAGGTCACCGCAGCCTCGTGCCTCAGATGAAAAGGTTCATTTTTTAGGGACCGTGTAAGCTGATAAGGGACAGTTTTCAGCGGCTCGGAGCCCTCCTCCCGGCTGGGCAGAAGGAGGAGGCTTTGGCGGTGGTGGTTTTGGTGGTGAGTGAGGGTGGGAGGGGGGAGTCGCCGGCTGTGCTGTGTGTCTACGAGTTGCCTGGCTGCCACATCTGCACTCCTGCTGGCCACAGACCTACTGATCACAGATCAGAGATCACAGAGGCATGCAGGTAAGTGCGCATGCGCAGCTAGGGTTTTATTATATAGGATATAGACCTATCGCATCTCATTTTCATCTCAAACACATTATCAATACTATACACAATACATTACAAAGTTGAGCTTGGGTTTGATAAAATAAACAGCATAATTTGACTCTGTATTACATTTATTGAACCATACTTAAGAATATGGGTTTTGCATCCATGACAGCAATGGTTTACACCATTGAGCTACCAGTCTTTTGCCTCAACTGATTGTGAGATGATAGCTAAGTAGATTATACCTTAGCACATCACTAAGGTATGCTATGACAGGGGAGCCAGAGACACTGGAGTAAAAGGTGCTGTAGCTCAGTGAGTAAAAGTGCTGTATTGATCATCCGGAGGTTGTGAGTTCAACTTCCGGCTTGCCTTTTACTTGTGGCATATCTACCTTCCAGGTGCACCTTGATGATGTCACAATGAGGTCAGCATTGTGCTGCTGGCTACTTCCTATTCCTATGAACTAGAAGCCACATTCAGATCTGATCTGTGTTTTGATTCTGTTTCTAAGTTGGGCCAGTGTAAGTTATGGGATTTACCTTTGTTCTGAAGAATGAGCTGATTGTAGCAATGTTTTAAGCAACAAAACAACAAAAAAGCAACCAGAGGTCCAACTTCGTCTGCAGTGAAAAAACAGACCAGAGCAAACAAACCAAAACTGCAGACTTGTACACGGTGCAGGCAAATTTTATTTTGACAAATAAATCTTAACTAAAAACCTTTTACCAGACGGGGGACCCAACACGGTCCGTGTTTCGGACAACCTTCATCAGGGGTCCATGGTAATAAAGGTAAAAAGAAAAATATCACAAAAAGAAGCCTGGAAAAATAGCTTAGTTTGCCGGCTTTCTTTTTCGGCGACCGGAACGCTTTCAAAAGAGCCGCGCACGCGCGGCTGCTCAGTATTCAAAAGAAAGCCGGCAAACTAAGCTATTTTTCCAGGCTTCTTTTTGTGATATTTTTCTTTTTACCTTTATTACCATGGAGGTGAGTATGACATTACTGTACAGCTTTCTGTGTAGCATACATCTACAGTTTCCCACCTTCCATACTGATAATGTAAGTTCAACACCCACTCGGTATGTTTCATCTTCTAGTTCTCCTTTCAAACATAACATATTTTTTTACTTTGTATTAATGGTAAACTCTACAATTCTGATATCATAGCGGAAAAAGATACAACACAGCAGTGTTCTCTGTCTGCCAATCCCTACCTCACAGATATTCCCAGATCAACTCCCACTAAAACTAATATATTACAGAAAATATATAGTTTACAAAATGGTATACTGTGTTTTGATTATCCTTTTCATCATCCTATAGTTTGGGTTAATTATGTGAAAGCTTACAATGCTGAATGACTTATAATAAATCAGTAAAGAGTACTTCTTTATATATACTTATATTAAAAAACATCATACAGACGTCTATCTGGCATCTAAGCACGGCCATTTGGAGACGTTTAGATGACGTTTCAGAAAGCCGCGTCTATCCTGCGCTCAGCGTTTGTACAGACGTCTACCAGACGCCTAAGTACCGTTGATTGACACTTGCGCGTTCTGGACGTCTAAAGCACGCCTAAGTTTAGACGTACTATAGAGAATTTACCCCCAAGTGTCTATTCACCACCTACCAGGATATAGGTCAAGTGTCCATTCACCACCTACCGAGGATATAGACCAAGTGTCCAAGTTAACCTGAGCCCAGCGGCTCCAGTCTTAATATAAGCCCTACCCCAAAAGAAAGCTCTAGTCCCGGGATTCGCCGGCAGCAACTCTTCAACTCATCCCTGCTGCACAGCCGAACCCCCGTTGACCCTCCATCCTTCCTTCCCATCCGAACCCCGCAGACCGTGAGCAAGCCCTACATACCTTCATCCAAAGAAGCGTCGGGCTGTCAGCACTCTAAACAGGCTGCTTCGGCCTTCTCCGCTGGGGAATTCACTCTGCCATGTTACTGATGATGTCATCAGTAACTCGGCAGAGGGAATTCCTCGGCGGATAGAAGCTGAATAGAATAGGATAGAAGCTGCGCAAGGGATGGGAGGGAGGGAAGGATAGAAGCTGGGCAAGGGTTTTGCTGCACAGGGGGATGGGAGGGAAGGATAGAAGCTGGGCAAGGATTCTGCACACGGGGATGGGAGAGAGGGGAGGAAAGATGCTGCACATGTGGGGGAGAGAAATGAAAGAGGAAGAACTGGGGTGAAGGAGAGGAAGGGAAAGATGATCATGTAGATACCTCAAAAATAAGACAGTGTCATATTAGTTTTGGGCCAAAAAAATGCACTAGGTCTTATTTTCAGGGGAAACAAGATATATAGATCTATCTATCTATCTATCTATCTATCTATATATATATGTGTATATCTATCTATCTAGCTATATATATACATACATACACACACCACTTAGATCATGCCCCCGTATTTTTTGAAAGAGTAAACAAGTGATTCATATCTACCCTTTCAACACAACTTAGTATTTTACACTTCTCCCTCCCTATTCGCGGTTTCGATATTCGTGATTTCAATTATTCATGATTTTTTTCCCCAGGCCCTCCCCCCTGAGAATCGCTCGTTGGCAGCCCACATCAGAAAAAAATGGCCCCGGGACTTAGATCGGGGCAAGGAGGGAGGTGATCGGAGGAGGAAGGGGGCAATTGGAAGTGGAGGGGGGTGATTGGAGGCAAAGGAAACAAGCAGCCGTCCCAGGAGCAAGGACCTTACTTGGTGGTCTAGCAATGACCCAGGGCAGGAACAATCTTAAGAACATAAGAATTGCCGTTGCTGGGTCAGACCAGTGGTCCATCATGCCCAGGAGTCCGCTCACGCGGCAGCCCTCTGGTGAAAGACAAGCACCCTTGTTGAGACTAGCCCTACCAGCGTACGTTCTTGTTCAACAGGAACTTGTCTAACTTTGTCTTGAATCCCTGGAAGGTGTTCTCCCCTATGATAGACTCCGGAAGAGCGTTCCAGTTTTCTACCACTCTCTGAGTGAAGAAGAACTTCCTTACATTTGTATAGAATCTATCCCCTTTCAACTATAGAGAGTGCCCTCTCGTTCCCCCTACCTTGAAGAGGGTGAACAACCTGTCCTTATCTACTAAGTCTATCCCCTTCATTATCTTGAATGTTTCGATCCTGTTCGAGGGAGAAGAGGCCCTGTTTCTCTAATCTTTCGCTGTACGTCAGCTCCTCCAGCCCCTTAACCATCTTAGTCCCTCTTCTCTGGACCCTGTTGTAGTCTCATGAGACCACGAGAACTCACAGCACGGCTCTACATGGGGCAGGAGCATGGGGTAGGAAGATCGCTCCTGCACCGCATCACCGCTAGACCATCAGGTAAGATCTGGGGGTGGGTCAGAGCCAGCCCAAAAGTTATTCGTGAATTTTCCCTATTCGCGGGCCGGCTCTGCCCCTAACCCTCGCGAATAGGGAGGAAGAATTGTATAGACCTCTATCATATCACCCCTGAGCTATCTCTTCTCCAAGCTGAAGAGCCCTTGCTGTTTTAGCCTTACCTCATAGGGAAGTCATCTCATTCCTTTTATCATTTTTGTGGCCTTCCACTTAGTGCTGAGGGCTGACTGTCCATTCACCACCTATGGGGTAAAGGCCAAGTGTCTATTCACCACCTATCAGGGTATAGGTCAAGTGTCCATTCACCACCTACCGAGGATATAGACCAAGTGTCCTAGTTAACTGGAGCCCAGAGGCTCAGAGAAGGTTTCAGGTTTACCAAGGGTTAGGCACGCATTCCTCCCCTCAAGAGTCACCCTAGAGCTCTTGTGTCTAAGAACTCAAACTATGTTCCTTTCTGTTGGAAGTCCATTAATCACCCCCCTTTCAGTTCAGGGTGAGGTCCCTCTTGACCCCCCCCCTCAAAATGTCCCCTAAGGATTGAGGGGGTCCAAGCTAAAACTCCCCTCTCTATCAGAAGTGCAGTGGGAGGCTTTAGGAGTCTCTTTTCTTTATAAATTACCCATTTTCTCTGCAATTCACTTCGTATGCAAATTAGTTATTCAAGTCCAATGCCAAGGTCATTCAATCTGTACTATTGGGCAACACAATACTCCAGAGCAATAAGGGTAGCTGGTTCCTAACACCACCACCTAGTCTTTCACTATGACTAGAACTACCCCATTAGGAACTAGGTGGACTCGGCTATTCACTGTTTAACCCTGGTTACCTATTGCCGGTGGGTACTCTTGAGGAGGGGTAGACTCTTGTGTTGCCTTCTCTCAAGAAAGTACTCTCTCACGTGATGGAACATACACCCTATCACATTGATGAACTCCTTGCAACAAGGCCTCATGCTTCTCTAGGTCTGTGGTGATGCTAGTAGCAAAGTCAGTTATCAATTTAACACCTCGTTCAGCTGTCATTAACCACCTTCACTATGCTGACAAACTGTTGAGCAGTATGGAAGTTTGGATCCTCAGACCACCTGTCCACTGGCTTTGCCATTCATTGTTAATACCAAGAGCATGAAACAGGAAATGTGATTCAAGTCCAACCAAGTCTCCCAGTGATGTGTTTCAGTTTACCTGCTTGAAAACCGGCTTGCCCGAACAAAACTATTCAGGCACTGGTATGTTTAACAGCTCTGAAGAAATATCCTGTTTGACACAGTCAGTGATTAAAGCATGTTTGATTTCTATATGACATTGTAACCCAGAAATTCTTTCACATATGTCTAATGTCAGATTTACTTATATTTACATGTTAATCTACATCCATAGGGAAAAAATGGATTTTGGTGGTGCTTATATTCATTGGCTTTGAGCAACCTATGGACGGGCTTAAAAATTGTGATCAAGCACATACAAATTTATAGAAAAAATTTCAATTAGTAAAGTTTCTCCAACTTTAGGTTTTTCTGGACAGCCTTACTGGAGGTCCTACAGTCAGAAATGATAAAACATAAGAATCGCTGTTGCTGGGTTAGACCAGTGGTCCATCGTGCACACGCGGTGGCCCTTGGTTTAAAGACCAGTGCCCTAACCGAGCCTAGTTTTACCTGCGTACTTTCTGGTTCAGCAGGAACTTGTCTAACTTTATCTTGAATCCCTGGGGGGTGTTTTATCCTATGACAGCCTACGAAAGAGCATTCCAGTTTTCCACCACTCTCTGGGTGAAGAAGAACTTCCTTACTTTTGTACGAAATTTATCCCCTTTTAACTTTAGAGGGTGCACTCTTATTCTCGCTACATTAGAGAGGGTAAACAACCTGTCTCTATCAACTAAGTCTATTCCCTTCATTATCTTGAATGTTTCGATCATGTCGCCTCTCAGTCTCCTGCCTGTTACGGGTGCTTTCTCAAAATGGTCTCCACGACCTCACACAGCTGTCTCATGAGTGGGCATGAGATGGCAGAATTGGTTAGGTATGGATATGGCTCAATTTTCCTTCTAAATCTATAGGCCATAGAGGTTATGAATCAGTGCATAGCTGAAATAATGCAAAAAGTGGGCAAGGCCCACTTTTACTCTGAAGGGCTCTTGTATAGACCCAAAGTATTTTCTGACACTCATCTGTAACTATCACCTACTTTTCCTTAAAAGAATGCAAAAAGGGACTCTTGAAGAATCATCTAGAGCAGAATTTTTTTTCTCTTTTTAGAATTTCCTATGCAGGTTGTAGGTTGCTGTAAACTGCCATTTCATTTTCTGGGGTCCTTTTAGCAGCTACTCAGATGTATAAATAAAACTGTTTTAAATCAGTTTCCCTTACATTGTTCCATAGAGCCAGCTTTAAGAAACAAGGCATCCCTGTAAAATGCACAGAAATGTTCTACTGTTCACTGAGGAGGCCAATTTGACCAAACTAGGCTAATTCAAACCTGTTAAAAAATTAGTTGAGAGGAAAATAATAAGTGACTTACCCTAACTCCCATGAACCTGTCCCTGAGAACGATCCAGGAAAGCAAAAACACAAAAGCTTTGTTGCAGCAGAATAATGCTGAGACATCTGTAGCATTTATTTTCTTTATTGCATGTAAATAAAGGTAGTTTGTGAGTGTCCACAGAACACCAAATGGTGCAGCCTTCGTGAAAAACACCTTCGCTGTTAAGCCATTGTCGCCAAAAAATCGGCAGCACTCCCTAAAATAAGGAAACACAAGAAACACACAGCTATAATAATGATTATTATTATTCATCTAGTACAGGGGTCGGCAACCTGTGGCTCTTTCATTATGTGGCTACATCTCTTCTCTTAGTTCAACGGGTTAATGACAGGAATTCCTACAGCTGCCTGGTGCTAACCCATAAGCCTCTCCTCTGCCGTGTCCCGCCTCTATCAAAACTTAATTTCTGCCTAGGCAGGATGCGACAGAGGAGAGGCTTCTGGGTTAGCAGCAGGCAGCTGTAGAAATCGCTGTTGACCCGTTGAAGCAAGAAAGTGCATAATATTTGTGAGTGGGGTTGAGGGGAAAGGAAATATGTTGCAGGAGTGATGAGTGGTGAGAAATGGACATAAAGGTGGTGGGGAAGGAGATATGGTGCATGGGGAGAGAGGGAGAAATGGACATGAAACAACTTTGTGCGGAAATACAGTGTCAAAAGTCTCAAATTGGTTTTCTTTATTTTCTGTAAGTATTTAAAGCTTTGTTTTTGTTTTAAATGCATATATACCCATTGTGACAACCCGTGGTCTCTGATGAGCGCAGCAGACCACCTGGGTTGTGACAAAATACTGGCCCGGTGTGTCCCCTTTAACTTTGGGTACCTTTCAGACCTGGCAACAGCTATGCTGTGGTTTAAACCCCAATATATTGGGCAAGGATTTCCCTTTCCAGCAAGCAAGAAGGAAACTTCCACCAAAGGTTCAAATTCTTAACAGATATATTATTCTTGGCCATTGGCCAGGCTTCATGTTTGGGTTCAAAGTGCCCTATTTCTCATATAACAATTCAACAGTTTCAAAAGTAACAAAAGCAAAGAATTTCAGCAATTCACAAAAAAATACAGCTTTTCCTCTACCATCTGGCCAACAGCAACCTCAGCTGTTACAATTAGGTAAACTCCAAAAATCTTAGCTTCCTGGCCAGCACTATGCCAGGTATACACACTGGATACAGAGGTACAGTATAGCAATACTTTCAGGCATGTTCTTAAGATAGCTAGTAGTAATGCTTACTTTATCAAGGTATCTTGCCTCTGGTAACAAAGGCTTAGGCTTAACAAGGTAACGTATTTTTTGCTCCATAAGACACACTTTTTTCCCCCAAAAAGTGGGTGGGAATAAGGGTGCATCTTATAGAGTGAATATACCCAGCCACAGAGAGAATTACACCCTCCTGGATCCCTGGACCCTGCCCCATGCGCCACAGCTCTGCCTGTCTGGTTGAATGAGTGAGGAGGCCAAGATGGTGGATGGGATGGTGGTGCTGAGCCCTCGCCACTGACCTCACTTTCCGTCTTTGAAGAGCTTAGAGGAGAGTGCGGGAACATCCACAACCGTTGGTCTCTACCAATAACTTCCGGGGCAGCAGACCGGGACCGCTGCAGTCCTGCTGCTCGGGAAGGAGGCGGAGCCCGAGGATGAAGAGCCGCCAGCGCCTGCAGCCGCAACTGCCGGCCTCTACCCATAACTTTCTTGGCAGTGGACCAGGACCGCGGCTGTCCCGCTGCTCGGGGAGGAGGCGGAGCCTGAGGAGGAAGAGACGCCAGCGCCTGTAGCTAATAGAGTCCCCAGCCAAAGCAGCATACCAACGCTAGAGCCCAAAGCAGACTTGGGCTAAGTCTGCAGCAGCTACACATATCAACTTTTAAAGTGGATGGATCATTGTCATTTTTCCCAAGGTAGGGCAGCGTTTGTTTTAACTTAATTTTCGTTGTTTTTAGATTCAGCCTTGTTGTATTGCCCTAGTTTGTCATTTCTTGCTGTGCTATATTTATTTTTTTGTGGCTATAAATCTGGTTTATTCATCTGTTGTCTGGTTTTTATCAGGTTTCACATCTTGAGGTAGGGAAACATTTGTTTTAACTTAATTTTCAGTGTATTTAGTTTTTAGTTTGTTCTCAACTGGACTTTGTATTGCCCTGGTTAGGGTTAGGGTTAGGGTGTGCAATGCTGTATTTTGCTGCTATAAAACTAGTTTATTCATCGTCTGTTTTTTTTTATCAGGTTTCACATCTTGTGATCATAAATTGCTTTTGGACTTCAAGGATTTTTTTCCACAAATGCCAAAATTGGTCTATCATGTCTTGGTATGTAACCCATACCTTCTTGTGTTCTCCCATCAACTTTATGCACTCTTCTTTCACTCATTAAGTTTTCATTCACCATTCATATACTTAGTTTCTCTTATCACGTACACATTCGCATGTTAAAATATTCCTGCGAGCTTTGCTGCATTGAGATGTACTAAATTATGACATAGCCACAGATATAGGGGAGAGCAGTCGTGGTATGTCATATATACATAAACTTTTTAAAATTTATGTTTTTTATATTGTAAACTGAATTGCAAATAATTGCAGGATGCAGAGCTTGGCAAGGAGTGTGGAGTTGGGTGCAGAGCCTGGCAGGGAGTAAGAGCCTGGTATATATTAGTACACAGTTCTTCAACTGCCGGTCCGTGGACCGGTGCCGGTCTGCAAAAAAATCTTGCCGGTCCGCAAAGGTGCCGGCGTCAGCTGACGTGCAACTTCCTGTTGCCGTTACTACGCCCGCACTCCTGCCTTCCACCATGGACTCCTGCCGCGTATGTCTCCACACCCCCAGACAAGCAGCAGCAGCTCTGTGTACTTTTAACTTCGGCACACAGCTGCCCCTATGCAGTATTTTAGCGCGGTTTCATGAGGCAGCCTCGGGGCCTTTGGTAGGCCAGCCAACATCGCATCATCGAAGCAGGCCAGCCTACCAAAGGCCCAGAGGCTGCCTCATGAAACCGCGGCTAAAATACTGCTTAGGGGCAGCTGTGTGCCGAAGTTAAAAGCACACAGAGCTGCCGCTAGCCTACATAGAGGAAACATTTGCTGGAGAGAGAAGGAGGGAAGGGAGAAGGGGTACTCCTGAACAAGGGAAGGGAAGGGGCTATTGCTGAAGGGGAGAAGGGAAAGGGAAGGGACGAGAATTACTGTTGGATAAGGGTTGGAGGAAAGGGAGAAGGGGTACTCCTGGACAAGGGAGGGGAAGGGGCTACTGCTGACAGGGGAGAATGGAAAGGGAAGGGACGAGAGTAACTGTTGGATAAGAGGATGAGGAAAGGGAGAAGGGGGTACTCCTGGACAAGGGAGGGAAGGGGTTACTGCTGACAGGGGAGAAGAGGAAGGGACGAGAATTACTGTTGGATAAGGGGAGGAAGAAAGGGAAAAGGTACTGCTGGACAGGGGAGGAAGAACATTGGAAGGAAACAGCTGGCAGGGAGATTAGAGGAGGGGAAGGAGTCAGGATGGAATGGAGAGATCAGATGAGGGAAAGGGGAGAGACAGAGGAATGACAAAGTAGAGAGAGATTGATGCTGGGAAGGGGGGTCAGATGAAAAATAAGGAAAGAGGGACAAAGATGCTAGATCTGGTGTAGGAGAGAGGGACATAGAAAGAACGCAGATACCATATGGGAGGGGGAGGGGTAGAGGGCAGACAGTTGATGGAAGAGGCAGATGCTGGATTGAAGACACAGAGGGAAGATGCTGGATGGAAGAGAGTGAAAAGACGATGAAAGCAGAAACCAGAGATGACAAAAGGGAGAAAAATATAATTTTATTTCTATCTTGTGATTAGAATATATCACATTTAAAATATGTATCCTGACATGGATAACCTGGACATACAGGTGATTCAACTGGACATACTGGCTCACTTGTGTATGCTGGACCCTACAGACCTATATTTTACATTACATTACATTAGGGACTTCTATTCCGCCTGTGCCTTGCGGTTCTAGGCGGATTACATTTTAGAAGATATCTGGGTAGATCCAGTAGAGTTACATTTCGGATAGGAGTATATTACAGTAATAGTAAGGAGTTATGATACCTCAAGTTCACAGAAGATAATACTTATCACAGAAGGTATTACATATAACAGAAGATAATGCATTTTGTAGAGGTAATACATGTCAACTTGATCGTTTAAATCGGGTGTAATGTAGAAGAGTTACAGTACATTCTTGGTCATAGACAAAGAGATAGTTTAGATGGGTGTTTCCGAAGTCGTTGGTTGGGAACTCATTGGTTAGAATGATGGGAGGTATTTTTTGAACAGTAGTGTTTTTATTTCTTTGCGGAACTCTTTTATGTCTGTTGTTTTGGTCAGTAATTTTGAGATGTCAGAGTCTATTTTAGCTGCCTGTGTCCCCAGGAGGTTGTCGTAGAGTTTCTTACGACATGTACCGTTGAGTGGTGGATAGGTGAAAAGGTTCTGTGTTCTCCTTTTTCTTGGTGGGTGGTAGTGATGAAAACGGTTAGGTAACTGGGTGCCGTGCCATGGGTTACTTTGAAAATGAGACAGTAGAGTTTGAATTGTGTTCTTGCTTTTATTGGTAGCCAGTGAGATTCTAGGTATGCATTGGTTATGTGGTCGTGTTTGCTGAGTGAGTATATGAGTCTGAGGGCTGTGTTCTGGATGGTCTGTAGTTTTTTTATTGTGTTGGTCGGGCAAGGTAAGTAGAGGCTGTTGCAATAGTCGACAATACTTAGCACAAGGGATTGGACAATGATCCTGAATTGGTCTTTGTTAAAGAATTTTCTGATTTTTCTTAAATTTCACATTGTGAAGAATGCTTTTTAGGTGATTTTTTGGATTTGTGTTTGCATTGTGCAGCATCTATCTAAATGTATTCCTAGGATTTTGAGGGAGTTCTGTATAGGGTACTTGATTGAGTTTACTTCCAGTTCTGTTAGGGATGGTTTTTTGTCCTTCTCTAGTAATAAGAATTTGGTTTTGTCGGAGTTCAGCTTCAACTTGTGATCTGTCATCCATTTTTCCACTGTTTCTAATGTAGTTTTCAGGCGTTCTGTGGAGATTGGGTTGTGTATGTCGAATGGAAGGAGGATGGTTATGTCATCTGCGTAGCTGAGAGAAGTAATATTTTGGTCGTCTAGGGTGGTGCCTAGGGAGGATATGAATAGGTTGAAAAGTGTGGGGGAGAGGGGAGAGCCTTGTGGTACTCCACATGGATTGGACCATGGTTCAGATAGAATGTTTTTAGATTTGACTCTGTATGTTCTAGTTTTAAGGAAGCCTTGGAACCAGTTATGAACTTTACCTGAAATTCCTATTGCGTCTAGTTTTTGGAGAAGTATGGAGTGGTCCACTAGATCGAATGCAGCTGAGAAATCAAATTGGATGATTAGCAGTCTGTTTCCTTGGCTGAGGTGACTTCGAGCTATGTCTAGTAGAGATACCAGGAGAGTTTCTGTACTGTAGTTGGTTCTGAATCCGGATTGGGATGGATGTAAGATGTTGTGGGCTTCAAGGTAGGTGGACATTTGTTGTGCAACTAGTCCTTCTATTATTTTGACGTATGTTGGGATAGAAGCGATTGGTCTGTAATTTGATGGATTATTTGTTAGACCTTTGGGATCCTTCAGTATAGGCGTGATTATAATTTCTCCGAGGTCTGGTGGGAACTGGCCTTCCCTGAGTGTGGTTTGCAGCCATAATGTGTAGCTAGCTTTGAAGTTGGTGGAAGCTGTTGCTAGTAGGTATGGTGGGCAGTTATTCAGATCACATGATGATTTGCAATATTTTTTGTATAGCCTGTCCAGTTCAGTCCACTGGGTTGTAGGGAAGTCGGTCCAGAATCTGTCTGCTGATATTGCTTCATCTGTTATGGGTTTTATTAGAGTCTTGTCTGTGTTGTTTTGTGAGTTGTTGAATGTTGTTCTAATTGAGATGATTTTATTTTTGAAGTGGTCTGCTAATTGGGAGGCTGTAGGTGTTAGGTTTTCCTGGGTGGCTTGACATGGTTTAGTGTCGGTAAGGTTTCTTACTAGGTTGAACAATTTTTTTGTGTCTGGTTTGTCGGTGCCTATGAGGTTGGAGTAATAGTCTTTGCGTTTTTCCTTCAATTTGATTTTGTATTGCTTGATTTGGGTTTTCCATTCTGTTTTAGTAATTTCTTGTTTCTGTTTTATCCATGCCCTTTCTAGTTGTCTACATTTCCTTTTTAGTTGTAGGAGTTCGGTGTCAAACCATTTATCTGATTGTCTGTGTATTTTGTTTTTTTCTTTTAGTGGTGCTAGTTTGTTCAAGGTCGATTCGCTGAGAGACCGCCAGGTTTTTATGAATTCACTAGGGTTGCTGGAATCTATTGCTGGGTCCACTGCGCTCCAGAATGTGTTCGGTTCGATTTTCTGTCTGGTCATAAAGCTTGTTTTGAGGGGGGTGGGTTTATTTTTGTTGTGTTCCCAGTTGATGGTGAAGTTGTATTTATAGTGGTCCGATCATAGGGTGGGTTGCCAGGTGCCTTTGGTGATTTGGATGTTTTGTGAGTTGAGGTTTGGGGATGAGTATGCTGGTTTGTGTATGCTGGACACTACAGACCTATATATTTTCCCATAGCCAGGCCCAGCCTGTACCTTGCTGTCTGTAAACACCTGCAGCCTTTGCAATGCTAACGTTTTTGTCTCCATTCCCTGCTGGGAGGATATTTCTCCAAGGTTCTGCTGAACTGTTATCAGTGCTGTATGACTTCATATGCCAGGCACCCTGGAAAGCCATAAAACTTTTATAATGAGCAAGGATCCCTGCAGGACGATGTGGGTGTAGCGAGATGAGAGAACTTGGTACCAAAACATTTGCTCCCTGTCTCTGAACCAAGTTATGGGAACCAAGCAGCTGGATTGTTGAAAGGTCACCTTTGCCAACTTTCAGCATACAAGGACACCATCCCGAAGATGCACAGAATTGTAAAACCACTAATTAGCATCTACAGCTCTCAGCGTTGGAGAAAGAAAGTTCACCAAGAGTTCTCTGTTTATGCAAGGCCCCCCCTACTGGGGAGGGGGGGGGTGGAGGTGAGAGAGGCGTGGACTGAGGGGAGGAGTTAAGTATACATTATTTTATGTACCAATAGGGAATTACATAACCAGAATTCGGGGATGTACTTTTTGGAACAAGGGAAGAATTTCTCTGTATAAAAAACACGTGCATTCTAGGTAAAGCCAGAGAGATTCACTTACTTATGCTACGGGGATCTGCTAGCCCTCTGCTAAGCATATGGGTGCAAGTTCTTCTCTCCATTGCATATTCTGAACTGACAATATATTTTTCTGATATGTCTCTGCTGCTGTAATACTGTAAGTTTTTATACTAACAATAAACGAATATTGTCTGTTTTGGAAGATACAATGCCGTCTTGTAGTTATTCCAATGAGGTAAACAAAGCAGCCTTTACTTCACTGCTAGAGCTGATGTTAGACATAACTGGGAGTGCAAAGTCCAGGCAGTGCATCTTTACCTTCCAGCTGGCTTAGGGCTCTCTCTGACCAGGAGGCAATTGCCCTAGTTGCACTCCCCCTAACACCATTCCTGCCATGTGTGACTGTGGTATTCTGTTAGCATGATATTTGTGTAGCATTCTGTAATAATTTGGCTTATTCAGTTTTCTTGATAGTAGAGAGGATATATGTGAAGGGGAGGGGAGACGGGGGTTTTGTTGATCCTTGCCCTGTATTATTTATATTTATAAAATGACAATTGTACAGAATATTGATTCTTTTTATACTTTAATAAAATATGTTTAATATAAAATCATAACTATTTGAGGCTTGTGCGTATGGGATCAGATGGTTAACGGGACCGAGCTCGCGGGGACGGGGCAGCAATGGGATTTTTAAAAATTTCAGTCTTATTAGTTTGCCGGGCCACGAAATAATTATTTTATTTCCGCTGGTCCATAGGTGTAAAAAGGATGAAGAACACTGTATTAATACACAATTTGGTTCAGAACGTTTTTTTCCTTGTTTTTCTCCTCTTAATCTAGGGTGCGTCTTATGGAGCAAAAAATACAGTATCTTGCATGCAGGCAGCTTTTGTCCAAAGAGTTCTCATATAACTGTCTCTGGTTATAAGTGAAGCAAAAGGATTAAATATCAGCTTCTCAATCTTGCAGACCAATAGTTTGTAATCATACAAAGAACATTTCTTAGATGCAGGCTGGCTCAGCATTCAGAACGGCTTCTAAGCACAGCTATTACCCTGCACTGCTGCTAATTAGCTGCCTCTGTTCAAATGTACCTCCGTGCAAAAACCTCAGCAAAATAAAATAGGAAAAAAACCAAACGTTTTTCCTGAGCTAGTTTTGAAAAAAACAAAAACCACCAGCTCAGAAACATTACAGTCCTTAAGCAGAAAAAAACTTCTGCCAGCACAAGGCACTTTCTTCTAGGCAAAATATTCCAAACAAAAACAGTTCAAAATAATGTCCTCCTCAGAGAGTTAATGGCACCGTCCACACACTCACTTTTACAGCAGTTGATTCTCCTGAGTTCCACATTAGATTCTGGTACACTTTCTGCTGTTTCAAAAATAACCCATAAGTTTCAAAGTATTCACCTGTCTCAGTCCTCCAGCCTCTCACAGTCTGGCTGGTATAGCAAATGTCCTCTCTCCTGTTGGGCACTTCCCAGCTTATACTTCCTCTCTCCTTCTCTCTTTGTTCACACCCGTTTCTCTTCCTCCTCTGTCTGACTCCATCACCGGCTTCCATTTTAGGGAGCTCCAAACCACGCCCCCTCTGCAAGGCTGAGGTGGGGGAGGTGAATCAGTTCTCTAGAGAACTGCTACGTCTGACAGGAGTCAGATTTCCCTGCTCCTTTTTTAAAAGAACAGCAAGCATTTCAGGGGAAAATCTCCTGCCAGGATTTAAAGGCTCTATACAAGAGTGCAAGCTTTCCTGCAAGACTTTCCCTGTCTCATCCTGGCTATTCCAGAGTTAGTTATCGCCTGCAAGTTCCAGGGAACTGACCTGCAAACAAAAAATGGCAGGAGGGATGCCCAATTTCTCCTGCCACAGGAGGCCCCAGAGCACCAGGCGCCCCCTGAACCTTCCCTTACCCTCTCCCCTTCACCCCTCAAAAAAGGCAGCAGGAGGGTTGCCCACTCCTTCCTGCCACCGGATGCTCCTATGAACACCCCCACCCCGTATCTGTTGGCAGGAAGCAGTGGGCTTTCCTCCTGCTGATTTTTGCTACCGAAGGGGGTCTCCCGGTGCCGGTACATGGATTTTTTTTAAAGGGGCAAATATTATGTGTGTGCTACACATGCACAACATCTGGGCCATAAAAAAATCCCCAACAGTTGAGGGGCTTCTCCTGCCACTCTGCTGTAAGGGCTTCCCCAAACCGGCTCTATGCATGTCAGTCACTCTCAAAGTGACCTATCAGATGGGGATTATCACGAATCTCCTTGCAAACAGCGATTCACATGGTCTTAATGACCGTGTTTTGTGCATCTAGCTCCTAGACACTGTCACTCAGCAGCCCCACCAATTCCTGCTGCTGTCTTAGGGCTAGATTAACAAAACATGGTTGTTAAGACAGTGAATCACTGTTGGCCAATTTTTTGGTTGATTCTGGAACATCGTATCATATTCACGCATGCATGGAGGCCCTCAAGACGTGTCCATTCTCAGGGAAGAAGAGATGGGAGTGGGGCTGGGGGTGGAACAGGTTGGAGCCATGTATCCTCTTTTTTTAAACTGAAAATATGATTTTATTGAGCTAAAGAAAACAGCATAGCACATTACAACCATAGAGGTAAAAGATGCATACAGTAAATGCAAACAAGGACAGCAAGATCCCAAACAAAGATCCCAACAAGTCACATTTGTCACAATCCCAGTGCCCACAAACCAAGCACTAAAATAGCATAGCAGTACCCCACCCCCTCCACCCTCTAATACAGAGGCCCACAACAAAAGTCAAGTCTCAGTGTCCATCCAAACTCAACCAGGAATGGAAATAGAACAAAAATATCATACTACAAAAATATTCCCTTTTCCCTTCTCAACACCCACCCCATTCAAACTGTACCCAAATACAATCAAATTTATGCAGTGTACCACGCTTAATAGCTGTGAGTCTATATATGGCATACCAGTGTTCCAATTTATCCACCACTGCCCACCAATCATGCATAGCAGGCCACTTCCAGTCGGCTACCAACACCATTCTGGCCGCCATAAAAAACAGTTTGCAAAAACTCGCCTCCCCGTGTTGAAGAGCACAGGTCCAAGCACCGATCCCTGCGGCACCCCACTTTTGACGCTCTTCCAGTATTGTCTATTTACCCCCAACTCTCTGTTTTCTATGCTCTAGCCAGTTTTTAATCCATGTAAGTATTTCACCCTCGATTCCATGGCTCGCAATTTTCGGAAGTAGTCATTCATGCGGAACCTTGTCAAACGCCTTCTGAAAATCCAGATATACAATGTCAACCGGGTCGCCCTTGTCTATCTGCTTGTTTACTCCCTCAAAGAACTGCAGGAAGTTTGTCAAACAAGATCTGCCTTTGCTGAAACCATGCTGGCTGATCCTCATCAGACCATGTCCGTCAAGGTGATCAACGCCTCTACCATCTTTCCCGGTACCGATGTCAGACTCACCAGTCTGTTGTTTCCCAGGTCTCCCCTCGAACCTTTTTTGAAGACTGGCGTAACATTCGCCACCTTCCAGTCCTCCGGAATCTTTCCTGATTTGTTTGACAGATTGGCTATTAGCTGAAGCAGTTCAGCTATAGTCCCTTTCAGATCCTTGATGACCTTTGGATGGATACCATCCGGTCCCAGGGATTTATCACACTTAAGCCTATCAATCTGCCTGCATACTTCTTCTAGACTGACCGTTAACCCTGTCAGTTTCCCATTTTCGCTTCCAGCATATAGCCTGATGGGTTCTGGTATGCTGTGTATATTGTCCTTGGTAAATACAGACACAAAAAAAATGTGTGACCATGGGATAGAGGGAGTGCTAAAGGAGGATAAAGCCATCGCCGACAAACTGAACACATTTTTTGCATCTGTATTAGAGAATGACACGTCCCCTTCACCGCCCCATCCCCGCCCCGTCCCTGAACCTGCTGTCCCTTTCCCCTTCCCTCTCACCACCTTACCGTCCTTCAGTGGCCCGAGAATCTCCCTCCCCTTACCTTCGCGGTGCGTTAGTAAAGAAACTTAAGGGAGGGTAGGTGCACGGTCACCGATCGCGCGTGCGCGGCCCCCTCCCTCCCTATGGCCAAATCTATCTCCCTCCCTCCCTCTCCCTTACCTTCACAGCGCTTTAGAAAAGAAACTTACTGAAGCCGGCAAAGCCAGCTTGTGCCTGTCGTGTGTGTATGGGCGAAAGCTTCTTCTATGACGCAACTGGAGGCCAGCACGGTTTCATAAGGACATAAAAACATAAGAATTGCCACTGCTGGGTCAGATCAGTGGTCCATCATGCCCAGCAGTCCGTTCCGCGACAGCCCTTAGGTAAAGGACCAGAGCCCTAACTGAGTCTAGCCTTAGCTGCGTACGTTCTGGTATAGCAGGAACTTTGTCTTGAATCTGTGGAGGGTGTTTTCCCCTATGACAGCCTCCAGAAGAGCGTTCCAGTTTTCTACCACTCTCTGGGTGAAAAAGAACTTCCTTATGTCTGTACGGAATCTATACCCTTTTAACTTTAAAGAGTGCCCTCTCGTTCTCCCTACCTTGGAGAGGGTGAACAACCTGTCTTTATCTACTAAGACTATTCCCTTCATTATCTTGAACATTTCAATCATGTCCCCTTTCAGTCTTCTCTTTTCAAGGGAGAAGAGGCCCAGTTTCTCTAATCTCTCACTGTATGACAACTCCTCCAGCCCCTTTACCATTTTAGTCACGCTTCTCTGGACCCTTTCGAGTAGTACTGTGTTCTTCTTCATTACGGCGACCAGTGCTTGATGCAGTACTCCAGGTGAGGGCGCACCATGGCCCGGTACAGCGGCACAATAACCTTTTCCAATCTGTTCGTGATCCCCTTCTTCAACATTCCTAACATTATGTTCGCCCTTTTCGCCGCTGCCACACATTGCGCGGACGGCTCCCATGGGCCCACTCGCCTTACTTTTCTCCTGCATCAGGGAAAAGAAATGGGGTCCTTACACTAGTAAGAAATAGATCAGATGTCACTGTCCTGTCGTCTTCTCATGATGCTAATGGTAGATGGGTCCAGGTTAACTTGAGTGTTAATAAATGCCCTGTATCTGTTACTAATCTTTATGCTCTAACGTTGGATTGTCCCGAGTTTTTTGAGGAGATTGCAAATCAAGTTGTGAATTCCAACTTTACTTATCATATAATTGCCGATGATTTTAATCTGATTCTGAACCAGTGCCTTGATAGGATCTCTACAGTAATATATAGACCAACGAAGGCGAGTGCTGCTTTGCTAGACATAATGACACAGCTTGAGTTAGCCGATGCTTGAAGAACGCTTCACCCGAATGATATGGAATACTATTTCTATTCCCCACCACATGGATCCTACTCGAGGATTGATATGTTTCTCATAAGAACATAAGAATTTGGCTCCGCTGAGGCAGACCAGAGGTCCATCTCGCCCAGCGGTCCGCTCCCGCGGTGGCCCATCAGGCCTATTGCCTGATCAGTGGTCCCTGACTATTTCTATAACCTACCTCTACTCCTATCCCTATAACCTACCTCTACTCCTATCTGTACCCCTCAATTCCTTTGTCCTCTAGGAACCTATCCAAACCTTCTTTGAAGCCCTGTAACGTGCTCCTGCCTACCACAGCCTCCGGAAGCGCATTCCATGTATCCACCACCCTCTGGGTGAAAAAGAACTTCCTAGCGTTTGTTCTAAACCTGTCCCCTTTCAATTTCTCCGAGTGCCCCCTTGTACTTGTGGTTCCCCATAATTTGAAAAATCTGTCCCTGTCTACTTTTTCTATGCCCTTCAGGATCTTGAAGGTTTCTATCATGTCTCCTCTAAGTCTCCGCTTCTCCAGGGAGAACAGCCCCAACTTTTTTAGTCTGTCAGTATATGAGAGATTTTCCATACCCTTTATCAGCTTAGTTGCTCTAGTACTGTCATGTCCTTCTTGAGGTACGGTGACCAGTACTGGACACAGTATTCCAGAAGCGGGCGCACCATTGCACGATACAGTTGCAGGATGACTTCCTTCGTCCTGGTCGTGATACCCTTTTTAATGATACCCAACATTTTGTTTGCTTTCCTTGAGGCTGTGGCGCACTGTGCCGACGCCTTCAATGTTGTGTCTACCATCACTCCCAGGTCTCTTTCAAGGTTACTTACCCCTAGCAGTGATCCCCCCCATTTTGTAAGTGAACATCGGGTTCTTTTTCCCTACATGCATGACCTTGCATTTCCCTATGTTGAAGCTCATTTGCCACTTTTTGGCCCACTCTTCCAGTGTCGTCAGATCCTTTTGGAGATCTTCGCAGTCTGCCATGGTTTTAACCCTGCTGTATAGTTTGGTGTCATCTGCAAATTTAATGACCTCACATTTTGTTCCCGCCTTCAGGTCGTTAATGAATATATTGAACAGGAGCGGTCCCAGCACCGACCCCTGCGGAACTCCGCTCATGACCCATTGCCAGTCTGAGTAATGGCCCTTTACTCCAACCCTCTGTTTCCTGTCTGCCAGCCAGTTTTTGATCCATCGGTGCACCTCCCCTTGCACCCCGTGGTTCCATAGCTTAAGCAGTCTTTCGTGTGGTACCTTGTCGAAGGCTTTTTGGAAGTCAAGGTAAATGATGTCTATGGATTCCCCTTTATCCGCCTGGCTGTTTACCCCCTCAAAGAAATACAATAAGTTTGTGAGACATAACCTACCCTTGCAGAAGCCATGTTTCAAGTTTCAAGTTTATTGGCTTTTAATATACCGACCATCAGCAAGTATCTGGCCGGTTTACAATAAAAATTTTGAAAGGAAAAATTAAATAAATAGATAAATTTAAAATAATCAAAGTGTACACTGAAGACATTAACTAGACAAACTTGAAGGTGAGGAAAAATGGGAAGGATAGGGGGAAAGTTACATGTTAAAAGAAGAAAGGAGAAAGAGGGAAGAGGGTAAAACAAATAGGGTGGGATCGCTTTATAAAAGCGGTTGATTAAATATAAAAAGAAGAAAAAGATGAAGAATGGAAGTAAAGAGAGAAAGGAAAAGGAAAAAAAAAAAAACTATATGTATGTGAAGGAAAATCTAAATACAGGAAAAGGCATCACTGAATAAGAAGGTCTTCAAGCTTATCTTAAATTTGACTCGACTTTAGCTGTCCATTGTTTTCGATGTGTTCACAGATGCTGTCCTTAATCAGTGCTTCCATCATCTTTCCCGGGACCGAGGTCAAGCTCACCGGCCTGTAGTTTCCTGGGTCACCCCTTGAACCTTTCTTGAAGATGGGCGTGACATTTGCTATTTTCCAGTCCTCCGGGATCTCTCCAGTTTTTAACGATAGGTTGCATATTTGTCCAAGTGGCTCTGCTATTTCATTCCTTAGTTCCTTGAGTATCCTTGGGTGAATGCCGTCCGGACCTGGCAATTTGTCGCTCTTTAGCCTGTCTATCTGCCTGAGGACATTCTCTTGGCTTACCTCTAGTTGGACCAGCTTATCATCCTGATCTCCATTTACGATCTCTTCGGGTTCCGGAATGTTTGTTGTGTCTTCCCTCATGAAGACTGACATGAAGAACTCATTTAACTTGTCAGCTATCTCTTTTTCCTCTTTTACCACTCCCTTTCTGTCTCCATAGTCCAAGGGTCCCACTTCCTCCCTTGCTGGTTGCTTCCCCTTAACGTACCTGAAGAATGATTTGAAGTTTGTCGCTTCCCCCGTCAGTCTCTCTTCATATTCTCTTTTTGCTTTCCTAACCACTCGGTGACACTCCCTTTGGTGTTCTTTGTGCTCCTTTTGGTTGTCCTTTGTTTGGTCCTTTTTCCATTTTTTGAACGATGCTTTCTTGTTACTTATCGCCTTTTTCACTGCATTTGTTATCCACACTGAGTTTTTTGTTCTATTTTTTTTGCACTCTTTCCTGAACTTGGGGACGCACAGGTTCTGTGCTTCGTGCACAGTGCCCTTGAGTAGGGTCCAGGCTTTTTCTACGGACTCCATCTTCCTTGTGTTGCCGTTGAGTTTCTTTCCCACCATTTTCCTCATGGCCTCATAATTCCCTTTTTTGAAGTTGAGTGCCGTCGTTGTGGTACTTTTCACCTTTGATAATCCAATTTCTAGCCTGCACTGGATCGTGTTGTGATCGATGTTTCCTAGTGGGGCTAGTACCGCCACCTCCTTAGCGGGTCCCCCTAGTCTGTTGAGGATTAAGTCAAGAGTGGCATCTCCCCGTGTTGGTTCCGTGACCAGCTGTTCCATGAAACAGTCCCTCGTGACCTCCAGGAATTTGGTCTCCTTCGTGCAGTTTGAGTGCCCGATATTCCAGTCTATCCCAGGGTAGTTGAAGTCCCCCATCATCACCACACTTCCGCTTTTGCATACCTGCCTCAGTTCAGCCTCCAGTTCAGGTCCTGGTCGATTTCTTTCGGTGGGCGATAGTACAGACCCAATTTTATGTCTGCTCCAGTTCCTCCCGGTAGCTTAACCCATAGTGATTCCAAGCCATCCACCCTTACTGTTGTTTCCATCCTGGTTGAGGGTATGGAGTCTTTTATATATAGCGCTATTCCTCCACCCTTTTTGTGTGTCCTGTCTCTCCTGTAGAGTTTGTACCCTGGTATGGCCACATCCCATTTATTGTCATCAGTCCACCACGTTTCTGTGACTCCAATTATGTCTAGGTCCTACTTGCTGGCTATGACTTCCAGCTCTCCCATTTTGGCCCTTAGGCTCCTAGCATTAGTGTATAGCAGCTCACTACTTCAATCCCTTACTGACTTCTCTATTAAAGAAATTTCCATATCGGACCATGTTGCTATCACACTTACCCTGGACAACTTAGTACCCCCATGCCATCCAAATCATGGAGATTTAACTCGTCACTGCTTTCAGAAGATGGATTTAAGGAGCATGTGGAAAAAGCTATCACTGAATTTTTTCTTTTTAATATTCCTGAGGATACCAGTTGGGGTGTCATATGGGACTTCTTTAAAGCATACATTAGAGGAGTGATTATGTCGTTCAGCTCGATGGTTAAAAAGAAAAATACAGCAGAACTCTGAAAGCTTGAATCTATGATCAAAACAAAAGAATTAGCGCACCACTCTGATATCAACAACCCTCTCATTATGGGGGAGTTGCAGAGATGCAGATTTCAATACAACTCCTTACTGAGGAAAACTGCTGCTCATTCCGTATTTCTGCAAGCTGCCCACTATTATGTGGAAGTCGAGTCATCTATTGGCCTCATACTTAAAGCATAAAAGTGAATGTAAATCCATCTCCTGCCTGACCCAGGTGGACGGCACAGATACTTCCACTACAACTGAGATATTACAGGAATTTAAAAACTTTTATGAAGTCTTGTATAAAACTGAATCGCATAATAACGATGATCCACATGTATTTCTTGAACAAGTCTCTTTGCCCCTTTTGCCTGATACGGATCATCATAAATTGACATCCCCTATGTCAGCTACCAAAATCATTGATACCATCAATGAGATGGCAACAAATAAAGCACCAGGACCAGATGGCATTACTGTCGAATTTTACCAAGCCTTTAAGACGACATTCGCCTCACTTTTGCTACAGCTTTTTTATCACCTAGCATCACAGGGGAAAGTAGTTGGGACTTTTACTGAGGCGATTATAATTGTGATTCCTAAACAGGGCAAAGATCCTAAACTTGTTAGTAATTATAGACCACTCTTGATAAACGTCGATGATAAAATTTATGATAAACTACTGGCCTTTCGAACACAGAAAGTTTTACCTTTGCTGATTACTGAGGACCAAACGGATTTTATGTATGGTCGCCACTCCTCCAACAACACGTGTACCCTGTCTAATATTATATCTGTATGTCAGTCGAAGTCAAACAAACTAGCCTTATTAGCCCTAGATGCTGAAAAAGCTTTCGACAGAGTGGAATGGCCCTTTTTGTTTGCCACACTTACTAAATTTGGCTTTCCCTCGCAATTTATTCAAATGATTAAAGTTTTATACTATGCCCCCTCTACTAAAATTTGCATCAATGGACGCCTTTCTGCTTCTTTTAGACCATCAAGAGGAACACGACAGGGATGCCCACTCTCGCCACTGTTATTCAACTTGGCTCTAGAGCCTCTGTTGACTGCTATCAGTACAACTGACTCCATTAAGGGATTTGGCTATGAAACCATGGAGGTTAAGCTATCCGCTTATGCTGACAACATAATACTTTACGTAACTCCTGATTCAATTCCATCTGTCATCAAAATCTGAGATACTGCCCTGAACTGTGCTCAAAACAAGCATGAATTGGACTCACATGGTTTTCTTTGGAACCCAACCAAGATTAAATATCTAAGTGTTTATGTGGGCCCCACTCTGAAGGATATGGAGAAGTACAACACAGACTCCATTCGAAAATGGTCACCTCTCAAATTGACCTGGTGGGGTCGACTGGATACCATTAAAATGATGCTACTTCCTAAAATAAATTATATCCTGAGCATGGTTCCATTTTTGTTCAAACGACGTACCATGACATTGAAAGTTCTTGTGTGCATTCTTATGGCAAAATAAACAACCTTGAATTGCGCTACATAAATTGAAGCAACCCAAAGAGATGGGGGGAATAAATTTTCCTGACTTTTTGCACTACCACCAAGCTTTCATCATGCGACATGGATCGTTATGGTTGGATTCTGATTCCAATCTTAATTCTCCCATCTGGTTACAACTGGAAAAATGTCTGTATGATCCAACTCGCCTAGCCTACACTTTATCTATCCCTCTACGGACAAAGGATAAACAACAACCCATTTTCTATTCCACTCACGAAGTGCTTAAAGCCTACGACAACTTGTTTGAAATTAACAAATCTTGTCATATTTTGCTGTGGCATAATGATCATATCAAGATACAGGACAGATCACTTGATTGGAAGTTGTGGCAGAATTGTGGCATTTGGACTCTTCAAGATTTAACAAAGAACTTCCAATGGATGTCCTTTGAGGACCTTCACACTCGTTACCACTTGCCCCCTCATCAACAATATCATTGGATACAGCTGAGACACTGCTTGACCGCTCTTTACCCGGATGTGAGGAAATTGGGAACTACTCCAACATTGATCTCTCAAACATCGTTAATTAATAAAAATAAAAAAGGAGTTGCCTCGAGATGCTATATCCTGTTGAGAAAGTCTTCGACTTATTCCCTGTCAAAGGTGATGAATGCATGGCATGGAGACTTGGGACTAGCATTAGAGGATGAAACTTGGCAGGCAGTCTCGAAAAACTTGTTTAAATCCTCTCGATCTGCCAGCATTCTTCAATCTATGTTTTTTCTGTTGCATAGAACTCACTGGACCCCAATTAAGATAGCAAAAATCTCTACTGATCTTTCTCCCATGTGTTGGTCTTGTAATTTGCAGGAGGGACCTTAACGCATATGATCTATGATTGTGCACACTTAGTAGATTATTGGAATAAAGTATGGGAAACTATTTCTAAAATCAGAAACCTCTGAGTTTACGCATTACTATACTAGGTCATCATGGCCTCCCTCATACGCTGCCTGATCATAATGCACGACTGCTCAACATATTGATATTTCTAGCCCTTAAAAACATATTACATTGCTGGAAAGACATGTCTAAGGTGAATTACAACACATGGTGAAATACGCTCTGCTTTACAGTAAAATATGAAAGTGTTATAGCGGAAAAACAAAATATGAAGTCCGGTTAACTCCTATTGCAACACAGGCTGACGACATTCAGTTCATGTGCTGACACATGGATATCATAATCTAAATCTGGCTCTTACTTTTTGGCTCACTCCCAGTGTTCCTGTAGGTGTATGGCTCCGGTGTCTCTCTGTGCTCTGTGTTTTGGATATCACATGTACTTTTGGCTGCTACTTTCCTCCTTATAGATAGGCATAGGTCTGCCTGCTATATTACATTATGTAGGTAATATTTTGTGAATCTTTGCATTGGTATGGTATGCATGTTTCTTGCCTTGTTAACATTTATTGTACTTTCTATACTAAACTCAAAAAATTTTTTGAACTAAAAAAAGTACTGTGTCCTTCTTCAAGTACGGTGACCAGTGCTGAACTCAGTATTCCAGACGGGGTCACACCATGGCCCGATAACCTTCTCTAATCTGCATGATCCCCTTCTTAATCATTCCAAGCATTCTGTTCGCCCTTTTCGCCACCGCCACACATTGCGCGTATGGCTTCATCGACTTGTCGACCAGAACTCCCAAGTCTCTTTCCTGGGGGTCTCTCCGAGTACTGCACCAGATATCCTTTATTCATGTACAAGATTTTTGTTACCGACATGCATCACCTTACACTTATCCACATTAAACTTCATTTGCCATGTCGCGGCCCATTTCTCGAGCGTGTTTATGTCCTGTTTCAGGTCATCGCAATCCTCCTGCATCTTCACTACTCTGAATAACTTTATATCATCTGCAAATTTAATCACCTCGCTTGTCATTCCAATTTCCAGGTTGAAGAACACGGGTTCAATCACCGGACCCTGTGGCACACCACTAGTGATGCTTTTCCAGTCCGAGTATTGTCCATTTACCCCACTCTCTGTTTTCTACCAGCCAACCAGTTTTTGATCCATGTGAGTATTTCACCCTCAATCCCATGGTTTGCAATTTTTCAAAGTAGTCATTCATGCAGAACCTTCTCAAACGCCTTCTGAAAATCCAGATATACAATGTTGACCAGGTCACCTTTATCTATCTGCCTGTTAACTCCATCAAAGAAATGCAGTAAGTTTGTCAAGCAAGATCTTCCTTTGCTGAAGCCGTGCTGGTCCTCATCAGATTGTGTCTGTCAAGGTGATCAACGATGTGGTCCTTTATCAGCGCCTCTACTATCTTTCTCAGTACCGAGGTCAGACTTACCGGCCTGTAGTTTCCCAAATCTCCCCTCAAACCTTTCTTGAAGACCAGCGTAACATTTGCCACTTTCCAGTCTTCCGGAATCCTTCCTGATTTGATCAACATATTGGTTATTAGTTGAAGCAGTTCAGCTATAACCCCTTTCAGTTCCTTGATTACCCTTGGATGGATGCCATTCTTTTTCCTCTTGGATCCCTTGTTGATATGCAGTATATATAGATTTTGTGCCTCGGTGACTGTGTCCTTACAAAGGGACCATGCTTGCTCTATTGTTTATACAGCGCTTATCCTCTTCTTAATCTTCTTCCCCACCATGAGTGTCATCCCTTCGTAATTCCCTTTTCGGAAGTTCAGTGCCATGGCCGTCATTCTGGATCGTTGTTTTGCCCCCGTGACCAGGTAGAAGCAGATCATATTGTGATCACTGTTTCCCAGCGTCCCTTCTACTTCTACATTTTGTGCCAGTCTTCATAGTCCATTTAGAATTAAATCAAGAATTGCATTTCCTCTCATGCTTTCCTTGACAAGTTGTTCCAGGAAGCAATTGCCCACTTCATCCAGGAACTTGGTTTCCCTACCTCAGTCGGAGTGCCTAGGTTCCAGTCTATCCCTGGGTAATTGAAGTCACCCATGATAACTGTATTGCCTCCATTGCAGTTGTGTTTAATCTCAGCCGTCATTTCTTCAACAATTTCTTCGGACTACCTTGGGGGACGGTTGTAGATGTTCCATTTGTTCCTGGAATTTTCACTCATAGAGATTCTAACTTATTCTTAATTTCCGGCGTGTTCACTCCAGCAGACTCTATTCCCTCTTTGACGTACAGAGCAATGCCCCCACCTTTTTTTGAGCCACTCTGTCTCTGCGGTATAGCTTGTATCCCGGTAGCACAGTATCCCAGATGTTTTCCTCGTTCCACCATGTTTCCATGATGCCAATGATGTCAAGGTTATCTTTTTGTACCATAGTTTCTAATTCACCCATCTTATTCCATAGATTCCTTGCGTTCATGTATATGCACTTCAGTTTGCGGCATGTTACTTTCCTGCACTTTCTTCCCTCTTGCGTCCCTTTCGATCCATCTGGATTTCTGTCCTGTCCATGATCCACCGAGCCTTCCCTGCTAACTTCTTGCACAGTATCCTCTGGGTATACCGGGTCCTGAACCATTGACTTTCGGTCGACTGTCAGCTTTCCCCTTCTTCCTAGTTTAAAAACTTCTCAATTTCTCTGATATTGCTTGCAAGTAGCCTCATTCCGTCTCTGCTGAGGTGGAGTCCATCCTTCCTGAATAGCTTGCTCTTCCCCCAGAACATCATCCTGTTGCGCATAAAGTGGAATCCTTCATCTGACCGCGTGCAGAGGAGGAAGCAGGATCCAGAGGGCAGCCGCCGGAGGAGTCGGGTAGAGGCAGGCAGGCAGGAGATTTCGCTGGGGTAGCGGCGAGAGGAAGCTCCGCCCACCCCCCCGCGTCAGAGGCAGAGTCAGCGCCCGGGCTCCCCCTTAAAGGAGTCGAGCCGAGCGCGACCTGCACTCTGACCGCGTGCAGAGGAGGAAGCAGGATCCAGAGGGCAGCCGCCGGAGGAGTCGGGTAGAGGCAGGCAGGCAGGAGATTTCGCTGGGGTAGCGGCGAGAGGAAGCTCCGCCCACCCCCCCGCGTCAGAGGCAGAGTCAGCGCCCGGGCTCCCCCTTAAAGGAGTCGAGCCGAGCGCGACCTGCACTCTGACCGCGTGCAGAGGAGGAAGCAGGATCCAGAGGGCAGCCGCCGGAGGAGTCGGGTAGAGGCAGGCAGGCAGGAGATTTCGCTGGGGTAGCGGCGAGAGGAAGCTCCGCCCACCCCCCCGCGTCAGAGGCAGAGTCAGCGCCCGGGCTCCCCCTTAAAGGAGTCGAGCCGAGCGCGACCTGCACTCTGACCGCGTGCAGAGGAGGAAGCAGGATCCAGAGGGCAGCCGCCGGAGGAGTCGGGTAGAGGCAGGCAGGCAGGAGATTTCGCTGGGGTAGCGGCGAGAGGAAGCTCCGCCCACCCCCCCGCGTCAGAGGCAGAGTCAGCGCCCGGGCTCCCCCTTAAAAGGGGGCGAGCCAACGGCGCGCGGCCGTTCGGCGCGCGGCGAAGGCGAGCGGCAAAGGCGCTCGCCTTAGCGAGAGCGCCTTTGCGAAGAGCCTTAAGAAGAGCCAAACAAGACACCGTAGGGCAAATCCTTCATTCTAAACACCCTACTGCTCAGATCTCTCTAACACCAAACTTTTCAACTTACCCCTCAGAGGCCCTAACCTCATATAATTTCATACTATCTCTCACACTCTCATACTATCTCTCATACTCTCTCTTATACTCTCACATTTACTCTCCCCTTTTGTTATGGCAGGGCGGACAAGGAGTGTGAAACCTACAAGCAAGGTCGGCATCCCATGTACCGAGGTAATCCGGGAGATGACCTCAATCTACATACAGACGGAGGAGAACACAGCACCAGGAAAGGACGTCTCCATGCAGACCGAGACCATCCCACAGCAGTACATTTCGGCCTCCACACAGACAGAGGAGGTTTGCCAGCCAGGTGACGACATCATGCAGGAACTGAGGAGCCTCAGGGAGGAGGTGAAACGTCTGAGAGGCATTAGAGAGGATGAGGCCTATATCGATGGGATAGTGCAGGAACTGTCCCAAATCACAGAACAGGCCCGTAACGGATCTCCCATGGTGACACCAGGGCCGTCGCCACAGAAACCAACTGTTGGAGTTCAGGAGATGGATGGAGACACTGACTCCTGGCAGTTGGTGACCTCCTCCACAGGTAAGCGTAGGAGACCACCCCCCCCATTTACAATCTCTTCACCTTCTTACTCTTTCTCTCACCAGGGCAGCTCCACATCGACTCCACATCTGAACCTGAAGAACAGATTCCAAGTCTTGCAGGAGGAGACTACCGACGAGGAGCAAGACCAGGTCCAACACATATCTCCATCCCTGGGAACAATGGATCGACACACCCAAAAGAAGCGTAGAGTCATAGCCATTGGGGACTCCATGTTGAGGGGCACCGAGGGACCAATATGCAGACCGGATATGCAGTCGAGGGAGGTCTGCTGTCTTCCTGGAGCCAGAATACGAGATGTGACCACCTGTCTTGATAGACTTCTCAGGCCCCAGGACCATTTCCCCATGCTGCTCATCCACATCGGAACGAATGACACTGCAAAGAACACCCTGGAGGACATAACCAGTGACTTCAGAGCTCTGGGAAAGAGGCTGAAGCAGACAGGAGCACAGGTAGTATTCTCTTCAATTCTTCCTGTTAGGGGCAGAGGAAGGGACAGGGAAGAACGTATCCTGAAGACGAATGAGTGGCTACAGCGATGGTGCCGGGAAATGAACTTCGGATTCCTGAATCACGGAGAGGCACTACAGGGACTACAAGGACCAGACGGACTCCACCTGACCAACAGAGGCAAGAACGTCTTTGGACACCGACTAGCCCACCTACTTCGAAGGGCTTTAAACTAGGTAAGTCGGGGGTGGGTACCCACTTTTACACCGGAGCAGTAAGTAACAATCCTGATGTGGCAAACCAAAACTTCGATTCAAAGTATAAGGTAAGTACCCTTACTGCAAAAGAATCGCTAGGGGACACTTTAACTCAAATGGGTTGCTCTCTACACGAGCTAAATAAACAAAAAGAGTGGAGAGCTATGTATGTTAATGCACGCAGCCTGGGGAACAAATTTCTAGAACTGGAAACAGAAATAGTTAATGCAGACCTAGACATAGTAGCGATTTCCGAAACATGGTTCACAGACTCTCACGGGTGGGATATAACTATACCAGGATACAACCTGATTCGGCAAGACAGAGAGGGTAAGTTAGGAGGAGGGGTAGCACTTTACCTCAAAGAAAATATCAAAACAACCAGGATCACGGATGTCAAGTATACTGGGGAATCCATCTGGGTAAACCTGGCCAGAGGCGGAGAAAAATGCCTGTACCTTGGTGTAGTGTACAGACCTCCAAGACAATCGGAGCTCAAGGACGCTGATTTAATTGATGACATTGAAAATATCACCTTACGGGGGGACGTTGTTCTATTGGGGGACTTCAACATGCCTGATGTAGACTGGAACACACTCTCAGCGACAACTTGTGATAGCAGGAGGATATTGACGTCCATAAGGGGAGTACGGCTCAAACAATTGGTACTAGAGCCCACTAGAGCCCAGGCCATCCTGGACCTGGTACTTACGAACGGGGAAAGTGTCTCAGAGATCTCGGTGGGAGAACCGCTAGCCACCAGTGACCATAACATGGTTTGGATTAACCTTAGGAAAGGCTTTCCTAGATCACAAACAAAAACAAGGGTACTCAACTTCCGGGGTGCTGACTTCGCACAAATGGCAGACTTCGTCCATCAGACGCTTCAGGTTCAAGAAAGAACGGATAATGTGGAGGTTATGTGGTCAACCTTGAAATCGACCCTTCAGGAGGCAACTATCCGCTACATAAAATCAGTAACTAAACAACAAAGAAGAAAGAAACCCCAATGGTTCACTGATAGGGTCTCGCGCCTCGTCAAGGAGAAGAAAAGAGCATTTCTCTCATACAAACGCACCGGGGAAAAAGAAGCAAACATTGAATACAGGACAAAGTCTGCAGCAGTCAAAACGGCAGTTAGGGAGGCCAAACTTCGAAGGGAAGAAACTCTAGCGAAGAACATCAAGAAAGGGGACAAATCATTCTTCAGGTACATTAGTGACAGGAAAAAGAACGCAAACGGGATAGTACGCCTTAGAACGTCAGACGGGAATTATGTGGAAACAGATTCTGAAAAAGCCAAACTACTGAATGATTACTTCTGCTCGGTCTTTACCTGCGAGGCACCAGGACACGGGCCACAGCTGGAAGCAATGCAAAACAAGGAAGA
The DNA here is from genome assembly GCF_902459505.1 of Geotrypetes seraphini. NCBI lineage: Eukaryota > Metazoa > Chordata > Amphibia > Gymnophiona > Dermophiidae > Geotrypetes > Geotrypetes seraphini. The sequence continues at coordinate 269,186,931 of NC_047086.1, read as the reverse complement.
CCCATTTCAGAATTTTGAGTTCACACCAGCTGATGTTTACAGAGAACTGTCAGGACTCAAGGTGAACAAAGCCATGGGACCGGACGAGTTGCATCCAAGAGTGCTCAGGGAACTAGGCGATGTTCTGGCAAAACCGTTAGCCATGCTCTTCAATCTCTCCCTAAGTACAGGGAGAGTACCCCTGGACTGGAAAACAGCAAACGTCGTTCCTCTGCACAAAAAGGGTTGCAGAGCAGAGGCAGCGAACTACAGACCTGTGAGTCTCACATCAATAGTGTGTAAACTCATGGAAACTCTACTCAAAGGTAAATTAGACTCGATATTGGATGAAGGGAATCTAAGGGATCCCTGTCAACATGGATTCACAAGAGGCAGGTCATGCCAATCTAATCTTATAAGCTTCTTTGATTGGGTGACAGGAAAACTAGACTCAGGAGAGGCTCTGGACATAGTATACTTGGATTTCAGTAAAGCTTTCGACAGTGTCCCACACCGTAGACTATTAAACAAGATGAAATCAATGGGGTTGGGTGAGAAACTAACTGCATGGGTCAATGATTGGCTGAGTGGAAGACTTCAGAGGGTGGTGGTCAACGGCACCCTCTCTGAGACTTCGGAGGTGACTAGCGGAGTGCCGCAGGGCTCAGTCCTGGGACCATCCCTTTTTAACATATTCATAAGAGACCTAACCCGGGGGCTTCAGGGTAAAGTATCACTGTTTGCCGATGATGCCAAACTGTGTAACATAGTAAGTGAAAGCAACCTCAAGGACAGTATGACGCAGGATCTGATCACGCTGGAAAACTGGTCCTCGACATGGCAGCTGGGCTTCAACGCTAATAAATGTAAGGTCATGCATCTCGGCAGCGGAAATCCATGTAGAACATACTCCTTGAATGGAGAAACGCTAGCTAGAACGTCAGAGGAACGGGACTTGGGGGTAATCATCAGTGCAGACATGAAAGCTGCTAAACAAGTAGAGAAGGCCTCATCTAAGGCAAGGCAAATGATTGGATGTATCAATCGAAGCTTTGTCAGCCGCAAACCTGAAGTCATAATGCCACTCTACAGAACCATGGTGAGACCTCATCTGGAATACTGTGTGCAATTCTGGAGGCCACATTACCGGAAAGACGTGCTTCGAGCTGAATCGGTCCAGCGGATGGCCACCAGGATGGTCGCCGGACTCAAGGGTCTCTCATACGAAGAAAGACTGGGCAAACTGCAGCTCTATACCCTGGAGGAGCGCAGAGAACGGGGCGACATGATTGAGACATTTAAGTACGTCACTGGTCGCGTCGAGATGGAAAACGATATATTCTTTCCCAAGGGACCCTCGGTCACAAGGGGGCACCCCCTCAAACTCAGAGGGGGGAAATTTAGTGGTGACACAAGGAAGTATTTCTTCACGGAAAGGGTGGTAGATCACTGGAACAAACTTCCGGTGCAGGTGATCAAGGCCACCAGCGTGCTTGATTTTAAGAATAAATGGGACATACACGTGGGATCCCTACAAGGGCCAAGTTAAGGAACAGGGTCACTAGCACTCAATGGGGTGGGTCAATAGAGTGGGCAGACTTGATGGGCTGTGGCCCTTTTCTGCCGTCATCTTTCTATGTTTCTATGTTTCTATCCTCACACCAGTGTTGCATCCACTCGTTGACTGCTTGCAGCTCTGTCTGCCTCTTCTCATCGGCCCTGGGTACCGGCAGGATCTCTGAGAATGCTACCCTCTGCATTCTGGTCTTAAGATTCTTTCCTAGCAGCCGGAACTGGTCCTTCAGTACTTCCCTGCTGTAGTTTCTGTTGCTCACGTTGTTTGTCCCCAAATGGATCACCACCGCTGTATCATCCTCTTCCATGCTGTCGATGATCCTGTCGATGCGGCTCACTATGTCTTCTACCTTGGCTCCCAGCAGGCAGGTCACCAGCCGATCCTGACTTCCTCCCGCTATGTGGCTGTCGATTTAGCTGATGATGGAGTCCCCCATGGTGATTGCTGTCCTCTCTATCTTCTCTAGCCTCTCTAGCCGCAGGTCTGTGTCCCTGGTGTATGGCCATCTCTCTAGCCATAGGTCCATGTCATCCATGCACTTCCATCTTCTCTCATTCTGGTGTTGGCTTGCACCGGACTCATCTTCTTGTGGGTTCACTCCACTGCTTCCAGATCTCGCTGCTGTGTCACCCATTTCTTCCTTGTGGCTGTCCTCCAGGTGTTCCTCACTCCCTGTAGGTGTATCTCAGCAGTTCCACTGTTGCTGGTGATTTTCCATGGCCTCCCTGTATGCCTCCTCGATGAACTTCTGCAGCTTTTGGACTTCATCCTCAATGGTTTCCTCTGTTTTGATATTCTCTGCAATTCTCTGTCCTCCTCCTCCATTTCTCGAAGTGATTCTAGTTCCAGTATTCTGCCCTCTAGGAGTCTAACTTGTTTCTTCAGGCTCTCCTGTTCTCTGCATCGAGTGCATACATAAGACTGCCTCCCAGAGGGGAGGTAGTCATACATATGGCAGACTGTGCAGAAAACTGGGTAGCTCATCTTCCTGCTTCTGTCTGCTGCTTCCATAGCTGCTGGTGTCCTCTGTGTCTGCTGCTGCTGGTGCTCCTCCTCTTTTAAGGGGGAGCTCCTGATCGGTGGTTTGCTGACATCAGGGGGTGGACTGAGTTACCTCTCGCTGCTGCCCCTCATTCTTTTCTGCCTCCTCTAACTCTTTTCCCTCTTCTCTCCTTCCTCGGGCTCTCTCCTGCCTCCCGACTCCCTTCTCCATCCTGTCCTGCTCTCTGGGCTCAGCTGTTCAACTCAACTCACCGCCGTTGGGGAGATCTTGCTTGACGAATTTGCTGCAATTCTTCGAGGGAGTAAACAGGCAGATAGACAAGGGCGAGCCAGTCGACATTGTATATCTGGATTTTCAGAAGGCATTCGACTACTTTGAAAAATTGCGAGCCATGGAATCAAGGGTGAAATACTCACGTGGATTAAAAACTGGTTGGCGGATAGGATACAGAGAGTGGGGGTAAATGGACAATACTCTGACTGGAAAAGCGTCACGAGTGGAGTGCCACAGGGTTCGGTGCTTGGACCCGTGCTCTTCAACATATTTATGAACTACCTGGAAATTGGTACGACGAGTGAGATGATTAAATTTGCAGATGATACAAAGTTATTCAGAGTAGTGAAGACGCAGGAGGACTGCAAAGACCTGCAATGTGACATAAACACGCTCGAGAAATGGGCTGCGACATGAGGTTTAACGTGGATAAGTGTAAAGTGATGCATGTCGGTAATAAAAATCTTATACACAAATACACGATGTCTGGTGCGGTACTTGGAGATACCTCCCAGGAAAGAGACTTGGGAGTACTGGTCAACAAGTAAATGAAGCCATCTGTGCAATGTGAGGCGGCAGCAAAAATGGCAAACAGAATGCTGGGAATGATTAAGAAGGGGATCACAAATAGATCGGAGAAGGTTATCATGCCGCTGTACCGGGCCATGGTACGCCCTCACCTGGAATATTGTGTCCAGCACTGGTCACCTTACATGAAGAAAGACAGTGCTACATAAAATGGTCCAGAGAAGAGCGACTAAAATAGTTAAGGGGCTGGAGTTGCCATACAGTGAGAAATTAGAGAAACTGGACCTCTTCTCCCTTGAAAAGATGAGACTGAGAGGGGACATGATCAAAACATTCAAGAAGGGAATAGACTTAGTAGATAGAGACAGGTTGTTCACCCTCTCCAAGGTAGAGACAACGAGAGGGCACTCTCTAAATTTAAAACGGAATCGATTCCGTATAAATGTAAGGAAGTTCTTCACCCAGAGAGTGGTGGAAAACTGGAATGCTCTTCTGGAGGCTGTTAAAAGGGGAAAACATCCTCCAGGGATTCAAGATAAAGTTAGACAAATTCCTGCTGAATCAGAACATACACATGTAAAGCTAGTCTCAGTTAGGGCACTGGTCTTTGATCAAAGGGCCACCATGCTGTGCACGATGGACCACTGGTCTTACCCAGCAGCAGCAATTCTTATGTTCTTATGTTAGTGGAAGGATCAACTTTTTTTTTTTTTTTAATAAAGTTAGGGTTTTGAGAATGCACCGGTCCCACTCCACTGTTTACTCTCCTCCATTGAGAAAAATGACTATTTAACCCTACCCTCTGTTTCTGTATCAACCCCTAAAGCACAGTTACTTACTATAACAGGTGTTATCCAGGGACAGCAGGTACATGTTCTCACATATGGGTGACATCATTCACGGAGCCCCGATGCAGACAGTTGCACAAGGAATCTTGCTTGAAGAACTTTAGAAAGTTCACAACTGCCACACTGTGCATGAGTGAGTGCCTTCATGCCTGATGCAGGGCGCGTGTCTTCTCAGTTCAGATAGCCAGCAAAGAAGGGGAGATGGGTGGATTGTGAGAATATCTGCCTGCTGTCCCTGTTGCAGTAACTAACTGTGCTTTATCTCAGTACAAACAAGCAGCATATTCTCACATATGGATGACCTCCAAGCTAACCAGAATGGGATGGTGGGAGTGTTGGTGATAAGGAGAATAAATTTTGTATTACTGTTTGGCCAAAATGGCCATCCCATCTGGAAAAAGAATCCAGACAGTAATGTGAATGTATGAACTGAGGACTAAGTGGTAGCTTTGCAAATTTCCTCAACAGGGGTAGATCTAAGGAAAGCTACTGAAGCTACCATAGCTCTAACTTTGTGGGCTGTGACTCAACCCTCCTGTTGCAGTCCAGCCTGAGCATAACAAAACTAGATGCAAGCAGCCAACCAGTTGGAAATTGTCCTCTTGCAAACTAAATGTCCCAACTTGTTTGGATCAAAGGAGACAAAAAGTTGAGGAGAAGATCTTTGTGGTTTAGTCCTTTTGCTAATAGTAGACCAAAGCACGCTTGCAGTCGAAAGTATGAAGAGCTGTTTCTCCAGGATGAGAATGAGGCTTGGGAAAAAAACACTGGAAGTACAATTGATTGATTGAGGTGAAATCCTGTAACAACTTTGGGTAAGAATTTTGGATGAGTGCGGAGTACCACCTTATCATGATGGAATACTGTAAAAGATGGGTCCACTACCAAAGCTTGAAGTTTGCTAACTCTGCGAGCAGATGTGAGAGCAATGAGGAAGACCACTTTCCAAGTGAGATATTTAAGATGAGTCGTAGACATTGGTTCAAATGGAAGCTTCATGAGCTTAGAAAGCACAACATTGAGATCCCAAATCACTGGAGGTAATTTGAGAGTTGTTTTGACTTTGAAAAGTCCTTTCATAAATCTGGAAACCACAGGATGAGCAGATAGAGGTTTCCCTTCTAGCGGTTGATGGAAAGCAGCAATTGCACTGAGATGGACTCTCAAAGAGGTGGATTTGAGGCCAGATTGATATAAATGAAAAAGATAATCCAGAACTGAAGACAAGGATGTAGACTGAGGCTCCTTGTGATGAAGATCGCACCAAGCAGATATCCCAGTCCACTTCTGGTTGTAACATTGCCTGGTGGCAGGTTTTCTGGAAACATCTAAAATGTCTCTGACTAATTGAGACAATTGTAAAGCTATGTCGAAAGGAACCAGGCTGTCAGATGTAGAGACAAGAGAATGACATGGAGAAAAAATTATCAGCGTTCCCGCCCCATCCCCGTGAGATCATCTCCGTCCATGCCCCATCCCCATGAGCTCAGTCCCTTTTTCTACTCCGTCCCCCTGAGCTCAGTCCCCGTCCCTGCCCCATCCCCGTGAGCCCAGTCCCAGTCCCTGCCCCGTCCCTGTGAGCAGTCTGAGATGGCTGCAGTTGAGACTGGGAAAGTTGATATCTAATCCCAAATTTTGCAGGAACAGAATAGTCTGTTGTGTCACTACAGTAACCCCCTGAGACTTAGGGTCTTTGATGAGCCAATCGTCCAGACTTCATAAGGCTGCTGCTGGGCCGAAAGGTAGCACCCTATATTGGTAATGTTGATTTCCCACCCAAAATCTGAGGAGTTTCCAAGTTATTAAAAATTTGATATCTCGCCTGGGGAATCATACTTGAAATGGATGTCAGAATCCTCATGCATGGAAATAGAAGAGCATCGTCGACTAGAACAATGTGGAGATGACACAGGTGATGCAGAGCGAATGTGAAGGAGAGAGGTGCTTAGACATACATGGAGGCATGCTTTCCTGATTTTGAAGCTGGCGATGAATGCTAAGAAAGGCTGGAGCCATGCCTTGAAGTATGATGATGGTCTTGTCAACGCTTTGAGGAAGAATAATCCTCGGTAGGGGAGACCGCTGCTTCATCTTGGGAGAGGATGATCGATGCCCCAATGATCGATGTTTGGGAGATGTAGATCGATGCATCGTTTCTATGATGATCAATGCCTCGAAGAAGAGGAAGAGCGGAGCTTCGGTGAAGGTAAAGAATAATCCTTCGGTGAGGAGCTGAATGTAGTCTCGAAGATTGATATTGAAAAGCATGGATCGAAGACAATGATCAATGTCATCGAGGTAACATCGTTGGCTTGACACCTTCAGTCGGCATGGACCGATGCTCAGGCTGGACTTTGGTCGGAGGTGCTGACAAGGGAGTGAGTATGAAGAACATGCTGCCAAACTCAAACTTAGAGAGCATCGAGCTTCTCCTTGCAGCCTTGCACTGATACCATAGGTGTAGACGTCAGTATTACTGGTGCTGCGTCTCACTCTGGTGAGGAAGACATTGAAGAAGATGCTCCATGAGACTTGGAAGCGAACCGCATGAGTGGCCGGCACAAATTGACTCAATGTCTGTATGGCCAGAGACTCTGCCTGGGAAGCTGGTGACTTCTTTGCTAACTTACCTGATGGTGAAATTGACATGGACATTGGTGCTTCATGCGATGTCGATGACTTCGATGTTGAGGGTTTACCCGATCTCGATGGTTTCCCTGATGACAAGGGCTTACTCAATGTCAATGTTGAAGTCAAAAGCTTCAACGGAGTAGTATCCATATTACCAAAGATCTTAGCTTGTTGAATACACTGGGTTTTTAAGGATCTAATGAAGTGTGGCACAGCACAAACAAGACTCCATACAGTGGTCGGGGCCCAAACACTGAACACACCACTTGTGGGGGTCTGTTAGTGAAATGGTGCGCTGGACATCTGGTACGCTTTTTAAACCTGGTAAGCAGGCGGGACATAGATGGAAATACCGCCTCAGCCAAATCAAAGTCTTAGGTGGCAGACAAGGCCATGCCATCAAGAATAGTCGAAAAACAAAAATAAATTTTTTTAGTTTTATTATAATAACAAGAAAATAGTAAGTAATGGAAAACGCAACCGAAGGCAGAAAACAAACCTGCGGCTGAAAGGCACTAGAAGAATCACACAGAATGTCAAGGGACATCTCAACTCTGCGGAAAAACTAGAACTGAAGAGACGTACACCCTACATTGGGCAGGAAGGCACTCGCGCATGCGCGGTGTGGAAGTCGCAAACTTCTACAGTTCTTGAAGCAGGATTGCTTTTGCGGCTGTCCGTATTGGGGCTCTGTGGATGACGTCACCCATATGTGAGAATATGCTGCCTGCTTGTCCTAGGATAAAATCAGGATAAGACGATAGGAGGCGCAAAGCTTCAGGTCCTTCCCCTCCTTAGGTATAAATGGTAATGCTCGCCAGGCACATGAAAAAGGGTAACTGACTACCTGGTTGCCATGTGTTAAATAAATGAAGCAGGGGAGGTAAAAGCAAGTCTTGGAAACACTTATAAAATTTCACTGTAAAACCATCCATGCCAGGCAACTTCCTCAGCTTCATGGATTTAAGAGCCTGGTAGGCGTCAATATGGGAGATAGGCCTATCCAAGCATAAAGCATCTGGGGCAGCAATCTGCTCCAAATGGGCTGACTGAACGTAGGCCTCAACCTGACCATGATATGAATCTGTTTTGGGCATTTACAGCTGCTGATAAAACTCCACAAAACATGCCCAGATCTCCTCTTCCTACTGACATTCCTCCCCATCCCTCCCCCGTATGGATAAAATATTATTGCGAGAACTCCGCACCCACAATCTGTGAACAACAATTCGGCTTGCCTTATTGTTGAATTCAAAAATATTTCCGTTGTAATAGCTGAAGATGATGTTCCAACTCCCTTCATTCCAAATGCAATTTCCGAAAAACCTCTCTATCCCACGGCTGCCGCTTGTGCACTCCCTCCAAAGTGCCAATCAGCTTAAGCAACCTACCCTCCTCTACCTGCTGCTGATGTTTTCTGGAAGAGCCCAATGCAATGAGCCTATTCCACAGAGTCGCCTTCAAGCCCTCCCATACTGCTTCAGGCGATGCCTCACCTCCCATGTTAATCTCCAAATACTCATGCAATCAACCCTCCACACACAAACATACACACACACAGGATCTTCCAATAAACTATCATTGAGTCTCCAGAATTTATGTCCTGAGCAAGTCTGGTTCCCCCGCAGCTGAAGCCACGTCGGAAAGATGTTAAACTAACTGTGAGGGCCATAGAAAAAAAAATAGTTAAAGTCTTATTAAAGAAATGACAATTTTGCATGAGATAAAACTCTTTATCAAGTTTCAAGTTTAATATAAATTTGATTGATCGCTTATTCAAAATTCTACGCGATGTACATGTCAGTAAAATTACAAAATTTAGGAGACAACAAAGCAAATGACAAAAACTAAATTTTGTAAGACATATTAAAAACTAACATTACAAACATATTAAAACAAAGGAAAGAATGGGAAGAGAAATACAAGTTGTTTGATAGTAAATAAAACATTTATGGGGAAAAACAATGGGAAGGGAGAGATACATGTACTTCAGAGAAGTTATGAAGTGCAATCAAAATAAGGCTACTAGTTAGGCTTTCTAATTATCAAATGCATCCTTAAAAAGAAAGTTTTTTAAAATTTGCTCTTAAATCTGTCCAAGATGCGTTCTTCCCTTAAATAGATAGGGAGTGAGTTCCATGTTTGAGAGGCTGTGACAGAAAGCACAGTTACTTACCGTAACAGGTGTTATCCAGGGACAGCAGACAGCTATTCTCACATATGGGTGATGTCATCAACGGAGCCCGGATGCAGATGCCTCACAAGCAGATTTGGTGCATTCCAAGTAGAAGGCCAAAGCACGTTTACAGTCCAGAGTATGAAGAGCTGATTCTCCAGGGTGAGAATGAGGCTTTGGAAAAAACACTGGAAGAACAATGGATTGGTTGAGATGAAATTCCGAGACCACTTTAGGGAGGAATTTAGGATGAGTACGAAGAACCACTTTGTCCTGATGGAACACCGTGAATGGTGGGTCAGCAACTAAAGCTTGCAGCTCACTGACTCTTCGAGCAGAAGTGAGGGCAATGAGAAACACCACTTTCCAAGTGAGATACTTCAGATGAGCCTTATCATTTGGTTCAATTGGAGGCTTCATTAGTTGAGTAAGAACAATATTCAGGTCCCAAACCACAGGAGGTGGTTTGAGAGGAGGTTTGACATTGAAGAGTCCTTTCATGAATTTGGAAACCACTGGATGAGCAGAGAGGGGTTTCCCTTCAATAGGCTGATGGAAAGCCGCAATTGCACTGAGATGGACTCAGATAGATGTAGACTTGAGGCCAGAATGAGATAAGTGCAACAGGTAGTCCAAAACAGAAGATAAGGAGGAATGCTGAAGCTCCTTATGATGAGAAAAGCACCACGTAGATAATCTAGTCCACTTTTGGTGATAGCATTGTCTAGTGGTAGGCTTCCTAGAAGATTCTAAAACATCTCTTACAGATTGAGGAAACTGAAGAGGGGTTATGTTGAGAGGTACCAAGCTGTCAGATGTAGAGACTGCAGGTTGGGATTAAGCAGAGATCCTTGACTCTGTGAAGGCAGAGAAGGAAAAACAGGTAAAAGTTATGCTCCCTGCTGCTGAGTTGAAGTAGAAGGGAGTACCAAGGTTGTCTCAGCCATCAAGGAGCAATTAGAATCATGGTGGCATGATCGTTCTTCAACTTGACCAGAGTCTTGAGAATGAGAGGAAATGGAGGGAATGCATAAAGGAAGAGATTCGTCCATTCCAGAAGGAAAGCATCTGCCTTGAGGCGATGAGGAGTGTAAATCCTGGAGCAGAACTGAGGCAGTTTATAGTTGTGGGGGGCTGCAAAGAGGTCTATCTGAGGCGTTCCCCACTGTGAAAAAATGTGATGAAAAGGCGAGGAATGGAGTGTCCATTCGTGAGGTTGCAGAAGACAACTCAAGTTGTCCGCCAAGAAATTCTTCGCCCCTTGAATGTAGACAGCTTTGAGGAAGGTGTTGTGGCGGATTGCCCAGTCCCAAACCTTCAGAGCTTCTTGACAAAGGGAGGCAGATCCCATCCCTCTCTATTTGTTGACATAATACATGGTGAATTGGTTGTCCGTCCGGATGAGGACTACCTGGTCGTGAAGAAGATGTTGAAAAGCGCTGAGAGCCTTGAAAATCGCTCTGAGTTCCAACAGATTTATGTGACATTGACGATCCGCACTGGTCCAGTGGCCTTGAGTACGGAGACCATCGAGATGAGTGCCCCAAGTGTAGGTCGAAGAGTCTATCGTGAGGACTTTCTGATGAGGGGGCATTTGAAAAAGTAAGCCTCTGGAAAGATTGGAAGAGAGCATCCAACAACGGAGAGACTTCTTCCATGAAGGAGTGACTGAAATGTGTCGAGATGGAGGGTCGCAAACTTGCGTCCATTGAGATGCCAGGGTCCACTGAGGAATTCTGAGGTGAAGTCTGGCAAAAGGAGTCATGTGTACTGTAGAGGCCATGTGACCCAGAAGTACCATCATGTGTCTTGCTGAGATGGAAGTGCGGGAAGATACTGTTTGACAGAGTTGAAGAAGAGCTTCCAGGCATTGTTGTGGAAGGAATGCTCTGAGTTGGACAGTGTCCAGAACAGCTCCAATGAATTGTAGAGTCTGTGAGGGTTGAAGCTCAGATTTGGGAAAATTGATCTCAAATCCCAAACTTTATAGGAACCAGGTAGTCTGTCGGGTCGCTACAATAACCCCTTGAGACATAGAATCTTTGATGAGCCAGTCGTCAAGGTAGGGAAACACCTGAAGACCATGATTCCTTAGAGCTGCTGCTACCACTACCAAGCACTTGGTGAACACTCTGGGAGACGAGGCCAGGCCGAATGGTAGTACTCTGTATTGATAATGCAGATTCCCCACCCGAAATCTGAGGTACTTAAGGGAGGCCGGGTGAATGGGTATATGAGTGTAGGCCTCCTTGAGATCCAGAGAGCATAACCAATCGTTCTGCTCAAGAAGGGGATAAAGGGATGCCAGGGACAACATTCAAAACTTTTCTTTGACTAGAAATTTGTTAAGAGCCCTGAGATCCAGAATGGGTTGCAGATCGCCCGTCTTCTTCGGAACAAGGAAGTAACGGGAGTAAAACCCCCTGTTCTGCTGTTCCAAGGGAACTGGTTCGATGGCATGGAGACGAAGCAGAGCTTGAGCTTCCTGAAGAAGAAGGGCGGTCTGGGAAGGATACTCTCATGTAGGAAGCTCTGGTAGAACCTGAGAGAAATGAAGAGAGTATCTTTCCCTGATGATGGTAAGCACCCAGAGGTCAGATGTAATTATCGTCCATCAGTGGTAAAAATGATGGAGATGACCTCCGATAAGGGGAAAATGAGAGAGTCAGAACGGTGGAGGTTATGCTCTGTTATAAACAGTCAAAAAGGCTGAGAAGCCTTAGGTGCAGCAGAAGGTTGAGGTTTTTATTGCTTCTGAGGCTGCTGTTTCAAAACGTCGTTAGTAGATAAGAGCAGGGCATGCAGGTTTGGCAGAAGCTGGCTTTGGCTTAGGTCTGACAATAGAAGCAAAGGATTTCTCATGGTCAAACAATTTCTTGGTGGCTGCCTCGATGATATTCATCAAAGAGGTCATTGCCCTCACAAGTAATATAAGCTAAGCAGTCCTGAAGATTAGGATCCATGTCAATGGTATGAAGCCAGGCAAGACGACACATAGCTACAGAGCAAGGAGCCGCTTGGGCAGACAACTTGAAGACATTATAAGATGACTGGAGGAGATGCAAACGGAGTTGAGACAAAGAAGCAAGGACTTCCTGAAATTCAAAGTGCATTTGGGTATCCAAATAATTTAAAAACTTTGGTAGGAGAGAAATAAGGAATTCAAAATAAGTGATGAATTGAAAATTATAATTGAGGACTTTAGAGGACATCATAGCATTTTGGTAGATGCGACGTCTGAATTTGTCCATTGTTTTCCCTTCTTTTCCAGGAGGAACCGTAGCATAAACTTTGGAACGATGGGACCTCTTAAGAACATAAGAACATAAGAAGTTGCCTCCGCTGAGGCAGACCATAGGTCCATCCTGCCCAGCGGTCCGCTCCCGCGGCGGCCCATCAGGCCCATTGCCTGAGTAGTGGTCTATACCTATCTATACCCTTCAATCCCTTTTTCATCTAGGAATCTATCCAAACCTTCTTTGAAACCATTTAAGGTTTTCTTGTCTACAACAGCCTCTGGAAGCGCGTTCCATGTATCCACCACCCTCTGAGTGAAAAAGAACTTCCTAGCGTTTGTTCTAAACCTGTCCCCTTTTAATTTCTCCGAGTGCCCCCTCGTACTTGTGGTGCCCCTTAAATTGAAAAATCTGTCTCTGTCTACTTTTTCTATGCCCTTCAGGATCTTGAAGGTTTCTATCATGTCTCCTCTAAGTCTCCGCTTTTCCAGTGAGAAAAGTCCCAACTGCTTCAATCTGTCGGTATATGGGAGATTTTCCATTCCCTTTATCAGTTTAGTTGCTCTTCTTTGTACTCCTTCAAGTACTGCCATGTCCTTCTTGAGGTACGGCGACCAGTACTGGACACAGTACTCCAGATGCGGCCTCACCATTGCACGATACAGCGGCATGATGACTTCCTTTGTCCTGGTCGTAATACCCTTTTTAATGATACCCAACATTCTGTTTGCTTTCTTTGAGGCTGTGGCGCACTGCGCCGATGCCTTCAGTGTTGCGTCTACCATCACTCCCAGGTCTCTCTCCTGGTTACTGACCCCTAGCGGTGTTCCCCCCATTCTGTACGTGAACATCGGGTTCTTTTTCCCCAAGTGCATGACCTTGCATTTTCCTATGTTGAAGCTCATTTGCCATTTTTCGGCCCACTTTTCCAGCTGCGTTAGATCCTTTTGGAGATCTTTGCAGTCTTCCCTGGTTTGAGCCCTGCTGTATAGTTTGGTGTCATCTGCAAATTTAATGACCTCACACTTGGTTCCCGCCTCCAGATCGTTTATGTAGATATTGAACAGGAGCGGTCCCAGCACCGACCCCTGCGGAACTCCGCTCGTGACCCCTCTCCAGCCTGAGTAATGGCCCTTTACACCAACCCTCTGCTTCCTGTTTGCCAGCCAGTTTTTGATCCATCGGTGGACCTCCCCTTGCACCCCGTGGTTCCATATCTTCTTAAGCAGTCTCTCGTGTGGTACCTTGTCGAAGGCTTTTTTGAAGTCAAGGTAAATGATGTCTATAGATTCCCCTTTATCCACCTGGCTGTTCACCCCCTCAAAGAAGTACAATAAGTTTGTGAGGCATGACCTGCCCTTGCAGAAGCCATGTTGACTCGGTTTTAGCTGCCCATTTTTTTTCGGTGTGCTCACAGTTGCTGTCTTTAATTAGTGCCTCCATCATCTTTCCCGGGACTGAGGTCAGGCTCACCGGCCTGTAGTTTCCTGGGTCGCCCCTTGAGCCCTTCTTGAAGATGGGCGTAACATTTGCTATTTTCCAATCCTCCGGGATCTCTCCGGTTTTTAAGGATAGGTTGTATATCTGTCGAAGTGGCTCCGCTATTTCGTTTTTTAGTTCCTTGAGTACCCTTGGGTGAATGCCGTCTGGACCTGGCGATTTGTCGCTCTTTAGTCTGTCTATCTGCCTGAGTACATCTTCCTGGCTTACCTCTAAATTGACCAGCTTATCATCTTGGTCTCCTATTGCGATCTCCTCGGGTTCCGGAATGTTGGTTGTATTCTCCACCGTGAAGACTGACGTGAAGAACTCATTTAACCTGTCAGCTATCTCTTTCTCTTCTTTTACTACTCCCTTTCTGTCTCCATCATCCAATGGTCCCACTTCTTCTCTTGCCGGTTGCTTCCCCTTGACGTATCTGAAGAACGGCTTGAAGTTTGTTGCTTCCTCTGCCAGTCTCTCTTCGTATTCTCTTTTTGCTTTTCTAACCACTCGGTGACACTCCTTCTGGTGTTCTTTGTGCACTTTTTGGTTCTCCTCTGTTTGGTCTTTTTTCCATTTCCTGTACGATGTTTTCTTGTCACTTATCGCCTTCTTCACTGCATTTGTTATCCACACTGGGTTTTTTGTTCTATTTTTTTTGCAACCTTTCCTGAACTTGGGGATGCACAGGTTTTGCGCTTCATGCACAGTTCCCTTGAGTAAGGTCCAGGCTTTTTCTACGGATTTTATCTTCCCTATGTTGCCTTTGAGTTTCTTTCCCACCATTTCCCTCATGGCATCATAATTCCCTTTTTTGAAGTTGAGTGCCGTCGTTGTGGTTCTTTTCCCCTTTGATGATCCAATTTCTAGCCTGCACTGGATCGTGTTGTGATCGCTGTTACCTAGCGGGGCTAATACTGCCACCTCCTTTGCTGGCCCCCCTAGTCCGTTGAAGATTAGGTCAAGAGTGGCATCGCCCCGTGTTGGTTCCGTGACCAGTTGCTCCATGAAACAGTCCCTCGTGACCTCTATGAATTTGGTCTCCCTTGCGCAGTTTGAGTGCCCAATACTCCAGTCTATCCCAGGATAGTTGAAGTCCCCCATCACCACCACATTTCCGCTTCTGCATACCTGCCTCAGTTCTGCCTCCAGGTCCTGGTCGATTTCTTCAGGTTGTCCAGGTGGGCGGTAGTACAGACCCAATTTAATGTCTGCTCCAGTTCCTCCCTGTAGCTTAACCCATAGTGATTTCAAGCCATCCACCCGTACTGTTGTTTCCATCCTGGTTGAGGGTATGGAGTCTTTTATGTACAGCGCTATTCCTCCACCCTTTTTATGTGTCCTGTCTCTCCTGTATAGTTTGTACCCTGGTATGGCCACATCCCATTGATTGTCCTCAGTCCACCACGTTTCTGTGACCCCAATTATGTCTAGGTCCTTTTTGCTGGCAGTGATTTCTAGTTCTCCCATTTTGGCCCTCAGGCTCCTAGCATTTGTGTATAGGCAGTTTAAGACCCAGTTTTTTGCCCTCTCTTTTTGTTTTCCTCGTGTTTCGGTACTCCTGCAGTCCTCCTCATGGTTTGCCAGCCCCCGAGCTTCATCCTCCTCCTGCTGCTGTGTGTCTGTGACGTCCTCAGCCTGTTTCCCCTGCACCTCTTGTTTTCGTAATTCCCACTCAGTTCTGGGCTCTATTTCACAAAGTCTTTGCCCCTCTGGCTCCTGTTGTTCTGTGTTGGTGCCGCTTACCAGTTCCATTTGTGCCCTCGGTCCCTGCAATGCGTCCTTAGGTCCTTTTTCAAAACATACACACTCAGTCCCAAGTCCTCCTTTACAATGTCCCAGGTCAGTATCCTTGTCAGGTACTGATGTCCGATGTGTCGAGGTCAGATCGACTATCGGCTTTCCCCTTCTCCTCAGTTTAAAGCCAAGTCTATGACATTCTGGACGTTGCGTGCCAGCATCCTCGTCCCAGCTGTGCTAAGGTGCAGTCCATCTCTTCTGTAGAGCTTGTTCTTCCCCAAGAAAGTAGTCCAGTTCCTAACAAAGTGGAAACCCTCCTTATCGCACCATCTCCTCAGCCAAACGTTAATTGCTTGTAGTTCGCTCTCTCTCCTTGTGTCCGCTCTCGGTACTGGCAGGATCTCTGAGAAGGCTATCTTCCTTGCCCTTAGTCTCAGTTTCCTCCCCAGGATCCTGAACTGGTCAGTTAGTGTAGTCCTGTTGAAGTTTCTCCTGCTGATGTCGTTGGTTCTGATGTGGATCACTACTGCTGTCTCCTCTGTCTCGGCTCCCTCCAGGATCCTCTCGATATTGTTGATGATGTCCTTTGTTCTTGCCCCCGGGAGACATGTTACCAGTCGGTCCTCTCTCCCTCCGGCTATATGACTGTCTACTCCTCTCAGGATTGAGTCTCCAACCACGATAGCCGATTTCCCCTTTTTCAACTGTCTCTCTGGTCTCAGATCTGTGTCATATGTGCAGTCCATTTGTCCGTCCTCTGGGTTCAGGTGTGTCTCCGCTCCTGGTCTCGGGTCTGTGTCATCTGTGCAGTCCGCTAGTCCTTTCTCCTGGCTCTGATGGGTCTCCTCCTCCTCTGTCTGCCCAGGTCCTCCGCAAGGTCCTATTCCCATGGTGTCTGGTGGTTCCTGTTGTCCAACTGTCGGTTCTCTCCTGGTGTGTTGGTGATCTCGTGCCTCCACCATCCTGCAGGCCTCCTCAATGAACTTCTCGAGCTCCCTAACTTGTTCCGCAATGTGGCTCTCTCTGGTGGTGTCTTCAGTTTCCCAGCATTGCTCCTCCATGGTACAGAGTCCCTCCAGCTCCTGGACTCTAACCTGCAGTCTCCCGACCTCCTGTTTCAGGCTATCCAGTTCCTGGCATCGACCGCATATGTATGCCTGCCTCCCGGAGGGGAGGTAGTCATACATATGGCACCCGATGCAGTATACTGGGTAGCTCTGCTGGTTTCCCACAGTCTCCATTGCTCCTTTCTCGTTCCTATGTCCCACGGTGTGTATGAGTGGTGCCCGGCGCGCAGCTACCTAAAGAGAAAGAGAAAGAAGAGAGAGATGAGTACAGAGAGAGTACCTTAGCTGTTTAGATGTTAGATGCTGCTGCTGGGCTTCTCCTCAAGGCTCCTTCGCAAAGGCGCTCTCGTTGGCTCGCCCCCTCTTAAGGTGGAGTCTGGGCTGAAGCCGCTGATGCGGTGGGGGTGGGCGGAGCTACCTCTCGCCTGCCCCTGGCTCTCTGGGTCTGTGTCGGCTCTCCCCTCGCGCTGCCCTGCTGGATTTCGCTTCTCCTCTCCTCTCCTGCCCTTCTCCTCTCCTCGCCTGCCCTTCTCCTCTCCTCCGACAATGAACAGTGAGCCCCTTGCCGCGGCTCGCCCCCTCTTAAGGTGGAGTCTGGGCTGAAGCCGCTGACGCGGTGGGGGTGGGCGAAGCTACCTCTCGCCTGCCCCTGGCTCTCTGGGTCTGTGTCGGCTCTCCCCTCGCGCTGCCCTGCTGGATTTCGCTTCTCCTCTCCTCTCCTGCCCTTCTCCTCTCCTCGCCTGCCCTTCTCCTCTCCTCCGACAACGAACAGAGGACTCAACAAGTAGGGATTGATGAGATAATTGTGAGTTGTCAAACCCTTTGCGATGCACAGTCTTATACCTAGAGTCCAATTTTCCTGGAACAGCTGGTATGAAAAAAGGTGTTTCCATGCATCGACCAAAAGTCTGATTCAAAAGCTTATGAAGAGGAAGCAATTTTAGTGATTCTGCCGGAGGTTGAGGGAGATGCATGACTTCGAGATACTCCTTAGAGTATTTAGAGCCAGTGTCCAACTGAAGAACCAAGTCCACAGCCATCTGATGAAGAAAAGATGAGAAAGATAGTTGATCCGCCAATGCTTTGCCTCGAGAAGGACTCGAGGACACCAAGGCAGCTTGGGTCAAAGATGAAGCCTCGGCAGGAAAAAAGGCATCAAAGGAACCTGGTGACTTGGATGAGGCAATTGAAACCGGGATATCCTCGAGGTCCGGCATCGGGAACCTCGAACGAGGAGTCAGTGGTCTAGTCGAAGTTGGAGTAGATCGAGGCTTAGTTGAAGAAGGTTGTTCATTAGAAGAAGAACTATGCCTGGATGGATGCCTCGATGAAGGTCTCGATCGTCGGTGAGAACTGTGCCTGGAAGCAGATATCGAGGATCGAGGAGACCGCCTTGGAGACGGAAGCAGCTGATGCTATCAAAGAATGGATAGGACTGGAGGCTGTAGATTGAAGCTCCAGAGGCTTGATGGAGGAACCTCGATGCACCCCCAAAGACTCTGCTCCTTGTATAGAGTGTGAGGATTCCTGTCGAGGCACTCGCAAAGAATCTGCTCCTTGCTTCACGTGCTTGGATACCAGACCAGACACTCGCAGAGATTCTGCTCCCTGCAAAGAGTGTGTATGCTCAGACTGATGCAAAGGAAGCAGCTCAACCTCGCGGAAGTCTGCTGAATGTTGTGACCAGCCAGGTATACTCCCTGCCCAGGTCCCAGTTAGGACAAAAGAAAATGGAGGAGAAAAGAAATCCCGGGGAGGAATTGGGAAGGGACAGGTAGTTTCTGAGCTTGATAATTACATTGACCACCGGGGGAGCTCAAGAGGCCCTTGGAACACTGCCAGGGCTGACAATGCAGGGCGTCGCCCCAAGATATTTAAACCTGGTGCAGAGAACAGGAGAGGAGGTCAGCTAGGGAGAAGCTTTAAGCCCTTTCTCCCTAGAGAACCCAGGGAGCCAAGCAGGTGCAACAAGCCTATTCCTATGGAGGTGATAGAGGCTGGCCAGGCTGAGGAATTAAATATTCCAGAAGAACAGGACATGGAATTGGAAGAAA
Organism: Geotrypetes seraphini; assembly: GCF_902459505.1. Taxonomy (NCBI): domain Eukaryota; kingdom Metazoa; phylum Chordata; class Amphibia; order Gymnophiona; family Dermophiidae; genus Geotrypetes; species Geotrypetes seraphini. The sequence continues at coordinate 269,168,338 of NC_047086.1, read as the reverse complement.
GCCTGACAGAGTTTGCTCCTGTGATTGTTGAGCCTATGCAGGTGAACTTGACTTCCACCTTCAAACAGTGAGTGTTGTTTGTGCTTATGAACTGTTTGAGAGACTATTTTTTTTGGATACAAGCTAAGGAATGATTGTAGTTTGGGGAGAGGTTTTGCATACATCCTGGGTGGGAATTTTTGAAAGTCTATTTAAGGACTTTGTTTTGGCAAAACCTAGCACTCTCCTGACCTGGCAGTGAGGACTTTTAAGGCACTTGTGCTGAATGTATGCTATGAACTATTCTTGATTTGGGTTTTTTTTTTTTTAAACTGCCTGCTTGGGAGCAGACAACCCTAGGACTGGGAGGGGAACAATAAAACCCTCTGCCACAACTGAAAAGAAACTTTACTGAGCAAGTTAATGACTTTATTTGGGACTGTTATTTTTGCTGGTTGTGGTTTGCTATTTTTTTGGTGTGGTTTTTGCATAAAGAACAGTCTGATAAGTTGGGCATCCATTTTCTGAAAGTCTACTTACCTGAAGGATAAAAAGAAATAAAAGCTGATATTATTTTGATATTGAAAAGTAACTGTGCTGACTTTTGACTTTCTGGTTTTCTTTTTCTTTTGGGTTCCTGCCGGGAATCCGGTCCTGCAGGGTGGCTCCAGGCCGGGCCACACGTCGGGGTGTTATTTTGTGGGCTATCCACTGAGTGTAATATTAAACACTGGTTTTGGAGTTACAGTGGGCCACATAATTTGGTATCAGGAGTGGGATATAGCACCTCCTGCAGGACACTTGGAAGAGTGCAATTAGAAAAAAAAAAAAAAAGGAAAGTTTTTCCCGCTTTGACAATTTTTTTTTTTTTTTTGGACATGTAAATCCTGGAGGTTACAGGAGGATGGTTGAACTATTAACCAAATTTGTTTCGTTTGGAGAAGCATATTGTTTTGGAATCTTTGTCTGGAGTTCCTGTGTCCAATTCGGAGGAGGGGTTTCTAACCGGAAGTCGGAAATCAGGAATCAAAGACATCTGTATATCCTGTAGAGGACTGCGTGGAGCTCAGTAGGTGGTTGAAGGTGGAAAGAGCCAGACCTGAGTTCCAAAGTTCCAACGCCTAGTTCCAGGAGGACCCGAGAGACCTGTGGACCGAGCCGGAAACCAGTTCCAGACCGGATACAGCACGGGCGGTGCACCCAATCAGCACGAATGCGAAGACTCACCAGTACCTCCGGTAAGGGTATCTTGGGGTAGCTGGTGAGGATAAAGTGGTGCTGGTTGGGGGAGGACTGGAAGCTGGAGAGGCTAGTAAGGGGGGAAGACACTCTTACCTAGCGGCCACACTTGGGTTTCTTCTCTTGTGCTTTTGTTTTCTAGGTTTGCTATGGAGCAGGCCCAGATTTTGGCACCGCTGGTCGAGGAGGACCGGAGACAGGCCGAGGAGATGGAGGGAATTTTGAGGAGTAACGAAGTACGGTGGCAAGTTCGCCAAGATGCTATGTCGCAGCAGTACGCCGCACTAATGACAACAGTGAAAATGCAGGCCAAAACATTTGCACAGATTCTCCAACAGACGACTGCACAGACAAAGCGGCCAGACATACAGAGCATGGTACCTCCAACTCCGGTAGGACTTAACTTGCTGACCCTGTTAAACAGGCATGAGAGAGGACCTAGTGACGTTCCTGCTGAGTTTTTTTGTTCCCGAAGGCCAGGGGCTGACCTAGAAGTAACTGAATGCCTAGAGTTGTTAGGTAAAGGTTCAGATATGGTGCAGAGACACCGGCCTAGCCAAAGTCCCGGGAATATGAGTGGGGGTTGGAATAAGAAACAGCCTTACAAGGATTTTCATACTCCTACACCTAGGCCTAACACTAGGAGAGGCAATAAAAAGGATTATAGAGGTGGGAGACCGGGGCTCACACAAAAATTTTGTAGCACGGTAAATCTATCCAGCCAAGGGAACAGAGCCGAAAGGAGGGAGAGTAAAATAGGTATCTCAGGACAGAGCCTGAGGCCTACATGCACTACGCCTGTATCTGTAGGTGGGGAAAAAACCCTAGCTTTGATTGATACGGGGGCGGATCAGTCCATGATGGCGGTCCCATTTTGGAGGAGGGTTTTTCCTGGGGAAAAGGAATCATTTGGAGCAGGTAAAGTAGGAATTAAATGCATCCACGGAGACAGTGCTCACTATACTCTTAGGCCCACTACCCTTCTACATAGAGACCGGGTATATAAGGTGCCGATGGCCTTGATTCCCGGGGTCCCCTATGATATAGTTTTGGGACAGGATTGGGCCGGGTTAGAAGGGTGTTTGTTGACCAAGCAGGGGTTGGTGAATACCCGTTCTCAAGGAAGAGCTAGCACAGATCCTGAGACCCCGTTGGGAGAAATTTTTCCCTTTGAAAAGGGGGTGATTAGACCGGCAGCGCAAACACAGGCTAGGTCCTCCAAGGCACAGAAAAGGAGACAACAACAACAGAGGGCCAAAAATATCAGACAAACTGAGCGAGGAAAATAATTCCCCAGTCTCCCACAAGAGATTAGTGATACCTTCCCAACATTTGGGCAGGAGCAAAAGACGGATCCTTCATTGAGGGAACTGTGGATCCAAGCCACAGGACCCCAATCGGCTAGATCAGGCTTGAGAATCATACGTGGCCTCCTTTATAAAGGAAGAGCTAATACCTCTGACCAGGAGGAAGCGGGGGAACAGTTGGTGGTTCCTAAGGGATTTAGGAAGGCAATTTTGCAAACTGCCCATGACTCACCCTTAGCGGGGCATAAAGGTATACAGGCCACTCAGGTACAGGTACAGCGGAGGTTCTACTGGCCGGGTTGGAGGCAAGAAATTGAGGATTTTTGTAAATCTTGTCCTACATGCCAGAGACTTACTTTGAGTAAGCCCGCTCGGGCACCTCTTGTCCCTATACCTGTAGTGGAAGAACCACTTGCGCGGTTAGCCATGGACATTGTAGGTCCATTAGAGAAGACCCCTAGAGGTTATCAGTTCATTTTTGTTGTAATGGACGTGGCCACTAGATTTCCCTGGGCTTTTCCATTGAGGAAGACTACCTCGGGGGTATTGATGAAGGAACTCATGGGGTTATTCTCTACCATAGGTTTTCCGAGGGAAGTTCTTTCGGATCGGGGAAGCAATTTATTGTCCAGGGAAATGGAGGAATTCTGGAAGGGACTTGGAGTGAGGCATATCCGAACCTCTGCTTACCACCCTCAGGCTAATGGATTAGTGGAGAGGTTCAATCAATCCCTAAAACAGATGTTAAAGAAGGGGTTAAAGGACAATCTAAGGGATTGGGACCTGTTCATGCCCTTCGTGCTATTTGCTGCCAGGGAAAAAGTACAGGACTCTCGGGGGGTTAGTCCATTTGAATTGTTATATGGGCGCGCTCCCAGGGGACTTCTGGATGTGATTAAGGAGGGTTGGGACCCTCCCGAAGAGACGGGAATGAACATTATCTCTTACCTATCTCGGTTAAAGCAAAATTTGACACAAGTGTCCAAATTGGGACGGGAAAACCTTGAGTGGGCTCAAAAGAAACAAAAAGTCTATTATGACCGAGGAACTAGGGAACGCCAATTCTCGATAGGAGACAGGGTATTAATATTGGTGCCCTCTGATCCTCATAAATTTCTAGCCCATTGGAAGGGCCCGGCCACGATTATGGAGAAAACAGGACCTGTCAGTTATAAGGTTAAGGAGGAACATGGCCGGGAACAGACGTATCACGTCAACCTTCTAAAAGCATGGAAGGATAGAGAAGCCTTAGCTCTTATAGCTCAGCGTTGTCAAGAGGATGATCTAGGACCCCAGATAGCGGATTTGAGACAGATCGAGAAGGTGAATGTGGGGAAAGAATTGTCCGCATCACAGGCTTGTCAAATACAGTCACTTATTGGCCAATTCCCTGAAGTATTTTCATTAGTCCCGGGACATACTAAGGGGATTACTCATGACATCATTACCAGTCCGGGTAGAGTAGTCCGAGTGAGGCCTTATCGCCTCTCGGAAGAAAAGAAGAAGCTAGTCTGTGAACTAGTCCAGGAAATGCTTTCTTTAGGGGTTATTGAACCTTCACAAAGTCCCTGGTGTAGCCCCATAGTGATTGTCCCAAAGGCAGATGGCTCACCGAGATTCTGTATAGATTTCAGACAGGTGAACGAGGTGTCACAATTTGATGCTTTTCCCATGCTTCGAGTTGATGAGTTACTTGATAAATTAGGTCAGGCCCAGTATCTTTCTACCATCGATCTTACTAAAGGGTATTGGCAGATTCCTTTGACCGATAGTGCTAAACCCAAAACAGCCTTCAGCACCCCATATGGGTTATACCAATTCACCCGCATGCCATTTGGACTACATGGGGCAGCTGCGAATTGTCAAGGGGCAGCTGCGACTTGTCAAGGGGCAGCTGCGACTTGTCAAGGGGCAGCTGCGACTTGTCAAGGGGCAGCTGCGACTTGTCAAGGGGCAGCTGCGACTTGTCAAGGGGCAGTAAATGAGGTTTTCAGGGGTCACCATGCCTACGCCGAGGCCTATCTCGATGATATTGTAATTTACTCACCTTCTTGGCAAACTCATTTAGAGCATGTGACAGCAGTATTGAAATCCTTAGGGAAGGCAGGCTTCACTGTCAACCCGAAAAAGTGTTTTCTGGGACAGCATGAAGTCAGGTACTTGGGATATACGGTGGGCCGCGGACAGGTTAGGCCTTTGATAGACAAAGTAAAGTGTATCCAGGAATATCCCCGGCCGGGCACAAAAAAACAATTACGGGGGTTTTTGGGCCTATTGGGGTATTATAGGAGATTTATACCCGGCTTTGCCACTAGGGCCACTCCCCTGACAAATTTGTTAAAGAAAGAAGTTCCGGATGTGTTACACTGGGAGGAGGATGGGGTTAAAGCATTTATAGACTTAAAGGACAGTCTGTGCAGGCAGCCGGTGTTGGCTGCTATTGATGTTAGGAAGCCACTCGTCCTACAGACTGACGCATCTGGGTGTGGGTTAGGAGCTGTACTCAGCCAAGAAAGTCAGAAAAGGCACTAAGTAACAAAGTTCATGCAGAGAGTCAAAGACGGAGTTCTCGGCTCAGCGGAAAACTGAGAACTGAGGAGATGCGCACTTACGCTGGGCGGGAAGGCACTCGCGCATGCGCGGTGCGGGCGACTCAAAACTTCGAGTTTCTTCAAGCAAGTCTGCTTGTGAGGCGTCCTCATCCGGGCTCCGTCGATGACGTCACCCATATGTGAGAATACCTGCCTGCTTGTCCTGGGATAAAAAATGAATTGCTGCCATGTATTAATAATTTTAAGTGAGGAAATTACACTGCACAACAAAGTTTTTGCTTCCTGAACACTGCTGGGTGTTTCTTATAGAATTTTGGGTGCTGATCATGAATATTACATCAAAAATTACCCATCACGTACCATTTCAGAGAAATCTTCAATTTTGTCGTGATTTTTTCTTATATTTGGATGCAAACAATTTTTTCTCCCATAAGTGTCTTATCAACAACGGTTTGTGCCGCCTGGGTATGTCCATGCATAAAATCTAGCCAGGTTGGAAGCTGTTTTATGGAAGATGACATCCTGGGCATGTCTGGGCAGGTCTGAACGAGCTTGCGCTGTCTCACCATGCTATAATGGTGGCTTCCATACACCGATCCTGCTCATTTGGTTAATATAGATAGTCCGTGTGTGTATATAGTATCAGTATAGTAAAGTATAGTAGTATAGTAGCTGTAGCAATATAACAGTAAGTAAGCTTGATGCTATAGACGTTTTGGTGTCGGGCAATATGTCTCGTCGGTGTCGTAACAGCCGCGACACATTCTGCTATATCTGTGGGGAATATACACTTACGCCTCAGAGACGTTCGATGACTGCCCTTGTAAAGAAAGCCTATCATCTGTATTTTGGCTGCAAAATAGGTGATCAAGACAAGCAATGGGCGCCTCACATTTGCTGTGCGACATGTGCTGTTAGTCTGAGAGCCTGGCTCAGAGGTACTCGAAAGACGATGCCATTTGCTGTTCCGATGATATGGCGAGAACAGAAAGACCATGTGACGGACTGTTATTTCTGTTTGACTAATGTGTCTGGTTTCTCTGCCAAAAACAAGAAGTCAATTGAATATCCTAATCTGCCTTCAGCAATGAGACCCATGCCACATGATGACAGTCTTCCAGTTCCGAAACCACCAGAGGATTGGACCTTAGACGAACCAGATGAAGAAACTGCAGTGCAGGGTTCTAACAGTGACATTGACCCGGATTTTGAACCATCCTCATCAGGCGATCCACATCTGATAACACAGTCCGAATTGAACGATTTGGTCAGAGATTTGGGTCTGTCAAAAGCAAAAGCTGAGCTGCTAGGTTCGAGACTGCAGGAATGGTGTTTGCTATCACCAGGTACGAAAATTTCTGTGTTTCGAGACCGGCATCATGATATAACCAAATTTTTTGCACAAGTCGACAGTCTCTGTTTCTGTTGTGACATTGAAGGATTGTTCTCGGTCTTTGGTTGTGATCACAACCCGGAAGAGTGGCGTCTTTTCATTGATTCGTCAATGTTAAGCCTGAAAGCTGTTCTGTTGCACAATGGCAACGTTTATCCTTCAGTACCTGTTGGCTATGCAGCACATATGAAAGAAACATATGAGAATATGGAAATGTTACTAAAGTATGTCCAGTATACCAGGTATAACTGGAATATCTGTGGAGACCTCAAAGTCGTTGCTCTGTTACTAGGACTGCAGCTTGGCTATACAAAGTACTGCTGTTTCATCTGCGAATGGGACAGCCGAGACAGAGAGTCGCACTATTCTAGAAAGAACTGGCCACTCCGTAAAAAGTTAGTTCCAGGACAGAAAAATGTAGCACATGAATCGCTTGTTGACCCGACAAAGATATTTTTGCCTCCTCTTCACATTAAACTGGGACTCATGAAGAATTTTGTGAAAGCAATGAACAAGGAAGGGGAAGGTTTTCGTTATTTAAGACAGATGTTCCCAAGAATAACTGATGCCAAGATCAAAGAGGGTATTTTTGTTGGCCCCCAGATCAGACATGTTATGAGTGACAAGCGATTTGAAGATCTGTTAGTTGGGCCGGAAAAAATTGGCTGGAAAGCCTTGAAAGACGTTGTTGACAATTTTCTGGGCAATTACAGAGCCCCAAACTACATTCAGCTGGTAGACAAACTTCTCAAAGCATACAAGAGAATGAAGTGCAATATGTCACTCAAGATTCATTTCCTCCATTCACACTTGGACTTCTTCCCCGCAAATCTCGGTGCTGTGAGTGACGAGCACGGTGAAAGGTTTCATCAAGACATAGCTACGATGGAGAAACGATACCAGGGCAATTGGAATCCGTCAATGCTTGCCGACTATTGTTGGATGCTACAACGTGATGCACCAGACACTGAATATAAAAGAAACTCGGGAGCAAAACACTTTTAATTCTGTTTCATTTAGTTGCTTGTGCGAAACGTAAACTTGACTATATATTTTATTGTCAGTAAACATAAAAATGTCTATTTCTCATAGTTCTTACGTGATGCAGTAAAACCAAAACCATATTTGAGCATACCAAGTTGGTACCTGTCATAATCACCAAAAACTTTTCAGGAATCAAGACTTAACCAAAAAATTGTTGTGCAGTGTTATTAGTAAATGTTGATCATTAACTGTTAAAGGAAAGATTTATAAACTATAAAGAGTTTTACCTCATGCAAAATTGTCATTTTTTAATAAGACATTAACTATTTTTCTGCGGCCCTCACAGTTAAAGTTTAACATCTTTTCTTTCTCAGAACTGACACATTTCAATCACTATATTGAAAATAAAATAATTTTCCCTACCTTTGTTGTCTGGTGACTTTATTTTTCTGTGCTTTTAACTATGTTTCCAGGGCCTTCTTGACAACTGACTGTTTTTCTCTCCGTCTTCACTTTCTGCCTTAATTCCATCTTTGGCATTAACTTAACATTCAATTTTTCCATTTTTCTGCTTTCTTTTCAAAATCTACTTTTCCATGTCTTACATTCCCTTCCTATCTCTCTCTCCTTCCTTCCCTATTTCCATTGTTTGACATCTCTCTCCTTCCCTCCTCCCTCCCCCCAGTGTAACATTTCTCTTTCCCTTCCTCCTTTCTGCCCCCTGCAGTCCATCTCCCTTCATCCTTTCTGGTCCCCCCTCCCAGTCCAACATTTCTCTCTCGTTTCCACTAGTCCAACATTTTTTTCTCTCTTCCTCCTGAATATTTCTCCTCTGGTCCTCCTTCCCTCAAACAAACATCTCTCACTCTCCCTCCAAGAGTCCAACTTTTCACTCTCTGCCTTCCCCAGTGTAACATTTCTCCTTCCCTCCTTTCTGTCCTCTCCATCCATCTCACCCTCTCCATGAGTCCAACACTTTCTGCCTCCTGCACGCTTTCTCTCTCTGCTTCTTCCTTCAGTGGCATCCCTCCGTCCCATCCCCCCAACCCAACATGCTCTCTCTCCATGCACCATCTCACCCTCTCCTCCAGTTTGTAGCACCTTTCCTTTCCCTTTCTTTCTACCAGGTCCAGCAGCACCTCTTCTCCCTTCCTTTTACCTCCCCCCTGTCCAGCAACCCTTTCTCCATTCCCTGCTTTACTTGTCCAGCAGTATCCTTTCTCCCTTTCCCCCTGTCCAGTACTAAATGGACAATACTCGGACTGGAAAAGCGTCACGAGTGGAGTGCCACAGGGTTCGGTGTTTGGACCTGTACTCTTCAACATATTTATAAATGGCCTAGAAATTGGTACAGCGAGCGAGGTGATTAAATTTGCAAACGATACAAAGTTATTCAGAGTAGTGAAGACACAGAAGGATTGCAAAGACCTGCAACGTGACAAACACACTCAAGAAATGGGCCGCGACATGGAAAATGAGGTTTAATGTGGATAATGGAAAATGAGGTTTAATGTGGATAAGTGTAAGGTGATGCATGTCGATAACAAAAATCTTATACACGAATGCAGGATGTCTGGTGCAATACTCGGAGAGACCCCCCCAGGAAAGAGACTTGGGAGTACTGGTAGACAAGTAAATTAAGCTGTCTGTGCAATGCACGGCAGCGGCGAAAAGGGTGAACAGAATTCTAGGAATGATTAAGAAGAGGATCACAAACAGATCGGAGAAGGTTATCATGCCACTATACTAGGCCATGGTATGCCCCCACCTGGAATACTGTGTCCAGCACTGGTCGCCGTACATGAAGAAGGACATAGTGCTACTCGAAAGGGTCCAGAGAAGAGTGACTAAAATGGTTAAGGGACTGGAGGAGTTGCCGTGCAGTGAGAGATTAGAGAAACTGGGCCTCTTCTCCCTTGAAAAAAGGAGACTGAGAGGGGACGTGATCGAAACATTCAAGATAATGAAGGGAATAAACTTAGTAGATAAAGACAGGTTGTTCACCCTCTCCAAGGTAGAGAGAAAGAGAGGGCACTCTCTAAAGCTAAAAGGGGCTATATTCTGTACAAACGTAAGGAAGTTTTTCTTCACCCAGAGAAAACTGGAACGCTCTTCCGGAGGCTGTTATAGGGGAAAACATCATCCAGGGATTCAAGACAAAGTTAGACAAGTTCCTGCTGAACCGGAACATACGCAGGTAGGGCTAGTCTCAGTTAGGGCGCTGGTCTTTGACCTATGAGCTGCCACGTGATTGGACTGCTGGGCACAATGGACCACTGGTCTGACCCAGCAGCGGCAATTCTTATGTTCTCCCTTCCCTGCTCCCTTGTCCAGCAGTACTCCTTCTCCCTTCCCTGCTCCTCTACCCAGCAATACCTTTATTTTGCAGCCCGCAGTCTATATGCAATCTCACATACTGGGCAGGAAGAGAGGCTCCAGCATCTGCTGACTTGAAACTTCCTGCTGCCGTTGCTTATGCTGGGACTCCTGCCTTCGCGTATCTGCCGGTACTTCTGCCTTCGTCGTGTCTTCACACCCCCGGACCAGCAGCTACAGGCTAGAGAAAGGAGGTTATGAGTCCCGGCAGAGACACGAAGGCAGGAGTCCTGGTATACGCAACATCAGGAGGAACTTTTAAGTCAGCTGATGCCAGCGCCGGAGCCTCTCTTCCTGCCCAGTGTGTGAGATTGTGTTCAGACCGTGGGCCTCAAAATAGGACCTGGGGCCGCAAGTTTGAGACCGCTAATTTAACCCTACCCTCTTTTTTCTATCCAATAACCAATTCCTAACCCACAACTGAACTTTGCCTCCTATCCCATTATTCTTTAATTTTCTCAGGAGCCTCTCATGAGGAACTTTGTCAAAAGCTTTCTGAAAATCTAGAAACACTATATTCAACTGGCTCACCTTTATCCACATGTTTATTCACACCTTCAAAGAAGTCAAGCAAATTGGTGAGGCAAGATCTCCCTCAGCTGAACCCATGCTGACTCTGTCTCATTAAATCATGTTTGTCTACAAGTTCCACAATTTCATTTTTTTATAATTGTTTCCATCATTTTGCCCGATACTGAAGTCAAGCTTACCACTCTGTAATTTCCTGGATCTCTCCTGGAACCATTTTTAAAAATTGGTGTAACTTTGGCCACCCTCCAATCTTCAGGTATTACAGATGATTTTAGCTACAGGTTACAGATCACTAACAGCAGGTCAGCAATTTCATGTTTGAGTTTCTTTAGTACCCTGGGATGTATACCATCTGGTCCAGGTGATTTATCACTTTTTAACTTGTCTATTTGGCTTAGTATATCTTCCAGATTCACAGAGATTTTCTTTCAGTTCCTCCACATCATCACCCTTGAATATCATTTCCAGTTCTAGTAGATGTCTTACATCTTCTTTCATAAAGACCGAAGCAAATAATTCATTCAGTCTCTCCGCTATGGCCTTATCTTCCCTGAGTGCCCTTTTGCTCCTTGATCATCCAACAGTCCCACGGATTCCTACGGGACAGTGCTTGCTGGGACAAGGCAGGAACAGTGACAAAGCTTGTCCATGTGTCATTCTCCAGTGTGTATTTTTCTCCTCTGTAGAGCTCTGTGTATAGTGAGTAGTGCTATAAAATGCTAAGCATTGTCAGTTTTTGTTTCTTTTCTCTTTCTTGAGCAGATAAATATTACAGTGGGTTGTCCTGCTCTGGTTTAAAATTAATGAGGTCAATATTCAGCTATTATGTTCAGCATTGTTTTTAAAATGCTGGCCACAGTGGCTAAATAAAACAATGGAATCTTTATTGCAGCTTGTACTGAACATCTATGCAGAGTAGGAAATGCTGCAACTATCTGGACAGGAACACTTAACAATATTGTGACTGCTATCCAAATAGCTAACCGGATAAAAATAAGACATCAGTCTTTTTTACCTGACTTTATCAACTGCCTTTTCTCCAACCATATGTCTCCTCTCCATTCACATTTCAATTTGACCCTTGATTCTTCTACAGAATGCCAAAGAGGAACAATTTTAAAGAGATTTTTCAGACTATGGCATCATATGCTAGCACATTTCCCTCTTGCTGCCCCAATTTGTCCTTTCAGTAAAATAATCCATTAATTCTGATGATTGCAGGGTTGGAGAAGAAAGGCAAAATACAGTACTATCTACCCTTGATAAAGCCCAAAAGATAGTGCTGCTGAATCTTCACAGCCAGTATTAGCTGCCATTATCTAGTGTAGATAAACATTGTTGAATATTGGGCCCAATGTTTAATTGAGCAGAGGAGGAGATTTCTAAGCAGTTAAAGAAATCTTGATTAAATTTCCATTTGACAAGGAGTTAGGGTTACCAGATGTCTGGATTTACCCAGACATGTCTTCTTTTTAGAGGACATATCTGGGCATCCAGATGACTTTTCAAAACCCCTAGCTTCCCCCTTCCTAGGAGGGGCCTTAAGCACCTAGGCCAATCAGAGTATTAGGCACCTCCCCGATGCATCCCCGAATGCACTGGGAAGGGGCAGGCCTACTACCATTTTGTAAGAGGCAGGCTTGCCAACCAGAGTGGATAGGTGTTCCTCTGGCCAAACTTTGAATGGGGGGGGTCATCGGGGGCATGGGGTAAGTTGTCAGGGGGTTGGGAGATGGTGGAAGAAAGTGGGCATCCCTCGTATTGTGGACGTGAGGGAGGGTTAGTAGTGTCAGAGAATTGTGCAACATGGCAGGAAGGAGTGGGCATCTCTCCCACTGTCAAGGGTGGGTGTCAGGCGGTTGTGCGATGGCGGCAGAAGGGAGAGGGCATGCATTCTGCTGACTGAGGTGAGTGTCCAGAGGTTGTGCAAGTATGGTGAGAGAGAGTGGGCATCTCTCCTGCCAATTTTCGATTTGGGTTTAAAAAAAAAATATGTGGGTGTATTCTGTGCATGTGCTGATTGCTACCAACAGCAACTCATTTCAAGTAAATTTAGTGAACCTACATGAATATCCGCGAACCTCATTTGCATGCGGGGTCTTCTGAGAATGAATCGCTTTTGAAATTGTTACAATAGCGACCTCTAAGTTATTATAATCCAGTATCACACTTGGCTAGTGAGAATCCTGAAAGGCTTACATAGGCAAAAAGCAACTATACTCATACCAGAAAACAGTAGCAACAAATAAATCTAAGATCCTTAGAATGCCTGCTGTAAACAATGATGGCTGAGAACAGGGCCGCCATCAGAAATTTCTGGGCCCTTTACTGAGCAATCCTATTCCCCTTCCCCCCCCCCCCCGACCCCCCCTTCTTCCATGGGCCGAATACACATATACTTTTCTCTGTCGCCGCACTCTTTGACCAAAAGATTTGTAAGCCTGCAACCACGTCAAGGTAGACTCTTTCAGCAGGGCCCTAACCTAACCTAAACTAAACTAATCTATACCTATCTATTCTAAACTAACATATGTCTAATACTGAACTAATAACAAACTAACAAACATCTGCATAATAAATAAATAACTAATAAATAATAGTGCTAGTAGCTATAATTCACTTTTGAATGTAAAATCTCAGTTAAGGATTTCTTTTGACCTTTGTAGGCCAGAAGTAGATCACAATTGCACAATATTTTTTGTAACAAGTATTAAATGTGTTTTTATAAATACTATAAGCTTAATAAATATATCAGAAAAAACTACACATCTGAGCGCATATCTAAACATACACATCTGAGCGCATATCTGAACATACACATCTGTATGATCCCATCCTCCTCAGCTTGCCTATAGCTGCATCATGCATGTTAAAAATGTACGATATGTTGATATCTGCACCTTCCTTCCTTCCCATCCATCCTCCTCAGCCTGTCCTTACACATCCACAGATGCATGTTAATAATGATGTATATGTTATGATGATAAATAAATGCATATGAGCACATCATTAACATGCAGCTATGGATGAATGTATAATGATGTTATGAGTGTGCACCTCTTCCTTCCCATCCTCCTCAGCATGTCACATACAGCATGTTACATTACACAGACTTTGTATAATGTAACATGCTGTATGTGACATGCTAAGGAGGATGGGAAGGAAGAGGTGCACACTCATAACATCATTATATATTCATGAATCAATCTGATAATCATCACCACCAGGCTGTGTGTGTTATGGGATGGAGGAAGAAAGGTGCATGGGATGGAGGAAGAAAGGTGCATGTTTAAATTGCGCGGGGACAGAAATCCCACCCGTCCCCACCCGTCCCCGTGAGGACTCCCACCCGTCCCCGCGAGGAATCCCTCCGTCCCCACCCGTCCCTATAAACTACAGAAATAGTTATTTCATTTAATTATGCTACTGAATTAAAGGCTCTGGTAGAAACCCATTTAAAAATAAGCAAAAAGACTTTATTAATTTGGAAATATTAATTGGGAAGAATACATACTTTGTAAACGGGTTTCTACCAGAGCCTCTAATGTTTATAAATTTTTATCAACACAACTAATATACTACTTTATCCTGAAGCAAAAAAAAAAAAGATTTTTTTCCTACCTTTGTTGCCTGGTTTCTGCTTTCCTCATGTTCTCATTTAATTCCTTCCATCCACTGTCTCTCTTCTTTCTGCGTCTTCCATTTGCTCTGTTACTGTGCCTCTCCCTTTCTCCCCCCTCTCAAATTGGTCTGGCACCCATCTTCTTCCCTCCGCTCCCCCCGCTTCCCTTCTTCCCTGGCAGTATCTTCTCCCCACTCTCTCTTCCCCATTTCCTTTCAGCGTCCTTCTCCCCCCCATCTTCCCCATGTCCTGTCAGCATCCTTCTCCCTCCTCTGTCTTCCACATTTGCTTTCCTTCTCCCCCCTGTCTTCCCCATATCTTTTCAGCGTCCTTCTCCCCCTCTGTCTTCCCCATGTCCTTTCAGCATCCTTCTCCCCCCTCTGTCTTCCCCATGTGCTTTCAGCGTCCTTCTCCTCCCTGTCTTCCCCATGCCCTTTCAGCGTCCATCTCCCCCCATCTTCCCATGTCCTTTCAGCGTCCTTCTCCACCCCTTTGTCTTCCCCATGTCCTTTCAGGGTCCTTCTCCCCCCTCTGTCTTCCCCATGTGCTTTCAGCGTCCTTCTCCACCCCTTTGTCTTCCCCATATCCTTTCAGGGTCCTTCTCCCCCCTCTGTCTTCCCCATGTGCTTTCAGCGTCCTTCTCCCCCCCTGTCTTCCCCATGCACTTTCAGCGTCCTTCTCCCCCCATCTTCCCATGTCCTTTCAGCATCCTTCTCCACCCCCTTTGTCTTCCCCATGTCCTTTCAGGGTCTTTCTCCCCCCTCTGTCTTCCCCATGTGCTTTCAGCGTCCTTCTCCCCCCCCTCCCGTCTTCCCCATGTCCTTTCAGCGTCCTTCTCCACCCCTTTGTCTTCCCCATGTCCTTTCAGCGTCCTTCTCCACCCCTTTGTCTTCCCCAGTGCTTTCAGCGGCCTTCTCCCCCCTCAGTTTTACCCATTTCCCTTAAGCGTCTTTTCTTCTCCACTCCACCTTTCCTCCCTTTCTCCCTCCCTGCCTCTTACCTTTGTGGCGCTTCCCCACCCGACAGACAACAGAACAGGCCCGGTCCGACAAACCTCCCTGCCCTGTAGCAGCGAATCTAAATTACCTTCTTACAGCAGCTGGAGTATTGAAGCTGCTGTAAGAAGGTAATTTAGATTCGCTGCTACAGGGCAGGGAGATTTGTCAGCCGGGCCTGTTGTCGGTCGGTTGGGGGAAGCGCCACAAGGCTAAGGGGACCTAACCGGCTGTGCACACTCCCCCCCATGGCTGCATCAGGGTGGACCGCCCCCCCCTTCGGTACACGACTGCCTTTTCCCTACCTGCCCTGCCACAAGCAGCCGACCGGAAGTCTTCCCAATGTCAGCGCTGACGTCGGAGGAAGGGAGGGCTTTGCTTAAGCCCTCCCTCCGATGTCAGCGTTGACATCGGGAAGACTTCCGTTCGGCTGTGTGCTGCGGCAGGGCAGGTAAGGAGAAGGAGAGGAGACTATGCTTGCGACCCTGGGGGAGCACGGGCCCCCTGTCAGCTCCGGGCCCCTGAATGCAGGACTGGTAGTACTGCCCTGATGGCGGCCCTGGCTGAGAAATTAGACAAGATCACTTTTCAGTATTTTCCATATTAACATCCTCAATAAAACATCAGTAACTGTAATTTAGAAAGGAAACATTCTGTATCAAGATGAGAAAACTGAGAACATAAAACTGTCTTACCTGTATCTTTGTTGTGGTGATTGTTTTTCAGTAGACTTTGACACATATCCAATATAATACAAAGGGAAGAATAAAAAGTTCCAGTTTGTGGCAAACCATGTCAAAGTGAATGGTGCATCAAATTTCTTAAAGGTTGATTTTGCTAGCTGTGTGGAGCCTGACCAGGAAGAGCAGACACAGATGATTATCATCATCCCCCAGAAGAACTTCTTAAGTTGTGTAATGGAGCATTTCCAGCAACTACGATTCCCTCTTCCACCTGCTTCTGCCATACCCTGCATCTGCACTTCTGTGGGGGCTGGGGATTCCTGGGGGCGCTCATTCCCTAAACAAGAGAGAAAGAAATTTATTTAAGATGCACACCAAACTCTACCCCGATCTCAATAGCTTTTTGAAACCTGGACAAATTGCCAGGTTTTGAAAAACAGTCCAGATGCCCAGACAGTCCTCTAAAAAGAGGACATGTTCAGGTAAATCTAGACATCTGGTAACTCTATATAATCTCTGTATCACACTTAAGGGCGCTTCTACTAAACTGTGGTAAAATTTGCAGCTGCTGCAGCTAAATGCAGGAATTTAGTCCATGACAGCTGCAAAGTTTAATGCAGCAACTATTGGGACTGTTCCCATTATTTTGTATTGCAGTTTAAGTGTTAACATTCAGATTAATACATGCTACCTGTTCTAGGTTAATGCAGAAGCACTTAGCTCCTCTTATTTAGGAGGCAGTAAATGGTCCCATGTTAACTCTGTGTTAGGCAGTTAGCACACAGTAAATGAAGCGCATTAATTACCAAATATCTTCTATGCTCACTCTCTACCCGTGACACACCCTATCACAAAAGGCACTTAACACACAGTTTACCATGTAGATTTGCATTAGCAGTTAACGTGCTTAACACAATTTTGTAAAAGGACCCATAAGTTGTAATAAATAGGAGTCTATGAACAGTTGCATAGCGAGGGTGAGAGGCGCCTGGGGCATTGGCATCCTTCCTCCACCCCAGTGGCGTACCTAGGGTATGTGGCACCCGGGGCCCATCATTTTTTGACACCACCCATGTAAAAAGCTATTTTTTGTAATGACCATGAAACGGAATAAATGGTCAGAATAGAAACAGGCAGTGAAAATTTTCTTTTATTGAACCTCATATGTAACCATTATTCCAAACATAACATAACATAAATTATGTCTGAATTGTCATGTCATCAGAAGTACATATGGAGTAGTTGCAGGTGATGCTTGGGAAAATTCTGATTGTGTTTTTTGAATAGAAGGGTTTTTATTTCTTTTTTGAAGGTTTTGTAGTCTGTGGTCGAGGTCAATAGGTTGTAGAGTTGGGGGTCGAGTGTTGCAGCTCCAATGGGTAGGAGGTTGTCGAACAGTTTTTTTCTTTTCACATTTTTGGTTGAAGGGTGTGTGAATGGTACGTGAGTTCTCCTATGCCTGGTTGAGGTGGATTGAATTATTTAGCTGAAGAAATTAGTTACCCCCCTCCCATTCCACACACATTAATTCTCTTCCATTTTTGTTCCCATTATAAAAAACACTGATAAGTTCCCAGAAAAAAATGCATTAAAATAAGAAGTGAAAACAAAGGCCCCTACAGATGAGAACATAACATAAGAATATCCTAACTGGGTCAGACCAATGGTCCATCATGCCCAGTAGCCCATTCTCATGGTAGCCAATCCAGGTCACTAATACCTGGTCAAAACCCAAAGAGTAGCAACATTCCATGCTACCGATCCAGGACAAGCAGATGCTTCCCCCATGTCTTAATAACAGACTATGGATTTTTCCTCCAGGAATTTGTCCAAATCTTTCTTAAAACCAGCTACGTTATCTGCTTTTACCATAACTTCTGGCCACTTCATTTTTAAGCTTAGATCTTTCCTTCCAAACAGAGCTAGATGTCAAATACAGCACAAGGTAACTTCACACGGACTTAGCTGTGCAGGAAATGTGAATTTCCTCATACACCCATCATATAGTGCAAAAATGTGCAAAGGTCTGGGTTTTTTCTTTTGATCACTACATAGCGTATTGCCACACAAGCAGCACTGTTACAAACATATTCTGAAGGTCAATGCTAAGGTTAACAAAGTTTCCTTCCTTGGACCAGAAGGAGATACTGACAAACCACTGGAAGAGATTCCAAAACTACCCAGGAATACCCAAACACCCACTCTGTGTGAACCAGTTGAGTGGAGTGGACTAACTGGGGGGTGGAAATGGGCCCGGAGTTTGCTCAGCAGAATTTCCCAGACCACCTTTTCCTCTCAACACATTGACACGATGCCACCACCACCACCAGGAACACCTCACCGGGTAGGCCAGCAATGCTTATAAACTTTATAAAACACATTATTATATTTTCTTATAAAGCACATATTTTAATTGAACTCTCTGACATTCTCAGCTGTGCCATTCACAAAAACAGAAGGAAGAAAAGTTCCCATTTCCTGCTGTCTCATTTCCCTGGCCTATACAATATTTTTCTTCTGCAGACCCTTCAAAAGTCTGACCAAATCCTCGTTTCACTTGCATTATAAAGTACTGAGGATGTCATCTCTTCCCATTCCCAGGTCCTAAAGTCTAAGACAGTAGCGCAAACTAGTGCTGCCCGATTCAGGAAAAAAAATTTCGATTCGATTCAGCCTATTGATTTGGTTTTTCGATTCGATTTTCCTGCCCAATTGGGTGTTTTTTTCAAACATCCTGGTGGGTTTATTTTATAGCTTTTTCACCCCCTTTGGCTTCTCCTAACCACACTGGCTCACGTTTGCGGTCTAATACCAGCTCTGGCAGGATACACATTTCAAATCTGACATATTGTAATCACAAAACAGAAAATAAAATTAGTTTTTCTACTTTTGTTGTCTGGTTATTTTTCAAATCTTGTTGGTCCAAGGCTCTGGTTGTCTTCTGATAACTTGCTTGCCAGGGTCTCCTTCTTTCTTCTTTCTGCATGCTAACCATCTCTGTCCTCCCCTTCCATTTCCCATCCCTCCCCAGGAGGTCTGGCATCTTTCCTTTTTTCATCTCCCTCCACAGATCCACCTTTTCTTAACTACCCTTTCATCCAGCATCTCTCCCTCCTTCCCCACCACTCCAGGGTTCACCATCTCTCCCTTTCTTTTCCCAACTACCCTCCTATCCAGTATCTCTATCTCTCCCCTCCACACCATCCCTTGTGTCCAACTTCTCTCCCTTTCTGTTCCTTCCCTCCCTAAAACCCATGGTCCATCATCTCTCTCCCTCTCCTCTATTTTCAGACCCATTATTTATTCCCCCAAAGTCCAGCATATGCACGTCTCTTTGAACCCCCTTCCCATCTTGTACTTCTACACCATGGCCCCCATTCCCTGAAGGCATGTCCCCCCCCCTTAAAAGTCTGCATCCCACCCCTGAAGGCATGTCCCCCCCTTTGAAGGCTTGTACCCCCCGAAGGCCTGTCCCCCCCTTGAAGGCCTGCCTGCCTGTCCCTCCCTGAAGGCCTGTCTCCCCCCCTGAAGGCCTGTCCCCCCTTAAAAGTCTGCATCCCACCCCTGAAGGCCTGTCCCCCCTTTGAAGGCTTGCACCCCCCGAAGGCCTATCCCCCACTTGAAGGCCTGCCTGCCTGTCCCCCCTGAAGGCCTGTATCCCCCCTGAAGGACTGCTGCCCCCACGAAGGACCAATTGCCCCCCACTCCAAAGGACCGCTCATCCCTCCGGCCTCCCCACACCATTTACCTAGAGAAGCAGCCTTAAGAAAGATTGCGATGCCGGCGATCTTTGCGCTGCTTTGGTTGTTTCCTGCTGTGGTCCCGCCCCCTCCTCTGACGTTAGAGGAGGGGCGGGACCGTGGCGGAGGAAACAGCTGAAGCAGCGCAAAGATCGCTGGCATCGCAATCTTCCTTAAGGCTGCTTCTCTAGGTAAATGGTGCAGGGGGGATCCGGATGCCAGACCCGGACATTGGGGGAGGGGAGGAACCGGATGCCAATTACTTCGAGGCCAGGAGCACCCCCTCAGGGCTTGCACCTGGGGCGGACTGCCTCCCTCTCGCCCCCCCTTGGTATACCACTGCTCCACCCTTGTCAGACCCCCCTCCTTACCCGATGCCCCCTTCCTTCCCTCATACCTTTAGTTGTTCACCATCATGAGCAACAAGAACTTCAATGTGCTCCTCGCAATTCCGTTGGCATCCCCTCTGACATCACTTCCTATACGTGGTACCCAGCAGTGATGTCAGTGGGAGAGACGATGTGGTCACAAGGAGCATGTTGAAGTTGTTGCTCATGGTAGTGAACAACTAGAGGTATTGGGGAAGAGAAGGGGGGGGCGGGTGTGTGGGAAGTAGTTGGAAGAGGTGGAGAGCAGAGAGGATGAGGGGTACCAACGCCCCCACCAACATGGTGCCCGGGGCACCCCCCCTTAATACCTATGAACCTAGAAGTAGAACATAAGAACATAAGCAGTGCCTCCACTGGGTCAGACCAGAGGTCCATTGTGCCCAGCAGTCCGCACACGCGGTGGCCAAACAGGTCCAGGACCTGGACTGTAATCCTCTATCTATAACCCTCTATCCCCTTTTCCAGCAGGAAATTGTCCAATCATTTATTGAACCCCAGTACCGTACTCTGCCCTATTACGTCCTCTGGAAGCGCATTCCAGGTGTCCACCACACATTGGGTAAAGAAGAACTTCCTAGCATTCGTTCTTAATCTGTCCCCTTTCAACTTTTCCGAGTGCCCTCTTGTTCTTTTATTATTCGAAAATTTGAAGAATCTGTCCCTCTCTACTCTCTCTATGCCTTTCATGATCTTGTAAGTCTCTATCATATCCCCTCTAAGTTTCCTCTTCTCCAGGGAAAAGAGTCCCAGTTTTTCTAATCTCTCAGCGTATGAAAGGTTTTCTATCCCTTTTATCAGACGTGTCGCTCTTCTCTGAACCCTCTCGAGTAACGCCATATCTTTCTTAAGGTACGGCGACCAATATTGGACGCAGTACTCCAGATGCGGACGCACCATCGCCCGATACAACGGCAGGATAACTTCTTTCGTTCTGGTTGTAATACCCTTCTTGATTATGCCTAGTATTCTATTTGCCTTCTTAGCGGCCGCTGCGCACTGTGCCGTCGGCTTCATTGTCATGTCCACCATTACCCCCAAGTCCCTTTCTTGGGTACTCTCCTTCAATAATATCCCTCCCATCGTATAGCTGCACCTCGGGTTTCTGCTTCCCACATGTAATACTTTACATTTCTCAACGTTGAACCTCATCTGCCATCTCGTCGCCCATTCTCCTAGTTTGTTCAAGTCTCTTTGCAATTCTTCGCAGTCCTCTTTAGTCCATGCTCCACTAAATAGTTTGGTGTCGTCCGCAAATTTTATTATCTCACACTTCGTCCCTGTTTCTAGATCATTTATGAATATATTAAATAGCAACGGCCCAAGCACCGAGCCTTGCGGGTCACCACTCGTGACCCTCCTCCAGTCCGAGTAGTGGCCCTTCACTTCCACCCTCTGTTTCCTACCCGCCAACCAGTTTCTGATCCATCTATGTACATCTCCTTCCACCCCATGGTTCTTCAGTTTCCGAAGCAGGCGTTCGTGGGGTACTTTGTCAAAGGCTTTTTGGAAGTCTAGATATATGATGTCTATGGGGTCACCTCTGTAAGATAGGAAACAGCAATATTCAGGGTCCCTGATATTCAAAGGTACTGTAACTATCTGTATAGTGACGGCTGCTATCCATGGATAACAGTAGCACTACATGGATAAAGCCAGGTTGGTGTCAGGGTGGCAAGTTATCCGCAAAGCAAAAAAGCTGTCCAAATAACAGTCTAAATATCACCATAGCAGCTGTTTGGACCACTCTACTTTGCAAATGAAACTCAATGTCTCTGATTCATTTAAACATCACAGCTGGCATTTTCAAAATGATTTCCTCTTCTACCACAACCTACATGAACATGCATGCAGGGTCTTCTGAGAATGAATCGCTTTTAAAATCGTTCCAATAGTGACCTCGGTAGCTGCCTGTCGAATTTTACCGTTAAGTTTTGAGAATCTTCCCCTATCCAGTACTAGGGGCTGCCTAAAGCTGCATGTACCTCATCCACCATTCTGTGCCCAGATCCATCAAAAATTACAAAGACAAGGGAAGTTACAGGGAAATAATTTTAATAACAATAGGAGGAAATATTTTTTCACTCAGAGAATAGTCAAGCTCTGGAATGCATTGCCAGAGGTTGTGGTAAGAGCAGATAGTGTTAAAAAAATTTTTGACAAGTTCCTGGAGGAAAAATCCAGTCTGTTATTGAGAAAGACATGGGGGAAGCCATTGCTTGCCCTAAATCAGTAACATGGAATATTGCTACTCCTTGGATTTTGGCCAGGTATTACTGATCTGGATTGGCCACCGTGAGAATGGGCTACTGGGCTTGATGGACCATTGGTCTGATCCAGTAAGGCTATTGTTATGTTCTTTTTATGGACCAAGAGAGGGAGGGAGAGGTCATAGGTGGAGTGTAGGAGGAAGGGAAGAAAGAAGCTGGGAAGGGACAGAGACACAGAAGAGATGGTGGTGGTGGAGGAAGA
Organism: Geotrypetes seraphini; assembly: GCF_902459505.1. Classification (NCBI taxonomy): domain Eukaryota; kingdom Metazoa; phylum Chordata; class Amphibia; order Gymnophiona; family Dermophiidae; genus Geotrypetes; species Geotrypetes seraphini. Next base: position 269,146,079 of record NC_047086.1, on the reverse strand, counting down.
AACAGGGACAGGGGCACAAAGGGGCAAAACTGGACACAATGGGAAGGAAAAGGACACAGAAGAGTAGTGTTAAACATGGGGGAGGAGGGGGGGAAGGACAGGGACAGAGAGGGCAGAAGCTAAACAGATAAAGACACACAGAAAAGATGAATGCTGGACCTAGAGAGTTAAGAAATGTGAAAAGAACACTGGAAAACCAGAGAAGAGCAGAAAAGTGATACCAGGACCCAAGCAATGCTCAGACATGAAATTACTACTACTATTAATTATTTCTATAGTGTTACCAGATGTACACAGTGCTGTAGGGAGTCATGAAGGAGATAGTCCTTGCTCAAATGAGCTCACACTCTAATCAATCAAGACAAACAAATAGGATGCCATGGTAGGGGTTACACTTACTGGAGGATGTTTATACTTCTAGCTAGGATGATGAGCAGAGGAAGACAATCTCGACAAGGTGGGCTGTCATTCTATTTTTTAACAAGGGAAGGGGCTTGACGCATGGACAACGAGGTGAAAGGAATGAAGTCTGGAATTGGCAGTGGAGGAGAAGGGTTCAGATAAAAGTAACTTATATGAGGAATGGAGTTCTCGGGGAGATGTATAAAGAGAAACAAGAGAGGAGAGATACTGAGGGGCTGCAGAATGAACACAATTGTATGTTAGTAATGGGAGTATAGACCCCCATGGAAAGCTGCAACCATTTTGAACTAAAAGATTAAAACACATTTCTACTGTGTTTTGCCCTGGAGATGAGCTTGTGGTCATCAGCCTAAGTTTCATTGCTCAAAAAGAGATAGCTTTACAGAAAAATCATGTGCACATCAGCAACTGTTGGGTCAGCACCTTGCAGTCACCAACAACCGTTGGAACAGCAACTGTCAGCAACTACCAGTACACATCTGGACGAAGGACCTGGTCACAGGAAAACCACAGAGAACAGTAAGTGACCCACCAGGTATGGGCACAGGAACAAGGTAGTGATGGGGATAGGGCAACGTAGTAGCACATTTACCCCAACTGGAATAGTCCTCAGGTGACATAGGATGCATGGGCATGGACCAAATAAAGGTTATATAAAGAACCTCCCTTCCTGGTTATAGGCAGAGAGCCAACTGTACAATCAGACTCTGCCGGCTTCTGTCTATAATCTCTACATTGTATCTTCAGACTGATAATACAATCTTATTACTGGTATGCTTCTGCTGTTACAATTTATATAATCTGCTTATAAATAAATGTATTATCTGATTTGGAAATACACTGCACAACCGCGTGGTCATTCCCTTAGAGGGAGACAGTGAGGAGGTAGCAGCACCTCTTTATTCGTGACCCCGATGTGATTGTGCATGCGTGATTAACACCACTTTAATTTCAGAATTTAAGAAAAACTCACACTAGAGACAGGTTTAGTTAGGGAGGGCTGTGCGATTTTATTATTTTTAAGATCTGTATTGTAACAGGGGCTAGGGGTAAGCCTAGCGCTGGAAACCCGGGTCTCACCCCTGGTTCAATAATAGCGCTCTTTGGAAGACCACTCTGGAATAAGTACAGCGGAAAAAACTCTCCACCCATAATTCACAGTTCCAAGTTTTATTATCCAGTTCACCTTGCACTGATTCTAATACAGCCACACCGGCTCATGATGCTTGGAAGGAAATTTATTACAACGTTCTCTTTTACAGCAACTTCCTGTATCAATCAGGAAAGAAAAAAAAACAAAAACATTTCCCTTTTAAACAGGGTTTCCTTCTCACCATTCTGCTACCATACTTTGCACAGTTCCCAGCAGCATTCTGGTTTCAAGAACTTACAAGAGCCTCAGAGGACCAGAGCTGGCCCTAGGCTTTAGCTCCACTCCTTCCAGGCTTAGCACACAGCTGCGCTCAGCCCACTTTATTTCAGGAAGTTCTCCTCACCTGACTGCTTGAATTATAAATACCCCACTGACCCTTCTTATTTCTGGGCAGTGGGCTGGGAACCATCCACCCTTGTTTTAATAGTCTAAGATTCCCCTTCTAAAAATTCCCACTATCAGGAATGTGAAATGTCAGGTCACTTAATCAACTCGGGGCTTTATTTCTCCTTCTAAAGTTAGTTAGCCTTAACCCCTCCCCCACTCATTATGCTTTGCTTGCATCCAGGGATTCTGGTTTAATTTCTGTTGCTAACCAATCCTCACATTCACATCCCAGATACTCGTTCCTTAAACAGTCCCTTATGAGGACAGAAATGTTTCTTTTAAGTACTTTAGACCATTGTTATAGAACAAACTTTCATTCCCTTCCCCAACACAGTACCTTACTGACTCATGCTGCATTCAGACATATAGTCCAGGGCTTCTGGGCTGCACTCCATTTCATTCCCCTCAGAGACATCTCCCCCTACCTCTATAAGAGACTCCTCACTCTCTGAAGTTGGATACAAGCTATCCACTGGAGCAGCGTTTGGCCAGCTCTACTCAATAAATTTTTCCCTTCCAATTAGCTTCTGTTTGGGAAGCAAAGTTTTGACAGCATCGCTGTGCTTTGGGACAGGAGGTTTCCTAGCAGAAAGCAATAAGACAGAGCTCCTAGCCTTCTGTTTCCTGTTCTGTGAAGAATGTCCTTCCCTCCAGGTTCCTGATTGTTTGTGTGTGTTCTAAGCTGGCTTTTGTTTGTGTGTCCTAAGCTGGCTTTAATTTATCCTGCTGTAAAACTTTCACTTGTGCTCTGAGCACATTGTGCATTTCAGCTCCGCCCCTTTCCTTAACCCTTGCTGTGTCAGCTTGCCTTTCAGCATCTTCTCCCCACTGTCTTCCCCCCACTCTGTCTTCCCCCTTTCCTTTCAGCGTCTTCTCCCCACTCTGTCTTCCCCATTTCCTTTCAGTGTCTTCTCCCCCATTTCCCTTCAGCATCTCCTGCCAACTCTGTCTTTCCCATGTCCTTTCAGCTTCTTCTGCCACTCTGTCTTCCCCATGTCCTTTCAGCGTCTTCTCCCCACTCTGTCTTCCCCATTTCCCTTCAGTGTCTTCTCCCCCATTTCCTTCAGCATCTTCTCCCCACTCTGTCTTCCCCATTTCCCTTCAGTGTCTTCTCCCCATTTCCCTTCAGCATCTTCTGCCCACTCTGTCTTTCCCATGTCCTTTCAGCGTCTTCTCCCCATTCTGTCTTCCCCATTTCCTTTCAGCGTCTTCTTCCCACTCTGTCTTCCCCCCACTCTGTCTTCCCCATTTCCTTTCAGCGTCTTATCCCCACTCTGTCTTTCCCATTTCCCTTCAGCAACTTCTCCCCACTATCTGTTCCCCATTTCCTTTCAGCATCTGTTCCTCTCCACCCCCTTCAGCCTCTGCTCCTTTCTTCCACCACCCTTCCCTCTCGCCACCTCACTGCCCTTCGGCACCCCTCGCACGGCCCCCTCCCTCCTTCCTACCTATCTATCTATCTCCTTCCCTCCCTCCCCTTTACCTTCATGGCACGTTTTGAGTAACTTCTTCAAAGCCGTCAGAGCCTGCAAGCAGTAGTGTGCGTGTGTGGGTGGAAGCTTCTCTTCTGACGCAATCGGAATTCTCTTTCCAGTGTATGCTGTTCATTTTTTTCTCCTCTTCTCTCTTGCTCCATTTCCTCCTTATGCCTGTCTCCAACGTATTGATTTTTCCCTTTCAGCTTTCTTAACTTTTTTGCCTCTGTCCACTCGAATCTTGCCTTCTTTCTCACCCTTCTTCTTTTAAAATTATTAGCTACCTCTCAATTCTTCATCTCCTCTCAGTCCCTAGCTCTCCCATTTCCCATCTCACTCCTTTCCAAGCCTCCTATTTCCTTCTGTCTACTCCCTATTACCACATTTCTACCACTGTTCTCTCACTCATTTTGTCAACTCCCTTTTGACCTCATCCACATGGCTCACCACTTTCAGAATCCCCCTCCCTCTCTCCACTGGTCAGGCTATATCTCTCTGTCCTTTTCTCTCAATCCCCTAGCACAGGGTTGTCAAACTCAAATCACATAATGGGCTGAAATCTAAAACACAGCGCTGGTGGCGGCTTCGACACTCACAGGACTTCTGTGAGGGTCGGATCAATCGCTGCCGGCACCAAAACCCACACTGCGCGCTAGCAAAGGAGGGAGGTTAGTCTTAGCAGAAGTATAGGGATACAACCTCTCCAACCCCACGCCAGCTACAAAATAAATTTAAAAGACTATTACTCTCTTTTAGGTCCTAGTTCACTCTTGCTGTCTAACACCAGCTCTGGCAGGATACACATTTCAAATTTGACATATTGTAATCATAAAATAGAAAATAAAATTATTTTGTCTACCTTTTGTAGTGTGGTCATTTTGCTTTTAGTCCCAGTTTCTCTTTCTGATTTTGTCTATTTTCTAATTCTCTTTCCAGTGTCTGCTGTCCATTTTTTTCTCTTCTTCTCTCTTGCTCCAGTTCCTGTCTCCAACATATTGATTTTTCCCTTTCAACTTTTCTCCTTTTTTTCTTTTCTGCCTCTGTCCACTCAAATCTCACCCTCTTTCTCATCCTTCTCCTTTTTAAATTTTCAGCTACCTATCAATTTTCCATCTTCTCTTATTCTGTAGCTCTCCCATTTCCCAGCCTCCTATTTCCTTCTATCTCTCCTCCTCTCTCCTCTTGGTCCAACATTTTGCTCCCTCTCTTTTCTGTTGTTCTTCTTCCCTTCCCCTTGATGCTGAACAATGAGATTGAAGGAAAAAAAAAGATACTGCATCTCTCTCCCTTCCACCCCCAGACCTAACATTTCTCTCTCCCTTCCATCTCCAGATCCAACTTCTCTCCATTTCTCTTCCCAACTGCCCCCATCCCATTTCTCCCCCTATCTGCCTGCCTTCCTCCATCCCCCCAGGTCCATCAATTTCTCCCTTTCTCTTCCCAATGGTTCTCCTTTCAAGTATCTTTTTCCCTCTTCCTCTACACTACCCCAGGTCCAACCTCTCCCTTCATCTCGCTCTCCTCACAGCCCAGCTTGTCTTTCCCTCCAGCGCCAGTCCCTCTCTCCTCACAGCCCAGCTTGCCTTTCCCTCCAATACAGGCCCCTCTCTCTCCTCACAGCCCAGCTTGCCTTTCCCTCCAGCGCCAGTCCAATGTCGCCACCAAGCCGCAGTGTTGTAACTGGCTCCCCCTTCTGTTTTTCACCTGCCATAGTCTGTCTCCAATGACACGCAACTTCCTGTTTCCACCCGGGTGGACCACGGCGGACAGAAGGCAGGAGGGAGAGCCACGGACAACATTGCCGAAGCCGGGCTGGGCTCTGAGAAGGGAAAGTTTGGAAGCATTGCCGCGGGCCACATAAAAAGGCCAAGTGGGCCGGATTCGGCCTGCGGGCATTGTGTTTGACATATGTGCCCTAGCATCTTATCCCAGCTCTCTTCCCTCCTGCCCTCCCATGGGTCCATCTCTTCCTCTCTCCCCATGGTCCAACATTTTGCTTCATCTCTTTTCTGTTGTTCTTCTTCCCTCCCCCCTTAATGCTGAATGAGATGGAAGAAAAATAAAAGGAATGCTGAATCTCTCTCTCCCTTCCATCCACAGATCCAACTTCTCTCCCTTTCTCTTCCCAAGTGCCTCCCATCCCATCTCTCCCCCTGCCTGCCAGCCTCCATCCCCCCGGTCTCCATTTCTCTTTCCAACAGTTCTCCCTTCAAGTATCTCTTTCCCTCTTCCTTCACACTACCCTATTTCTCTCCCTTCAGACCATTGCCCACCATCTCTCTCTCTCTGTCCTCTGTTTCTGGTCCCATAAGACCCCACATCCAATCTGGCACTTCTTAATTAATACCCCCCTTTCGTACTTAAAAAAAAGTGATCATCGCTAAACCAGTTTTGGTGATGCTTATATTTATTGGCTATGAGCGACCCCAGGTTGGTCCTGAAAAATTATACAAAAAAAATAAAAATAAAAATTTGTGATCAAGCACATATAAATTTATGGAAAAAACTTCAGTTAGTAAAGTTTCTCCAACTCTAGGTTTTTCTGGACAATTATAGTGATGCAAGGTTGATACCCAGACAACATTAATTTTCTCACAACTGGGGTCACGTTATGACATCTAGCTAAGTGAAGGTTCCCTGACTGAGCTCCGTCTCTCACTCTAAAAAACCCTTCTTTTTTGTTGTTTAAACCTGCATAGTTCAGTGCATGAATATTATTGCCTTGATGCCAAACCTCTCAGCAGTTTCCAGGAACTGAGCGGTGGGACTCCTTGCACGCAGCTGTTGAGGTATGCCTACGAAAGCCTCGTAGCCGGCTGAAAAGCAGACCTTGGCTTTGGCGAAGATGGTAATGAAGGCTTCCTCGCTGTGGCCCAATATCACCCTGCATGAGGAAGCAGTGCACGAGTTTACTAAATATCTCTCTACCTTGATTGATGACAAATTCAAAATGGAGACATGTTCCTTTAAGGAAAGCTCAACCCTGGTTACCCAGTAGGGGTAATCAGTCTCAGTACCTGGATGAGCAGGAACCAAGCCTCTTTCCCAGGAGAAAAGGGCGGGGATTGGGTCCATTTAAGCTCAGTGCTCTGACAGCAAAGGGGAGGGAGAACTGGTAAGACAGACAACAGGAGTACAGACCTGAGGTAAGCCAAGTTGGAGGTGGAAGAGAGGAGTCATTCCCCTCACACAAGTAGTAGTCACGATGTGGAAATGGCTGAGGAACTGCCAGGCTTGAGCCAGGCTTGCCATAGAGGATTTAATGAATGCACCTCTAACCCTTTTGAGGAAATACCGGCTGGTTTAGAAAGTATGGATACCAGCCCTTAATTCAGTAGTGTCTGTTAACTGAATTGGAGAAGCTGTGCAATACTAGCAATACTTTTGTTTTTTACACGGCGGGAACTGTGTGCAGCTGACTCTAATTAAGGAGCAAGGGGGGAGATAAGATAAATAGTGCACAAACAGAATACATCACACTAACATGTGCCTACATAAACATCAGAGCTCTAGGCCCAAAGACAGAATACATAAAAGACTAGATAAAAACAGAAAATCTAGACTGCCTCTTCCTCACTGAAACCTGGATAACCTCAGACTCTGACCCCAGGATAATGGAAGTTTGCCTGAAGGGATACAAGATAACAGTGGTCTGCAAGGAAAAAAAAAGAGGAGGAGGTCTAGCCATCTTAGTCAGAAACTCCCTAAACTTAAACATACTAGACAAAATGTCCACCCCATACATGGATCTACTAGCCTGCCAACTTTCCTGCACCACACTAAAAAGATCCATAACCTGCATGCTCTGCTACATAACACCAGGGAATTGGAACACAGCAAGACCAGAATTCGAAGATTTTATATACTGAAACTCACTAACAACAACTTACAACCTAATCCTAAACCTCCATCTCGAAGACTAAACCTCTAAGCAAGTAGAAAACCTACTATCTTACTTCAAAGCCTTAACCTACAAGATCTTAGACCCACAAACCACACACAAGAAAGGTCATCAACTTGACATTGCAGCCTTCATGACCTAACAGCCCATTCTACCAGAGATTCAAACCTCAAATGGAAAATGGTCCAGATCCATCTGTTCAGACCATTATACATACACCTTCAATATCAACTGGGCCAAAGGCAAAATCAAACCAAAATCCCAAAGCTTAACCTACAAATCACGTACATATATTGACCCCTCCAAATTCTGGAATAAAACAGATGCTACAATCCAAGAATGTGACCCCAAAGACTTCGTCTCACAATGGTGCAATATAAGTACAACTACCCTAGACGAGCTAGCCCCAATACAAACAAAAACCAGAATCAACAGACGATCAGACAAATGGTTTGACAATGAACTACTCCTACTCAAAAGTCAATGCAAACGACTAGAAAGAAAATGGAGAAAAAGTAACTAAGAACACACAAGAGCAGCATGGAAAAAACTAAACCAACAATACAAACTAAAAGAAAAAAGAACGAAAGAAAGACATACTACACAAACCAAATAGGTGTATAAGCCCAAGACACAAAAAAACTATTCCAATTACTAAAAGAACTCACAGACACCAAAACCTACCTGGCCAAAATGACAACCCTCCCCCTTCAGCCACTCTTTTAGCTGAATACTTTAAAAACAAAACTACAACTGCCAGGATAATGCCCCCCACAGAAAAAGAATCAGCTGCAGCAGATAGAACCTGGTCCTACTTCTCCACAATACAATGGTCTGACCTTAACAAACTCTATAAAAAATACAGCCAAAGGATGAGAATCACATCTATGGCTCTGAAATCCAAGATGGCAGATTAACTGTTTGGCTGAGCGTTCTGCTTCAGAGAGCTCGCCTAACTTTGCTTTCCTGTATCCAATTACCTGTAACATGCTGAAGCGGAGAGGGCGTAGTGTCACTGGAGCCTCGTGGCGTTCTGGCCCGGCCGGTCTCAGCAACATAGATGAGCTCCTGCGCCGAATGCAGGACATCACGGGAGCATCGGCACGCACGCCGGGGCAAGACAGAAGCGTGCTCCTTGGGCATAGAAATCACCTTGAGCCCTGACGCTGGAGTGCCTCCCCCTCCTCCCCGGATCATCAGCTCCCCGTGGGTGGAGGAGCTATCGGATGTCGGTGAGCGATTCTCCCCAGAGGCTAATGGGAACTTAGAGGGGAGCATGAAGTTGGAACCCCTGTATTTACAGGGCATTCCTTTGGTATCTGGGGACCTGCCAGCACCAGGCTTGCCTGTGAGCAGAAGAGCTGCAGCAAAGAAGGAACTCCAGTTGGTGAGAACATTGACTTTTCTTCTAAAAAACTATCCTTTACACTAAAAAACCCCCAAGAGGTAACTCTTGAAGCTATTTGGGATCTTGTGGTGGATTTGGCTAAAACAATAAACCCTCAGCTCTCTCAGTTAGAGCAAAAAATTAATACACAAGAAAATGAAGTTAAGAATAATAAAGTTGATCTACAAGACTTGAAAAATTCAACATAAAATTCTTCACAAGAAATAAAAGTTTCCAAACAAATTACAGAAACATTGGTGAGAGATAATATTAATTTAAGGAGAAAATTGGAATCTTTAGAAAACTTTTCCCATAACAATAACCTTAGATTAATTAACTTTCCCAGAGTTGCGGCAGTAACTCCGAGAGACATGTTGAAACGTTACATGATGGAGGTGTTAGAAATTACTGAAGAACTATTACCGCCCTTCAGCCAAGTGTATTATTTACCCATTAAAAGGGAAGAAAAGTTAAAGGAAGAAGATCAACAATTGCTTTCTACAATGTTGGAACTTTCAAATAAGGAAGTCGCAAAGCCAGCAACACTTCTCCTTACAGTTGCCTTAGCACCGGATAAGAATTGGCTATTAAGATTTTTCTTTAAAAATAGACAGAAAGAATTTCTAGGGTATAAAATACAAATGTCATGAGATACACAAAAACGTTATCGTGAATTTTTGTTGTTAAAGCCAGGTGTTATAGCTCTTGGGGTGACTTATTTTCTTCACCACCCATGTGTGATAGTGCATCAAATGCAAAAATATGTCTTCTTTGATCCTAGCCAACTGAAAACCTTTTTGTCAGCGGCTCGACTGAAAATAGGAGGAGGAACATGAAGCACTCTTAGATTAGATTGTTTGATCTTCTGTCTCAGCCAACATAATTGTTCATTTTTATTTCTATTTCTTTGTTATATTCTCGCTGATTCTACCTCTTGGATCTTTATTGAGGACTTGAGTTAAAGTTAAGATATAATGGGTTAGTAGATTATAATTTGAATTGTATTTTATTATTTATTTCTTGTTTAACTTTATCTTTCTGTACAAATGGATACTTGATATGTTATTGAAAAATGATAAATAAATAAATAAAAAAATACAGTCAGAACCAAATCACTCTCTCATACAATCAGGGAATATAAACATCAATATCTTGCAATCAGCTCAAAACAATTTGCAGGCACTGAATACCCTGCTCTGTGCATCAGAAACTGAACCAATTCTATAGTTTCTTGTGAGAACTGAGAGCTGGTGATTCTTGTATCATTCTTGTACCATTCCCATACCATACCAATACATAGTAGCTATGTATTACTTAGAACAGCTTTACCAGATTGCCAGCCAGCCATCTATTTTAGAAATCCCTATTTACTCTATAAACAGTCATCCAAGAGCAGGTCTAACATCTCGCGTTTGCTCTTTCAGCCACTCCTCTCTCTTTCACTATTCAGTTTTCTTACCAGGTTGATTCCTTTCCTTTAAACCTCACACAATCGCCCTGAAACTTTTAGAGAAAAGGTTTCAAGGTGAACATTCAAGAAATCAACCAAATTTCAGCTATGAGAGCAGAACAACTTAATATAGACTTCACACACATAGCTTTTACCAGAGTGTATTGCGAGAAGCAAGAAGCCATTTTTGTGTGCAGTGTAAGAAAACCACCTGAGTTTGGAACTTTTGTGCTGGATTACATCATTAATATAGAATTTTCTAATCTTGTTAACTAAATGGGCAATTTAGAGCATTAAAAGGTTGTAAAAGTAGGAAAAAGCCTGTTTTCAAACCATAACAGGAACTGTAATTATATTTCAGGAAATATAACTGCAATCAAACAAGTGGTCAATGACAGTCCACATTTTCATGTAACCTAAAGCAAAATAATTATGTATGCTGTTCTTATTAGTAAAAGTTTTAAGTGATGTTTTGCTGTGATAAAAGTACCTGATTATGAGTTAAAGCGGAGCTTGAATGATAATGAATATATTTATGAGTGTTGAATTTAATTATAAGTCATTCTGAAGAACAAAGTTTTGTGTTAAATGAAAACACACATACAATATTTATTCTATATGTGTGTTAATAATAATAATAATTTTATTTTTATATACCGCCTGACCAGGAATGGTTCTAGGCAGTTCACAACAAGTAAAACTGAACATGCAGCGAAAAATACAATTTAAAAATGGAAAATCATCAGATAGTAAAACATTAGAAATACATAAAATTTTAAAAGACAACAGAATGCATTAAGATACAAATTTATCAAATAATTGTGTCTTCAATAATTTTCTAAAATCAAGATAGGAAGAAGCTCCTAGCATAATTTTTCCAAACCAAACATTCAATTTAGCAGCCTGAAAAGAGAGTGTTCTCTCAAGAAACCTTTTATCTCACTTAATGACCTTGGGACATGAATGACGTTTCCTATCCTGAAAAGCAAAGTTTTTTGCAACTAATTTACTGACATTAGGAGCAATAACACTGCCTTTGGTTCACTCTGGAAACTGGCCAGTTCCGGAGTGTTCAAACTCAGATGTTTAGGCCCTAAAGTGCCAGTTATTGATTAATCAGATAATTATCTGGCTTAGATAAGGTATAAAAGGAAGCGACAGTTAAACTTTGGAGATCTTTTATGTGTGGATGTCCAAAGGGATGTTTGGCCTGTTGAAATTCTCTATCTTTAACTGCAGACGATACAAAGTTATTCAGAGTAGTGAAGACACAGAAGGATTGTGAAGACCTGCAACGTGACATAAACACGTTTGAGAAATGGGTCGCGACATGGCAAATGAGGTTTAACGTGGATAAGTGTAAGGTGATGCATGTCGGTAATAAAAATCTTATTCACGAATACAGGATATATGGTGCAGTACTTGGAGAGACCCCCAGGAAAGAGACTTGGGAGTTGGGAGTATTGGTCGCCAAGTCAATGAAGCCGTCCATGCAATGTGACGGTCGTGGTAGCAGCACACCAATGTAAAGCAGGAATTCAGGTGCATCTATACTTGGACAATTGGCTGATCAGAGCACCGTCTAAGACCGAGGATGAGAACAATGGTACAAGTGGTCCAGCTCCTACAAGATCTAGGCTGGATCATCAATTTCTGGAAAGGTCACCTGGAACTGACTCAGTCCCTAGAGTACTTGGGAGTTTGGTTTAGCATGGCAGTGGGTTGTGTGTTTCTACCAGAGCCATGTAAACTGAAGCTAACTGTTCTGCCTAGCCATACCCTACAACAGGCCAGTGCAAAACACATTTGACTACCCACTGATTTCTATAAAGAGAATAGTACAGCACACACTAACTTCTAAGAATGAGAAAAGCATTTATTTAACAGGAAAAAAATAAATAATACTTCACTATGGGTGCCTGTGCCTGCATCCTTCACCTCTCACAAACTGGGTAGCCCTTTACGATCAGGTGGGGGGCCTTCCATGGAAGGGGTTTCTGAGCAATGCATGTGCTCACTCCACAGACGAGCTACAAGCATAACAATGCTGATGGGCTTCCTTTTATAGTGGCATTCACATACAATATTTACCTTTCAAACTTACACAGGATAGCACATCTCCAAACACAAGTCATTTGCCTGCTGTTATCAGTATACAAAGGTTCAAATACAATCAGAGAGAACATATGTTCTTTTTGCATAACAACCAACAGACACTACCAAGTAATACTGACAAGAATTAAGGTGGAGCTGGCTAGAACTATGAGTCGGCTAGAACAATAGTCAAAAGAGACAAGTCATGAAACTATGGGGTCAAAAGAGACAAATCAGTCATGAAACTGTACAACAAATGGCCGGAAAATGGTCTATTGTACGTATTTCCTTTGTGAGACATGATAGGCAGGGTTAGTCGTAGAATTGCGAGCCACCCGGGATTAGTAATCCTGGTAGCCTCACATAAGCCGTGTCAACCCTGGTACACAGATTTAATTCAATTATAAAGAGACAGGTGTCTCAAACTGCCGCTGCATTGCTTTTAAGTGCAATACCTTGAAGAAAAAGGGCTACTCAGAGGTGGTCATAGTGACTCCCTTATGGTCTAAGAAGCTAGTGATAGTGACAGCTTATGCCGAGACCTGGAAAATGTTCTAGCACAGGAGCAAGAGGAACCATTGAGAGTCCCAATGGCTGTATTCCTAGCATTCCTGCAAGCAGATCTCAAGAAAGGTCTGGAAGTTAGTTCTCTCAATGTGCAGGTAGCAGGGCTGTCCTGCTTTAGTGATCAAGTGGATAGAGTTTCTTTAGTTTCTCATCCAGATGTAGCCAAATTCTTGAAGGGAGTGCTGCGGCTGCATCCCCCGTGCAGTAACCTTTTCCAGCTAGGAACCTTAACATGGTTTGCATAGTCTCACTAAGACCCCCATATGAACCTTTACAAGAGGCTTCTCTGAAGGATCTGATCATAAAAATGTTTTTCCTAGTGGCCAAAGAATCTCAGAATTACAGGCATTCTCATGCAGAGAGCAGTTCCTCAAACTTAAGGAGGTTGGGGTTACACTCCATATAGTCCCCTCATTTTTGCCAAAGGTGCTGTGGGCGTTCCATGTTAATCAGGAAGTGAGGCTTTCTGTGTTCCAGGCCACGGGTTCAAAGAAAAATAGTTGATGGATGTTAGGAGAGTTCTCCGTTACCTAGAAGTGACAAATTAATTTTGTCTTTCGGATCATCTTTTTGTTTTAACACAAATATTATAGTTCTGTGCCTACAACTCAGGGCCGCCATCAGAAATTTCTGGGCCCCTTACTGAGCAATCCTATTGGGGCCCCCATGCACCCCTTCCCCCCCCCTCTTCTTCCATGGGCCGAATACACACATACTTTTCTGCTAATGCTCCACCTAAGCCAGTCCCTTAAAATCTTCTCACGTCCATTGGGTGATTTGGCATAGAGGAGATATTCATAAAAAGAAAGTCCGTCAAGATCTTTACTCATAGACTGTGCCATTTGCTTTAAATCATCTTCCATCATTAATCCAAATTGCACAATTCTTTCTCTGTCTTTGTCCTGAATGACATCTGGCCACATTGCTGGATCCTTCCAGTCAACAAATTTATGAGCAGGCGCGGAGAACGCATTTTTAAACAAATGTAGTTTATCCTTGTACTCCTTATGTAATTTTAATCATCTATGGATATGTTTGTATGTTTATTGTTCAAACGGTTTTATTTCTTTCCCCAAATTTATTTTTGTTATACGCATTGAAAATATTTGATATTGCGTTTAAATCAAAATCTCAATAAACTTGAAACGAGTGCCCGTGAGATTGTGGGAGGGTTAAATACTCAAAACTTAGAAGAATAACAATTTACTTAAAGTTTTTGCTACGCCAGCTTTCTGGTATCTTTACATACAGTGGCGTACGTAGCATATGTAACACCCGGGGCCCATCATTTTTTGGCACCCCCCCATCTGTAAGAAAAACATGATTTTTAGTAACAAACCACACGTCACACATGAGTACCTAGGAAAAGGCAGCATCTTACATATTGCAGTGAGCAGTACATCAATACACCCATTGTAAAACTAAACAAGCCAGACCAGCACAGATCAACCCTACACCGTCAATCCTAACAGAAAACCATGTCTTTTGAACAAACAGAACACAGAAAACACCTTCGCCTAGTATGGAATATGTCATCACAAACTAACCCCTCACCCTTTTACAAAACTGTAGTGTGGATTTTAGCCACGGTGGTAACAGCTCTGACACTCATAGAATTCTGAGCATCAGAGCTGCTACCACCACGGCTGGCGCTAAAAAACGCTCCACAGTTTTGTAAAAGGGGGGATAAAATAGAAATACACAGTTTCAACGCTCTAGCTCAGAGGTGCCCAAACTTTTTGAGCTTGTGAGCTACTTTAAAATGACCAAGTCAAAATGATCTACCAACTATAAAATTAAAAAACACAAAGCACACTATACGCTGAGAAAATGTTAATTATCATTCCTATTCTGGGTTTTTTTCAAAGAAGTCAAGAGAGATGACTCTATGCATTGTCACCTCAGTAACAACCATAAAAAAATAGACAAATATACCCCCCATCCTTTTTATTAAACCACAATAGCAGTTTTTAGCGCAGGGAGCTACGCTGAATGCCCAGCGCTGCTCTTGACGTTCATAGGCTCCCTGTGCTAAAAACCACTATTGTGGTTTAGTAAAAGGGGACCATATTGTAAAATATAGACAGCAGATATAAATTCAGAACTGTGCATAGTAAGTGAAGGGAAGTTTTCATCTCTGGGAATTTACCCAATTAACTATTAAGTTATTTGGGCAAATTCCTTTGAAAACTGTGGTAATACTGCCTCCACTTTGCTAAATTTAAAATAAAATCATTTTTCCTACCTTTGGTGATTTCATGAGTCTCTGGTAGCACTTTCTTCTTCTGACTATGCATCCAATCTTTCTTCCCTTCTTTCAGCCTGTATGCTTCCTCTCCTCCACATCTCATTCCCTCCCCCAACTTTTTCTTCCTCTCTTCATGCCCCCTTTCTTTTTTTTCTGTTTCTCTTCTTTCCTTCTGTCTCCCTGCCTGCCCCCTTTCTTTCTTTCTCCCTGCCGTTCCCCAAGCCACTGCCATCGGGGAACAGGACCTACCAATGGATAACAGGCCCCAAAGCCGACGCTGACGCATGCTCTCCCTGCTTCGGGCCGACCAGCATTCCTCTCCCCGACGTCAATTCTGCCGTTGGAGAGGAAGTTCCGCCCAGCCAGGCAGCGATTGGCTAGCCCGAACTTCCTCTCCGATTGCAGAATTGACATCGGGGAGAGGAAGACTGATCGGCCCGATAGATCACCAAGGCAAAGTGAGTCCTGGGTGATCGACTCACTTTGCCTTGGCGAGTTACTGGCGCCCCTGCCTTAGAACACTGCCTAGGACCCTGGGGGAGCCCAGGCCCCCTGTCAGCTCCGGGCCCCTGAATGCAGGACCGGTAGTACTGCCCTGATGGCGGCCCTGCTACAACTCTCTACCTTATACAGAATTGACTCTGGCTATAAGAAGAAAACATGTGATAGAGAAAACATCAAACATACTGGGCATTACTCTTGATTTCTACCTAACCTCTGAAGAACAGATTAACTCTCTGGTCAAGAAATTGTTCTTCAGACTAAAACAATTAAACCAGACCAGTTTTAGGATAGTTGTATAGGCTGTCCTTCTCCCATACTTGGACTATTGCAACTCATTGTACTGTGGTATTACAGAGAAGGAATATAAAAGACTGCAACTACTTCAGGCTAGGCTGATCTTTTGGTAAAGTCCGTTTGAGAGGGCCAGCCTGCTATTAAAGAAGCTACATTGGCTGCAACTGAAAAAAAAGAATACAGTTTAAGATTGCTCGTATGGTCTATAAGACCATATATGGAAAGAACTCAAATGGGCTAGTTTTTGACATTAATGTCATGAGTTCCTTCTTTATTACAAGAACAACTCAACAATTTAAACGCTCTTTCCTTCTCAAGTTCACTGAAAAAAAGCTATTTGAGTCTACATTCAGATTCCAATATGTTTACGACAACCCTCTCCTTACTATCAATT
Source organism: Geotrypetes seraphini (assembly GCF_902459505.1). Taxonomy (NCBI): domain Eukaryota; kingdom Metazoa; phylum Chordata; class Amphibia; order Gymnophiona; family Dermophiidae; genus Geotrypetes; species Geotrypetes seraphini. Next base: position 269,129,802 of record NC_047086.1, on the reverse strand, counting down.
CAGGAAATTGCTAAACACACACATCTTCTCATTGTAACTCTCAAGAATTGTGTTCATTTATAATCTAGTACTCTCACTATAACTATAATGTATGCCTAAGAATCATTGTTAACTGTAATGAATCCTTCCTGATATTTGCGGGGTATAAGAACCTGCATGGTATGGTATGGCAAGTGGGGAAAGACAGCTTCTAAGGTATCTCCAGATGGATTGCATGGTGATTGCCTCTGTTTAAATTGGCTGTGGTAAACAGCTGCCAATATCTTTGAAAACTCACTCCACTAGAAGTGTGGTGGCTTTATGGGCGGAGACCCAGGCAATAACGCATGAAGTGATTTGTAGGGTGGTTACATGGTCCACCCTCCATACTTTTACAAACTTTTACAGAGTGGACATGGCAGCATATATGGACACCACTTTTGGGTCCGCAGTGATGACAGCAGGCTCATCTATCCGTCCTTACACTCCAGAAACTGCTATACTACATCCCACTTGTCAAAACTCCTGTACCCTTTGCACCACAAGGGAAGATTAGGTTCTTACCTCAATAATCTTCCTTTCTGTTAGAAGAGTACAGGAGTCTTGACAGCCCACTCTATCAGACTTCCATTTAGCTTGCTGGATTTATGCCTGTCAGAAGTATTTTAAGAGAGTTGTAACTTCACAATTGTACAGTTATAGGAGTACCTCTTGAATCTCCATCAATGTTTGTGTTGGTTGCGCTCAGGTAGGTGGTTTGTTAGTTCCACCTTGATTTTTTCTTTTGTCTCATATGTTTTGTACCATGTTTGAACAATATTTTATATTGAAATTGATTTGATTCTCAACACTATTTAAAAAGCAGAACAGAATTGGCTATTTCGGAGAGAATCCCTTGTACCCTTTCCTATTTATTTCTCTTCTTATATTTATTTATTTAAAATATTTGTTATCCACCTAGGCAGCTTACAATAAAACATTCACCATTTCAAACAGACATTTACAAAGTAAAAAATCTATCACTTACATCAATAAATATAACACTGCTTTGGTACGAACTGAGGAGGAGCTGGAGCCAAAGAAAATGTAACTCGTTCTCAAACTCGCCCATTTGTCAAGACTCTTGTACCCTTCTACCAGAAAGAATATTATTGAGGTAAGAACATAATCTTCCCTTCCAATGCTTGGGCATGCATCTTTTAGGGTTTAGCTGTCATTAAAAAGTCTGCTACAGCAAGGTTCATTGCATAACAATGATCTTGTAAAAGGAATGGTTTGATACAAGATCCTATTTACTGTTAGAGTGATAGAGACTGAAATACACCAGAGAGAATTCTGAAAAGCAACTGCTGTATAATACAGTAAGAAAATGTTCCTATCTAAATGACTGCTGGAGAGAGTTATATTCCCTTACTTGCCATCAGCCCACTATCTTTTTCTCTCATGTAAATTCCTAGGGGACTTACAACATTTCTTTTTATTGGCCAGAACAGTGGTAGTGGTACCCACTTCTCATATTGGAAAGAACAACCTTTACTGTAACTGTTACTGGCATCGCCCATGCTCATCAGATTGTTTGGCGCAATTTGAAATTATTAGTAATCTACTCAGGAGAGGTGCATTGTTGGAACAGCAGGGTTGTTACAAATCAGACATATTTATGTTGGCAGAACTGCATGCAGGAGCTTGTAAAGCACTTGACTGCACTAGAGTGAGTCTCTCTAGTTTAAGAACTCACCCATGCACAACCAGGTCCTAAGCTCTAAAAAAAGACAATGTTGAATGGCATTGGTTGCTCAAAGGGATTTTTGTTACAGGTAAAGTGATGAGAAAATTCAGCAAAAATAAGAGTGGAGGTCAAGGAAAATATAATTAGCTAAAATCTTTAAATTTAAATGGCAGGGATATTATGGTGTTTGTAATATATGGTTTAACTAGCTGACTGGAGGTACTGTATGTAGGAGAGAATTCCAACTGGTTAGGATGGCTATAAAATAATTGGAACACCCTACCCAGAATAGCTACTGTGATACTTATGTCCTGAAAACTGGTCATGTGTTACACTCAACCTCCCTGACTTCAGAGGTCAGGGAGATCTAGCCTACAAAATTAGAGACACACCCCCCTCAAAAAATGAGAAAATACAGGCAAACAAGTTCAAAGTAGCACTGTATATTAAATCCTCCTCTAACTTTCAAAAGGAAAAAAAAACCTGCATAGACAGGGATTTAAAATAAATATATCTTAAACCCCCAGCATCACAATCTGGGACAGGGTTTATGAACATTCTCTGACTGTGGTGAGTGCCGGTAACAGGCTTCACAGCATATGACTCATCCCTGCTGGTGGTCACAATTTAACCTGCTAATTTCCTGGATCTTGGTGAACACAAATCGCAGCAATTACTTAGCAAGCTGTCTGCCACTAGAATGAATAATGAACATTTCACGAGAAGATGAGCACAGCCAAGAAAGAGAAGAAAAGTGACCTTCAGCAGCAGCACAATAGCAGGTAAGCAGCATTTGATAAACCAAGCAAGAAAAAAAGTGGATAATAATAGTAGTGACTTAACAAAGAACTCTGGAGTTGCCCCTCAGAAAGTGATTGAGTTCATCGATAGGGTTTAAAATATCTGCATTATTCTTCATTTTACAGGCATCATACCTAGCACTCAACCATCCCAGGTGCGATTGCCACCATCGTCACCGCTCACCCCTCCTCCTCCCACAAAAAGTGACCAATGAAAATAATTTTCAGTATAATCTCTGTCAACCCAAACATTAGTCCATCATTTTTCAATACCACATACCAAGTTCAGCACCCCCAAGTATCCAAGAATTAGCTGGTGCTCTGAATGCAGCTGTCCCACAGGGTAGCCTGGTGCCCACCATCCCAATTTCGCAGTGGTTGCGGATGCATGAATTACCTTCCACTTTGGTGAGGGTAAGGACTGGACTGTTACAAGCACTGAGAGGGGCAACCCTCGCTGAGTGTTTCTTCATGGTGAGCTTGCCGGCTCACTGGAGCTCTTCGGCTGATCGCCTACATCCTTGAACCGGCTGCAGCAGCCCTATCCTTCTCTGTTTTCCCCATGTACGGCACACAACTCTTGCCTTGCCCTGCTTGTCGCACTTTCTCTGCTAATGTCTGCATCAGCCAATGACTGCATGGCTCCCCCTCCTTTTACCCTGCTCTCTCCTTCTGCTTGCCTCACTTGCTCTGGCGGCCCATGTCTGCGGCAGCCAACGACTGCCTCTGCCTCTCTCGCACAGCACTGAGGCTGCTGCAAAGAAATACGTCACTGGCAAGCCCACACCCCTGCAAGTACTCTGCAAGCTTCTCACTGCGCTCAAGACAAGCTGTAGATGCTTGTTTTAAAAAAAGGCTCAAATTCTGCAGATATTTTACATATTGGAAGCAGTTACTACACCAACAGCACTGAACAAACATCATTTAAGCCTTTTAGGTTCAGTTTCTGTTCATATCCTTGGATTTGGCCCCAATTGGGAGCTAAGTAACACTCAGCTATTTTATAAAGATACGTATGTCAGGATAACTCTTTTTTTGTAATTTAGGAGGCAAGTGAAGAAGGTGAAACATGCCATGTGGTCTGGTGCTGTTTTCATTATAGTCCCATTGCTAGGATTCAAATTTGCACATCTCCAAGTTTACGTTTGGTAATTACTGGTAACAAGAGTGTAAGTTTTATCTTGAACTGTAGCTATTATGCACTGCTTTGGGAGACTCATTTTTTTTTTAAATCCCAATAAATAACTCAGCATATGAGGTATGAGTGACAATGTTAGAAAAGGTGCTAAATGTGACTGTGCACAAATTTGACGGGAGTGTAGTCTGGACATAGTTTGGGCAGACCATAAATTTATATGTATATTTCCTGTTTTGAAATGGCTAATGTTAAAACTATGGGAGTCAGCATTTTTTTAAATGCAGACAACCATGGATAAAAAAAAACAAACAAAAAAAACCACCAGATACCAGCTGATGCTGAATATCCAGGAATTAGTGCTGTAGTAGCGATATTCAGATTGCTAAATGAATAAAGTTAGACTAACTGCTTGCATGGACCTGAGACTGAGTAGTGACTGTCAGGGGAGGGGGTCTGTACTTACCTTTCTAATGTTCAAAGCTGTTTCAAGCAGGACTCTCTTTGGCTGTGTAGTTTGGAGAAACCTACTTACATGTACAGATGCCAGCACTTATACATGTAGGGGGTAATTTTATAAAGCTTTACTCTTCTCTAAAGCACATTTGATATGTGAAAAGGAGATAAGTGCTTAGATGTTCCCAGCAGTGGCATAGCCATTGTAGGAGGGCTTACACAAAAATGGGTGGACATGAAATTTCCTCACCTTTCCCCGCCCCTTCCACAACATGGGTGCCCCTTCCCAGTGATGTAGTGAGGTGGGCCACCTCAGCTCCCCTGCCCCACTGCCACGTGTGTGTGCCTCTTCCCTTCCCCATACCTCTAACTTCTCTGACATGAGTAGCATCTCCAACTTGCTGCTTGTGCCAGCCTTGGCTCTCACTCTGACATTACTTTCTGGTCTCGTAACCAGGAAGTGATGCAGAGGGAGAGCCGAGGCCAGCACGAGCAGCAGGTTGGAGACGCTGCTCACGCCAGGGAAGAGCTAGAGGTACAGGGGATGGAAAAGGAAGGCATGAGTGGCGGAAAGGAGTAGGAGGGAAGAGAGGTGCTGACATCCCACCAAGATAGTGTTCAGGGAGTCTGCCCCCTGCCCCCTTACTCTTCCCTGGCCGCCATAATTTTAAATCTTCAGGCAGCCAGCAACAGCAACAACGAGATGAGCCTGCTGCCATTGGCCTGCTCCAGAACCCTTCATTTTGCAGCATCCTGCCTACACAGGAACAGGAATTTGCTGCAGAATGAAGATTTTCAGGGCAGGCAGATAGCAGCAGGCATACCTCATTGCTGCTGCCATCTGTCTGAAGATTTAAAATTATGGGGAGTTGGAGAGAGAGGTTGTGCAACAGGATTCCGTTGGGGATGGGGGAGATAGCTGGGTGGGGAGGCAGGGAAGGACAGATGCTGCATGGGCTGGGAAAGGGTTGGGAAAGACAAGTACATGGGCTGGGGGATAGGAAGGAAGGGAAAGGGATGCTGCCGGTTGGGAAGGGAAAAGGAGAATTGTTGGACATAGAGGCATGGAGTGGGAGGGAAAGAGAGATGGTATACATGGGGAAAGGAAGAAAGAGGGAGAATTGTTGGTAGTGGTGGAGAGGAAGGAGGGAGACACATTGGTTGTTGTGGAGAGGGAAGGGTGGGACATTTGAAGAGGGATGCAAGATGAATGATTGTTGACCATGGTGGTGGAGGGAAGAAAGGAAGGAAGAGATACAGCATGGTGTTGGAGAGGGTTGATAGAAGAAGAAATGTTGGGCATGGGGCTGGTGGGGGACAAAAGATACTGTACAGATTAGAAGCCAGGGAATAAGAGAGGGAAAAATGTTGGATTTTGCAGAAGAAGGGGTGGGAGAGATGCACCCTGGATCCCCTTCTCTCTCCTTTTGCAGTAAGGGAGAGAGAGAGACAATGGTAACAGCTGTAACTTCAGCATCCTGAGTTTGTGGGTTCAAACCCTGTGCTGCCCCTTGTGACCCTAGGCAAGTCACTTAATCCTCCACTGGCCCGGGTACATTAGATAGCGAAAATGCCTGAGTACCTGATTAGTAACTCATTCTGAACTCCTTTGAGTGGATGGGCTAAAAAAATCAAATAAATAAAATGTTGCACATGGGGGTGGAGGGGATAGAGGAAGAAATACAGAAGACAAGAAAGCAGAAAAAGAGAAACTGGAACTGAATTGATAGAAAAATAAATCTCTAGTCATCAAAGATTTGAAAAAAAGGAATTTATTGACTGAAATATGTTAGCTTTGGGAAATGCATATAGCAGATGTCTATGTATTCTGTTCAACAGAAAAAGAAATGCATGTCTGGTTTTATTTCTCTAGTGTTGAAGTACTTGCTGACCCTTGATATAGCTAGTGAGAACCCGCAAGCACCTCCAGCTGAGGTCCTCCTCCACACATTACCAGAGCTCCCGTCTACCAAGCTGGCAGCATCTACGGCTTAGTGATGCTGCTTCTGCTGCCTGCCAAACTTGGTAAAAAGGATTTTTGGTCACCTTCAGAGGAAGTCTTCAGTAGAGAGTTGCGCGGGGACAGAAATCCCACCCATCCCCGCCAGGATCCTCTCCATCCCCACCCGTCCCCGTCAGGATCCTCTCCGTCCCCATCCATCCCCGCATGGAATTACCTCCATCCCCACTCGTCCCCATAAAAAGCAGCAATTACTTCTGACAGGATCATCAATTCCACAGTTTCTTTTGTGTTTGCGCTGCTGTTTTCCTTGTGGAATCTCTTTGGTGGAACCCTTTTTTTTGTTTTCTGTTCAGGTAATTAACTTATAAACCCCCTCTTTTACTAAGGCTGACGTGTCCATTATATTATATGGACGAACCTTGCTTCCAAAGCCTTCCGTCCCCGTGGGAGTCCCGTTGGCTAGAGGGGGGTCCCTGTGGGAGTCCCGTGGGCCATAGGGGGGTCCCCGTGGGAGTCCTGTGGTTTAGGGGGGTATTCCTGCGGGACCCGCAGGATTCCTAAAATCCCCGTTCCCGTGCAGACCTCTAGTCTTCAGCTGACATAGCTTGAGGGTCCTCATCAGCTAGAATATTTATATTTTATATTTACGTTAGAGGGTCTGGCAGAGGCCCATTTACAAAGCATATATTCTTCCCAACTAATATTTCCAAATTTAAAAAGTGTCTGATTATTTGTATATGGGTCTCTAACAAAGCCTCTAATTCAATCTATTTAATTCATAACTACTTCTGAAGTTTATGGGGATGGGCAGAGATGGAAAAGCAGGGATGGGTGGGGATAGATTTGATTCCAGTAGGGACAGGCAGGAATGGATTTGGTTCCAGCAGAGATGGGTTTGATTTCTCTCCCTGTGCAATTCTCTAGTACAGAAGAGACACCAGTGCCGACGGCAGGGTAGATTATGTGACTGGTTGCCACCGGCAATGTCCTTTGGGCTGCAAATGAAGGTAAATCATGGGGCAGGATAGAGAAGAGCCAGGGCAGAGAGAGCGCACAAGGAGACAGAGAGGGAGAGATGGACTGGGGGGATGGGGAGGAGAGAGAAATGTCACACTCGAGGGAAGGGGGTAAGGAGAGGGAGATAAAGTATGCAGGAGGTAGAAAGTGTTGGACTCATGGAGAGAGAGGGAGAGATGTTTGATGGGTAGGGCAGAAAGGAGGGAAGGAGTGTGGTGCAGTGGTTAAAGCTACAGCCTTAGCAGGACCCTAAGGTCCCAACCTTAGATGCCACCAAGATGCCCTCTTGGTTGGGGCATCAGCACCCGACCTCTTCTCCTTCCCAACCTGCTGCTCGCTCCAGCATCAGCTCTTCTGACATCATTTCCTGGACCCATGCCTAGGAAGTGACATCAAAGGAAGAACCCACGCTAGCATGAGCAGCAGGTTGGGGATTCTGCTCGCACCACAGCCTTTAACAAAGTACAGGGGAAGGGGCGCGCATGTGCGCAGCAGAAAGGGGAGGTGAAGGAGTTGATGGGGGTAGGTGGCAAAGATGAGGGTGGGGAGGGGTGCCATTGCCCCAGGTGCCTCTCACACTCACTACGCCACTGGTTGTGGGTTTAAATCCACACTGCTCCTTGTGACCCTGGGCAAGTAACTTAATCCCCCCATTGCCCCAAGTACATTAGATAGATTGGGAGCCCACTGGGACAGATAGGGAAAAATGCTTGAGTACCTGAGGAAATTGATGTAAACCATTCTGAGCTCCCCTGTAAGAATGGTATAGAAAATTAAATAAATCAGGGGAAGAGGGAGAGGAAGCAGGCAGAGCATGAAAAGTTAGTCTCAGACGGAGAGATGTTGGTTAGAGGAGGGAATGAGGACTGGAGGAGTGGAAGCATGCAGGAGGCAGAGAGAAAGAAATGTTGGACTGGTGGAGGGAGATGACTCAAGAAAGGGAAATATGTCAAATTCCGGAGAAGGATGATGGAAGGAGGGAAAGAGATGTCAATCCACTGGGAGGAAAAGGAGAGAGACTCCAAACCATGGAAGGGAAGGAGGGGAGAGAGATATGCCAAACTTCAGGAGCGGAAGATATTTGCTTATAAATGGCAACATAAAACTCCAAGGGTATCCCGTGTGATGATGTACCAACCTAGGAAATTGGGGGGGAATGGCAGTGCCACATTTTCAATATTATTACCAAGCAGCCCAATTACAAGATTTAATTAATTAATTGGAAATGGGATAGGGGAAAATCATGGGTGCATATGGAGCAGGAGATATTGGGCATGCCTCCGTTGTGGCTGATACCCTGGCTCCAATACTCACAACTTTTTACTATAGCTAAGATATCTAACCCTGTAATGCGACACACTCTCGGTCTGTGGACCCAGGTGTGTAGGCGATGTTATTGAGATAAGATTTATTGTATGGGGCAGTTATTATATATATATATATATATATTGTCGCAACCCACGGGCTCCTGATCACCACAGCGAGCTGGGTTCCTCGCGACCGTACCTGCTCCCAGTGCATTCCCTTCAACCAGGGAATCCTTCAGGCTATCTAGGCAACCGCCTAGTGTGAAAACAATAAGGTCCAATGTTCTCAGTGAGGATAGGCAAGGAAAAACGCACACATCCTCTGGTTAAACTGTCCTGGTATTATTAGCAGATTGCAGTACTTTTCAATACATTTTGTATAAGAACCAAAACTGGCCACACTGGCTTCACAAACGACAGCCTGGCTTCAATTCAAAACGCAAATTTATACAAGACTTTGGCAGGACTTTAGTCTTTCTACCTCAGTCCTCTTCACCAGCCCTCTGAGATTAGGATAGTCCCAGCAATATTCCCTCACCAGGAGAGAGGAGCAAACAGAAACTCTTGCAGTATGAAAAATAAAGTTTTACAAAACCAAAAAGAAAAACTGCTAACCTTGAAGCTCTCCCACAGAATACCTGCAGATAGGGAACTCATTCAAATGGAACTCCTCTGTATGTTCCTTGAGTATCTTATCTCCAACTTATTAGCTTCCAGCTGAGCTGAGAGGGACAAAGGCTGCATAGTTTGGAATGCTACACAGACCAAGGCAACAGTTCAGGAATTTGAGTGCTTCAGGGGCTAGCTCTGGGAAGCTCAAACAATTCAGCATACAAACAAACTTAGTCCCAAAACTTTCAGGCAAAAAGGTAAGAAACAAAAATAGCAAAATCACTTCCAACCTTGCTCAGCTTGTATCCATTGCATCCAGTCTCCATCCAGGAATAACCGGCTCACTAATGTCCATGGGTTCCCAGCCTTCTAGCTGCCTCTCAGCTGTAGTCTCAGGCTCATCTGAAATGTCCACTATGTCCCAATCCTTGCCCAGCTCGTGGGAATTCAGCTGGAGAGGCAAGCTTTGCTGCCTCTGAGGTAGAGGTCTGCATGGGAATGGGGATTGCGGGAATCCCCCCGGCCCACAGGACTCCCATGGGGATGCCCCCCTGGCCCACGGGACTCCCACAGGGACGCCCCCCTGGCCCATGGGACTTCCACGGGGATGAAAACAGGCCTACCTAAATTCTGGTGATGCAGGCATGCAGCTTAAGTACAAGTCCGGCGTCGTGGCAGAAACAGCCATGCTGAGCAGGGAGCTCAGCACGTACACAGCTGAAAGCCTTGCTTGCTGATTGGTCTGGCGGCATGGCGGGGCGGGATCAGCAAGCAAGGCTTTCAGCTGTGTACGTGCTGAGCTCACTGCTCCGTGCCGCCGGACCAATCAGCAAGCAAGGCTTTCAGCAGTGTACGTGCTGAGCTCACTGCTCAGCATGGCTGTTTCCCGCCGCAACGCCGGACTTGTATTTAAGCTGCATGCCTGCATTGCCAGAATTTAGGTAGGCCTGTTTTCATCCCCGTGGGAGTCCTGTGCTCTATGGCTGCAGGTCTCCTTACTCTGGGGCACCAGACCTCCCTCATACAAAGGCCGGGAATGCAGAGTTGGTTCCTGTTCTCAGTAGGGGATGCCTCGGTAGGCTGGATTGCGTCACGGCACCGGCTCAATATCCATCATCCACCCTTCTTTCTCCTACTTCCATCCAGCATTTGCCCATCTTTCCCCCCTTTCAGCCCAGCATCTGCTTCATTTCTCTTTCTCCCCCTTCTATTCAGTGTCTGCCCCATCTTTCTCTTTCCTCCCTTCCATCCGTATCCTCCCCCTCTCCTCCTTTCCATTCAATGTCTTCCTCCCCTCTCCTTTTCTTTACATCCATCATCTGTCTTTTTCTCTCTCCCCAGGCATTCCAGCTTGTCTTATCTTTCCCCTTTCATCCAGTGTGTCTGATCCCTCCCCCTTTCTATCTACAGTCTGTCTCCTCTCACCTCCTACATCCAGTATCTACCCCCTCCCAACTGACACCTCAGCCGCCGCCAGACTGATGCAAAGCCTTCCCTCCTATGTCAGCTCTGACTTCGAGGGAAGACTTCTGTATCGGCTACATATGGCGTGCTGCAGGCTGCCTCCAACCCCTGCTGTTATCTGGACTCGAATGAAGTGGTGGAAGGGAGTGCATTTTTGGACACAGAAGTCATGAACTGGGGAGAGAGGAAGGGAGGGAAAGAGATGCTGAGGTGGGGGAGGGAATAGAAAGGGAGAATTGGGTGTGGGTGTGTCAATGAGCGGGAAAGAGAGATGGTTGTGTACACACGGCAAATGGAAGAAAGAGGAGAATTTTTGGTCGTAGGGAAGGAGGTACAGAATATGATAGTGAAGAAAAAGATGAGAGTGAGAAATGTGGCAAGGGAACAATGGGACAGATTGAAAGGGATGCAAGAGGGAGGAATGTTGGACAGTGGTGAAGGGAATGGAGGGAGAGATGTGGCATGGTGCTGGAGAGGGATGATATAAGGAGAAATGTTGGGCATGGGGCTGGTGGGCAGGCACGAAAGATGAGAAAGAGATAAATGCTGGACCATAGTAGGGGGAACCAATGGACAGCAACAGAAGATGGGAAAGCGGAAAAAAGAAATTGGGACCAACTTTATGGAAAAATAAGTCTCCAGACAACAAAGGTAAAAAACGGAATTTATTGACTAAAATATGTTAGCTTTGGGAAATGTATATAGCAAATGTCTTTGTATTGTGTGCAAAAGAAAAGGAAATGCATTTCTGGTTTTATTTCTACAGTGTTACAGTACTTGCTGACCCTTGCTGTGACTGGTGGGGATCCCCAAGCACCGCCAACAGAGGACCTCCTCTAGAGATGGCCAGAACTCCCCTCCACCAAGTGCAGTAGTCGCTGGCAGCATCCATGAGCCACTGAGGTGCCAGCATCTGTGACTCAGGGACGTTACTGCTGCCTGCCAAGCTTGGCAAAAGGGACCCCCGGCCAACTGCAAAGGAAGTCCTCAGCTGACAGCTTGTGGGTTCTCATCAGCTGAGAATTTATATTTTATATTTACATTAGAGGTTCTGGTAGAAATCCATTTACAAAGTATGTATTCTTCCCAATTAATATTTCCAAATTAATAAAGTCTCTTTGCTTATTTGTAAATGGGTCTCTACCAGAGCCTTTAATTCAGTAGCATAATTAAATAAAATAACTATTTCTGAAGTTTATAGGGAAGGGTGGGGACGGAGGGGATTCCTCATGGGGACAGGTGGGGATGGAGGGGATTCCTCACGGAGACTGGTAGGGACGGAGGGGATTTCTCACGGGGATGGGTGGGGATGGAGGGATTCCTCGCGGGGACGGGTGGGATTTCTGTCCCCGCGCAACTCTCTACTCTGAGGCTCTCCTTGCAGCCCCCTTTGCTCCTCCCCCCCTCTGGGTCTCAGCTACCCTGTTTTAACAGGCTCCAATTCACCCCTCCCTGCTCTGAAGACGGGGAAGGGAGCAAGCTCTCTCTGCAGCTGTGTCTGCCTATGTGACAACTTCCTGCTATGACTCTGACCTTCTGGGTGCTGTAGTTTCCTAGCTCCTGAGTTCCTTTGAGATCTAATAGCAGGCTTGGGAGAATAACCTGCAACTGGATTGAACTCTTCCTGGCAGTCAGTATCTGGCTCAATGTCAGTACAAGTGACGTCAGCGCTTTTATAATCGGCAGGGCCAACCTGGTCAGCTCTCCTGCATAGGGTCTTACTACTCTTCCTGGCTAATTAAACCTGAGACAAAGCTAGCAGGAGAGCTAGATTTGTCACTATCTAATATAATAAAATGGTAAGCCGTGCATGCGCACTTCCTAAGCGTGCGTCCGTTTTCTGTGAGTTGTAGCGACCCATAGGAAGTGCGCATGCGCAGCTTACGGTCTGGCCTCACGCGAGGCAAGACAACTGCGCGCCCTTCTCTACTCTCCACCTGCAGAGCGGCGGCTGCCGCCTGCTAGCACACCCTGCCCTCTCCAAGCCGGGACCGCAGCCAGCCAACGATCACCTCCACAGCGTGGAACAAGTCGACGACTCCCCCCTCCCGCACCAACTGCTGCCGCTCCTGTTTGAAGCGGCCTGATGAGGTTCGCGGCCGGCTGTAGCGAACCTCGCAGGCCGCTCTCCACATGAAGCACGTTCCCTCTGACGCGATCGCGTCAGAAGGAACATGCTACCATATGGAGAGCGGCCTGCGAGGTTCAAAACAGCCGCCCATGAACCTAAGCAGGCCGCATTGAACAGGAACAGGAGCGGCAGCGGCGGCACTCCCCCTCCTTTCAGCGGCTGGCAAACAACATGGAGTACTGCTTCCGGGAGGAATCATCTTCCAGCCTCATATCTCAGGCCTGACCCGCGACTCAAAGGGGAGAGGATATGCTGGATGGAGGGAGCAAGACAGATACTGGTTAGAAGACTGAAAATAAAGGGGGAAGAGAGAGAAAGAGAAGATGCTGGAAGGGAGGAGTTAGCAAAAAAAAAAAAACCTCCCAAAAAAACAAACAACTGGAGAAATAGAAGCAGATAGAGATGCAGAAAAATAAATGGAGGAAAACTGAAAGATAAGGTTAAAGTCTGAGATGGATGTAGGAGAGGAAGTGAAGACAGGAATGAGAGAAGAGCCAAATAGACTGCAAACCCTGGTAAGAAAATTGAGAGAAGAGAGCAGAAACTGGGATAAACATGAATAAAATGGCCAGACAATAAAAGTAGAAAAAAAGAATTTTATTTTAAATTTCATTAACAGAAAATGCAGTTTTACTGTAAATTTGCACTGCTTTCTTTTTATATTCCAAAGTGTATAGTGTTTTTTCTCTTTCTCTGGTGTTGAACTGCATATTGCTGGACAGGGGGAGCAGGAAGAGGTGCTGATGGACAGGGGGGGAATGAAGGGAGGCCTACTGCTGGACAGGGGGAGCAGGAAGAGGTGCTGATGGACGAGGGAGCAGGAAGAGGGGTGAGGTAAAATAAAGGGAGAAGGGCTGCTGTTGGATAAGGTGAGCAGTGATGGGGTGGGGGAGGACACAGGGGAGGTAAAAGGAAGGGAGAATGAACAGGGGGAGCAGACAAGGGGTGATGGTGGACAGCCAAGGAAAAAAAAGAAAGAAAGATAGAAATACAGAAAGCGGCTAAGGAGAGAGAAAAAGAAATAAAGACAGACACACACACACATATTCTAGCACCCGTTAATTTAATGGGCTATAAGACTAGTATATATATATATATATATTGTGACAAACCTAGGTCCATTTTGGGTTTTTCTCATAACAAACCCGAATTCGTCCCAGGTTTTGCCCCAGTGAGCAGGAGAAAACACAGTGCACCTAAATGCAGGAGAGCTGATCAGGTGACTAACCAGTTAACTGAGCAAGCTGACTTCTGCTCTGATAATGATATGGAGGTAGAAGAAACAGGGCAGGATAAGATCAGGAGAAAAAGCTACACTCCATGCAGACCTGCCCCTGCCACTGTCAGAAGTCTGAATCAATTTGAACAGCTGGTTAAAACCGGGACTAGCGAGAAACCTGCCTGTAATAGCAGGAAACAGGCTAGTGTGTGGAAAACCCTTCCCCCACCTTCTCAGAGGGGGAGTGGTTCTCCAAGGGATATAACGTGGCTTCTGAGAACAGGAAGGGGGCACTCAGGAGAGTGGGAAGCTAGGGAGAGTCAGTCTCTCTCAGATTGGCCTATGACAGAGGCAGAGGAGTTGTCTCCTACCGGGAAGCCTTGGGAGCAGCCAGAGGAAGAAGCTATGGAGGTACAGGCAAGCCATGCAGACACTGAGACCCAGCCATTGCCCATGGAAATCCAGTAAGTCTGAGAATTGGATTTTTCCTGTTGCTTATACCTCTGTGCTTCTAGCGATACTGTAGTTTGTGTGAACTGAATTTAGAAGCTCTCCTTGGAAGCCAAACTTAGAGGCCAAACCTTATCTATAAAGCATTGAAGTGTGAGCAAACGTATGAGTGTTTGTTTTCCCTGGATTGTTGCCAAGCTGAGCCAGCACATTACCTTCTCTCACAGCTGTGCCTAATTTCTGTAGCAACGTTTCAGAGAGGGAGAAACGAAGGCATGCTACTGAGGTCTTGAGCAGAACCAATGATTTTGTTTGAGATGAATTGTTTGATAAAACATTATTTGCTTAAAGCATTACTGCTCTGGTGAAAAGGACAGTGTTACTCACCTGATTTAAGTCCAGAAGCAGGGGACTGTGCTTAATGCAATGCTAACCAAACTTTAATTTTCTATTTACATTATTTGAACCTTTTGTTATAAATTCATGCAATATGAGCTTACACTGAACTGCAAGGCTGAAGCCTGTATGTTTGAGTTATTTAATCAGTGCTGGAATAAAGCTATTTTTGTTTTGCCACTTCTGACTGGGACTCTTTTACCTTGCATGCTTATGAGGCAGATAGCGTGACTGAAGTAAGACCTGGAGGATCCCTTGGTAGTAAGGGACACGCTGGATCTGAGTTTTAGTCACGTTCCCGGGTGCTCACTGAGTCTACAGGAGTGCGGGTGTGACAAGTTATATGCCTAATTTTGCTCAAGGTGAGGTTGATGTGGCCTTCCATCTATGGGGAAGGAAAGGTCTTCAAACATTGGATCAATTATTGGAAGATGGGAAAATTGTCCCTTTTGAAGCACTGATGGAAGAATATGGCCTCTTACCGAGAGATCTATTTTTCTATAGACAAATTGAAAGTTTCATTAAAAAAGTGGCCCTTAGAGAACTCATTGTTGATCAGTCGAATCTAGGGAGGGGTATGGTAAAAGAGAGTTGGAGGGGTAATATTACTGGATTATATAATGCACAATTGGAGCATCTTCATTACCCCCTGAAATATAGACATCGTTGGAAAAAGATCCCTGGTAAATGTTATACTGATAAAGAGTGGTCTAAAATAATGTATTCCCTTCTTTATGGCACTTTAGCTAGTAATATGATAGAAAATAGCTATAAGATGTTTAATTGTTGGTATTACACTCCAGTGCAACTGCGAGCTATGTATGGGAAAGGATCAGATAAATGCTGGAGAGGATGTGTAGAAGTGGGTACCTTTGAAGACTTATGGTGGCATTGTATAAAAGCACAGACCTATTGGGATAAAGTGATTTCCTTTACTGAAGCAGTGCTTGGCACTTCGATACCTAAAACTATGGAGTGCTGTTTGTTGAATGTAGGACCAGCTGCCTTGTCTACTAAGCAGCAGAGATGGATACATTTGATAATGACAGCTGGCCCACTTGTTTTGGCATCTGCTTGGAAACAACCAGATCTTCTGTTGTTCACTAAAGTTCAATGTATACAACAAATGTCAAAATTGACTGCTCTCCGGAGAAATCAGATACATAGCTATAATATTATTTGGGGTACATATGAAACTTGGATTAGCTTCGAAGGGAGTATTCCCATTGATTTTTGAATTATAACCTCGTATATTTATGCCTAATGAATCTCCTGCACACATCCTCTCATTGGAATGGGAGGGAGGAGGTAGGGAGGGTTATAGAAGATTTGATATTTTTTAATATGTATCAAGGAATAAGACACATAATGAATTAATTTATTGCTCTTTGTTTGGCTATGTAAGATTGATGTTTTTAAAATGTATTTAAATTATTAATAAAGCAATTGAAATTTAAAAAAAGAAAAGTAGATAGATTTTGAGATAAGAACATAAGAACATAAGAAGTTGCCTCCACTGGGTCAGACCAGAGGTCCATCGCGCCCAGGGGTCCGCTCCCGCGGCGGCCCATCAGGTCTATGACCTGTGAAGTAGTTCCTGACCATTTTTGTAACCTACCTCTACTCCTATCTGTACCCCTCAATCCCCTTAGCCTTTAGGAACCTATCTAAACCTTCCTTGAACCCCTGTACTGTGTTCTGGCCTATCACAACCTCCGGAAGCGCGTTCCATTTGTCCACCACCCTCTGGGTAAAAAAGAACTTCCTAGCATTTGTTTTAAACTTGTCTCCTTTCAATTTCTCTGAGTGACCCCTAGTACCTGTGGTTCCCCTCAGTCTGAAGAATCTGTCCCTGTCTACCTTCTCTATGCCCTTCAGGATCTTGAAGGTTTCTATCATGTCTCCTCTAAGTCTCCGCTTTTCCAGGGAGAACAGCCCCAGCATTTTCAATCTGTCAGCGTATGAAAAGTTTTCCATACCTTTTATCAGTTTAGTCGCTCTTCTCTGGACCCCCTCAAGTACTGCCATGTCCTTCTTGAGGTGCGGCGACCAGTACTGGACACAGTATTCCAGATGTGGGCGCACCATTGCACGATACAGCGGCATGATGACTTCCTTCGTCCTGGTTGTGATACCCTTTTTAATGATACCCAACATTCTGTTCGCTTTTTTTGATGCTGTCGCACACTGTGCCGATGCTTTCAATGTTGAGTCCACCATCACCCCCAGATCTCTTTCAAGGTTGCTCACCCCTAGCAATGATCCCCCCATTTTGTAGCTGAACATCGGGTTCTTTTTCCCTACATGCATGACCTTGCATTTCTCTATGTTAAAACTCATTTGCCACTTTTTTGCCCATTCTTCCAGTCTCATTAGGTCCCTTTGCAGGTCTTCACAGTCTTTCGTGTTTCTAACCCTGCTGCAGAGTTTGGTGTCATCAGCAAATTTAATAACCTCACATTTCGTCCCCGTCTCCAGGTCGTTGATAAATATATTGAACAGGAGCGGTCCCAGCACCGACCCCTGCGGAACTCCGCTCGTGACCCATTGCCAGTCTGAGTAATGGCTCTTTACTCCAACCCTCTGTTTCCTGCCTGCCAGCCAGTGTTTGATCCATCGGTGGACATCCCCTTGCATCCCGTGGTTCCACAGCTTCTTAAGTAGCCACTCGTGTGGTACCTTGTCAAAGGCTTTTTGGAAGTCAAGGTAAATGATGTCTATGGATTCCCCCTTATCCATCTGTCTGTTTATTCCTTCAAAGAAGTACAGTAAGTTCGTGAGGCACGACCTTCCCTTGCAGAAGCCATGTTGGTTCGTCTTCAGTTGTCCCTTGCTTTCTATGTGTTCGCAGATTGTGTCCTTGGAAGAAAGTTGAATGTTAAAAGTTAGTGCCAAAGATGGATGTAAACTGACCTCTCATTCAGACCGGTAACCCAAACATGGATTGTGGCCAACAAATTGTAAGTCACTCAGAGACGTGAAACTCTACAAGGAGGGAACGCTCCCCCCTGAAGATGAACCAGAGTTTACCTTCCAGTCATTGCAACTGTTTCAATGCTGGTCACGCTCCATGTTGGATTCCAGAGTGAATAAATAAATAAATAAATAAAGGTTACACTCTTGCAATCTTCTGTGTGAATATACTTTCTTGCTATTTTCTTATTTCTTATTTCACAAACATCAAGAGCTGTAAGGGTTTTGAAACTTAGCTCGACTTGGCTTTTAACAAGTGGAGGGGTCTCTACGTGGCCCCGTTTCAATTCCTTCCTCAGGAGACCTGAAACATAACTTGCAGTGGTAATCAGTAGTTCAAAACTTATATACTTTTAAACTCGGTGATGAAACTATATCTAAAAAACAAAATGTGACAACAAGCCGATGATGAGGAGAGATATCACTATCCACCCCACGGCAATACTAAAACATGCTTGTACAGGCTGCTACGTGAAGGGAGGTTAATACATACCGCAGGAGAGACGCTGTCAGTGTACACAAAATTTTTTCAACTGCCAGAAAGAAGCACAGCGGCACCTACCCTTTTGAATGTAAAAAGTGGGAGGAGCTTCCTAAATGTAAGCCAAGTCGAGCTAAGTTTCAAAACCCTTACAGCTCTTGATGTTTGTGAAATAAGAAATAAGAAAATAGCAAGAAAGTATATTCACACAGAAGATTGCAAGATTGTAACCTTTATTTATTTATTTATTTATTCACTCTGGAATCCAACATGGAGCGTGACCAGCATTGAAACAGTTGCAATGACTGGAAGGTAAACTCTGGTTCATCTTCAGGGGGGAGCGTTCCCTCCTTGTAGAGTTTCACGTCTCTGAGTGACTTACAATTTGTTGGCCACAATCCATGTTTGGGTTACCGGTCTGAATGAGAGGTCAGTCTATATTTTTGGATCTAAGCATTTTTCTGGCTTCCATTGTATTCTAATTAATAATATCCCTGAGATTTCTGAAGGAAAAAGATGGATGTAAGGCAGAGAGTGAAGGAGAGCAAATGGATTTAAAATAAAGCCCTGAAAACACAGTTAAGAGCACAGACAGAAGGAAGTGCAACCAGAGACTTGGAAATGATTATTAGAAAAATAAAATCACCAGACAATACCTGTCTTTGTTACCTCCTCTACCAGAGGTGGTCCAGAGGTGCAGCAGGTAAGAGAGAGCTTTCCGTGTTCCTACCCCGCTGCTAACCCGGTCTGTGGTGGCTGCCGTGAGATCGGGTTTCTTCTGCCACTGAGCAGGAGCACACTTTGGTGCTGAGCGGCTTCTTGACTGGCTTCTGTGAATTCTCACGAGAATTTGCGGAAGCCAGTCAGGAAGCCATTCAGTGCCAAACAGGTATGTCAATGCGCGCTCCTGCTCGGTGCCGCTCAGCGACAGAAGAAACCCAATGTCATGGCAGCCACAACTGACTGGGATAGCAGCGGGGCAGGAGCACAGATAGCTTGCTCCTGCCAGCTGCACTTTTGGACCACGAGGGATTGACAGAGAAGGTACGAGGACAGGGCAGGGTGCAGAGCCTGCAATAATTCTGGTAAGGGGCGCTGGCCCAAATATAAACTGGGACCCCCATTTTTGGGCCAATTTTTGGCCCAAAAATTCCAGTTTATATTCAAGTATACTGTATATGATATCTAAGAAAATGGAAATTTTATTAATAGGTGATTTTAACATGCCAGATATTGATTGGGGTAACCCTATTGCGGGGTCTTCTAGAAGTAGGGAGATCCTGGATTCTCTACAAGAAGAACTGTTCCAGCAGTTGGTAATGGAACCCTCGTGGTAAGGGGTCATACTGGACTTAGTGCTTACAAATGGGGAAAGTGTTTCTGATGTTATATTGGGTGATCATCTGGCATCCAGTGATCACTACATGGTATGGTTTAATATTAAGATGGGTAAAGAGAGGACTTATTCAAAAGTAAAGGTTCTAGACTTTAAAAAAATATTAACTTTGTTCGGATTACCTCAAAGAATTGTCTGGATGGGAACATCTGGAATGAGTGGAAATGCAGTGGGCAGAACTGAAAGGAGTAATTGTAAGAGCGACAAATCATTTTGTGAGGCAAATAAGTAAAAGTATGAGGAAAAGAAGGCTGCTTTGGTTCTCAAAAATAGCTGAGAAGGAATAAGAGGTTAGCTTTCATAAACTACAAAAGATTACAGAAAGAGAAAGACAGGCAAAAATATCTGGAAAAGTTAAGGGAGGCTGGTCGTGTAGTCAGGAAAGTAAAGATGCAAATGGAAGAAAAAATAGCTGACAGTAATACGGGGAGACAACATTTTATAGATATATTAGTGATAGGAAGAAGTGCAAAAGTGGCATTGTGAAACTCAAAGATGAAGGAGAGAAATATGTAGAAGCTGATAAAGAAAAGGCTGAATTGCTTAACAAATATTTCTATTCTGTGTTCACGGCTGAAGCACCGGGAGCGGGACTAATCCAATCCAATCTTTTGGTTCATATACCGGATCATCCTCCAGACAACAGAGGCTCAACTCAGTTTACAGAATAAGAGGTTGTAATAGTTTCTTCACATAAAATTACTTATGTAACAATTTTTTGAAAGAGAAAAGTCTTCAGAAATTTTCAAAAGATAAAGAGAAAAAGTAGATCTGATTTCAACTGGTAGTTTGTTCCAAATAAAAGTAAAGATGTATACAAAGGAGCGAGAGACATAACCTAATGCATTTATTCCCTTAATTGAAGGGAAAGAGAATTTATACAGTAGAGAGGTTCTTGGTCTTATAGTTTGTAAAGAATTAGGAGAAATAGGAACCAAAGGCAAAAATATTCCATTCAAAACATGTATAGGGATGGAGGAGTTAAAGACAAAAATATTCCATTCAAAACATGAATAGGGATGGAGGAGTGGTAGACCCTGATCGATTTTCAGAAGGTTGTGTTCATGAGGAGCTAGCTAAAATAAAAGTAGAGAAAGCAATGGGGCCAGATGGTGTAAATCCAAGGGTGTTGAAGGAACTTAGGGAAGTTATGGTGGCTCTGCTGACTGACCTTTTCAATGAGTCTCTAGAGTGGACTGGAGAAGGGCGGATGTGGTCCCTCTCCACAAAAGTAAGGAAAAAGTAGGGAATTACAGGCCGGTAAGTCTGACTTCGGTGGTAAGTAAATTAATGGAAAGGCTTTTAAAACAGAGAATGGTGAATTTTCTGGAATCCTGTGGATTATAGAACCAGAGGCAACATGGATTCACTAGAGGTAGGTCTTGTCAGAAAAATCTGATCAATTTATTTGGGTGCCCTAAGGGTGGGCCCAAAGTGACGGACTGGGTCAGAAACTGGCTGCATGGAAGGTGACAGACGGTAGTGGTCAATGGAGATCACTATGAGGAAAGGGATGATACCAGTGGTGTGCTTCAAGGTTCTGTTCTTGAGCCTGTTGGTTTTTTGTTTGTAATATCTGTATTGATTTTCATAACAACTGACAACAAGTTAACAGACAAGCAAGGCCAACAACAAAGTAAAATCAACCATCATGGAAAACACTGTTAAGCCTTTCAGAGGTTATGGCTAACAGTACAGGAAGTATAATACAATATTGAGATTGATACATGAAAAAAACCCCACCCACTCTTAATTCATCCCAAAAATCTGGCAGAAAATCACACAGTTAAGTAATAATAGTCAGTCATCCATTCAGTAGATGGCTGTGGGCTGTGGTGGATAATGTGTTCCACAAAGGTTCCCAGATGGTAACAAACTGTCTCCCTTGAACAGAGGTTTTAGCCTAAACCCTGCTCTTAGATGCCCAGCAATAATGATAATTGTACAAATATTTCCAATCAAATATTGTTTATTAAAAATTAACAGAAATCTTGTTTCAAAAGGCATTTCTACAATGGAGACACATACAATCAGACATGTAAAATGCACCACTTCTGAAAACATGGTCTTGAAGAACCTATTCTGGTTCGTTCATTTATGTACTCTCACAATGACCAAATATTACATCATTCCAGTCTACCAACCAGCCAGTAGAGGCTGTCCTTATGTATTTTGAACAAAGAAATTCCTTTTAGCTCTTATAGATACCAGGCTTAAAGAAAAGTTTTACTAATTATATATTTAATCACAGCAATTTCTGAATATGCATAAAACATTATAATATACCCAAAGAAAACTCCCTCTCCCAGTATTCTCTAAAAGTTTAAATCAAAACAGTTCTCTGACCCTTTTGCTTGAAACACTGACAGCCTGGGGTTTCACATATAAACCCCCATATAAACCCCCCTTAATGAAAATTCCTATACTAGAGGTCAAACTAGCTGATCTTTGTATACCCTGGGCCTCTAGAGGGTTTCCATGGCAACCATTCCTTCAGCCTTATCTTAACAAGCTCCATATGTTACTCTCAGGCCCTCTTAAAGTTTTTTGAATCTTATAAATATAAAAAGTTTGAAATTAAGTATAAATCATTCCATCATACATATTCTCATTCATTCAGGGATCTCAACATTCACGCACATGCCACACGTCATATTTCATCTCGTATACGATAATTATCCAAATACATTTAAGAGATATGGGCTTCCTTCTTTAAGTTCAGGAACATCTGTTATCAATTAAACCACAAGGATTTTAGGCACGAACCTGGAATTGTCTAGATAAAGAAAATATACAAAGAAAGAAAGATGGAGGCAGATTAATACTGTACCTCTACAATTTCCCTTATGATCTTGCTTCCCTTATGATCTTGCTTAATCCAGCAAAGTACATAAAGAGAATATTATTATACTTATCTTACTAGTAATCTCTAGTATTTTCTGGCCTTGGCTGCAATCCATATTCAAATTTTTATATCTTTGTACAAAACTTTTCATAGGCTTATTAATTAAGCAAGGCCTTATTTTCCATAAATGCATTACCAGAATCATATGAAAAGTATGTGTCTTACATGTATCCTGCACACTATCTGTTAGTGCCACTCTCACCCTACTTTAGATTTGTAATCCGAAAAGTCCCATCTTTCCATGGAGGCTTGAATAATCATGAGCGAGCACCATTGTGCCAGGATGGGAGGGGAAGCAGATAGCCAAAGCTGTATGATGCATTTCTTCCCCAATAATACCATGTAATGAAGGAAATGGCGTAAGCCAGTTGAAACATAGAAACATAGAAATAGATGGCAGATAAGGGCCCACGGCCCATCTAGTCTGCCCACCTTAATGTCCCTCCCCTACCTTTGCCCTGTGAATAGATCCCATTTGGCCTTAAAATCAGGCACGCTGCTGGCCTCAATCACCTGTAGTAGAAGACTATTCCAGCGATCAACGAGGGTTGACGAGGGTAGAGGCAGTTGTACATCCCAAAGAGCATCAGAGGTGTGGGTTGACAGTTGGTGCACCAGCAAGATGACACTGCACTGGTGACCGATGTCCAGAAGTCCAAAACCAGTAGACAGGACCATGGCCCAGGGAAGCCTCCACTTGCTGACATTTGGGGCATTTATTATCCAGTCTCAGTTTGGCCAGAAAGGCTCTATGAGGGGAAAAGTGTAGCCAGAGCAGGAATTTATATTGTATTTTCTGTAAGAATCTTGTAATATTTTAAGTGATGTCTATAGTGTAAATGTTTTATTCATTGTTCTTCACTTATTGAAATTATTTTAAAATGAATAAAGATTATTTTTAAAAAAATATATTGCATTTCCCAAATATTTTGGCAAAGGATCTTATAGAATGGATACATCTACAAAATTGCTCTTGGGTGAGCTGTGGTACAAGATTCCTTTTCCATTTATCAACATAGCATTCATAAGACAATTCTGGTGTCATACTCAGTAAAGTGTTATGATAACATTTTAAGGGCACCTGCAACTGGGCATCCAACCAGTAAGGTTTCGTAAGGAGTCTGTGAACATCCAGCAGGGGAGCAGAGAAGCTATATAATGGGAGAGCTGCATGTAGCTGAAGAAATGACAAGGTTCCAATTTGTACTCCTGTCATGCCTTGGTCATCTGAAAGATATAGTATAGACCACAACGACCCCATCACAAAACCAAGGGGCTCATGAAGCCGGGAGTAAATGCTTCATTACCACGAATTGAGAGTTCCAGTGTGATGTCAGCTCGGTAACCCAGCAACTTGTCCACCTAATGCCAGACTCTCTGCACTAGAAAGTAAAAAAGGGAGCATGCAGGAAATGACTGAAATGAAGGGGGGGGACTCAGTTGTGTTTCCACTTTTGTCACTGAAAAGTGAGTAGTGCTTCTGACCCAGTCCCCTATGTGTCGCATTTCACAGGCCCAGGGAAACCATCGGAGACTTAGGAAATCCATTCCCTATTTAACTTTAGGTAACATCAGAATGCTTAAAGGAAGCCTAGCCCGTTTTCCCCGCCAGAAAAATTTTGAGTGCATTTTATCCAGAAGCCGCAAGAGCTTAGAGGTCAATACCAGGGGGAGGGCCCGCAAAGCATATAGCTATTGCAGGGCTACCAGCATATTGTAAAGAGCTATTCTACCAGAGAGTATGATGGGGAAGTTATGCCATGCTGCCAATTTAGCAGTAGTGTCCAGTAGGCAAGGTTTTAAGTTTAATGAGTATTAGGTGGTAATGTATTGGGATATAAGAATTCCCAAGTATTTTATGTGTCCTGTCACCCAGGTCAAAGGGAACTCCCCTTCCCAAGCCTGCTGTACTTAGGGCTGCAAGGGTAACACAACTGATTTATGGAGATTTAGCTGGAGGCTGGAGTAGAACCCAAACTCCTCCAAGGTGCCCAACAGGGCAACCAGGGAATAATGTGGTTGTGCTAAAGTGAGTAACATGCTGTCAGCATTAGGTAGGATTTTCAGGGGTGAGGGTCCCGATGTTAGTCCCACGATGTCAGGATCCCCTATGAAAGTTCGTAGTAAGGGTTCTAGATAAAGCACAAACAATAAAGGGGAAAGGGAGCAGCCTTGGTGAGTGCCTCAGGTAATGGTAAAAGGGTCTGTACAGATGCCATTAACTAACACTGTGGCTGTTGGGTTGGTGTATAAAGTTGGAGCACCTTATAGAACCAAGTGTCCACACCCACAAATCATAAGGTAGTAAAAAGATATTTCCAGTTTACTCTATCAAAAGCCTTGGCTGCGTCTAGGCTGACTAAGATCCCCAGGAGTAGAAGATTGATAATATTCTTTCTGTTAGTCCCTGGAGGATTTCATACGCTAGGTGTTCAATCCCAACCCACACTACGGGAGTTACAGAAATCCACAACTTTTCTGAGCTAGTAAACATATCCAGTTAAGTCCCAAAGTCAAGCAACATACCTGAACAAATCCATAAGAGGGGTATGGGGGAGAATCCCCATCAACATAAGTAATTCATGAACTGGTTTGCTCTGCAAAATATTAACAAGTGATAAACAGGCACAAAGGCAACTCAGAAAAACATTGAGAAATAAAGTAGAACTAACCTGCTGTGTGCAACGAGCACCCCTTTGGTAATGTGCATATTCACAGAAACTCCCCACAGAATCTGGTCACTAGCTAGAAAATCTTCAAGCCTGTAAGGAGAATAACCAAGGCAGAAAGGAGCAGGATACTCCAAACAACTGAGTGTATACAGAGATGGCGGGTCATATGAAATCCTCCAGGGACTAACAGAAAGAAGATTATTGAAGGTATAAACTTAATCTTCCATTCTGTTACGTCCCTTCCGGATTCCATACACTAGGTGATGTACCAAAGCCACGGTAGCTAGGGAGGGACAAAAGAGCCTGCCCTCAAAACCAAGGTCCTGAAAAATGGCATCAGAATATGTCGCCACATCCACTCGGTAAAACTGGGTAAAATTATGAAGAGAGGACCATTTCATCAGGATGAATCACGCAAGATTCTGTCCATGATGCAGCCACACTTCTCATCGAGTGTGCTTTAAGCAAAATCAGTGGCTGCTTGCTGCGGGTGATGTAAGTTGTGGAAATGGCCATTCGAATCCATCAAGTGATCAAGGACTTGAATGCTGGCCTACCATGGTGAGGCGCAGCAGTTAGAACAAAAAGGTGATCAGACAGCCTGAACTCATTAGTCCTCTCCAAATAATGGAGCAAGACCCTCTGGACATCCAATTTGCATAAGATCTGATCTTTGTGCTCCAAACCTGTTGGATGAAAAGCCAAGGCAAGAAGGAAAGTACAGTACAGAAGAAAACACCCACGTCCGTAAAATGGAGAAAGGGTTCCCTGCACAAAAGAGCCTGAAGCTCCGAAATATGCCGTTTTGAGACAATGGTGAGAAACATCCTTCAGCAGTTCAAAAGGGGCCTCTCGAAGGCCCTGCACAATGATGATAAGATTCCACAAAGGGAAAGGAAGACGCAAGGGAGCACACAAATGAAACGCCCCCCTCATAAACCTGGTTACATCAGGATGAGAAGTAAGCGAACTAGCGCCTTTGCGTGCTCGAGAATATGAAAGGCCTGCAACCTGACCTTTTAGGGAATCCACTGCCAGACCTTTTTCTAAACCCTCCTGAAGGAAAGCCAGGACTACCGAAATGGGAGCCTTCTCAGGCTCCACATGATCTCTAGCACACCACTGTTGGAAAGCCTTCCAGGCTTTGGTATAAGAAGCCATAGTAGAGGATAATGAAGGTATAGATGTGTGTGACACCCTTTGTTTGATACATCTGAGAGAATTAGGAGAGAAATAGAAAAGGATGCTGGGGAAGGTGAAGGAGAGAGAGACAGAGAGCATATTACTAAAATGCTTTAATTTAGGGACTGCTTAGTGTGGAGATCTGAATAGCCTGCTGAGTATAGGTTTTATTGTACCAGTGGGGGAAAAAAAGAAGTATCTGGTCAAGGTCTAAGTGTCTGGAAAAGCAAGACGCTGAGCAAATGATAGACATAACATCATATAAAAGTTAAACAGAGTTACAGCAAAATAATATTGCTTGGATAGCATTACAAGCAAATATTTAAGTTTTTTTAGATGTTTGCAATAGAATAGGTCAACAAGGTAAGTATTTTGATTTTGATTTTATTTCTTATATACCGCTATACCGTGAGGTTCAAAGCGGTTTACAATGAAGATAGATTAAAGATACATTAAAATAAAATAAATAAAAATGGTACTTTGGATTTCCCTAGCTGTCCCGAAGGCTCACAATCTAGCTAAAGTACCTGAGAAAACAATAAATAAAAATAAATGAAATAAGATAAATTCCAGTCAGACAATAGGATCTGATGTTAGAAGTTCATAAAGACGATATGCCAAGGAGCGAAAGCTGGTATGATCCTTAAGCCCTAACGTATGCAGCCAAGCCAACACACAATATTTCAGCCATGAGGTTTCCCAGGATGTAGTAATGAGTGCCAAAATACAGGCTAGTCATTTAGATCAGAGTCAATGCAATGCTAAAATGCAGGCATGTCATTTGGATCAGATGACCTCTGCAACAGCCAGACAACCGCCACTATCATCTCAGTGCATCAGCTGCATTAAACGGTCAACTGCCACCATTCTCAGATCCTATATCTAGTATGGTATAGAACCCTGCTGGATCGGGGGAGGGGTGGAGCTGTGCTCTTAAGTCTCTGCCACTGCTTCTGCTGCCTGCCGCTGATTTCGGTGTGGTCTCGGCGTCTCCTTGTGCTCATCGTTATCCCCTGATGGATCGGGGGAAGGGAGGAGCTGTGCTCATTAAGTCCCTGCTGCTGATTCTGCTGTTGGTTTTGGTGCGGCCCCAGCGTCTTCTCGTGCTTAACCGTTAGCCCCTGCTGGATCGGGGGAGGGGTGGAGCTGTGCTCTTAAGTCCCCGCCGCTGCTTCTGCTGCCTGCCGCTCTTTTCGGTGCGGCTCCGGCGGCTCCTTATGCTCATCGTTATCCCCTGCTGGATCGGGGGAAGGGCGGAGCTGTGCTCTTAAGACCCTACTGCTGATTCTGCTGCCTGCTACTGGTTTCGGTATGGCCCCGGTGTCTCTTCGTGCTCAACCGATTAGCCTCTTCTGGATCGTGGGAGGGGAGGAGCTGTGCTCTTAAGTCCCCACCGCTGCTTCTGCTGCCAGCCGTTGGTTTCGGTGCGGCCCCGGCGTCTCCTTGTGCTCACCGTTATCCCCTGCTGGATCAGGGGAGGGAGGAGCTGTGCTCTTAAGTCCCCGCACTGCTTCTGCTGCCTGCCGCTGGTTTCGGTGCAGCCCCGGCGTCTACTTGTGCTCACCGTTATCACCTACTGAATCGGGGGAGAAGGAAGGAAGGAAGGAAGGAAGGAAGACGCAGGAAGGGCCTCTGCTGAAAATGCAGCATTCTAGGCCTTTAGGTTTGTAGACAGTTATGCTGCGATTCTATAACTGTCAAACTCCTCCTTTCCAAGATGTTTTCAGACATGCCCGAGTGAAAATTCAAAGAAAAAAGTGCAGAACCCTGTAAAACTATGAATAAGGTATATGAAAGGAACAAAATTAAACTGGAAACCAACAAAGAAAACAAAATATAACTAAAACTTAAAAATATAAGAGAGAGACACTGAAGCCCAGGTCTTACTCAGGCAACATTCTAGAATTATGTATGTGCTCAGTGAACATGTTGTTCACCCCTTCTTTTGCTGACAGGGGTGAAACCAATAATATTATAGTTATTATAGTTGCTAGGGAAAATTACTAATGAAATATGATTAACAGAGACGTGGAGGGGCATAATCGAAAGGGACATCTAAGTCCGTTTACGTCTATCTCACAAGTCGTCCAAAATTAAAAAGAGCCTAAGACACATTTTCGAAAGAGACGTCCAACTTTTTTTTACTTTCGAAAATCATCTAATTATACGTCCTGCCGATCTGATCATCCAAGCCGCTAAATCGTCCATCTTTATACCACATTTCCATCCAACTTTTCGTCCAAGTCCAAAATGCCTAGAACAAGCCCTGTTGGACGTAGGAGGGGTCTGCAAAGTGATGGACTGCACACCCAGACATGTCACCTAAATAGTGGGGTATCTTACAGGGCACTGCTGTGAACTTCACTACAGCTTCCTTATAGCTGATGGTGAGCCCCCCAAACTTCCTCCAGAATCCCCTAGACCCACTTATCTACCACCCCAATAGCCCTTATGGCTGCAGGAGCCACTTATATGCCAGTCAAAAAGGGTTTTGGGAATGTATAGGGCAGTGCACATGTTTAAGTATCAATGCAGTGATTACAGGGGCTTATGGGCATGGGTCCTCTTCTCTATGGGTCCCTAACCCACCCCCAGGATGACTTAAGCTGCCTCTGGGCTGGACGACTAGGCTTTCCTATGCCAGGCGGCCAGGTGATGATGGGCTGGAGGCTGAAATTTAAAGTTGTGAATATAATTTTTATGGGGGTGGGGGGGTTGGTGATCACTAGGGTAGTGTGTTGGGGTCTTATGGGTAGTGTGGGGGGGTGTTATGTGTTTTCAGTGCTTATCTGGTGAATTAGGTGGGTTTTTGTGACTTAGACCATGTTTTACATGGTCTAACTCACAACATCCAAGTTCCGTCTAGGCTCTGTTGTTAAACTTTCAGTTATACATGCTGTACGACTAAGTCTAAGCCAGCCCACGTCCTGCCCAACTCCCGCCCTTGACACGCCTCCAGAAATGCCCCATTTAGCTTTGGACGTTGAGCGGCACTATGAAGGCCTAGGTCGTTTAGAAATACGTCCAAAACCCAGTTTTATTATTGGCACTTGGACGTTTTTGAGAAATGTTCGTCCAAGTGCCGACTTAAGCTGGTTTTGGGGCGTTTTTCTCTTTCAATTATGAGCCCCATAGACTATTGTTCACACTGACATAAAAATATTTTTCACTTCATAAGAACTAACATTTTGTCACTTGAGGATGTGCGCAGGCAGATAGAAAAACTAAAAACTGACAAATCCCCGGGTCCTGACGGAATACATCCAAGGGTTCTGAAGGAATTAAAGGAGAAGATAGCGGAACTACTGCAGCAAATTTGCAACTTATCCTTGAAAACAGGCGTGATCCCGGAGGATTGGAAGATAGCCAACGTTACACCCATCTTTAAAAAGGGATCAAGAGGTGACCCGGGAAACTACAGATCTCAGTTCCGGGGAAAATGGCGGAAGCACTGATAAAAGAAAACATCGATGAACATTTTGAAAGAAACGAACTTCTGATAACCAGCCAACATGGTTTCTGCAAAGGGAGATCATGCCTAACGAACTTATTACACTTCTTCGAAGGAATTAACAAACGGATGGACAAAGGAGACCCCATAGACATCATATATCTAGATTTCCAAAAAGCCTTTGACAAGGTGCCCAATGAACGTCTACTCCGGAAACTGAAGAACCATGGGGTGGAAGGAGACGTACATAGATGGATTAGAAACTGGTTGGAGGGTAGGAAACAGAGGGTAGGAGTGAAGGGCAACTACTCGGACTGGAGGAGGGTCACGAGCAGTGTTCCCTCTAAGCGGGCGGGTGTTGTGAGCAAACTTTTTTCACTGTGAGCTAAAAATATCGGGCGCCAGCAAGTTATGAGCCAAATAAATATGTTGCTTTCTACCACAGAACTTCCTTACGTTTGTATGGAATCTATCCCCTTTCAACTTTAGAGAGTGCCCTCTCGTTCTCCCTGCCTTAGCTACTAAGTCTATTCCCTTCAGTACCTTGAATGTTTCTATCATGTCCCCTCTCAATCTCCTCTGCTCAAGGGAGAAGAGGCCCAGTTTCTCTAATCTTTCGCTGTACGGCAACTCCTCCAGCCCCTTAACCATTTTAGTTGCTCTTCTCTGGATCCTTTCGAGTAGTACCGTGTCCTTCTTAAAGTACCAGTGCTGGACGCAGTACTCCAGGTGAGGGCGTACCATGGCCCGGTACAGCAGCATGATAACCTTCTCTGTCTCTTCAGTCCAGCATCTGCCCCTTCCATTCACTGTCTGTCTTTCCCTGCCATCTCTCCTCCTGCCCCCCCCCACCCCCCAATTTGGTCTAGCATCCATCATCTTCCTTCTGTTCCCCTCATGGTCTGGCATCTCTATCCTTCCCTCCCCCCTGTGGTTTTTAGCATATCTCTCTTCTCATTTCCTCCACTCAGATCTGATCATTCTCTGCTCTCTCTTCCCTTTTCTTCTCTGGTCTTCCTTCTCTATTTTCTGCCTCCATCTAAATTAAATTCTTTCTTACTATTTAGTCCCGTTTCCCTCTTTTCACTGTGTCTACACACAGCTTGTCACCCCTTTCCCTCACCCCTCCATTATCTTACTATTTTCTTCCCCCTTTATTTATCTCCTCCTTCCATCCAGTATGTGTTCTTTCCCCACTTCCATTCAGCATCTGCTCTCCCTTCTCAACTGACATCCATCTGCCTTCTGCTCTCTCTCCCTTCTTCTCACTTCCATCATCTGTCCCCTTCTCTCTCTCTCTCATCTCCTCCATTCCATCATCTGCCCCTTCTCTCTCTCTCTCTCTCTCCCCCCCCCCCCAACTTCCATCATCTGCCCCCCTTCCCCCCACCTTTGTGGGTCACTTTCTTTCCCCTGAGGGTGGCTCATGTCACAGGGGAAGCTTTGGCCGAGCAGAACCGCTTGATTGACAGTGGAACTTACTTGATTGATGTCGATGCTGGGGCCCGTTGCCGTTTGAAGGAAAAAAAAAAAGGTGGAAAAAAGGAACCTGTAAAGGCGAGAGGAAGGGAAACCTCCAGGACAGCTGCTTTTTGCCCTCCTTCAGCGGCCCAAGAGTTCAGACCAGCAGCGGCAGCTGTGTATGCTTTTAACTTCGGCACAGAGCTGCCCCTAATCAATAGTTTAGCGCGGTTTCATGAGGCAGCCTCGGGGCCTTTGATAGCCGGCCCGCTTCGATGATGCGATGTGGGCCGGCCTAGCAAAGGCCCCGAGGCTGCCTTATGAAACCGCGCTAAACTATTGATTAGGGGCAGCTCTGTGCCGAAGTTAAAAGCATACACAGCTGCCGCTGCTGGTCTGGAGGTGTGGAGACAAGGCAGGAGGCAAACGCGGTGGAAGGCAGGAGTCCCGGCGAAGGCAGGAGTCCCGGCACAGCGACTGCAACAGGAAGTTGCAAGTCAGCTGACGCCGGCCTTTCGTTGCGGCGGGGACCGAATCCTTCGCGGACCGGCAAGATTTTGTTTGCGGACCGGCGGTTGAAGAACTGTGCTCTACACTGTGTGCGCTGTGACGAGAAACTTGTGCGCTGCGAGGTAATATTTTGTGCGCCAGCGCACCCCAGCGCAGCTTAGCGGGAACACTGCGCTCGGTGCTCGGGCCACTGCTATTTAATATATTCATAAATGATCTAGAAACAGGGACAAAGTGTGAGATAATAAAATATGCGGACGACACCAAACTATTTAGTGGAGCTCGGACTAAAGAGGACTGCGAAGAATTGCAAAGGGACTTGAACAAACTAGGGGAATGGGCGACGAGATGGCAGATGAAGTTCAACGTTGAGAAATGTAAAGTATTACATGTGGGAAGCAGAAACTCGAGGTACAGCTATACGATAGGAGGGATATTATTGAATGAGAGTACCCAAGAAAGGGACTTGAGGGTAATGGTGGACATGACAATGAAGCCGACGGCGCAGTGGCCGCTATGAGAGCAAATAAAATGCTAGGTATAATCAAGAAGGGTATTACAACCAGAACGAAAGAAGTTATCCTGCCGTTGTATCGGGCGATGGTGCGCCCGCATCTGGAGTACTGCATCCAATATTGGTCGCTGTACCTTAAGAAGGAAATGGTGTTACTCGAGAGGGTTCAGAGGAGAGTGACACATCTGATAAAAGGTATGGGAAACCTGTCATACGCTGAGAGATTGGAGAAGCTGGGTCTCTTTTCCCTGGAGAAGAAGAGACTTAGAGGGGATATGATAGAGACTTACAAGATCATGAGGGGCATAGAGAGAGTGGAGAGGGACAGATTCTTCAAACTCTCGAAAAATAAAAGAACAAGAGGACATTCGGAAAAGTTGAAAGGGGACAGATTCAAAACAAATGCTAGGAAGTTTTTCTTTACCCAACGTGTGGTGGACACCTGGAATGCGCTTCCAGAGGACGTAATAGGGCAGAGTACGGTACTGGGATTTAAGAAAGGATTGGACAATTTCCTGCTGGAAAAGGGGATAGAGGGGTATAGATAGAGGATTGCTGCACAGGTCCTAGACCTGTTGGGCCGCTGCGTGAGCAGACTGCTGGGCAAGATGGACCTCAGGTCTGACCCAGCAGAGGCATTGCTTATGTTCTTATGTTCTTATAGCTGATAAATCATGCGAGTGTAACCATGTGATTGTAGCCTACAGAAGTACGTTGCTGAAGTATGCAATTTGTAATTGGATAATGTTTTTCAGAGCTTGTAATTTGATTGGAGATTGCATTAACCAGGTATGTTTACTAATTAATGAGAAGATGTCAGAATATCAATAAAAGGATTAATCCCCAGAGTCTGAAGTGGCTCTTAGTCGGAATACCGTCAATTAGTAGGTCCCTAAGAGTGCCCAATAAGGCCTTATTGTTACTTAATCTTATCTGTGTGCATTAATGACTTTATTCTTATTTGGGTGGTTTGAAGGATTTCTTTGGTATTTCTTAGAACCTGGAAGAGAAGGGCCGAGGGCTTCCCCAAAGAGTCTTCCATACCAAACAGTTTGTTGCTGTGACTCAGATTGCAAGTCTCTTAAGACTCACCAATGAATCCAACCCAGGTAAGGATCCATGGGAGTCATGTAATTCTAAAGTGCTTTCTGATAAGGAATTGCCATGTGATATTTTCTATCAGGCTGACTAGAAAGGGGGACCTAATGGTATTAAGCTTAAAAATCATGGCAAGGGAGCTTTAGTCCCTATCCCTCGATGACATCACATCACTGCAGCAAACCAGAGGTTACAGTTTCCGATTAATGTGACTTTTTTCTGTAGAGAAGTTGTCCTGTTTGGCAACACAGCTATGGATGGAAGGCCATGCAAAGGATGTTAAGGATTCTGACTGGCAGATTTTCTATTTATGGCAAGTAGCTGCCCAGAATCAGGAGAGAGGTAGGTTGTTGTCTCAGTTCGAGACAGAAGAAGGTACCAAGGTAAAGAAGTTAGGGGATAAAATACAACAGTTAACTATGCCATTAAGTGAAACAAAGAAAGTTGCCCCGGGGCTTTTTCCATTTCCACCTATGTCAGCACCTTCTGCACCACCTGCATATGAAGAGGAAATTTTGATTGTAAATGCAGATGTAGAAGGTATCCCACTTTGTGCTGATAAGGTGCAACCGGAGCCACTTATATAAAAGGAATCACCAAAGAGTAATGATGCAACTCCTGTCACCAGAAAAGGTTTGCTATCACATAACATAGAAACATAGAATATGACGGCAGAAAAGGGCCGTTGTCCCAACAAGTCTACCCACTCAAGAACCCTCCCCCTTAAGCATTTCCTCAAAGTGAACCCACATGTTTATCCCATCTTTTCTTAAAATCGAGCACGTTGCTGGCCTCTACTACCTGAAGTGGAAGATCATTCCAATGATCAACCACCCTTTCAGTGAAGAAATACTTCCTAATATCACCGTGAAATCTCCCACCCTTGATTTTTAACGGATGCCCTCTTGTTACCATAGGTCCTGTAAGGAAAAAGATGTCTTCTTCCACCTCCATATGGCCAGTAACATATTTGAACGTCTCTATCATGTCTCCCCTCTCTCTGCGTTCCTCGAAAGAGTATAGCTGCAATTTACCTAGACATTCTTATAGGAGAGATCCTTGAGCCCTGAGAACATCCTAGTGGCCATTCGCTGAACCGACTCTATTCTCAGCTTATCCTTTTGATAATGTGGCCTCCAAAATTGAACACAATATTCCAGATGAGGTCTCACCATTGACCTGTACAACAGCATCACAACTTCAGGTTTCAGCTGACAAAACTTCTTCGGATGCAACCCAGCAATTGGATGAAGCTTTCTTCACCTGATTGGCAGTCTTCATATCTTCACTAATGATTACTCCTAGGTTCCGTTCTGCCACATTTTTTGTTAAGGTCTCACCATTTAGGGTGTAAGTTTTGCATGGGTTTCCGCTGCCAAGGTGCATAATCTTATACTTTTTGGCATTAAAACTCAGTTAAACAACAAAACCCTGAGTGACCAAAGAAAGAAAAAAATGAGGGGCTAAACTAATACAACAAATGCAAACACCCCCCTCAATGAATCAAATCAAACATACATATTGGTAAAAAAACAAATCTTGGAATTACTCAATCAAATAAATATGTCACAAACTTTATTAGTATCATAGCATTTATAATTTAACCACAGCAAAAACGTATAAAAAGCATTTAGCAGAAATATATAGACATACCAGACAAACATACATACAACAATAACAATCACAACAGCAACAGCAATCTGGAGAACGTGTGGAAAGAGAAAACCATTATGACCCTGAAAACAGCTTAAAAAATAAGTCATAAGAAAAATCTTGGAGAAAATCCAAAAACAGGCGTGAAACAGCTGAAGCACACTCAAAAAGTCTCAAATAGCAAACCGCTCCGCTAAGGAGTTCAAAGTTCAAAGTTCAATGTGCAAAAAACGCAGAATGTGCAAAATCACAAATAAGTCCAAATATCCCCCAAAAAGGCACACCAAGCTAAAAAAATCCAGAAAAGAGCCAAAAAAATAAAAAAAGCAAATGCAGAAGTAGGTCCAGGGAAATACACCACATAAGTCCTCACACGATCACGATCACCATCACAGGGCCAAAGAAACTAAGAGGCCACGGAAATTCCCATTCAAATCTTCTCTCCTCCTTGACACAGGAAGAATAAAGCGGGCAGAGAGTCACAGCAAGGTTTGTCACGAACTGAACTTGCAGTCGCCAAGCAAACGTCGAGAAGGCTCAGTTGCCAAATTTTGGACCATTGTTCCAGTAAAAGTAGGTCCTGCGTCATAGCGTCGAGCATGGTGTCTTTGCCCACTATGTTGCACAGTTTAGCGTCATCGGCAAATAATGCAGTTTTACCTTGAAGTCCCTGAGTCAGGTCCCATACAAAGATATTAAATAGGATTGGACCCAAGATCGAGCCCTGCGGCACTCCACTGATCACTTCAAATGTTTCGGAGGGAGTACCTTTTACCACCACCCTTTGTAGTCTGCCACTTAGCCAGTCTTTAACCCATGCAATCAATGTTTCTCCTAGTCCCAACGAACTCATCTTGTTCAATAACCTATGGTGTGGGACACTATCAAAAGCCTTACTGAAGTCCAAATACACGATATCCAGGGACTCTCCCTTATCTAGCTTTTTCATTACCCAAAGAAGCTGATTAGATTGGATTGGCAGGACCGTCCCTTTGTAAATCCATCCCTCAGCCTCTCGTCGTTCAGAATCGTATCTAATTTGTGTTTAATCAACGTTTCCATAAGTTTACACACTATTGATGCGAGACTTATCGGTCTGTAATTTGCAGTCTCTGATCTGCATCCCTTTTTGTGGAGCGGAATGACATCAGCTATTTTCCAGTTCAATGGAACTTTTCTCGTGCTTAGGGAAAGATTGAAGAGTGCAGCTAACGGCTTTGCCAGGACATCTCTTAGTTCCCTGAACACTCTGGGGTGCAGTTTATCTCGTCCCATGGCTTTGTTGGAGAAACAAACAAAACTGCAGACTGTGTACAAGATGGAGGCAAAAATTTATTGTACCAAAATTAAAATGCAAATAAGTAAAATAAAACCCTTTTACCAATCAAGGGACCCGACACGGTTTGTGTTTCGGACAAACCTTCGTCAGGGGTCCATGGTGAAAAAGGTTGGGACATACCATAAAAAAATGAAGATAAGTAACAAAGTGCCTGTATATTGTGTTCACCGAGGATTGCTGCAAAAAGTAAAGCGTTTCAAGGAAGCTTCATGGTTCTCTGGATACGATCTTCCCTGGCTTTTCCCATACCTCTCACTGGAAGGATGGAGGAGAAGACCACCTGAGCATTTATTGAGGAAGTATAGAAGCAGGAGACAGACAGACAAAAACGTATAGCTGAGATAACTGAATTAATTCTATTTTTGCTTGATTACTTACGCAGTGACTATAATAAGGATTTTAAAGGAAGGAATGTGTATCAATTGTGTGAATTACTTACTGAACTTTTCAATGTTATAAAAAAGGTGCAGGAAGAAATTACAGAAATGTCTCATGAGATTAATGATCATTTGGCTAAAATGCTGACTAGACCTGAGTTGAAGCAGGTGTATTGCAACCTCCCGCTCCCCTCAGAAAAATTATATTAAATGGTTTAGGGAAAGATTGGATAAAGCTCGCTATTATGCTGAAAATAGATTTGATTCTCAATGAAGAACTTTCAGAATTCCCTAAGCTTGAATTAAGAAGTTGTAAGATCTCCAAGGACAGCGTTCATGGTGCATTTTCCCTTCTCCTAAAGGTGCCATTTCTTTGCCTGTTAATTGGACACCAAGTGAAATTTTTAATTTGGCTAAATCTTTCCCAAACCCTAGGGATAAACCAGTGAAATTCATGGAAACTTGGAGACAATTGATGATTTCTTATAACCCCACATGGATAGATGTTACTACTTTACTTAGGACATTGTATGTATGCAGATGTAGAAAAGAATTGGGAATGGCCTAAAGAGGATTAGAATTGGTTGAGGAATATGTGAAGGAAAGGGCAAGATTGACAGATAGGTTGAAAAATCTTTTGTGAACCAAGGGTGGATTGGCAGAAGCTAATGTCCTTAAGGCAGGAAAAAGGGGAGGATGTTACAACCTTCCATCTTCGATGTAGTCAGGGGTTTCAGCATTTTTCTGGAATCCCAGTAGATGATTCTGGGAAATGGATGGTTGCTATTTTTGTTAATGGACTTTTGCTGCTTACCAGAGAATTCAGTGATTGATTGGCCAGCTAAAAACAATGGTTCCATAGTATTATCACTAACTTTATTTGGCTGGGTAAAACTGCTAGAATAGCTCTAGTATCTTTGCAAAAACCAATTGCAGAGGGTAGGGTAAATTTCCCAAATTTTTACAGATACCATCAAGCTTTTATCATGCGGCAGGGTATGTACTGGGTCCTTCCTGAGCTCATGGAACATCTTCCTGATTGGCTGTACTTAGAGTGGCAATTTATATCCCCATTGCAGGTGTTTCATGTGTTGAGCATCAAGTTACCCAGATATGTCAAGGACAATAGTATTTTATTTGACACCTGGAAAACCTTGAAATTTATTAACAAACTAACAGATATTCCAGTAGAGAAATCTAAACTAAACTAAACCTTAAGTATGTATACCGCATCATCTCCATAAAGATAGAGCTTGGCACGGTTTACAGGTAAATTCAATAAATGAGGGAAGGACATAAGAAATTAGAAGTTATGAAGAGGATAGATAGCTTTACATTTTAAATAGATAGCTTTACATTTTGGAGAAAAGCCAGGTTTTCAGATACTTTTGGAATAATTGGAATGAACCTAGGTTCAGCAGCGGGGCAGGGAGTGTCAGCCTAGCTGTCGCTACCATTCAGCATTTTAATATGGGAAATTATTTCAATCTGACTCTGGCATGGGAATGCAGATAGACCCTGAGTGCAGGGAAACTGTTTTAAGTATCCCTCATATGTTTTAAGTTTCCCTGATTGAATCATGACTAGCTAAAAGGTGTTAATTTTCAATTAAGAGGGTGCTTAGGACAATGGCCTGCTTGAATGGGACAAAGAAGCCAGAGGCTAATCCCATCACCATGCTTGCAGGTATCTCACCCTCCTTAGCAATTAAATTAACCATTGTTTCAAACTGTTTACAAATTCTAAACAGAAAGATACTGGGGCATACAGGTTTCTATATTGAGCCAAGGTATAAAAGCCTGCTCTCTGCAACACACATGGATCTCTCTTTCTATCTAGTTATCTCTTGGCTCTTTGCTTGGCACTCTGGTTCTGTCTTGGCTCTCCCTCTCTCTATCTATCCTTCCCTTTATCTATGGAACACGAAGCTTAGACCATCCCCTGTTTCTCTCTCTCTGGCTCTTCCTAGAACTGCAAGCTTCTATGTCCCTCTTTGCCTCTGAACTCTGTAAGGCAGGGAAACTGCTATGCTCTCTATTTAATTGTAATGCTTAATTGTAATGATTATAAATATTGCTTTTCTGTAAGACTATTTCTATAATATATTCTTTATGCAAACACCTCTGGCTATGCCTTCTTTATTCTACTTTCTGGTGAGTCATCTGTGAGGGAACTGAACCTGGGACCTGGCGTTGGTCAGTGCGCATTTCACTTAACCCCTACCACCATACATTGGGGGGGCCATGAACTGAAACTGACAGGGAGGTTATTCCAAATCTCAGTGAATTTGAAGAAAAGGGATTTCCCTAATTTACCTGCATACATGACACCTTTTAACAAGAGGAAATATAGTTTGAGTTTGTGGGCAGATCTGGTAGTATCAGGTCTCGAAGAATTCCAGGAAAGTGGAATTAGGGGAGGAAGAATAAGAAATCTACTTATCAGTACTTATGGTTAAATTCCAAGATTGAAATTGGCGAGTCTGGGATCTTCTGGAAGCAGTTATACGTACACTAGATGATATTTTATCAAATGGGAAAATGCTTGATTTTTCACAACTGCAACAATCTTTTGACATTGCAAAGTCTCAAATTTACAAATGGTTGCAGTTGAAGCAGGCCATTTAGAAGGGGTTCCCTGATTGGCGTAACCTAAAAAATCATTATAGCTTGCAGGTCCTGTGCTTCCAGATGGATTTCCTGGGGCATCAGGCTACTCAGTGGTATAAATTAATATCTGGTTATATGAATAAGAAACCAAAAACTAGTCTTAGAGACATTTGGAGCATTGAGATAAAGCAGCAAATTTCTGCTACTCAATGGCCACAAATTTGGACTTGGAGGATAAGATGTACAGCATCAGCATCTATGAGACAAACATGGTTTTACTTGTTACACAGAACTTTAGACCCCTGTTCGTTTACAAAAGTTAGACAGTTCTAAATCTAATAGATGCTGGCACTATTATCTTGATATAGGGACACTGCTGTTCTATTGTCCTTTGATACTCAATTTTTGGAAGTCATCAATTCCATTGACATATGAGGTAGTCATATGTGGGATGATATTACATCTGAAGCCCTCATTGGACAGATATAAAGATCGGCTTTTCCTTATTATGACCGGGATAGCCATGCAAATAGTTACTCGCAATTGGAAGAACTGTGATCGCCTTAACTTTACTTTTTGGTGGACAAATTTATGTTTAAGTTATAGGTATGAAAAGATGAATGCGGATATGCTGGGGCATACTAAGATTCAAGTTAATTTGGGGCCCATTGACGTCTTTTATGGATTCATTATAGTTGTCTTTTCCTTTATTTCTGTTGGTATAATGCACACACACCTGGGGGAGGGAGGGCGGAAGGGGGGTATTTTTTTTGTATGGTTCTATTCCCTTATGAAAATGTTGGTTGGGTGTGGGGTTTTAATGTTGATGAATTCTGACTGATTATAAGTTCATATATGATTACTATTATTTGTATAGATATTGTATTGCATTTTTGTTAGCTTTAGAAACTCAATAAAGAAAAAAAAAATAAAGACAATGGTTCCATCTTGCTTGCTGTCCAACATTGTGAACACAGAATCAAGCAGGAAGAGGAATTGGAAAGAGAGTTGAAAGAGCGAGCTAAGAACAGTCAGAAACATAAACTTTTGAATTTAAAGATTGCTCTCTGAGTGGATTCAGACGAGGACAGAGCAGAGGAGGAGTCAGCCCTTTCTTTCTTGCACCATAATATTTTTTTTCTATGTACTTAAAAAATATATCTGCAAAACTGTACAGAATAAAAACATATGAAACAAATATAGACCAACTAGGCAATTCATGAAAATAAACAATTTGTAAAGGTAAGCGATTCATGAAAATAAAAGATTAACACCCTTTTTACTAAGCCATGGTAGAGGTTTCTACCATAGCCCAGAGTGCTTAAATGCTCTGATGCTCATAGACTTCCTATGAGTGTTGAAGCATTTAGTGCTCTGGGTTGCAGTAGAAACCTCTACAAGAGGGCCTAAATGTATAATGTTTGATTGATGTGAACCGCCTAGAACTCCCGGGTATGTCGGTATATAAAAATAAACTATTATTATTATTTATTATTATTTAAATAAATACTTATTATCTTGAAAAAGATATGGAAGAAAATATAAAACCTAAAACAAAGATATGTATATCAATATGTAAAAGATGTGAAACCAAATGCATTTTAAAACCAATAAAAAGTCATAAAATATATAAATTATATAAATCCAAAAGGAGTAAATCTAAGAGATTGGGGGGAATTCGTGAAAACACCAGATGTACCTTTAGGCATTGGTAGATGCCTCCATAGTCATGATTCTTGTCACAGGCACCGAAAATGTAGGCCTCGAAAACCCTGGCCTACATTTCCAGTACCTATATGTGACGTGACCGTGATTCTATAAACTGCACAATCATGCGATTGACATGTAATTGGTGCTGCTTTTGTGGGCTGCTGCCAATCCTGGTACCATTTATAGAATCCAGGCCTATATGCTAGCCCATGCTATCGTGTTAGCACATGAAACATTACTACGCACTAACCACTAAAAATGCCCATAAAGAAAATAATGGGTGTCTTTAATAGTTAGCGTGCACTAATATGATTGAGCATGTTAATGGAATAGTGCATGCTAATGTGCTTAGCACTGTTTCATTAATTCCCCCTTAGGTGATTAAAATGAGAGTAACAACACTATTAGGTAAAAATGTATGAAATACCTGAAGTATTGATGGAAACCATTATCATAACAATATAAATCACCACCTTGTCAAAAACTGGAAGAAGACAAAATGATAATAAAAATAACTGATAGACCATATAATCCAATTCATATGTGGCATGCACAAAGAATAGCAATAATGACAATACTAAAAACGCATGCAAAACAGAGGGATACAGAGTGTGCCAAAATCTAAACATCAGAAAAAAAAGAGAAAGGAATGTGCTGACTTATAAAACCATGAGTGAAACAGCAAACAACTGAAGAACAGAAGAACCATCTATGGCACTAGAACGGTGTCAGGTCAAAAGCGCGCCGGGACAAAGGCGCGTCCAGACAATTGAGCACAGCGCGGAGGCGCGCGCCGCTCTAAATTACTTTTTTTAGGGCGCCACATTGTGGGGGCATTGTGGGGGGTGTGGGGGGTTGTAACCCCCCACATTTTACTGAAAACTTAACTTTTTCCCTGTTTTTAGGGAAAAAGTTCAGTTTACAGTAAAATGTGGAGGGTTACAACCCCCCAAAGCCCCCATAATGCCAGCGCGATGTCTATTAAGTAAACTGGGGGGTTCCCCAACAAAACCCCCTGTCGGAGCCCCTAAAAACTGTAATTTTGTGCAGCGCGCGCCTCCGCACTGCGCTCAATTGTCGGCGCGCGCTTTTGTCTTTCGCGCCGTTGTCTATGAACCCACTAGAACATTGTGTAACCAGAAATGTTTCACACAAAAAAGTTGTGCTAAAACCTAGTCATTGAAAAGCATTGTGTGATGAAAGTAGACAGAAGAAAAGTATACACAGAAAAACAAAAAATAATGGTCTACACCTGAGCATGGCGGGAACTAGACTACTAGCAAACAATGTCAGGAGAGGAATAGAGCAAGCTTTAAACTAAGAAGAAGGGGAAAGCCGACAGTCGACCAGGTGTCGATGATTCGGGAGAAAGTATCCCGAGAAGATACTGTGTGGGACAAATGCTGGGAAGACACAAATGGCACACAACAGGAGCTGAAAAAATAAGGGAATCAGACGAAACAAGATGAGGATAGGAGGAGCGTACTAAAAGGGGAAGTCAAAATGGAGCAAGACGAAGGGAAGGAACAAGAGGAAGACAAAAAGAACGTACCACAGGAGGAAGACAAAAGAGACAAAAATCTGGAGTCGGAGCATCTGGAAGGGGACAGAAAGAAAAATGAAACGCAAGAGAAAATAACAAGGAAGAAAAAATACCAGGCCTTGAACTGCATGTACGCTAATGCAAGAAGCCTAAAGAACAAAATGGGAGAATAGAAGTTATGGCTAAAAATGAGAACCTAGACATCATAGGGATCACAGAAACATGGTGGAATGAGGAAAACAAATGGGACATAGTACTGCCAGGATATCAGCTCTACCGAAGAGACAGGACATATCAGAAAGGAGGAGGAATAGCACTATACATAAAGGACACCATTCACTTGACCAGAGTGGACGCAGCAGCGACAAATGACCAACTGGAATCACTATGGGTTAAAATACCAGGAAGAAATGGAACTGAGATAAAGATGGGTCTGTACTACCGCCCACCTGGGCAAACTGAAGCCAAGGATACAGAACTGGGAGCCGAGTTGAGGCGGGAATGTAAAAATGCAAACACCATAATTATGGGAGATTTCAACTATCCCGTGATAGACTGGAGTCTTGGAATTTCAAAATGTACAAAGGAAACGGAGTTCCTGGAGGCTATATGGGACTGCTTCATGGAACAGCTTGTCAAGGAACCAACGAGAGGGACTGCTATCCTGGACCTAATCCTCAACGGGCTGAAAGAACCTGCAAAGGAAGTGGAAGTAGTGGGACCTTTAGGAAACAGTGATCACAACATGATCCAGTTCAAAGTGGAAGTAGGAATGCCAAAGGGGAAGAGAACCATTGCAACAATGTTTAACTTTAAGAAAGGGAACTATGATGCCATGAGACTAATGGTGAGTAAGAAACTCAGAAAAAGCTCCAGGAATGCACAGACTGTGGAGAAAGCCTGGTCCTTATTCAAGGACACAGTAAACGAGGCTGAAAACCTGTATATACCCAGATTTAGAAAGGGTGCAAAAAGAACCAAACAAAAGACCCGGCGTGGATAACCAAGGAAGTTAAGAAGACAATAGGAGACAAGAAAAAATAATTCTGGAAATGAAAAAAGGATAAAACCGAGGAAAATTGGAAAGAGCACAGGAAGCATCAGAAAGAATATCACCGCATGGTCAGAAAAGCAAAAAAAAGAATACGAAGAGAGACTAGCCATGGAAGCACGAAATTTTAAACCATTCTTCCGATATGTGAAAGGAAAGCAGCCAGCGAGGGAGGAGGTGGGACTTCTGGATGAGGGTGACCAAAAGGGAGTGGTAAAGAAGGAAGAAGAGGTGGCAGACAGACTAAACAAT
The DNA here is from genome assembly GCF_902459505.1 of Geotrypetes seraphini. Lineage (NCBI taxonomy): Eukaryota > Metazoa > Chordata > Amphibia > Gymnophiona > Dermophiidae > Geotrypetes > Geotrypetes seraphini. The sequence continues at coordinate 269,085,967 of NC_047086.1, read as the reverse complement.
TTCTTCTCATCGGTCTTTACAAGAGAGGACACATCCAATGTGCCGGAACCGTAAAAAATCTTCAGGGTGGATCAGGAGAAAAATTTATCATGCATGGAGGTAAGCCGCGAAGACATACTCAAACAGATAGATAGATTTAAAAACTGACAAATCTCCGGGACCAGACGGAATCCACCCGAGAATACTGAAAGAGCTCAGAAACAAAATAGCTGAGTTACTGCAGCAGATTTGTAACATATCCTTGAAAACGGGGGTAATCCCAGAGAACTGGAGGATAGCAAAAAAAGGATTGAGAGGCGACTCGGGGAACTACAGACCAGTGAGCTTGACCTCAGTTCCGGGGAAGACGGTTGAATCATTGATCAAGGACAGTATCAATGAACATATAGAAAAAAATAATCTGATGAGAACCAGCCAACATGGTTTCTGTAAAGGAAGATCATGCCAAATGAACCTACTGCACTTCTTTGAGGGGATAAGCAAACAATTGGACAAAGGTGACCACATAGACAACGTATATCTTGACTTCAAAAAGCCTTCGACAAGGTACCCCATGAGCGCCTACTAAGGAAACTGTGAAGCCATGGGGTAGAAGGGGACGTGCACAGGTGGATCAAAAATTGGCTGGCGGATAGGAAACAGAGGGTAGGAGTAAAGGGACACTACTCTGACTGGAAAGGGATCATGAGTGGTGTCCCACAGGGGTCAGTGCTGGGACCGCTGCTGTTCAATATATTCATTAATGACCTGGAATCAGGACAAAGTGCGAAGTTATAAAATTTACAGATGACACAAAACTCTCCAGTAGGGTTAGAACTGTTGAGGAATGTAAAGAACTACAAAGAGACCTGAGCAAACTGAGTGAGTGGGCAGAAAAATGGCAGATGAGCTTCAATGTAGAGAAATGTAAAGTCTTGCACTTATGGAAAGGGAACCCGATGTATATGATGGGAGGGATGGTACTGGGGGAAGGCAACCTAGAAAAGGACTTGGGGGTATTGGTGGATGAAACAATGAAGCCGGCGGCACAATGCAAGCAGCCTCAAAGAAGGCGAACAGGATGTTGGGCATTATCAAAAAAGGTATCGCTACCAGAACGAAGGAAGTTATCCTTCCACTGTATTGGGCGCCCGCATCTGGAGTACTGCGTCCAGTACTAGTCGCCGTTCCTAAAGAAGGATATAGCGATGCTCGAGAGGGTCCAGAAAAGAGTAACAAGGATGATAAAGGGCATGGAAAACCTTTCATATGCTGAAAGGCTAGAGAAGCTGGGGCTCTTTTCCCTGGAAAAGCGGAGACTTAGAAGGGACATGATAGAGACTTATAAGATCATGAAAGGCATAGAGAAGGTGGAGAGGGACAGATTCTTCAGACTAGCGGGGACAACAAAAACAAGAGAGCATTCAGAAAAATTGAAAGGAGACAGATTCAGAACGAATGCTAGGAAGTTCTTCACTCAGAGGGTGGTAGACACCTGGAATGCACTTCCAGAAGGGGTGATAGGACAGAGTACGATACTGGGCTTCAAAAAAGGATTGGCTGATTTCTTGAAGCAGAAGGGGATTGAAGGGTATAGATAGAGGGTTACTATACAGGATAATAAATGATTAGGGAATAAGAGGTTTAGGTAAAGGATCACTTACAGGCCTTGGACCTGGGGGGCCACCATGGGAGCGGACTGCTGGGCATGATGGATCCCTGGTCTGACCTGGCAGAGACAATGCTTATGTTCTTATGAACCTGTACTATCAAACTGCTGTTTTATATGAAGTGAATGGCACCAGAAACTGGATATCATCAGCGATAAAATACAACATTTAAGCACCTCAAAAGGTGATATAAGGGAATCAAGAATACATTAAACAAAGCTGCAGATAAGCAGGAACCCTGAGGAACATACACACAATTCACAAAAACAGCAGATCTTTGTTGTTGATGAGCTACATAAAACTGACAATCAGACAAAAAGGAGTTATACCAAGATAATAATCGCTCAATCAAAATTCCATAGCAGATAACATTGGCCTAGTACCCACTGCAGTTCTTGGTACTGTGTTTTCCTAAGTAGGTCCTTGTTACGTAACTCTTGATAGAAATGCTCTTCAGGTCTTGGGTGACATTTGTACTTGTAGGGCTAGATTCACTAAGCCCACGTATCCGATCTGATCTGATCTGTGGGCGGGGGGCTAATTCACAAAGCGTCCTCACGCCCCCAACTGACCACACTGATCACTGAATAGCAATCCCAAACTAGGGGAATGGGCAACGAGATGGCAGATGAAGTTCAACATTGAGAAATGTAAAGTACTACATGTGGGAAGCAGAAACCCGAGGTACAGCTATACGATGGGAGGGATGTTATTGAAGGAGAGTACCCAAGAAAGGGACTTGGGGGTAATGGTGGACATGACAATGAAGCCGACGGCACAGTGTGTAGCGGCCGCAAAGAGAGCAAATAGAATGCTAGGTATAATCAAGAACGATATCACTACCAGAACGAAAGAAGTTATCCTGCCGTTGTATCGGGCGATGGTGCGTCCGCATCTGGAGTACTGCGTCCAATATTGGTCGCCGTACCTTAAGAGGGATATGGCGTTTCTCAAGAGGGTTCAGAGTAGAGCGACACGTCTGATAAGAGGTATGGAAAGCCTTTCATACGCTAAGAGATTGGAGAAATTGGGACTCTTTTCCCTGGAGAAGAGGAGACTTAGAGGGGATATGATAGACTTACAAGATCATAAAGGGCATAGAGAGAATAGAGAGAGACAGATTCTTCAAACTTTCAAAAAATAAAAGAACAAGAGGGCATTCGGAAAAGTTGAAAGGGAACAGATTCAAAACAAATGTTAGGAAGTTCTTCTTTATCCAAAGTGTGGTAGACACTTGGAATGCGCTTCCAGAGGGTGTAATAGGGCAAAGTACGGTACTGGGATTCAAGAAAGGATTGGACAATTTCCTGCTGGAAAAAAGGATAGAGGGGTATAGATAGAGGATTACTGCCCAGGTCCTGGACCTGTTGGGCCGCCGCGTGAGCGGGCTGCTGGGCACGATGGACCTCAGGTCTGACCCATTGGAGGCATTGCTTATGTTCTTATGTGCAGACCATCTGTAGATGGTTTGCGAATGCTTACAGAGCAGCGACCTTTTTTTAAAATTTTACATTACTTTTTTTTACTTTTTATAGCGAGCCAGTGGTTTTAATAATAATAACTTTATTTTTCTATACCGCCATAGTCAGGCGACTTCTAGGCGGTTCACATTGAAAGAAGGCTGGACAGTCAGCGAATAACAATAAGTCTGAATACAATACAATAAGTCAAAATACAATACAATAAGTCAATACAATAAAATACAATAAAAGAAACATGATGGCAGATAAATGCCAAATGGCCCTTCTAGTCTACCCATCCACAGTAACCATTATCTCTTTCTCTCTCCGAGAGATCCCATGTGCCTATCTGAGGCCCTTTTGAATTCAGACACAGTCTCTGTCTCAACACCTCTTCTGGGAGACTGTTCCATGCATCTACTACCTTTCTGTAAAAAGTATTTTCTTAGATTACTCCGGAGCCTATCACCTCTTAACTTCATCCTATGCACTCTCATTCCAGAGCTTCCTTTCAAATGAAAGAGACTTGACTCATGCACATTTACATTACATAGGTATTTAAATGCCTCTATCATATCTCCCCTCTCTCGCCTTTCCTCCAAAGTACACAGATTGAGATCTTTAAGTCTGTCCCCATATGCCTTATGATGAAAACCACATACCATTTTAATAGCCTTCCTCTAGATCGACTGCATCCTTTTTATATCTTTTTGAAGGTGCGGCCTCCAGAATTGTACACAATATTCTAAATGAGGTCTCACCAAAGTCTTATACAGGGGCATCAATACTTCCTTTTTCCTACTAGCCATACCTCTCCTTATGAAACCTAGCATCCTTTTAGCTTTCGCCATTATCTTTTCAACCTGTTTGGCCATCTTAAGATCATCACATCCAATCACATCCAAGTCCCGCTCTTCTGTAATGCACATAAATTCTTCATCCCCTAATCTATACCATTCCCTCAGGTTTTTGCAGCCCAAATGCATGACCTTGCATTTCTTAGCATTAAATTTTAGCTGCCAAATTTCAGACCATTCTTCAAGCTTCACCACGTCTTTCTTTGTTATTCACACCATCCAGCATGTCTACTCTATTGCAGATTTTGGTATCATCTGCAAAGAGGCAAATCTTACCCGACAACCCTTAAGCAATATTGTTTATAAAAATGTTAAAAAGAACAGGCCCAAGAACAGAACCATGAGGCACACCACTGGTAACATCCCTTTCCTTAGAGTGATCTCTATTGATCACTGCCCTCTGTCACCTTCCACTCAACCAGTTCTTGACCCAGCCCATCACTTTGGGACCCATCCTGAGGGCACTCAGTTTATTTATTAGATGTCTGTGTGGAACACTGTCAAAGGCTTTGCTAAAATCTAAATATACACAATCTAAATAAAATCTAGCGCACATCCTCTATCTAATTCTCTGGTCACCCAGTCAAAGAAATTAATCAGATTTGTCTAACAAGACCTACCTCTAGTGAATCCATGTTGCCTCCACTTTAAACCCGCAGATTAAAACCATGGGCTCACACTGTGGGGGAAGGCCAGAAGAGTTGGGGCAGAAGCAGGGCAGTATTCGGGACAGAGAGTAGGAGAGTTAGGGGCAGAGAGCTGGAAAGTTGGGGCAGAGAGAGCAGTAAAGTCAGAGCAGAAGCAGGGCGGCGATTGGGGCAGAGAGAGCAGGAGAGTCGGGGCAGAGAGCAGGGCAGCGATCGGGGCAGAGAGCAGGAGATGCAGTCAGAAACAATGTGAGTGACTGGTCCCCAGCAGTCGCTTGTTTGTTGATTGGCCAGCCCTCTCAGTGTTCCAGTTTTTTGTTAGTGAATCGCTGCCTGCCTACTTTGCATGCCATTTCCCCTCATTTGCATGCGCGGGTCAGATTGGAGGATGATCGGCCACAAGGTTAGTGAATCGGGTCAGAGGGAAATCAGGTCGCTAAGTGGTTGCAAAGTGATCAGGATTTGATCAGTGGGCTTAGTGAATCTAGCCCATAGTGTTTTGTATTACTTCACAGAATGCTTCTTTATGGATTTTGGATTTAGATTTAGATCACACCTTTCTCAGTAATAGCTTAAGACAAGTTTCATTCAGGTACAGTAGGTATTTTATCTGCTTGGAGGGCTTACAATTTAACCCTTTAATTGGCAGATGGTGAAACAGCTGTTTTGCGTAACTTGATATTGAATGAGAGCAACAGTGCCAAGTAACAGGCATTTGAAGATGCAGATCACCCATAAGAATCATAGAAGATACATGTTGCATCTGAGCAACAATGCCAAATAAAGTGTTAAGGCCCCCTTTTACAAAGCCGCGGTAGAGGTTTCTAATGCAGGCCAGCAGAGTATTTACAGTGCCAGCCTGCAGTAAAACCCTCTACCACGGCTTTGTGTAAGTTTTGTACCTGATTTAATGGATGGTTAAATGACTTGTCCAAGATTTCAATGAGCAGCACTGTCCTTCCTGGTTCTCGGCCTGGAGCTCTATTAGGTATTAGCACATATGATCTATACTAGCTCTATCTAGAGTTACCAGATGTCCAGATTTCTCTAGACATGTCCTCCTTTTGAGGACATGTCCGGGAGTCCAGACAGCTTTTCAAAACCCGGCACATTGTCCGGGTCCTGGGGGCATAGCCATGGGTCCATATTTTCCCAAAAGAAAATCTGGTAACAATAGCTCTACCTAAGGTTTGGTAACTCAGCCCATTACTAAAAGCTAGCTAAACTGAAACATAGAAACATGATGGCAGCTAAACGCCAAATGGCCCATCTAGTCTGCCCATCCGCAGTACCATTATCTCTCTCAGAGAGATCCTCGGTGCCTATCCCAGGCCCTCTTGAATTCAGACAGAGTCTCTGTCTCCACCACCTCTTCCAGGAGACTAATCCACACATCTACCACCCTTTCTTTTTCGTTTTTAATTATTTTATTCATGAAAGCAAAGAAAAATGCACGGGCTGAATGCCAACAAATAATATTCATCTCCTCAAACAAATTTGTACAACATCCACCCCCACCCCCACCCCCACTGAGTGAAGCAAAGCAGATAAAACTCCCAAACAAGAAATCCTGGAGTAGGGAAAACATCATACAGGCAATATCCCAAAGCTGTTATGGGATATCTCTCCAACGTCCATAAGAAAGCCAAATGCAGTGAAATGATCCACAAGTGTCTGTTCGCAATGCAGTCAATTTAGATATCAAATAAACGTGATCAAGCTTAAGGAGTAAGTCAGATTGCAGGAAGATGAGACTGTTTCCAAAAAGATGCCACACAGAGCCTGGCTGCCGTAACGACCAGCGCTACAAAATGAGCTTGGTCACGCTCCAGTCCTGGGGCAGGCATATTAAGCAGAAAAACATCCATTTGAAATGAAACAGGAGAATGCAATACAGTGGACACCAAGGTATGTACCATCTTCCAAAAAATCACAATCCTAGGACAATCCCACCATACATGACCAAATGTCCCCAGCCCCCCACAATGTCTCCAACATAGCCCATCTCCATATTTAAACAATTGAAACAATGTCTCTGGGATGTAATACTACTGAAATAACATCTTATAGCCCTGTTCATTCAAGAGGGTGGCCAGAGAAATCCGTAGCAGCACACTATAAAGCTGCTCCCACTGCTGCGCCACCAAAGATAACCCCAGCAAGTCCTCCCATTTACTCTCATAAGAGCAGACCAGGGTTATACAACAGAGCTTTATTTTAGAGAATGACACGGTGGTTGTTACCCGCGGCTAGCTGTGGGTAACCCGCCAAAACAGTGACCAAAATAAAAGGTCACCGCGAGATCGGGGACAAGGCCATTCACTGCCCCGTGGAGCAGTGAATGGTTAGCATGCACGGTGAACGAGCGTGAATGCGCGGTGAACGAGCTTTCGATCCATCAGCCCCTCTCTCCCGCCGGCCAGCCGGCCAGGCATCTCCCTCCCTCCCTCCTTTTCCCTTCCCTTCTCTTGTTGAAACTGGCGATTTCTATAAGGCTATGTGCTGTATTACAGCCGGAGCCTTGAAGTTGCATCGCGTTACCTGCTGGAAAAGTCTCCTCCGACGCAACTTCCTGTTTCCAGTTGCATCAGAGGAGACTTTTCTAGCAGGCAACCCGACGCGACTTCAAGGCTCCGGCTGTAATACAGTGCATAGCCTTATAGAAATTGCCAGTTTCAACAAGAGAAGGGAAGGGAAAGGTAGGGAGGGAGGGAAATGCACGGCTGGCCGGCAGGAGGGAGCTGCTGCACTGCGTGAAGGGTGCTGGTGGTGGGGGGATGGAGAGGAGAAGACGCTGAAGATGGGGACAGGGCGGTGAAGGGGATGGCAGAGACGGGGATGGGGTGGTGAAGGGGACGGCAGGGATAGGGCGTTGAAGAGGATGGTGGTCCGGGGACGGGGCAGTGACGGAGACAGAATTTTTCCCTGTGTCATTCTCTACTTTATATAATCTAGAAATCAAACTTACCCCCGACCCCATGCGGAACACCTTAAGAAGGGCTGAGTCCGCCCCCGCCCACTCCGGGAATACCTGTCTCTGCACAAAATCACAGAGCTGAGTATAAGCGAAAAAGTCCGCTGCCGAGAGATTATAGGCATCACGGAGAGCTGCAAATGGGACCAACTTGCCCTGAAGGACCATCTGGCCCAGCACACAAAGCCCCCCAGTCTCCCAGCGACGGAATGTCCCAGAATCATAGGCGTGCAGGAACCCAGGAGCATATCAGATAGGAGTAGCATAAAAATAGTGTTGCCTTGGGAACAAGTTTTATGAACCTGACCCCAAAGCTGAAAAGTGCAAGCCATTCCATAAGGAGCCTCCTGTGGAGTGTGTGGCACAGTGGTTATAGCTACACCCTTAGCACCCTGAGGTTGTGGGTTCAAATCCCTCGTTCCTTGTGACCCTGGGCAAGTCACTTAATCCCCTCATTGCCCCAGGTACACTAGATAGGGTTTGAGCCCTCCAGGACAGATAGGGAAATATGATAAAGTGCCTGAATGTAAACCACTTAGCTCTAACGGAAAGGAGAGCTGAAGTGCCTGCTCCAGAAAGACCCAGCAACGGGAAGGGAAAGCCCAATGAAACAAGACCTGTGATTGGGCCGCTTAGTAATAATTAGCAAAATCTGGGACTCCCAACCCTCCATGTACCCTGTCCCAATACATACGCTCCCTCTGCACCCGGGGCAGCTTATGATTCCAAATATAGGTAAATGCCCTCCTTTGCAGCTTAACCAAAAACTGTTTAGGGACTGAGAGAGGCAAGCAAGAAAATAAATATAGAAAACGAGACAGCACATTCATACGCAAGGCATGGAGGGCTATGTATGTCAATGCACACAGTTTAGGCAATAAAATTCTGGAACTGGAGACCGAAATAATAAATGCTGACTTAGATGTGGTGGCGATTTCAGAAAGTTGGTTCACGGACTGTCATGGGTGAGATATGGCTATACCGGGTTACAACTTACTTCGTCAAGACAGGGAGGGCAAGTTAGGAGGAGGGGTAGCGCTATACATTAGGGAGATCATTAAAACTACGAGAATCACGGAGGTCAAGTACACCGGGAAATCCCTCTGGGTAAACCTAGCCAGAGGCAAAGATAAGTGTCTGAATCTTGGTGTAATATACAGACCACCAAGACATCTGGAAAACAAAGACATAGAATTAATCAAAGACATAGAGAATATCACTTTAAGGGGGGACACTGTACTGCTAGGGGACTTCAACATGCCCGATGCAGATTGGAACACGCTCACAGCGAAAACCAGCGCCAGCAGAAGGCTATTATCCACCATTAAAGGAGCACAACTCAAACAACTGGTATTGGAGCCCACTAGGGCACAGGCGATACTGGACCTGGTACTCACCAATGGAGAAAGCGTATCGGAGGTCACGGTAGGCGATAAGTTAGCCTCCAGTGACCACAACATGGTATGGTTCAACCTCAGGAAAGATTTCACTAGATCAAGCACAACGAGAGTACTCAACTTCCGAGGCGCTAACTTCAAACGCATGGGAGATTTCATCCATCACGCACTATAAATCCAAGCTGTGGCCGATAATGTGGAGGATATGTGGTCAACCTTGAAATCTACCTTACATGTAGCAACGAACCGATACATAAAATCAGCAAGCAAACGGCGAAGAAACAATAGACCCCAATGGTTCACTGCAGAGATCTCATTCATTTCCTACAAACATTCAGAGACAAGGGAGGCTAAATTGGAATACATGGCCAAGTCTACAGCGGTGAAAACGGCAGTCAGAGAGGCCAAGCATCAAGCTGAAGTAAACCTAGCAAGGAACATTAAGAAGGGCGACAAATCCTTCTTCAGGTATATTAGTGACAGAAAAAGAAACACTGATGGGATAGTGCACCTTAAGAAATCAGATGGGAAGTATGTAGAATCAGATTCAGACAAAGCAGAACTACTAAATGAATACTTCTGCTCGGTCTTCACCTGCGAGGCACCGGGGTCCGGTCCACAGTTGCAGGCAAAGCAAAGTTCAAGGTAGAAGATAATATTTTTCTTCTTAGAGGACCCTCGGCCACAAGAGGACACCAGCTGAAAATAAAGGGCGGGAAGTTTCATGGCGACACCAGGAAATAATTCTTCACTGAAAGAGTGGTTGACAGCTGGAATAAGCTCCCAGTACAGTTGATCAAGGCCAGCAGTGTGCCAGATTTTAAGAACAGATAGGATGCTCATGTCGGATCTCTACGAGGGAAAAGGTTATCAGAGAGTGATTAACTAGGGGGGTGGGTCAATGGAGTGGGCAGACTTGATAGGCCTCGGCCTTTTTCTGCCGTCACTTTCTATGTTTCTATGTTTCTAAGGCGTTGATCTGACCCATCCAGGGCAAACGTAAGCCCTCTCATCGGTCAAGATCAGCAAAGACAGTCCGCAACAAGGGTGGATAGTTTAGTTGGAATAGGTCACCAAAATCCCAAGAGAGGACTCCAAGGTACCGAATCGACTTGGCTGCCCAGCGGAAAGGGAAAGCCCCACACAAGGTAGTTACCAGATCAGCTGGGAGGGAAATATTGAGTAACTCAGATTTAGCAACATTAATTTTGAACCCAGCTACTTTGTCATATTGTTCCAGCATCCGGAGCACTTCCTGCAAAGACTGAAGGGGATGAGCAAGCGTGAAAAGAATATTATCCTCATAAAGCGAGATCTTATGCTCCTGTTCACCCACTTCAATGCCACAATTGCGTGCATTAGCATGAATGGCTGCAGCTAAAGGTTCCATAACCAGAATAAAAATAAGGGGCGATAACGGACACCCTTGTCTAGTCCCAAGCTTAACCAAAAAAGAAGAAGCTTACCTCCCATTTACCCGCAAATTGGCCTCTGGGTTAGCATATAACAAAGCTACCCAATGCAAAAAATTGGCCAAAATCCCCACCTTACAAAACACCGCTTGCATAAACGGCCAGAAAACCCTATCAAAGGCTTTCTCAGCATCAACTGAGAGAAAGACTGAAGGTAGAGAGAGATGACGGACCGCCCAGACAAGATCTAACACTCAGCAGATGTTATCACCCAGATGTCTCCCTGAAATGTAACCACACTGATCACCATGGATCAAGGCCGGCAAAAAACGTTGGAGACGCGCTGCTAAAATGCGAGTGAATAACCTATAAGCAACCTCAAGTAATATCGGCCTGTATGACCCACAAGCAGTAGGATCCTTCCCAGGCTTAAGGAGAAGCGAAACCGCCACCTGCCGAAAAGAATATGGCAAACTCCCCTCTTCAAAAAAAGAGTTAAACAAACACATAAGAGGATCCACAATATGGGCTTCCATCTTTTTATAAAAGAAAGGAGAAAAAACGTCAACGCCAGGGGCCTTAGCAGAAGACAAATGCTTTATAGCCTTCAAGACATCCTCAGGCTGGATGGGAGAAGAAAGCCAGTTGGCATCAATCTCTGTCAGCCGAGGCAAATGAACACCCGTGAGAAAAATCTCAATGTCAGCTCCGAGGTCTCTGGGGTATACAGATCTCGATAGAACGCAAGAAATGCCCTGTGGATAGCAGCCTCCCCTGTCAGAAGACACCCCTCAGCATCCCAGACCCTGGAAATGATATGCCTGGCTTGAGTCTGCCAAAGTTGGGAAGCCAGCAAATGAACCGCTCACCCCCCCCCCACTCAAAATACTTCTATCACCGCTGTTGTAAAGTCCAAGCCGTATCCTCCAAATCAAGCTCCTAAAGATCCCTTCTACAAGCGGCCAATGCCTGGCCCCGCCTCCCCCCCTATAGAGAGATTCTGCTTATGACAACATTCCAGCCGGCGAAGATGGGCCAACAATTCCATCTTAAGGGCAGCCCTACATTTATTATGGTAGGAGCCCCTTGATATGCAACAACCCTGTAATGTTGCCTTCCCAAAGCACACTACAACTAACCACTCTGGTGTCATTGAAAGCTAAGAAGTCCTTAACATAGGTCTCTATCAGAGACAACATTCAGGGATTGCGCAACAAAAAACCATTCATCCGCCACTTAAAGAACCCCTCCTGAGGCTGACCCATGCACAGCACTAGAGAGAGGGGGCATCGTCAGACCACACCCATGGTTCAATAGTAGATCCCAGGACTCGCGGCAGCATAACCTGAGTAGTCAGTCACATATCAATTCTGGTGTACGAATTATGCAAAGCAGAATAAAAAGTATAGTCCCACACCCCTGGATGCTGGTAATGTCAAATATCTACCAAATCATGACAGTGGAGAAAATGAAGAAAGGATTGAGGGTCCCCCCCTTTGAGCATAATGAATAGCTGAGTTAGAATTATCCTCCTGAGGATAACAGGTGAGATTAAAATCCCCTCCAATCAAAACCGAACCTTCCATGTGGTCCAACAGCAAATGCTCCAAAAGCACAAAAAAGGCCCCCTGACCAGTATTGGGAGCATATACATTCAGCAAACTATACAGTCGCCCATCCAGCTCATCCTTAACAAGAATGTACCGCCCCTCTGTATCTCAGATCACTTCTCTCAGTGAAAATTGGACATTTTTATGAATAAGGATACCCACCTCCTGGCCACTCAAGCAGCCAAACTAGACAATCAAATCGCCAATCTACTGACGGCATCCCTAGACTACAAGACTTTTAGAAAAGAAATAAAGACCATACTCTTCAAGAAAACTCTGAAAAAAGAAATAATACCGCAAGTCTCAAACTCCATCACTCACTAAAGCCAACTACCCCAAACAAATAACCTTACCCATTTCTTACTCTTTTTGAAAATGACCAATTTTTTTTTTTTTGTAAGTTCTTGTTGTAATACATCTTGGATAATTATTTTGTAATCCGCCTTGAACTGCAAGGTAATGGTGGAATAGAAATCCCTAATGTAATGTAATGTAACACATGAGGTAGTCACATAGGGGACATAAGTTTCCATTCTAAATATAGCCAAACCGGGAGATGTTCCATGAGCTCAGGGAGGATCCAATACATACCCTGATGCATTACATAGGCCTGATGGTACCTATAACAATTAGGAAAATTTACCCCTCCCGCCTCAATTGGTTTTTGTAAAAATGCTAAGGCAATTCTTGCATTTTTACTCAGCCAAATAAAGTTGATAAGAATGCTATTTAATTTCTTAAACTAAACTAAACTAAACTAAACCTTAGGTTTGTATACCACACCTTCTCCGCAATCGTAGAGCTTGGCACGGTTTACAGGACTGGGATAGAAAGGAACTCCAATGGAGGGTTATAGGATTAAGTGTAAAGAAGATGTAGAGGGGTTTGGGGATGCCAGAGAGGGGGAAGTATTACATTTTTGAGAAAAGCCAAGTTTTCAGATGTTTACAGAAAATTTGGAGGGAGCTCGAATTTTGGAGCGGGGATGTAAGGTTGTTCCAGAGCTCAGTGATTCTAAAAGGGAAGGATGTCCCTAGTTTTCCAGCATGGGATATACCTTTTAAAGAAGGGAAGGATAGTTTTAATTTTGGGGAGGATCTGGTGGAATTAGGATTTGAGGAATTCCAAGATAGTGGAATAACGGGAGGAAGGATGCCGTGTAGGATCTTGAAAGTTAGGCAGGCACATTCGAAGTGGACCCTGGAGATTACTGGAAGCCAGTGAAACTTCACGTTTTTTCCCTACCCACTCTTCCCTTTTCTTCTTATTAAATGTAACTTTTTCCCCTCCTCCCTTACTATCCTCACAGTCAAGTCTGTCTCGTTTTTGTCATTTATGTCTCACTTAAATATTTATACATTTTTTTTCTTTTTATTCCCTCTTTTAAATTATATTGTTACCCGGCCAGATATTTGTTTTATGGTCGGGATATCAAAAACTAATAAACTTGGAAACTTGGAAACTTGGTGAGACATGGTCAAATTTCTTATAAAAAGACCCCTGAAAATAAACTGGCAACATATCCATTTGGTAGCAAACCACAGACAAAATAATCATTTTTACCGTCTGAACTCTCCCCCACCAAGACAGATGCAATGGGTTCCATTGCTCATACATTTCTGAGACCATTAGCGATAAAGATTTTTCATTTACTTTTATCGTCTCTTCCAACATTTTCTGAATCCAAATGCCTAAATATTTTATACCCTCTTCCTTCCAAAGAAAAGGGAATGTATCAAATAATCCTTTTGGACAATGTACATTTAGTGGAAGAACCTCTGATTTACTCCAATTTATCTTATATCCTGAAAATTTCCCAAATCTATCAATCAAATCTAGTAAATGTGGAAAGGTAGTTTCAGGATTCCTCAGATGAAGCAAAATATCATCTGCATAAGCAGAGACTTTATATTCCTGACCTGCATAAGGTCAGGAATCTCCTTTGCCTGTTGAATAGCCAATAGCAAGGGTTCCAGAACAATATCAAATCGCAAAGGAGATAATAGACATCCTTGTCTAATTCCCTTCTCCAGATGAAAACGCTCTGAAAATGTATTATTAATATATAATCTGGCATAAGGTGAGCTATACAAGGTTTGAATCATTTGTATAAATCCGGAACCAATACCAAACCAATCCATTGCTTGATACATGTAGATCCATTCCATGCGATCAAAGGCCTTCTCTTCATCCAAGGATACAGAGAAGGCTGGAAATTCCATGGCTTTTGTTAAATTTAACATGTGGAAAGCCAGTCTGGTGTTGTTTGAAGAATGTCTTTGAGCAACAAACCCCATTTGGTGCATACCAATAATATAAGGGAGAGCCCTGGCCAACCATAAAGCCAATAACTTAGCCAGAAGTTTACCATCTACATTAATCAAAGAAATAGGCCTGTAATTTGAAACCAACATGGGATCTTTATTTGGCTTCGGCAAAACAATAGATAAAGATTCTGCCATAGTACTTGTAATGCAACCTTTAGTTAGTTGAGCCTGATATAAATTTAATAGATGAGGTAATAGAGTAATTTGGAATGATTTATAGAACTCTACAGTGAAACCATCACTACCTGGAGCGGATCCATCTCTAAGGGACTTCAACGCTGCTTTTATTTCTTTAAGTGATATAGGCGCCTCAAGATTACTTTTATATGCTCGGGAATTTTTGGTCCCTTGATGAACTTTAAAAATTCTAACCCTTCAAGATCTTTATTTAAATAAGGCTCAGAAGAATATAAGGCTTTATAAAAGATTAAAAACTGTTTTAAAATATTTCCAATTTGATAATGAATTTCTCCTTTTTCATCTTTAATCACAACAATTTTTATTTTTCTTTTCTTAGCTTTAAGATAATTAGCTAATAATCTTCCCGCCTTATTCGAGTTTCCATAATACAGAGCCTGTTGAGAAAACAAATCTTTCCTGGCCAACTGTGAAGAGATCTCATTGTATTTATATTTAGCTTTTAGGAGGGCCTGTAAAGTAATCTGTTCCCATTTCACAGCCAATTTTGACTCTTAATTCCTTAATATCACGTTCCAGCTTAGAAAATTCCCTATTAAGCTGTTTCCTTATATGTGCCGAATATGAAATGATTTGCCCCTCATGGTAGCTTTGAAAGCATCCCACAACGTTTCTAAGGAGATTTCCTCTGAGGCATTAATTTGGAAATATTCATTCATTTTTAATTAATTGAAATTCTTCAAGAAAGTTTGAGTCCGCAAGCAATGTATTATTAAATCTTCACATAGGTCTACTAGAATCTTGTTCAGCAAACTTGAATTCAATCCAAACTCCATCATGGTCCAAAAATATGATTGGATCTATAGTGGCTTTTGATACTTGCTGTACTAATTGATCTGAAACAAAAACATAATCTATTCATGAGAATGACTTATGAATATGGGAGCAAAATGAAAATTCCCGAGCTTCAAAATGTAGGATCCGCCATATATCTTTCAAAAACAGGATTGTACCAAATTATCTAAACCCAATGACTTTAGTATCTTACTGGGTTTTTTGTCCAGTAATAGATCCATAACAGCATTAAAGTCCCCCGCCACTACTAGATTAGAAACAGCCAGAGATAATATCAACTTCTGCAGAGCTTTGAAAAATTCAACTTGATTGGAATTAGGGGCATAGATATTGAAGAGCACCAATGTATTATTCCCCAAGCTCATGTCCACATGAATCCACCTGCCTAAGGGATCTGCAGATCTCAAATTAAATACTGCCGAACATTTCCTATGAACCAGAATAGCTACCCCAGCTTTTTTGCCCACAGCAGGAGCAAAAAACAATGCTTAACCCATTCTCCTTCCAATTTGCTTGATTCTATGGCGGATAAGTGAGTTTTTTGTATATAATATACATCCACTTCCTGTTGCTTTAGAAAATTAAGTGTTTTCTTCCTTTTAATTGGATGGTTGAGCCCATTGACATTCAAAGAAAATATTTTCAAAGCCATTCTAAGTGATTAAACCATGCTAATAAATATTCTACTAATTTCCCTTTAAATATATAATAAGGTAAAAATTTTCCCCACTCCAGGGTCCCCCTTCCCCTTCCCCCTCCCATCCCAAGCCCCTCCCATAAATACTCTCCTAAACTTGGTTGCATTCATGACGGCTAGCGACTACCCCTCTCTCCCAGAGACTCTATAACTCTCCAACCCAAACCCCCTAAAATATAAATTTCATTATTTGACAACCATATTAAACAATAGATAAACAATTGGATACATTTACTATAGAAATCTGGAACCCCTTTAGTAATAAAATAAATAATTAATTCATGAAACAGTTTCTACCTTAATATTAACCTATTATCGTATCATACCATTTCATATGTAAAATATATAAAAAAATAAATAGAACAGAATTGATTAATACAAGCATCAATATAATTAAATTTGGAGTTAAATTCATTTAACAACTTATAACAGTATACCCCTGACTCTACCACACCAATGCATAGTTAAAAATATTAATAATAAGAAATTCATTAATACAAATAGAGCACTTAATTTAAAATATATTTAATTATACTAAAATATGTTCCTCAGTCATACCAAAAACCAAACTTACCATTTTATCATTCATGCGTTTTCCCCTTTTATTGTATCACTAGTATTTTAGCCCGTTACATTAACGGGTGCTAGAATATATGTCAGTCTGTCTTTATTTCTGTATCTCTCTCCCTCCCTCTGTCTTTCTTTCTGTCTCTCTCCCTGGCCCCCTTTGTCTGTCTGTCTGTCGTTCTGTGTCTCTCCCCGCCCCTGTGTATTTCTTCTTTTCTTTCTGTCTCCCTTCCTCCCGCTGTCTGTCTTTCTATCTGTCTCACTCCCTGCCTACTATGCAGCAGCATTTCTCTCCCCCCACTTCCCTATGCAGTAGCCACAGCAGCATTCCCTCCCCCTCCATTTCTCTGTGCAGCAGCATTTCACCCACCCTACTTCCCTGTGCAGCATCAGCATTTTGATCCCCCCACTACCCTGTGCAGCAGCCACGGCAGCAGCATTCCCTCCCACTCCATTTCCCTCCCCCCACACCATTTCCCTGTGCAGCAGAAGCATTTCCCCTACCCCCCTTTCCCTTCCCGTGGTCTGGCCGGCTCCCTTAGTCCCTTGCCACCCCCCTTCCCTTGCTGCGCTCCCGACAAACCTGCCGATTACAGCAGTGTAGAAGGTTCTGAAGCAGCGTGTGTAGAGTGCTGCAGACGCTGCTGGAGTTGGCAGGTTTAGATTTGGGACTGCAGGAAGGGAAGATGGGGACAGCAAAGGACTAAGTGAGCCGGTCAGACGTCAGGAAGGGATGGGAGGGTCAGACCGCGAAGAAATTACTTACCGAGTGAGTGGGAAGCCGGCAAAGCAGCTGGAATCTTTTTTTATCAGCGCTTCTCTTCCCGCCCCGCGGTCTGGCCTGCTCCGGGTGAATTTTTTTTTAAAGTTTGAAGATGTCACAGCGGCTCCTCTTGATCCCCGCCAGCGTCGGAAGCCTTCTCCGACGCTGGTGCGGCTCATGAGAGGAGCCAACACCGCGGCTTTTAATCTTGTGGAGTGTCCCCAGTGCCTCCTTCCTATGTCCTTACTGCCCCCGTTCCTCCTTCAATGTCCTCAGTGCCCCTTCCTATGTCATTAGTGCTCCCCGTGCCTCCTTCCTATGTCATTAGTCCTTAGTGCCCGCAGTGCCTCCTTCCTATGTCCTTAGTGCCCCTTCATATGTCCTTAGTGCCTGCAGTGCCTCCTTCCCATGTCCTTAGTGCCCCTTAATATGTCATTAGTGCCCGTAGTGCCTCCTTCCCATGTCCTTAGTGCCCCTTCCTATGTCCTTATTGCCCTCAATGCCTCCTTCCCATGTCTTTAGTGCCCCTTCCTATGTCCTTAGTGCCCCTTCCTATGTCCTTAGTGCCCCCAGTGCCTCCTTCCTATGTCCTCAGTGCCCCTTCCTATGTACTTAGTGCCCCTAGTGCCTCCTTCCCATATCCTTGGTGCTCTCAGTGCCTCCTTCCCATGTTCTTAGTGCCCCCGTTCCTCCTTCCTATGTCCTTAGTGCCCCAGTGCCTCCTTCTCATATCCTCAGTACCACTTCCTATGTCCTTAGTGCCCCCGTGCCTCCTTCCCATGTCCTTAGTTCCCCTTCCTATGTTCTTAGTGCCCCAGTGCCTCCTTCCTATATCCTTAGTGCCCTCAGTGCCTCCTTCCCATGTTCTTAGTGGTCCCGTTCCTCCTTCCTATGTCCTTAGTGCCCCAGTGCCTCCTTCTCATATCCTCAGTGCCCCTTCCTATGTCCTTAGTGCCCCTGTGCCTCCTTCCCATGTCCTTAGTGCTTCTTCCTATGTCCTTAGTGCCCCCAGTGCCTCCTTCCCATGTCTTTAGTGCCCCTTCCTATGTTCTAAGTGCCCCAGTGCCTCCTTCCTATAAAATTGATTACCAAAGCAAGGAAATTCGACCATGTGACACCTCTTCTTAGGGAAGCCCACTGGCTCCCAGTCACACATCGTGTAACTTATAAAATATGCCTACTTACATATAAAACTCTTCTTTTCAAAACCCCAGCATTTATTCATAAATATTTGATTCCATATACCACTAATCGAACATTAAGATCTACAGAACAACATCTTCTATCGGTTCCCTCTCTTAAATTCATAAACACTAGACGACAAGCTATCTTTTCTGTTTCAGCCCCCCAAACCTGGAATTCTCTCCCTATCTATTTAAGGGAAGAAACAAACATAGAAAAATTCAAAGGTAAGCTGAAGAGTTTTCTCTTTAAAGATGCCTTTTCTAGTTAATCATTTCTACACTAATTAATAATAATTCTTTTACTTCTAATCTTTCACTGAAACATTTAACCTTTTCCCTTTCCTTATGTATTTTCCCTATTTGTTTTTCTATCTTTAAAACATATTGTAACTTTTACCCATGCTTTTCCTCATGTTTTTTTTTTTTTTGTCAATAGTTTTGTCAATAGTATGTTCAGTTCTATTCAGTGTATTATTCCCCTTTTTATTGTAATTTTAGTAATATGTAAATCGCTTAGAATGTGGATTAAGCGATTAATCAAATTTTTAATAAACTTGAAACTTGAAACTTCCTATGTCCTTAGTGCCCCTAGTGCCTCCTTCCCATATCCTTAGTGCCTCTTTCTCATGTTCTTAGTGCCCTAGTTCCTCCTTCCTATGTCCTTAGTGCCCCCGTGCCTTCTTCCCATGTCCTTAGTGCCCCTTCCTATGTCCTTAATGCCCCCAGTGCCTCCTTCCTATGTTCTTAGTGCCCCTTCCTATGTCCTTAGTGCCCCCCAGTGCCTTCTTCCTATATCCTTAGTGCCCCTTCCTATGTCCTTAGTGTCCCCAGTGCCTCCTTCTCATGTCCTTAGTGTCCCCAGTGCCTCCTTCCTATGTTCTTAGTGCCCCCAGTGCCTCCTTCCTATGTCCTCAGTGCCCCTTCCTATGTCCTTAGAGCCCCCGTGCATCCTTTCCATATCCTTAGTGCCCTCAGTGCCTCCTTCCCATGTTCTTAGTGCCCCTGTTCCTCCTTCCTATGTCCTTAGTGCCCCAGTGCCTCCTTCTCATGTCCTCAGTGCCCCTTCCTATGTCCTTAGTGCCCCCGTGCCTCCTTCCCATGTCCTTAGTGCCCCTTCCTATGTGCTTAGTGCCTCCAGTGCCTCCTTCCTATGTCCTTAGTGCCCCTTCCTATGTCCTTAGTGCCCTCAGTGCCTCCTTCCCATGTCCTTAGTGCCCCCAATGCCCCAGTAGAACTAAGCAGCCATTCAGAAATGGTGCCTGCACACGCAGCAGCACGCTTGTGCGCCGCTGGCCCCGAAGTGCCGGTAATCAGCAGGCACTCAAATAATGGCTATAGTAGTGTGTTTTTCCAGCTTCAGTATCTGTCCATATTGTACAGTGATTTGATAGTAAGAAATAGGACTAGATAACAAATCCTCTCAAAAAGTAGTAGTTGGTTGAATACAAAAGCCTCAGTCCCACCACTCCACCGCTGTTATAATTTAAAACTGCGGGAAGAAATTACGTGGTGACTTTCATCATTGGCTCATGTGCATTAACCAGTACTCCACTATTAGTGACTAGATTTTATACATTTAAATTAGCGTTTTCTATTTTACTTCAATTATCTTGTATATACTATGCACTTATCTCTGCATCGGCCAACATCTGGGAGCCTGACCCGACATGTTTCGCGCCGTTGCGCTTTATCAAGGGTCTCCCTGCACATAAAAAAGGAAAAAAGCAGTAAACTACAGTTAATGTTACTGCTCCCTACCTAAGTATAATTCCCTGATTATTGTTCTGCCACATAATATCTTGTTCTTACCGAGGTGGCTGCTGTCATCTGACTCCAAATGTAAGCTTTTAAAGGAGAAAAGATGGCGGTGGCTTGAAACCTCGGTGTTTAAATACCTCCACCCTTTACCATGGAAATGTTGCCTCCCCCACTCTCCTATTGGCCCAACCCTCAACCAATCATTGAAGCCCACTCCAGTTCACTGTTTAACCCCCTGGGTGCCACTGTGTCCAGCGTGAAAATATGTCTCTGTTCCCTCTCATTGAGTTTCTATGATCTTTCCCATCGTCCCTCCCCACCACTCTTTCAATAACCTTCCATCTCATCTCCTATATCTTATGGCCTCGCTCTAGCCAATGCTCAACTAGAGGAGCCTGGATAATCCTGTTGACAATTCTCGATTTATGTTCAGTAAGTCGAACTTTTATCATCCTGCTTGTTCTGCCTACATATACCAACCCGCATGGGCACATTATTATATAGACCACATCGGCCGAGTTGCAGTCGGTGTCCATATTTGATTTCACAATAATATCCCTCCCCGGGACTTGCCAAAAATGTCTCTCTGTGGTGAAGGTGCACCATTGGCACCTTCAACACTTCTTATGTTGTCCTCCAATCATCTTATTGTAACATGCATATTTTTGAAAATTACACCTCTGGCCTAACGTGGTACCTCTGGAGTATGCTATCCTGGGGAAGTCCCATAAGGACTCGTGAACTTGAACTATATACCAATGGTGCTTCATAATCTTAACTATCATAGCTGCCACCCTTGAAAACGGGAGAACACATGTGAGGAGGTCTGTCTCCTCATCCTCGTGATCTTTTTCTTGTAATAGTAGTTCCCATTGGGCGAATCTCGCCCGCTTATATGCTAACTTTAATGCCCTTTCCGGGTATCCTCTATCTTTTGCCTGTGTTTTAAATTCCCCTATAGTTGAGCAAACTCGCCGGACCCATAGAAATTGTGCTATTGGCAAATTGAACCTTAATTTGTAAGGGTGAAAACTCTCAAAATGAAGCACCGTATTACGTGCGACCGATTTTCTAAAGAGGGAAGTTTGAATGTAACCATCATGTACATTTAAGGCAATATCTAAAAATTCCACCTGGGTCTGGTGACATGTTAGGATCTACCGAATTTAGATATTCAAAAAATTCTTGAAGTTGTTGTCTGGAACCCTGCCACATTAAAAAAATGTCATCCAGAAAACGGACCCAGAGTGGGACCTGTGAGTACCATGTGGTGCCATATACTAGTGTGTCCTCAAAACGAGCCATGTATAGTGAGGCAACTGAAGGGGCCAAGGTGGCTCCCATCACCACCCCCTTAGTCTGTTGGAAGAATTCTTGATAGTACTGGAAGTAGTTATTCTGAATGACCCATCCGGCCATTTTCATGAGACATTCCGTCGGGATACGTTGGGGGGAGGGACATCTTTGAAGTGTCTCCTTTATCACCTGTAAAGCCTCTGTCTGGGGAATCTGCATGTAAAGTGACACTACATCGAGGGTTACCATCCATTTGTTATGCATCACTATGTCAAGTTGGTCTAGTCTCCTCAGAAAATGTGAGGAGTCTCTAATAAAAGAGGTGATCTTCGGTACCTCCTTTTGTATTCATCCAACTACTACTTTTTGAGAGGATTTGTTTTCTAGTCCTATTTCTTACTAGGTAATCAGCAGGCAGCAGCCCTGAGAAGCACCAGCGACCTGCCCAATTAGGGAAGTGTCCGGGCCCGGGCATTAGCGTGCTTTTGTGCCGCGGGCCCCGACAAGTAGCGGGCAGCCGTCTATCGACCTCCAGCATTGAAAGGTACTGCCAGTGTTTTGGGTTTTTTAAAAATATATTCGCTTCATAAGACACACCCTTATTTCCGCCCACTTTTTGGGGGGAATAAGTGCGCCTTTTAGAGTGAAAAATACAGTATACAATGCAATAACTTCTTATAGTTCTTTAGAACTATAAATCATTGCAGATGAGACACTGCAAATATGAGTACATATTGAACCGATCTGACATTTCCCCTTAACCCGACCAAGGATAATTTTGTATTGCTATCCATAATATCAATGATGTATTGTCCTGTTGTAATTAAAATATCCAGCTCTGCAACACATGAAGATAGCTATAGCACAATTAACATAATTCTGCCCAACAGAGTGAATGCTCTTCTGCTCTTAAGAACTCTTAGGTATGTGCTTCTCTGGACCAATGGATACTGGGTTAAATCTCCACCTTGTGAGCTTTTGCATTCCAGTATAATTTGGAATGTAGAGCTAAAGAACAGAAAGATAGCTACATGGTTAGAGCATCACTCTGAAAACCGGGGAAGTTTGGTTCAAATCCCACTGCTGCTTTCTCGTGACCTTGGCAAATCAGTTAACTTTCCATTGCCTTAAGTACAAACTTAGGAGCTCTTTTACTACCGCTTAGTAAGTGTTAACGGACATTAGTGTGTGCAAAGTGCCACATGGCTCATAGATATATAATAGGACACAGAGCATTTAGCACATGTTCATTTGTGCATGATTTATTGATTTATTTATTCAATTTTCTATACCGTTCTCCCAGGGGAGCTCAGAACAGTTTACATGCATTTATTCAGGTACTCAAAGATTTTCCCTGTCTGTCCTGGTGGGCTCACAATCTATCTAATGTACCTGGGGCAATGGGGGGATTAAGTGACAGCTTCAGTAAGATGGTTCCTTAGATTGTAAACCCTCTAGAGGCAGGGAGACCTGAATGTAACTGAGCTACTTTTGAAAAAGGCATGAGCTAAATTCAAAGCCAAATTATCATGCATGTGAACTTTAGATAGGTAACTTGAACATGGGTAACTTGAACAACAATCTTGTGCCAAATTTAAAGTCATGGATCAATAAAAATTTCAAATGCATCAGTCAGAATTTGCTATGAATTGACCATATATTTCAGCACCATATACTCCCTCTTTTATAAATGCATAGGGCAGGTTTTAGGAATTCTATGAACGTTGGAGCAGTTACCGCAACTGCTGGCACTAAAACCCACATATTGCGTTCGTAAAAGAGGGGGATAGTTTGCAGTTCAAGTTAAAACAACCTTTTTGTTGTTCTAACTTTTTTGTTGTTCTAACAGGTATATTGATAGCAGCTGAATATGGTTGACTATCTATTGTTAGGCTGAATACCAATGCTCTGCCCAAGCACTATCCAGATAATGTTGTAAGGAGCCTGCAAGACTTTTTAGTGGCAATATCTAAAGAGTGCTACTGAAAATTCACAGACAAAGCCTGGATTATTTGCATAATGGTTACCACTATCCAGATAAATGTTTTTGAATATTGGGCTGTCAGCGATCCAAAAGTGGCTAAAATATGGCACAAAATATTGTGCAGTTACCTTATATATCTGATGTGTGGAAAGAAAGTGCAAATTTAGAGTCCCATTCTATAAACACATTTTCTGTGCTGCAAAATTATAAAATGGTGCACTCTGCCATGTCCCTGAGCTTCTTTTACCTGAGTAAGCTCTGCTATGCCCTTGATATCCAACAATTATCCTTGCCTTCACAGTCAGAAGAAAATAGCTAGAAAAAGTGTTAGTTAAACAGTAATGAATACTCATACCTGATCTTCCATTTATCATATCAGTGTCTTCACCATGGCAAATTAGGCTCTAACAGAAGCTCTTGCAAAATCTTGAGATCTCATGTTAAATGCCATCAAAAAATAAAGAGGAAAGAAACATCTGTGCTTATGTATACCAATAGACTTTAAGATGTGGGTTTTGCAGGGTATATTTGCCGATGGATGTAAAATATTACTTCCTGAAGCAGCAGAATAAAAATGTGGAAGAAATTGTAAGTGCTATGAGCTTCCTTTTAGCTGGATCCACCAGGATAAATCCTTCAAGTGTGAAAGTCTGCATTCTAATTAGCCTGATGCATCTAGGTCATAATTCTTATCCTTCAGACAAAAGGGAAGAGTGGAGTAACTTAATGACTGCATTCTCCTTGGTGAATTATTAACAAACATAAGTGGAAGGTAAAAATGCCTCCTGAGAGCTTTGCAGAAAGAGTGTAGGGAAGTGTACAGAGGGAGGACAGCTGTAGCCCTTTCATGTCCTTTCCCTACGTCTGTATGAGATGAAAGCATGATTTTATGTAATTGCATCTCTGCATAGAAATCAGAGCAGTAAGCAGAGGCACTTGTTTTTATCAAGCATGACAACTGTTGTATAGTTGTAACAGGGCAATTATATAACTGGGCGCCAGTAGTACTGAGACAGATGGCATTTATGTGCATAATTGAACTACATGCTATTCTATAAGATAGTAAACAACTGCCTAAGCACACAATTGCAAGGGAGGGTGTACTTGTGGGAGAGGCATGGCTATGACTCCAATTTACGCACATTACTTATATATTCTTATATATGAACATAAGAACATAAGAAGTTGCCTCTGCTGGGACAGACCAGAGGTCTATCCTGCCCAGCGGTCCGCTCTCGTGGCGGCCCATCAGGCCCACTGCCTGAACAGTGGTCTCTGACTAATTTTGTAATTTACCTCTAATCCTGTCCCTATAACCTTACCTCTACTCCTATCTGTACCCCTCAATCCCTTTGTCCTCCAGGTACCTGTCCAGACCTTCTTTGAAGCCCTGTAGCGTACTTCTGCCTATCACATCCTCCGG
Organism: Geotrypetes seraphini; assembly: GCF_902459505.1. Taxonomy (NCBI): domain Eukaryota; kingdom Metazoa; phylum Chordata; class Amphibia; order Gymnophiona; family Dermophiidae; genus Geotrypetes; species Geotrypetes seraphini. The sequence continues at coordinate 269,060,969 of NC_047086.1, read as the reverse complement.
CAGCGCGTTCCATGTATCCACCACCCTCTGGGTGAAAAAGAACTTCCTGGCATTTGTTCGAAACCTTTCCCCTTTCAATTTCTCCGAGTGCCCCCTTGTACCTCTGGTTCCCCTTAGTTTGAAAAATCTGTCCCTATCCACTTTTTCAATGCCCTTCATGTCTCCCCTGAGTCGTCGCTTTTCCAGGGAGAAAAGCCCCAGCTTTTTCAGTCTGTCAGTATATGAGAGGTCCCCCATACCTTTTATTAGCTTAGTTGCTCTTCTCTGGACTCTCTCAAGTACCGCCATGTCTTTCTTGAGGTACGGCGACCAGTACTGGACACAGTACTCCAGGTGCGGGTGCACCATTGCACGATACAGTGGCAGGATGACTTCCTTCGTCCTGGTTGTGATACCTTTCTTAATGATACCCAACATTTTGTTCGCTTTCCTTGAGGCTGTGGCGCACTGCACCGACGCCTTCAATGTTGTGTCCACCATCACTCCCAGGTCTCTTTCAAGGTTGCTCACCCCTAGCGGTGATCCCCCCATCTTGTAAGTGAACATTGGGTTCTTTTTCCCAATATGCATGACCTTGCATTTCCCTATGTTGAAGCTCATTTGCCACTTTTTGGCCCACTCTTCCAGCGTTGTCAGATCTTTTTGGAGGTCTTCGCAGTCCTCCATGGTTATGACCCTGCTGTATAATTTAGTGTCATCTGCAAATTTAATAACCTCACATTTTGTTCCCGCTTCCAGGTCGTTAATAAATATATTGAAAAGGAGCGGTCCCAGCACCGACCCCTGTGGAACTCCGCTCGTGACCCTTTGCCAATCTGAGTAATGGCCCTTTACTCCAACCCTCTGTTTCCTGTCCGCCAGCCAGTTTTTGATCCATCAGTGGACCTCCCCTTGCACCCCATGGTTCCATAGCTTCCTTAGCAGTCTTTCGTGTGGTACCTTGTCGAAGGCTTTTTGGAAGTCAAGGTAATGGAGGTGTGATAATAAAATATTATGAATGTTTAAAAATAAAAAAATTATTACAGTAAGACACATTGCCATTAATCCCCCTCAAAATATTCCCCCTCGCTTCGAACATACTTATACCATTATACTTGCCATTTTCTGAAGCATTCTAGAAGACCTCTTTCGTGTCTTTAGTTACTGATTCAAAGGTTTACCTTTCATGGTCATTTTGATTTAGGGGAAGAGCCATAAGTCACATGGTGCCAGATCCAGTGAATAAGGTAGATGAGGACAGAAATTGCCGTGCCAGAAGTGATGTGTGATACAGAGTGTTGTCATGATGGAGGATGAAACCGTTTGCCCATTTCTCAGGTTGTTTTCTACACACATTGTAAACTACTTAGGTCAGTAAAATGCAGGAGCAGTATATCAAATCTTAAATAAACAAATAAACATAAACATTGTTTCTTAAATGCTCTAACAAGCCCTTATAATATTCAGAATTCACCGTAGTATTCCTGAGTACAAACTGAGCTTGCACAGTTCCATTAAGGTCAAAAAACACAATCATCATCATCATCACCTTGATGTCAAATCTTGATTGATGTGCTTTTTTTGCACGAGGAGAACTGGGCGATTTCCATTGAGAACTTTGAACCTTGATCTTGGGATCATAATCATAGACCCAAGTTTCATCTCCCATGATGGCATTTCTTAAAAATCTGGAATCTGAAGTAGCATGATTGTGCAACTCCAATGAAATTGACTAACGCTGTTGCTTTTGTTCAATCATCAAAATGCTGATGACACAAAGTTGTTCAAAATTGTTAAATTGCAAGAGGATTGAGAAATTGCAAGAGGACCTTGTGAGAATGGGCATCAAAATGGCAGATGATGTTTAATGTGAGCAAGTGCAAAGTGATGCATATAGAAAAGAGAAACCCAAACTATAGTTATGTGATGCAAGGTTCTATGTTAGGAAAAGGATCTAGGTGTCGTTGTTGAGGATACATTAAAACCCTCAGCTCAGTGTGCGGCGGCGGCGGCGGCTAAGAAAGCAAATTGAATGTTAGGAATTATTAGGAAAGGAATGGAAAGCAAAGATGCTCTATGGTATGGCCACACCTCAAATATTGTGTGCAATTCTGGTTGCCATTTCTCAAAAAAGATAGCAGAATTAGAAAGGGTACAGAGAAGGGTGATGAAAATGATAAAGGGTATGAGATGCCTTCCATAGGAGGAAAGGCTAAAGCAGCTAGGGCTCTTCAGCTTTGAGAAGAGACAGCTCAGGGATGATATGATAGAGATTTATAAAATACTGAGTGGAGTGAAAGGGTAGGTGTTTACTCTTTACAAAAATAACAGGACTAGGGTGCTTGCAATGAAGCTACAAAGGAGTAGATTTAAAACAAACTGGAGAAAATATTTGTTCACACAATGTGTAATTAAACTCTGGAATTTGTTGCCAGTGAATGTGGTGAAATCAGTTAGCTTAGTAGGTTTTAAAAAGGTTTAGATAAATTCCTAAAAGAGAGGTCTATAGGCCATTATTGAGTTGACTTGGGGAAATCCACTGCTTATTCTTAGGGTAAGAAGCATAAAATGTGTTTTAGTACTTGGGATCTAGCTAGTAGAAAATGATACAGTGACCTGTTCCTGCGGTAAACTGCGGCAAACCACATTAAAACCGCAGGAATGGGTAAAACTTTGATTTGTTTATCACAGATGCAAAATCAAAGCTTTTTACCAGTCCCCGAGCTACCTACCATTCCTAATCCCCTCGCGGCTCCAACCATCTCTACCTCCTCTCACGAGTCCAGTGGCTCAAGCCCCTCTTTCATGGGTCCAGTGGGTCCAGCCCTCCTTGCAGATCTGGCAGCTCCAGCCCCCCCTTTGCTCGTGAGTTCGACGGCTCCAGGTCTCCTTGCTCATGGGTCCAGAGGGTCCTCTTTTCACCAAGACAGGAAGTTGCATCATAAAGAGGAGCCTGACAGATGGACGGCCATGAGCATCGTCGAGCAGGCCTGTGTAGAGATCAGCTCATTCTTTTACAAGGCATGTGCCAGCAACTAGGAGGGAAGCAGGCTGAACTCATTGGACTCATGAAAGAGAAGGGAGCTGGACCCGTCAGTCTCATGAGGATGGGAGCGGGAGCTGTCAGCCCGAAGGAAAAGAGGGAGTAAATGCAAGGCAAAGCAGATGCTGGGACAGGAGGAAAGGCACTGGAGGGGGATTAAGGCTGGAGGAAGGGACACAAGAGGGGACGTTGGGGCTGGAGGAAAGAGCATAGGAGGAGTCTGGGGCTGGAGGGAAGGGCACAGGAGGGGGTCTGGAGCTGGAGGTAAGGGAAAGAGAGGTGCTTGACCTATGGAGGGGAAAGCTGGAACTGAAGGGAAGGGAAAGAGCTACAGGACTAGCAGGAGGGGGAGCTGGAGGAAAGGGGGAGAGGTGCTGCATCTGTGGAAGACCCCTCCCCCACGACCACCCCTGGGTTTGGGGGGTGGCCAGTAGGAGGGATTAGGCATCCCTCCTGCCAGTGAAGAGCTTAATAGCGTGGGGTGTTTGGGGGGTGGGGGTGGCCAGCAGGAGGGACTGGGCATCCCTACTGCCAGCGAAGATTGTACTGCTTCAGGAGAGGTGCTGGCAGGAGGGACTGGGCATCCCTCCTGCTGGTAAAAAGCACGATCGATTGCGTGGGGGTTCGGTGGGGGTTATCCGGCAGGAGAGATTGCGCATCTCTCCTGTCAGGGAACATTAAGGGGGTCACAGTGCCTTCGGGCAGGAGGGACTGGGCATCCCTCCTGCTGCGATCATTGTTTTGGGCGTTTGGGACTTGGACAATTTTTTGGTCAGGAATGTGTTCTAAACATACTCACAGTGGCGGTCTGGGCAATTAAACTGCTGAGCATGCAGGTAGGCCATTCTAAAAAGAAAACACATTTTGGGCGTTTTTTCAAGAATGGACATTTTCCTACTGCCTACTTTGTGTGCCTAGGGGCTTAGGCCAAAAGAGGACTTAGACGCTGGTTTTGATTATGTCCCTCCACATGTATAAGTCTTTGTAAAATAACCTTTTTAATAATTGTACACTGCCTAGAAACTCTGTATAGGCGATTTAACAAATTTTTAATAAAACTTGAAACTAGACCTTTTTGCTTTTTTAAAGTTGTTTGGTCTCCCTTTTTATCAAAAATTACCATAACTATATGACATGGAAGAGACATTTAAGTTAGGCTGTCACAGCAAGGTTTTTGACTCACCACATGCTAACCTAGTTTGGAAACACTGGTGAGTACATTTTTCCTTCATTCCTTACCATCTATGTTTATCTTCATTTTTATCCTCCACTTTTAGACTCCGGACTTTATAATTAAGGATTCCTTTTTCCTTTTTTACTAGTTTTAATCAATTTGGTGATGCTTGATATTTCACACTAGCTGGATAAGCTATTACTATTTTGTATTAGTTATTTATATGTATGTTTTCATGTTCGTTTTAATATTGTACTTTTTTATTACTAAAATTAACTATACACATGTATGCTTACAGCAGTGGTCTCAAAATGTGCAGCCCCAGGGAAGCATGTGGCCCTGTCACACCCACGCTTGAGCTGTGTTGCGAGCCCCCGGGATCATGACAAAGTTCTCTGTCCTGGGGTGTTCCTTACCACCAACGGAACCTTTAGGACTTTGCCTGACTTATTATCAGCCTAATGAGGGCATGCAAGTCCAAGTCAGAATGTATTAAATCTTAGCTTTATTATGGTTACTGGCTTCACCAAGCAAAAGGATAGGCTTCAGCTCAGCAGTTTCAAAACAAACAATCATTCACCTTTTGCAAACATAAGCTTCTCAATCAGAGGCAAAACCCTCAAATCCAGTGTCCAGGTTTTATAAGTAAAGCCTTATCATTCAGTCCCCTGCCTCTGGACTTCCTCAGTATTCTGATACACAGACCTCTTCACCAGAGCAGGTAGTTTTAAGAAAATCAGTTTAGAACATTTACTGAGCTGCTTATTCTCCAGCAGCTCTGCCAGTTCATGAACATGTAAAACACAGAAGAAAAACCTCCAAACAAAATCTGGGCAACAAAAACAGGCAAGCATGTCACATGGTTTATCTTCAGCTCAACGCTTCCCCAAACAAACTGTTGCTCTGTAAGTAGGCATAACATTCAGCAGTACAGGTTTTATAAGGAAACTTAACACAGCCAAGTCTGTGGAGAAGTTTTACTTTGGGATACCCATTGGCTCTGGGAACATGCAGGGCTCTCAGAACGTTTCCCTGCTGAGAGTTACTGTGATCAATTATGCACAGCTGTGGGGAAGGAACGTACCTTGCTCAGCCTAGCTGCTAACAGGAAAACACCTCTAAACATTTGTTAGGCTCAAAATTAAAGCTCTCAGACACAAACTTAAAGTTCAATATAAAAGGAGAGAAATACAAATCTCCTTCAAAAGCAAACATTGTCTTCTCTGGAGGCTCAGAGATTGTAGGCAAAGCCATAACACATATCTCTCACTGCATTTCAATATCCATGGGAAAAGCATCAGATCCTATCAGACTTTCCTGCGTGTCCATTGCTTCCCCTGGGTTTTCTTCCCAACCCTCAGAGGCAGAAGCAAGCTCCTCTGCATCTATCATATGCCAGTCTGTATTATCAGACTCCTCCGGGTGGAGAGAGAGTGGCTGACTCTCCCCAGGTTTCCTCTCTCCTGTTTGCTTCCACTCTGCTTGCCCCCCTAGTGTTCTGCACTGCCTCGTTTTAAGCTGTGGAGAGACACTCCCCCTCAGCCTAGGTGGGGGAAGGGCCTTCCACACACAAGCTTGTTCCATCTGACTAAGTGAAGGTTCCTTTCCAGCCTTGACTCTTACATGGATAGGCTGCTGGAAGGTAGTAATCTTGTGGCAGGTTTAGGGACAGGTTTAAACTGTGTGCAGCATTCCAAAAGGAATCCAGCCGGCTTATCAGACAGGTCGGTTCTCAGACCAGACACAAGTGATCAATCAAGTAGCCGGTGGTCAAAAGACCTTCAAGTCCCTGTTTGGGCGCCAAATGAAAGCTGTTTGGGCAGACACAAACTTAGAGACTTGAAGAAATCACAGATGTTTATTCAGCATATGCAGACTCCTGAGCCCCAAAGCTGGCTTCAGAAGTCCCGAAACCAGGAAGATACAGAGATATATATACATTCTTCTGGCTATACAACTGAATTCTAGAAAAAACTTTTCACGTGTTACTTTTCTTAACAATCATTGGTCCTAAGCTCACACTAGCAGGTCACTAGCAGGTCACTTATCTAAGCCCTGCAGTCTTTCTGTTACATGTCATTTATGCTGAGATAGCCATAAGAAGCTAGAATGCCTAAGCTAAAACACCCAGTACAGGCAGGCTAGAACATGAGATAAGTTAGGTCTGCAGCTAAACATAATTCAGCATTTTATTAAAGAGAAAACTTAGTTCAACACTTAGGAAAACCAGTCCCAGACTCCTTCAGTCCCCCCTTTCAGGCTAGTCGAATGAAGGAGGAAGGAGACTAGCCTGATAAAGTTCAAGAAGGAGGAAGGTCAGGATCAGTTGTAGGGACTCGTCGATACTTGGGAAGCGCAAGGGCCATAGCAGCAGTGGAACGGTCAACAGCAGAGTCAATAGTTCGGTGGAGCAGCTTTATGGCTATGGGGACCACACAGGGCAGGCAGCAAAGAAGCAGAGAAGACAGGGCGGCAACCAGCAAGAGATGGTCTTCATTGCTGAACCAGAGGGCAACCAGGAGTCGAAGGTGCCAGAGAGCCAGTCTGAAGTGAGGCCACGCCAGTTCTGGACAGGAATATGAGCCAGCTTGGTGATATGATCCACAACTTTCTCAATCACTTTACCATCATCATCAAGTTCAAGACAGCAGTTGGAGAGGTTGAATTTGCTACAGGCACCACCTTCTGCCGCCAGTAAGTAGTCTAGAGCTAGGCAGTTCTGATAGATAGCAGTGTGCATTTTAGCATTCGCTCTGCCAATGGTAGTCAAAGCTCGGGCGGTCTCATTAGTTATCAGTTCGAGTACAGCTTGTAGATGAATAATGCGGTTCAGCATATAGATTGGGGTCCAATAGCCCCAGGTGCCATCCTCGGCCCATGTGGCAGGTCCATAAGCAGCGATGATCCGTTCTGCAGGACAGTCATCTCCCATTCACCTATTTTAAGGGAATTAGTGGCAGTAGACCGCTTTTTGCGACCCCTGTTGTCGAATAAAGGGGCTCCCAGGTGTTCACCATCGGCCAGCGGTAACAGGAAGAAGCTGAGGCGGATCATGCCAAGTACACATGTACCAGTCCAGTTAGCAGGCAACCAAGAGTAGGCAAACAGATCACAGAGCCAATATCGACCATCAGGAGCTGACCATCATTCATAGGAAGTTTCATTAAGCAGTGTCTGATGGGTGCTGAAGACAGTGGGAAGCAACAATGGAGGTTTGCAAGGCCCATCGTGAAGATTGTGGACCTGACGTAAAAGTGAGGTTCTGTGAAGTCAGATTTAACATGTTCAGCTGCTTTGCCTCCCATGGCTACTGTTCTCCCATACTAGTCCCTCCTCATACAAAACAATTGCTAATATTAAGGGTTTGTCCAATAGCCTCAGCAAACTGTATAAACAGATTTCTAGTGATTATAGGAATATCAGTATCTACTTTCATAATTTCATAAAACTGGAGAAACACCACAGAGTGATGGACATGAGCACGTGAACGGGATACCATACGGACATATACAACAGTACCTAGGTCTCACCTTTTACCATCAATATACAATGCCAAGTGGCCTCTGGCCTTCTGGACTTGGACATTGGCATTTCAGTTATGTAGGTCAGTGATAGTGAAAACCATGGGATTGCAGTAGCCTGTAGTACACAAGGGGCCAGAGCTAGGACCTAAAGTAAGTGAGGCAGAAGGGGGTATTAGGGGATATTTGTGTGGGTTATTATAGGTAGCCCACGAGACACATTCCCATAAAGGACAGGTTCCACCATTAGTGAAGGTTTCCTCATAGGGGCATTTTTTAAAGGCATCAGGTTATACAGACATATCTACTTAGCACATTTGGTATAATAACGCTGCAATCTAGGGAGCCACACAAAACTGTATTAGGGAAAAACCATGACCCTGGGCAACATCAAATAACACACATATATCAAAATACAAAGACACCGGGCGAGTGGGATCTACGATAAGAGTCTGGTTGATATGTGGACCCTCAACATTGTCAATGCAGATTTCCGCCCACTGTTACATTGGGTTCGGTATAGGAGGGCCAGTTCTTCCTTATCTCCATTACAGACCTGAGAAAGGCATGATTTACAAGGGGTAAAGGACAGTGACTGATTCCCTAGTACAATAGGAAAGAAATACAGAAGAAAGAAACATAAGGCAGTGAGGGCAACAAAAATATCAGATATATAACACAAAAGGCGCCGACAATGCTGGCACAAGATGCTCATTTTGTCAGGATCAACTTAGGAAACCTAAAACAGTTATACTCAAGGAACTTGCTAGAGGCAGTGGTGAACCACAGGCAGTCAATTAAACTCAAACACTTGTGAAAAAGGTTATATTCAGAACACCTGCTAAGTACAGTGGTAAATATTCAGAACATTTTGAGGTCTTAGAAAGCTTCAGCTGAAGATCCGTGTTGTAGTGGAACCAAGTTTCATGTCCGGACACCTTGACAACTGTAACAGAAGAAATTAGGACAGTAAAAGGACCTATCCATCTAGGTTTCAGGGGGTCTGACTTCCAAGTTTTAGCCATACTGTATTTCCAAGGACATACCCAAAGGCTTGTGTGACTATCGGTAGTTGAGCCCTTTCCAGGACCCATTTGTAGAGCTCTTGAAGGACTTTAGCTAAGGATTGGATCTGACTCTGGAGGATATCTGATCCCAGAATAGCAAAAGAACAAGGGTCTGGGTTCATGATGGGCGATAGGCGGCCAAACATGAGCTGAAACGGGGACTGTGTAAGGGATTTTGACAGGGTACACCTGATCTGAAAAAGAACAGAAGGCAACAAGATAGGCCAGGGCAGATTGGATTCTTCAATTCGTTTGATGAGAAGAGTCTTAAGGGTTCTGTTCATCCTTTCAGCTCTGGGGATGGTAAGCAGCATATAATTTCCATTCAATTTGGAGGGCCTGAGCAGTTTGTTGTATGACATCAGCAATGAAGACGAGGCCGTTGTCGTTGCCTATGGAAACGGGGAGCCCAAAGCATGGAATTATATCATTCAGGAGGTGTTTGGTTACGTCCCTGGTGTGTTCAGTGCAAGTAAGGAAGGCTTCGACCCATCTAGTCAGGGTGTCTGTGAAGATTAGGAGGTGACTGAGGGAACGGAAAGTGGGCATGTAGGTAAAATCTACAGGCAGGACCTGCATCAAATGTGTTCCAATGGGTTGGTGTCCAAGAGGTGGCAGTCATCTGATTGGGGAATTTGTTCTAGAACCGACAGCATACTGTCGGACCGTATTCTGGACTAGCTGGTCAATGTGATTGATAAAGAAATGTCTCTTGAGGGTTATTTTCATAGCAGGGTCTCCAGAGTGTGCCAAGTCATGGCATCTTTTGACAATTGTGAGGGCCAGGTGTTTGGGTCTGGATTGGCACTTGAATTGGCGCATATTTGTATCCACCCCCCTTTCAGGACAGACTGCCCGAAAGAGTAATGTAATGTAATGTAATTTATTTCTTATATACCGCTACATCCGTTAGGTTCTAAGCGGTTTACAGAAAATATACATTAAGATTAGAAATAGGAAAGGTACTTGAAAAATTCCCTTACTGTCCCGAAGGCTCACAATCTAACTAAAGTACCTGGAGGGTAATAGAGAAGTGAAAAGTAGAGTTAGAGGAAAAATAAAAATAAAATAAACATTTTAACAAGACAGCATTGATCTAAATACTTTGGGAGGTAGAAGAGAGGAGAGAAAGGAATAGAAGCAGAAGGGGGAGACGTTGAACAGTAGAATTCTGGAGAAATTTAAATGATAGAAATAGAACAAAACAAAGACAAAATGCAAAACAATAGATAAGATTAAAGATAAATCATAAACTGGAAAGAAAAATAAAATAAAACTTTGTCTTCAATCCATGGTTTCAGCGTCAGTGATGAAGTGGAGCAAGTAAGTTTAGGAGGAGCGATGACGTTTCCAGAAAAAGGGCTTCTTCAGGGAAGAGACTTGGCCGACAGTCCCAGGATGTCTATGTCTCCTCCCCTGCGATGTTCTCTCATCCATGCATTCCCTCCCAGACACACTGCCCGTGCCCCAGCCGCTCCAAGGAAGCTGCCCCAGATGAGGCCCACGGTGAATGCAGGATTCTCTCCTCTGCGGGAAAGAGTGCGTGCCCAAGTCTGTTCCTGAGAAGTGTACTGGGGTGTAAGGGTGTCCAGAAAAGGAATGATTGTGTACAGAGGAGCCGAAGGAGGGGGGCAGAGGCTGGCAGCTCGGGCTGTTCGGTTGGCAAGGGCATTGCCTCAGGAGATGAGATTAGTGACACGATGGTGGGCTCGACAGTGCATAACCGCAACACGGGAGGGCAATTTGACAGCCTTGAGGAGGTCAAGAATAAGGGGAGCATGATGGATCAGTCGGCTGGAGGCCGTAATGAAACCTCGATGTTTCCAGATGGCCCTAAGGGCATACAAGGTAAGGAAAGCATATTTGGAGTCAGTGTAGATGTTGCAAGACTGAGAGGCAGAATGGTACAGAAGTGAGGGCATACAGCTCAGCTTCTTGGGCAAAAATGCCAGAGGGCAGGGGGCCCATAAGTAAAAGGGAAGTGACAGAGACCACTGCTTAGCCAGCAATACGGGCATCAGAAGGGGTGACAGACGAACTGCCATCCGTGAAAAGAGTGAGATCAGGGTCTCAGAGTGGGATGTCGGTAAGACCAGGACGGGAAAAATAAACTAAGTCAATGGTGTCAATGTGCACGACCGGCTGGGAGGAGACGGGAAGGAGAGTGGAGGGGTCAAGGAGAACTGAGGGTTTTCACAAAGAAGCGCTTGGTATTTAAGAAGGCGCTCATTCGTGAGCCACAGGGAGCCTTTATGTTCTAGAAGAGAGGTCACACAGTGTGGGACAAAGAGGTCAATATGTTGGCCAAAAGTGAGTTTGTTAGCGTGCTGTAAGAGATCTGAGATGACAGCAATTGCCCATAGACAGGGAGGCCACCCGGCAGCAACAGGATCCAATTGTCAAGAGAGATAGGCGATGGGCCTATGCCAGGAGCCAAGGAATTGGACAAGGACCCTGGCTGCGATACCGGATTTTTCATGAACATAAGAGCTGGAAAGGTGTGGAGCGGTCAGGAAGGCCAAGGGCAGGAGCCTGAGTCAGAAGTTTTGCAGGCAGCAGATAGCCCGATCCTGGAGTTGGGTCCAGACAAAAGGGGCTGAGTCCGCGCCTTTGGTGGAGTCATACAGAGAGCGGGCAATGATAGAGAAATCAGGGATCCAGATGCGACAGTATCCTGCAATACTGAAGAAGGTGTGCAGAGCCTTGTGATTATCAGGGACAGGGAGACTACAGACGGTCTGAACCTGGGTGTGAGGAAGGGACCGAGTACCCTGGGAGATATGAAAGCCAAGGTAGGTGACACGAGGAAGGCATATTTGAAATCAGTGTAAATATGGCCACAGGAAAATTTAAAAGGCAGACCCACTATCTAAAAGACTCAAGTAAACTGTCTAATAGGACATAAGAATTGTTCTCAATACCTATTCTGTATCAGGTTCCTACCCCATAGAGCTGACTTGTAAAAATTAAGTAAAATTCAGTTCTGGGCCCACCCACTAAGCAGGGTAGTCTGACATAAGCATGCTCTAAAGTGGCAGTCCCTTCACTATCATCTGACTGGCAAAAATATTTACTTCCATACAAAAGCATTCCTAAAAATTACATTCTTATACCTAAAAGTTACATTCTTATACTAAGCTTACATGATTTATAAAAAGAAATACAAAATCAAAGATTGGAATATACAGTAAAACTTTGGATTACAAATAACTTGGTTTGCAAGTGTTTTGCAAGACAAGCAAAACATTTTATTAAATTTTAACTTGATATACCAACAACGTCTTGCAATACAAGTACATACAGTATACAAGCATCACATTATCACAACTGAGTCAATGGTTCCTCTCTGACACTTCAGGAGTGCAGTGACTGTTCCAAACAAGCAAGGTCTTGCAATACAAGTATGTATATTTTTGTATTAAAGTTTTGGGTTGTGGAACAAATCGTCTGAGTTTCCATTATTTCCTATGGGGAAACTCGCCTTGATACACAAGTGCCCTGGACTATAAGCATACTTCTGGAACAAATTATGCTCGCAAACCAAGGTTTTACTGTACTCACAAAAGATAATCCATACACACAACTTTAAACCTTTTTTTTTGTTGTTACAATCTCCATGCGTCTGCTATTAAATTCATATCCCTGTGGTAAAAGTGAAGCAAGAGAGACTTACTCCCCTCCCTTCAGAATTTCACAGAGGAGAGAGAGTTGCTTAAAGATCAAAGAGATCAAATTACAGATGTAGTACTTTTCAGAATTTCCTTAGGTTTAAAAGATACATTCACACACATTGTCACTCAGCACTAACAAAATCGGCTATTACCCTGAACCAGGTCTGCAAACCCTGATTTACCATGTATTTCAATGTACAGAAAAGATGGGCACTTAACCTCCACCTTTGTTAGGTCAAGTGTAATTAAAAGTTGATTAATCACCTAATCAGACATTCAGGGCATCACACAATTCTAAAAACTTTATAAAACAAACATGGAGAACAAAAATTCATATTGGACAGACAGAACTCATAAGGAACCCAGGATAGAAATACAAAGGATGGGGATTTTGAATGTCATGCACACACAATAAACCCCACACATACATGCAGATAAACAGTCCGTGCAAAAAGCAATCTCTGTACTTTCATACAATTTTCTTCCTTTACAAATACAGCACAATAGAAATATAGCCAGTTGTAACCAATTCCTTGACTCCTGAAATGTTCAACCTACACCATTTTTTTTGTTTGTTTATTTTTAAGGATATATCCGAATCATGCTGAGCCTTGTAAATGCAAACAGCTTACGTCTATTGTCTAACTTCTGATCTACAGATTAGTTCAGTTACGTTTCCCAAACAGACAGACCCATTTCCTAGAATCCCTCCCCGCTGTTTCAATGATGGATCAAGTCATTTACTAAAGCAATGGAAAAGAAACAGGAGAGGAATGATCAATTCCTCCACTTACCAGTTTGGTGGCCAACACCAAACAGATACCAGTACTTTAACCCAGGACTTGATTAATTGGTTGAGCCAGCCAGAGCCACGTGGTCTACAAATTCTAAGAGGAATCCAGCCGGCTTATCAGACAGGTCGGTTCTCAGACCAGACACAAGTGACCAATCAAGTAGCCGGTGGTCAAAAGACCTTCAAGTCCCTGTTTGGGCGCCAAATGAAAGGTCACTTTGGGCAGCCACAAACTTAGAGACTTGAAGAAAGCACAGATGTTTATTCAGCATATGCGGACCCCTGAGCCCCAAGCTGGCTTCAGAAGTTCCGAAACCAGGAAGTTACAGAGATATATATACATTCTTCTGGCTATACAACTGAATTCTAGAAAAAACTTTTCACTTGTTTCTTTTCTTAACAATCATTGGTCCTAAGCTCACACTAGCAGGTCACTAGCAGGTCACTTATCTAAGCCCTGCAGTCTTTCTGTTACATGTTGTTTATGCTGAGATAGCCATAAGAAGCTAGAATGCCCAAGCTAAAACACCCAGTGCAGGCAGGCTAGAACATGAGATAAGTTAGGTCTGCAGCTAATCATAATTCAGCATTTTATTAAAGAAAAAAACTTAGTTCAACACTTAGGAAAACCAGTCACAGACTCCTTCACTAGGAGTACCCGACAAATACTATCTATAATTAAGGAAGAAACTAAAAAGTCTAAAGCTGATGTTATTATCCATCTGGGGACAAATGACCTAGCCAAAAACTCCACATTTGCAGCTCAGAAAGCTTTTTGGGAGCTTGGTGAGGGCTTGAAACCTTTTGTAAAGACTGTAGATTTTTCTGAAGTACTGCCAGCATATGGAAAGGGAGAGCAAAGAGTTAAAAACACAGAGGACTTCAATAGGTGACTTGAACCTGGTGTCATCAAGAAGGCTTTAGGTACATAGGAGGATGGGGAATACATGGAAGGACAAGAAGCTATATTGTACTGACAGGCTACATATTACTACAACAGGAAAAACAATCCTTGCGGAGAAATTTAGATAATATGTTTCTAGGCATTTAAACTAGAAGGTGGGGGTGGCATATGTATGAAGGACATAAGAACATAAGAATTGCCGCTGCTGGGTCAGACCGGTGGTCCTTTGTGCCCAGCATTCCGCTCACGCGGCGGACCTATGGTCAACAACCAGCGACCTAACTGAAACTAGCCCTACCTGCATACATTCCGATTCAGCATAAACCTTTCTAACTTTGTCTTGAATCCCTGGAGGGTGTTTTCCCCTATGGAGGGTTCCAGTTTTCTACCACTCTCTGGGTGAAAAAGAACTTCCTTACGTTTGTACAGAATCTATCCCCTTTCAATTTTAGAAAGTTGCCTCTCGTTTTCCCTACCTTGGAAAGGGTGAACAACCTGTCCTTATCTACCAGGTCTATTCCCTTCAGTACCTTGAATGTTTCGATCATGTCCCCTCACAATCTCCTCTGTTTGAGGGAGAAGAGGCCCAGTTTCTCTAATCTTTCACTGTATGGCAACTCCTCCAGTCCCTTGACCATCTTAGTCGCTCTTTTCTGGACCCTTTCAAGTAGTACCGTGTCCTTCTTCATGTACGGTGACCAGTGCTGGACGCAGTACTCCAGGTGAGGGCGCACCATAGCCCGGTACAACGGCATGATAACCTTCTCCAATCTGTTCGTGAACCCCTTCTTTATCATTCCTAGCATTTTGTTCGCTCTTTTCGCCGCCGCCACACATTGCGCGGATGGCTTAATCAGAAGGAGTCATATATGCTGGGAGGGGAGAGGCTGATATGCACAGATGGGGAGAGGGACCTTAAGGTAATAGTGTCCGAAGATCTAAAGGATAAAAAACAGTGTGACAAGGCAGTGTGCCTTTGTAAAGTGCGTTGCAACAATCAAGACATGAGATATTAAAAACTGTATTAAGATATTGATAGAAGAAGGATAAAGAAGTTTTGTAAGAAAACATATCAGTCGTAACCTGTGGAAACTTTTCTGAACCACTGCACTGATTTGATTATGATAAGATAATTTGGAATCTAAAATGACACCCAATGTGATCCTCAATTAAAGATTTAATCTTTCTTAAAACTCCGTACCTCCATACTGATCAATGGAGAACCAACATATCCTACCGTCTTCTATTGGAACATCCCTCAGCAGGAAACTCTGAGCTGCTCCCTCATCCTTCTTACGAGGGAGCATTCCAGAAACTATAGGGTAATTGGCCAGACTGCCTGACACTGTTGTAGTTCCTTTCTTAATCTGGGAAATGACTCTACCTTGTCTTTGAGAGCTGTGGAAGGAGCCTCTGGGGAGTTCCACAGATGGTGAATATCTTCTACCCCTGTGCTTCCTGTACTCCTTGACTTCTATGTGGATTTTAAGGTGGAGGTAAGTGCTTCAGAGGATCCCAGGTATGGGTTCCCATCTCTGCCTGTTCACTCTCTTTTTCCTTTGTTTGAATAGGATAGAATTTCACCCTACCCCCTACCCATCAGGAAGTATACTCAGCTTTCTCCTGGGAATAAGGTTTATTGTGTTTCACATAAGAATTAAGAATTTCACAAAGCCAATCTTCCTTCACACCATACTTTGCCCAGAAGACGGCCGGAGGTCTAATACTTTCTTTTGTTCAAACAAAACAACAATAAATGATTGCCTCTTATTATTTCCTTTAGTACAAGACATGTCTTCCCAATACTTCAGCATCCTCCCTAAGGGGCTTTCTGGAGGAATGCTCCCAGGGTCTCTACCATCCTCTTCTTCAGCCCAGCTAGCCTTAGATCCCATTCTGTTCCCCAGAGACACCTCAAGTGCACAACAAATCTTTCACTTTGTCCGTTTCTGGTTGTGCCCCTCATGGGACAACGGAAATACGAATTGGGATTCCGCACTCGCATCGTGCCAAAGAAACGACTCACTCACACACATGCAAGGTGCTCACAGAATGCCCCCCAACTACCAAAGTAATACTATATAGCCCAAAACATCTTACTTTGATCCGTGTGCACAGAGTTGCCTGGTTGGTCGTGCATGCCTACTTATATGCCTACTTTTGACACTCAGCTCCTGATTGGTAAGGCCTGACTTAGTGCAGGAAGAGGCAGTCAGAGCATACAGTGAGTGATTTCTTGCACTCCCCAGCGCTCCAGCTGCTCTCTCCTGCCTCTCCCGCTGCCCTCTCCAGTCTCCCCCATTGAAAAACCGAATTCGCGGTTTTTCATAATTCGCGGGGGTTCCTAGAATGGAACCCCCACAAATATCAGGGGAGTACTGTATAGTTAGTTCAAACATTTCTTAATCCCTCTTGCCTGCCTTCTCATTTGATAGAGCAACAGCAGTTTACAACCTATCAGATACTTCCTTTGTTATTTCCGTTCTGTCCGCCTCTGTTTACTTCTCCCGTTATTATTATTCTTCATACCTCCAACCCTATTTACAATTACCCATATTTGGGCACTTATTCCTCCCCTCACATGCTCACCCCTCTTACTATGTCCTTAGACTGGTCACTCGAACAAAAGCCCTTTTGGTTAATTATGCTGAGACATCAGATTTCATGCTCAATGTAGGCATTGTGTTCATATAGTTACAAGAACTATCCCAGGAATGTCCCCCTCCCCTCTCCTGTTTCAGCAACAATTCTTACAGCTATATGCAAACAGTGTTAAAAAAAAAATTCCCTTTACTGGGATTAATAGGTTATTATACCCTGCAACAATTAACATTCATTTGGTTTCAAAAGTTTATTAGTAATTACTATCTTATTTCTTATGTAATTTCTCATGCCTGCAGTCCAAATCAATTCTTTTAGCCTCAAAATTTATTGAGATGGAGTCCTTGGGCTCTTTTACCACTAACCAATGCCAGGATTGTGCAAATTATGCACTTCAGGAGCATCCATGCAACATGTGTCACACTGCACATGAAGGAGAGGCGGAAGCTTTGGGCATAGCCTCTCCTTCACTTTCTCGACTCGAAGAAAGGGTGCCTAGCCTGCTTAAACGAGCTATTCTCTTTTTGGGTCCCGGAAACAACGACCATTCCACCCGAAACAGCGTGGAAGCATAGAAACATGATGGCAGATAAAGGCTAAATGGCCCATCTAGTTGCCCATCCGCAGTAACCATTTCTCTCTCCGAGAAATCCCACGTGCCTATCCCAGGCCCTTTTGAATTCAGACACGGTCTCGGTCTCCACCACTTCTTCTGGGAGACTGTTCCATGCATCTACCACCCTTTCTATAAAAAAGTATTTCCTTAGATTATTCCGGAGCCTACCTCTTAACTTCATCCTATGCCCTCTTGTTGCAGAGTTTACTTTCAGATTAGAGATTCGACTCATGCGCATTTACATTACATAGGTATTTAAACATCTCTATCATATCTCCCCTCTCCTGCCTTTCCTCCACAGTATACAGATTGAGATCTTTAAGTCTGTCCCCATACGCCTTATGATGAAGACCACATAACATTTTAGTAGCCTTCCTCTGGACCTTTGTATATCTTTTTGAAAGTGAGGCCTCCAGAATTGTACACAATATTCTAAATGAGGTCTCACCAAAGTCTTATACAGGGGCATCAATACCTCCTTTTTCCTACTGGCCATACCTCTCCCTATGCACCCTAGCATCCTTCTAGCTTTCGCCATCACCTTTTCAACCTGTTTGGCCACCTTAAGATCACCATATACAATCACACCCAAGTCCCGCTCTTTTGTCGTGCACATAAGTTCTTCACCCACTAAACTGTACTGTTCCCTTGGGTTTTTGAAGCCCAAATGCATGACCTTGCATTTCTTAGCATTAAATTTTAGCTGCAAATATCAAACCATTCTTCAAGCTTTGCCAGTTCTTTTTTCATGTTATTCACACCATCCGGCGTGTCTACTCTATTGCAGATTTTGGTATCATCCGCACAGAGGCAAATGTTACCTGACAACCCTTCAGCAATATCATTTATAAAAATGTTAAAAGGAACAGGCCCAAGAACAGAATCTTGAGGCACACCACTGGTAACATCCCTTTCCTCAGAGTGATCTCCAGTGATAACTACCCTCTATCGCCTTCCACTCAACCATTTCTTGACCCACTTTGGAACCCATTCCGAGGGCACTCAGTTTATTTATTAGATGTCTGTGTGGAACACTGTCAAAGACTTTGCTAAAATCTAAATACACCACATCTAGTGCACATTTTATTTATTTAAAAATTTAAATACCGCATAAATACAATGCGGTTTACAAAATTGCATGCATACATATTAAAAATACTAAAACATGTTTCGACAGAACAAACACAATAAAACATTAACAGTCGCATTATTAACACGTTTTTTCAAATTCATCTAACAAGATGGAAAGACAAATCCCATAAAAACATTTACAGGATGGTAAGGCTTCAGCAGAAAATAGCATTAACACATAAAGGCATTAACAAATAATTGTGTTTTCAACATTTTCTTAACATAAGAACATAAGAAGTGCCTCTACTGGGTCAGACCAGAGGTCCATCGTGCCAAGCAGTCTGCTCGCGCGGCGGCCCAACAGGTCCAGGACCTGTGTAGTAGTCCTCTATCTATACCCCTTTATCCCCTTTTCCTTCAAAAAATAGTCCAACCCTTTCTTGAATCCTAATGCTGTGCTCTGTCCTATCACGCCCTCTGGAAGCGCATTCCAGGTGTCCACCACCAGTTGGGTGAAGAAAAACTTCCTAGCATTGGTTTTGAATCTGTCCCCTTTCAACTTTTCCGAATGCTCTCTCGTTCTTGTAGTTTTCGAAAGTTTGAAGAATCTGTCCTTATCTACTTTCACAAAATTGCAGAATACCATGCAGCGCATTCCAAAGCTTTGCACCTGTTACAGACAGCATTTTTGGCCCAATCTTAACATGAGAGACCAACATCTTACCCTCCAAATTCAACTTCATGCTATTTTCAGATCTCAAACATTTTCTGGGTTGATAGATTTCAAAAAACTTCTTTAGTGTCTGCTGAATAGGTAACCAGTGCAGTTGTTTCAACATTGGGGTTATAAGAGTCATTCTTGAAACCTCAGTAATCAATCTTGCTGCAGTGTTAACTAACATCTGCAGTGCCCTCATCTTCACTTTAGTAACTCCCAAATAAAGAGAATTGCAATAATCCACTCTACTTAGTATTACTGCTTGCACCACACTACGGAAATCATAAGCTGGTAGCATCTTCTATCCCAGTGTCTCTCAAACTTTCTCGAGCCGGGGCACACTAAAGGTAGTGGCTACGGCTTGAGGCACCCAGAAGTGTGCGGACATCGCCGTGATGATATCATGCATATGCATGACATCATCATGTCGATATCCACGCATGTGCAGAGGCCCTCTAAATAGGCCCTGAGACGCCAGTAGGGGGTGCCGGCAGGGAACAGGGCCAGAGAGAAGGAGAGGCACTGGCACCAGCTAATTGTGTATAGCAGTGTTTCTCAACTACTTCAAGCTAAGAACCCCCTAGTCTAACAAATATCAACTGAGTACCCCAACCACAGACCTCCCTGGGGTTCCAGCATCAGTAGCTTAGAGATATTGCTGCTGCCTTGCCAAGCTTGGTAAAAAAGAGCTCTGGCCATCTTCAGAAAAAGTTGTCAGCTGATAAAGGTTGGGAATCCTCATTAGCTAAAATATTTATATTTTGAGAAGGGCAGAGAAACTTTTGTGCTCAGGCCCACCCAGAATTGGCTGTCTGGCTATTAAATGAAGCCCACTAGGGACAAAGTACCTGCATCAGAGACTACCTTTCCGGCAGCCATATGCAACTTCAACACTCTGGCTGCTGTACGAAGGCAGTTTAGAAATCGCCGGCCACGAAGGTAAAGGGCAGGGAGGTTTGTCAGCAAAGTGGTCGGACCGGGCCTTTTGTCCGGGGGGGGGGGGGGGTGCGGTTGTATGGCGTAAGCGGTTAAGAGGTGTTCTTGCTGCAGGGGGGGAGTGAAAGCACCACGAAGGTAAGTGGCAGGAAGCGAGAAAGGGAGGAAAGGTGTGGTGGAGAGGAACAGACGCTGAAGGGAAATGGTGAGAAGACACTGAAAGGACATGGGGAAGACATAGTGGGGAGAAAACGCTGAAAGGACATGGGGAAGACAGAATGGGGAGAAGACTCTGAAAGGACATGGGGAAGACAGAGTGGGGAGAAGACGCTGAAGGGAAATGGGGAAGGCAGAGTGGGGAGAAGACGCTGAAGGGAAATGAGGAAGACAGAGTGGGGATAAGACGCTGAAGGGAAATGGGGAAGAGAGATTGGGAGAAGACGCTGAAGGGAAATGGGGAAGAGAGAGTGGGGAGAAGATGCTGACAGTGAAGAAGACAAATATGCCAGACTATGGGGGGAGTGGAGGGATGAAGATGGGTGCCAGAACAATTTGGAGGGGGGAGAAAGGGAGAGGCACAGTAACAGAGCAAATAGAAGACGCAGAGAGAAGAGAGACAGTGGATGGAAGGAATTGAATGAGAAAATGAGGAAAGCGGAAACCAGACAACAAAGGTAGAAAAAAAAAATCTATTTATATTTCTTTTTGTTTTACATTACATTACATTACATTAGGGATTTCTATTCCGCCATTACCTTGCAGTTCAAGGCGGATTACAAAAGAATTATCCAAGATGTATTACAAGAACTTACAAAAAAGAATTGGTCATTTTCAAAAAGAGTGAGAAATGGGTAAGGTTATTTGTTTGGGGTAGTTGGCTTTAGTAAGAGGTGGAGTTTGAGACTTGCGGTATTATTTCTTTTTTCTGAGTTTTCTTGAAGAGTATGGTCTTTATTTCTTTTCTAAAAGTCTTGTAGTCGAGGAATGCCGTCAGTAGATTGGCGATTTGATTGTCTAGTTTGGCTGCTTGAGTGGCCAGTAGGCCATCATATAGTTTTTTCCGTTTGACCTCCTTAATTGGGGGGTATGAGAATGGGGTGTGAATTTTCCTATGTCTGGTTGCGGTGTTGTGGATGAGGCGGTTATTCAGGTAGTTTGGACTGTCTCTGTATAAAGTCTTAAATAGTAGGCAGTAGAATTTAAATTGTATTCTTGCTGGGATTGGAAGCCAGTGCGATTGGAGATATGCTTCTGTAATGTGATCATGTTTCTTTAATGAGTAGATGAGTCTTAGTGCTGTGTTTTGGATAGTTTGTAGTTGTTTTGTTATGGTTGTAGGACATGGGAGGTAGAGGATATTACAGTAGTCAAGTAGGCCTAGTATTAAGGACTGAACTATGAGCTGGAATTGAGTTTTCTCGAAGAATTTCTGAACTTGTCTTAAGTTTCTCATGACTAAGAATGACTTTTGTATTGTTTTATTGATTTGCGGTTGCATGGCGCAGCATCTGTCGATAGTTATTCCTAGCAGTTTTAGGGTGGTTTGTATGGGGTAGTTGATTGTGTTGATTTCAATGTTGGTTATGGTTGGTATTTTGTTGTTTTCTAGGAGGATGAATTTTGTTTTATCTGGGTTCAATTTCAGTTTGTGATCTTTCATCCAGGTTGCTATTGATTTTAGTGTTTGGTATATTGTGTTTGTCATAAAGAGTTCAGGATGATCGTAGGGTATGAGAATGGTAATGTCATTGGCATAGCTTTAGGAGGTTATGCCTTGTTTGTCCAGGTGAGAGCTGAGGGAGGCTGTATAGAGATTGAAGAGAGGGGATCCTTGGGGAACTCCGCAGGGGTTTGACCAAGGTTCAGATTTTTGTCTGTCTGATTTTACTCTATAGGTTTTTGATTTAAGGAATCCTTCAAACCATATATATAGCTGCTGAGTTGAATTAGAAGGGAGTACCAAGATTGTCTCGGCCACCGAGGAACTATCAGAATCATGGTGGCATGATCGTTCTTCAACTTGACAAGAGTCTTGAGAATGAGAGGGAATGGAGGGAATGCATACAGGAAGCAATTCGTCCATTCCAGTAGAAAAGCATCTGCCTCGAGGTGATGTGGAGAATATATCCTGGAACATAAGAACATAAGCAGTGCCTATGCTGGGTCAGACCAGAGATCCATCATGCCCAGCAGTCCGCTCACGTGACGGCCCTTCAGGTCCAGGACATGTATAGTAATCCTTCTATCCCCTTTTCCTTCAGGAAATCATCTAATCCCCTCTTGAACCCCAATACCGTACTCTGTCCTATCACACCCTCTGGAGGGGCATTCCAGGTGTCCACCACCCTTAGGTGAAGAAGAACTTCCTAGCATTGGTTCTGAATCTGTCCCCTCTCGTTCTTGTAGTTTTCGAAACATAAGAACATAAGCATCGCCTCTGCTGAGTCAGACCATGGGTCCATTGTGCCTGGCAGTGCGCTCCTGCGGCGGCCCCCCAGGCCAATGACCTGTAAGTGATCTGTTATTTAACATTTTGCCTTGTATAGTATCCCTCTAGTTATACCCTTTGAGTTCAGGAACACGTCCAATCCCTTTTTGAATCCTAAAATCGTACTCTGCTCCACCACCTCCTCTGGAAGCGCATTCCAGGTGTCCACCACTCTCTGAATGAAGAACTTCCTAGCATTTGTTCTGAATCTGTCTCCTTTCAATTTTTTTGAGTGCCCTCTTGTTTTTGTTGCCCCCACCAGTCTGAAGAATCTATCCCTCTCTACCTTCTCCATACCTTTCATGATCTTATAAGTTTCTATCATGTCCCCTCTAAGTTTCCGCTTTTCCAGGGAAAAGAGCCCCAGCTTCTCCAGCCTCTCAGCATATGAAAGGTTTTCCATGCCCTTAATCATTTTAGTTGCTTTTCTCTTGAATACTGCCATGTCCTTCCTAAGGTACGGCGACCAGTATTGAACGCAGTATTCCAGATGTGGGCACACCATCGCCCGATACAGTGGCAGGATAACTTCCTTGGTTCTGGTAGTGATACCTTTTTTGATAATGCCCAACATTCTGTTCCCCTTTTTTGAGGCCGCTGCGCATTGTGCCGCCGGCTTCATTGTTCTATCCACCAAAACCCCTAAATCCTTTTCTAGGCTGCCTTCCCCCAATACCATCCCCCCATTGTGTAGTTGTACATCGGGTTTCCTTTCCCTATGTGCAAGACTTTACATTTCCCTACATTGAAGCTCATCTGCCATTTATATGCCCATTCACTCAGTTTGTTCAGGTCCCTTTGTAATTCCTTACATTCCTCAACAGTTCTAACCCTACTGGAGAGTTTTGTATCATCCGCAAATTTTATAACTTCGCACTCCATCCCCGATTCCAGGTCATTGATAAATATATTGAACAGCAGCGGTCCCAGCACCAACCCCTGCGGGACGCCACTCGTGACCCCTTTCCAGTCAGAGTAGTGTCCTTTTACTCCTACCCTCTGTTTCCTGTTTGCCTGCCAATTTCTGATCCATCTGTGAACATCCACTTCCACCCCGTGGTTCTACAGATTCCTTAGTAGGCGCTCGTGGGGTACCTTGTCGAAGGCTTTTTGGAAGTCCAGATATATGATGTCTATGGGGTCACCTTTGTCCAATTGTTTGTTTATCCCCTCAAAGAAGTGCAGTAGGTTCGTTTGGCATGATCTTCCTTTACAGAAACCATGTTGGCTGGTTCTCATCAGATTATTTCTTTCTATGTGCTCATTGATACTATCCTTGATTAATGATTCGGCCATCTTTCCCGGAACTGAGGTTAAGCTCACCGGTCTATAGTTCCCCGGGTCGCCTCTGGATCCTTTTTTGAAATAGGTGTAACGTTTGCTATCCTCCAGTCCTCCGGGATTACCCCTGTCTTCAAGGATA
Organism: Geotrypetes seraphini; assembly: GCF_902459505.1. Taxonomy (NCBI): domain Eukaryota; kingdom Metazoa; phylum Chordata; class Amphibia; order Gymnophiona; family Dermophiidae; genus Geotrypetes; species Geotrypetes seraphini. The sequence goes on along the minus strand of NC_047086.1, from coordinate 269,036,964 downwards.
GGTTGCAAATCTGCTGTATTAACTCTGCTATTTCGTCCCTGAGCTCTTTCAGTATTCTTGGGTGGATTCCGTCTGGGCCCGGAGATTTGTCCATTTTCAGTCTGTCTATCTGTTTCAGAATGTCTTCGAGGCTTACCTCCATTGACGATAATTTCTCCTCCTGATCCCCCTTGAAGATTTTTTCCGGTTCCGGCACTTGGGATGTGTCCTCTTTTGTGAAGACTGATGAGAAGAACGTGTTTAATCTGTCCGCCACCTCCTTGTCCTCTTTTACCACTCCCTTCCTGTCTCCCTCATCCAGGGGTCCCACCTTCTCCCTCACCAGTTGTTTTCCTTTCACATATCTATCCCTCTCTACTTTCTCTATGCCCTTCATGATCTTGTAAGTCTCTATCATGTCCCCTATAAGCCTCCGCTTTTCCAGGGAAAAGAGCCCCAGTTTCTATAATCTTTCAGCATATGAAAGGTTTTCCATACTTTTATCAATTATGTCGCTTTTTTCTGAACCCTCTCGAGTATCGCCATATCCTTCTTAAGTTACGGCGACCAATACTGGATGCAGTACTGCAGATGCGGGCGCACCATCGCCCGATACAACGGCAGGATAACTTCTTTCATTCTGGTTGTAATACCTTTCTTGATAATACCTAGCATTCTATTTGCCTTCTTAGAGGCCGCTGCGCACTGTGTTGACGGCTTCATTGTCTTGTCCACTATTACCCCCAAGTCCTTTTCTAGGGTACTTTCACCCATTACCAGCCCTCCCATCGTATAGCTGTACTTCGGGTTCCTGTTTCCTACATGCAAGACTTTACATTTCTCTACATTAAACTTCATCTGCCATCTCTTCGCCCACTCTTCTAGTTTATTCAGGTCCCTTTGTAAATTCTCACAGTCCTCTTTAGTCCCAACTCCACTAAATAGTTTGGTGTCGTCTGCAAATTTTATTACTTTGCACTTCGTCCCTATTTCTAGATCATTTATAAATACATTGAACAGCAGCGGTCCAAGTACAGACCCCTGCGGAACACCACTCGTGACCCTCCTCCAGTCAGAGTAGTGGCCCTTCACTCCTACCCTTTGCTTCCTACCCGCCAACCAATTTTTGATCCATCTATGTACATCTCCTTCCACCCCATGGTTCTTCAGTTTCCGTAGTAGGCATTCATGGGGTACCTTGTCAAAGGCTTTTTGGAAATCTAGGTGTACGATGTGTATGGGGTCCCCTTTGTCCATTCGTTTGTTAATTCCTTCCAAGAAGTGCAATAAGTTCGTTAGGTATCATCTTCCCTTGCAGAAGCCATGTTGGCTTGTTTTCATCAGTTTATTCCTTTCTAGATGCTCATCGATGCTGTCTTTTATCAGCGCTTCCATCTTCCCCGGAACCAAAGTCAATCTTACCGGTCTGTAGTTCCCCAGGTCACCTCCCGATCCTTTTTTAAAGATGGGCGTAACATTTGCTACCTTCCAATCCTCTGGGATCATGCCTGTTTTCAGGGATAGATTGCAAACCTGCTGTAGTAGTTCCGCTATTTCCTCCTTTAGTTCTTTCAATACTCTAGGGTGGATTCTGTCTGGGCCCGGAGATTTGTCGGTTTTTAATCTATCTATCTGCTTATGTATGTCCTCAAGGCATACCTCTATGGATGTTAATTTTTCTGCTTGATCTCCTTTGAAGATTTTTTCAGGTTCCGGCACGTTGGATGTGTCCTCTTTTGTAAATGCTGACGATAAGAACATGTTTAGTCTATCCACCACTTCTTTTTCCTCCTTCACCACTCCTTTCCTATCTCCGTCATCCAGTGATCCCACTTCCTCTCTTGCCAGCTGCTTCCCTTTAACATATCTGAAGAACGGTTTGAAATTTCGTGCTTCACTGGCTAGCCTCTCTTCATATTCTCTTTTTGCTCTTCTAACCACGTGGTGATATTCTTTTTGTTGCTTCCTGTGCTCTTTCCAGTTTTACCCGGTTTTGTCCTTTTTCCATTTCCGAAATGAATTTATCTTATCTGCTATTGCTTTCTTCACTTCTTTAGTTATCCACGCCGGGTCTTTTGTTCGGCTCTTTTTGCATCCTTTTCTAAATCTGGGGATATACTGATTTTGCACCTTGCTCACCGTGTCCTTGAATAAAAACCAGGCTTGCTCTACAGTCTGCAATTTCTTTGAGCTGTTCCTAAGTTTCTTCCTTACCATTACTCTAATCGCTTCGTAGTTTCCTTTCTTGAAGTTAAAAGTTGTCGCTGTGGTTCTCTTTCCCTTTTATATTCCTACTTCAACTTTGAACTTGATCATATTGTGATTACTGTTTCCCAATGGTTCCACTACTTCCACCTCCTTTGCAGGTCCTCTTAGCACATTAAGGATCAGATCCAGAGTGGCATTCCCTCTCATCGGTTCCCTGACAAGCTGCTCCACGAAGCAGTCCTGTATAGCCTCCAGGAATCTGGTCTCCCTAGTGCATTGTGAGTTTCCAAGACTCCAGTCTATCCCAGGATAGTTGAAGTCTCCCATAACAATCATGTTACCGCTTTTGCATTCACGCTTCATCTCAGGTTTCATATCTTCATCGTTTGCTTAAGTTTGCCCAGGTGGATGATAGTAGAGGCCCATCTTTATGTTGGGCCCTTTCCTTCCCGGTATTTTAATCCATAGTGATTCCAATTTGTTGGTCGTCACTGCTATGTCCACTCTGATCGAGTGTATGTTTTCCTTTATGTATAGGACTATTCCTCCTCCTTTCTGACCTGACCTATCTTTGCGATAAATTTGTATCCCGGCAGTGCTATGTTCCATTTGTTTTCTTCATTCCACCATGTTTCAGAGACCCCGATGATGTCCATGTTCTCTTTTTTGGCCATGACTTCTAATTCTCCCATTTTATTCCTTAGGCTCCTTGCATTAATACCGTATACATGCAATTTAAGTCATGGTATTTTTTTGTCTTCATTTTTTTATCCTGTGCTACAATCTTTATTTTATTTTCCTGTGCTACGATCTTCTTATCATCTTCTTCTTGATCTGTCAACTCTTGTTTTTTGCCCGTTGTGTCTTCCCAGCATTTTTCCCACTCAGTTTCCTCTCGGAATAACTTCTTCCGAATCATCGACACTTGGTAGACTGTCGGCTTTCCCGTTCTTCTTTTAAAGCCTGCTCTATTCCTCTCCTGACATTGCTTGCTAGAAGTCTAGTTCCCGCCGTGCTCAGGTAGAGTCTATCTCTCCTGAAGAGCTTGCTCTTGCCCCAAAATGTTGTCCAGTTCCACACAAAGTAGAACCCCTCTTCCTCACACCATCTTCTCATCCAAGCGTTTATTGACTGTAGTTCCATCTGCCTCTTCACATCTGCCCTCGGCACTGGTAGGATCTCTGAAAACGCTATCTTCTGAGTCCTCAACTTCCTTCCCAGAATCTTGAACTGTTCGATCAGTAAATTTCTACTGTAAGTCTTGGCAGTTTGTGGTTGTGGGGAGATGCAAAGAGATCTATCTGAGGAGTTCCCCACTGTGAAAAAATGTGATGAAGAGATGAGGAATTGAGTGTCCATTCGTGAGGTTGCAGAAGATGACTCAATTAGTCCGCCAACAGTTTTTCGCCCCTTGGATGTAGACAGCTTTCAGGAAGGTGTTGTGGAGGATTGCCCAGTCCCAAACCTTCGGAGCTTCTTGACAAAGGGAGGGAGATCCCATTCTTCCCTGTTTGTTGACATAGTACATAGCGACTTGGTTGTCCGTCTGAATGAGGACTACCTGGTCATGAAGAAGATGTTGAAAAGCTTTGAGAGCATTGAAGATCGCTCTGAGTTCCAACAGACTGATGTGACACTGACGATCCGTGCTGGTCCAGTGGCCTTGAGTATGGAGACCATTGAGATGAGGCCCCCCCGAGGGTAGGTCGAGGAATCTGTCATGAGGACCTTCTGATGAGGGGACGCTTGAAACAGCAAGCCTCTGGAGAGAATGGAAGAGAGCTTCCATCAGCGGAGAGACTGCCTCAATGAAGGAGTGACTGTAATGTGTCAAGAGAGTGGTTCGCAAGCCTACGTCCACTGAGATACCAGGGTCTGTCACACAGCTATCCCCTGCTCTCACCGGCAGGCGGTTTAGCTGTGCCAAATCCTGACCTGTCGGTGTGGCTTCCCCAGGAAAGAGGAAGGCTTTTCAAGTAAACCACACCTAGGTTCCTGCCAGGCCACAATGAGATACTTTGCCAAAAAGGAGACACGATTCAGGTCTGTTCAAATTCACATACTTAGGCTTTATTGAACAGGGGGTCTGAATACTTTCAGCCACCCTCATGGAATGCAAAAATTAAGCATAAAACAAAAAACAGCATATAGTTGTCAGAATGGCTTAAAGTTCAAGTATGGCATACAATTGCAGTTCCCTGGACTTTCTCTGCTTTAAAGATAGTCCTCTTCACCAGGGTTCAAATAAACAGAAATGCCATGAAAATAAACTTCCAATGAAAACAAAATGCATAAACAAAGCAGATAAATGGAGTAGCAAACTCTAGAAATAAAGTTCCAGGCTTTCCAGCTAACCTAGCTGGGTAACGTGTCCAGTTTCCAGCTCAGACTCCTAGGCTCATTATCATCAGCTGAGCTTTTCAGCCCACTGAGCACAGCAGGGCATCAGATAAGCTGTTAGGTTTACAAAGGCTTTAACACAGAGGCTTCACACTATCATAGATACAGTCCCTTTAGCAAACCACAACCTTTGGGCAGTCCCAGAGTGAAACGGAGAGGTTTTCCTTCTCTCCCTAATCAGTGACACCTGGGCTCTGGTTACAGAGAGCCAGCACTCAAACGCAGCTTAGTGAGATAGATACTCGGCTTCCCTTCAGCTTATGTACTAACCTCCATTCTCTCTGGGTGATAGTCAGCTTCTGGACACACTTCAGCAGTGTCCATTGCCTCCTCTTTTCCAGCAGTTGGGCTCAAGCTTGGGAAGTCCTCTGCTATCTCCACGTCCTCACTACTTTGGGGTTGAGGAGGGAGACTTCTCTCCTCATCTGTTTGTTTGCATTGCTGCTGGTCGTGCCTTTGCCTTGGTTCCTCAGCTTCCCCTCTGTTCCTGCTCTCCTCTCTGTGATTCAGGGCTCTGCTTTTATGTGTGTCATAGCCCCACCCCCCTCTCCTAGGAGCAGGGGGGTTGGGCAGGAAATCCCTAGGGAAATAACTCTGGTTTCTCCTAGGCTGATAATGTGCATACCTTGCAGGACCAGGTCTCCATTTCTCAGTAAAAGTCCTATCAGGCTTTCTGATGAACTTATTCTGATATGGCATTCTCTGCTGTATATTCTTAGGTTTAAACCCTTCCTGCTCTACCTCACTGTCTGAGGGGTAGTCAGCCAATTCAATATCCTTACTTTTAACCTGGTCAGCTCTCCTGACCAGGGACCGTGCTCTGCTTTTATCCACTACAGGGACAAAGCTGGCTACGGGTTTGTCACAGGTCCACTGAGGAATTCTGAGGTGAAGTCTTGCAAAAGGAGTCATGTGCACTGTGGAGGTCATGTGACCTAGGAGGACCATCATGTGTCTTGCTGAGATTGAAGAGCGGGAAGACACTGCATGACAGAGTTGAAGAAGAGCATCCAGACGTTGTTGAGGAAAGAATGCTCTGAGTTGGATAGTGTCCAGAACAATTCCGATGAACTATAGATTCTGAGAGGGCTGAAGTTGGGATTTGGGGAAGTTGATTTCGAATCCCAAGCTTTGTAGGAACCACGTAGTCCGTTGGGTCACTACAATAACCCCCTGAGATGTTGAATCTTTGAGCCAGTTGTCTAGGTAGAGAAACACTTGAAGACCTTAGAGCTGCTGCTACCACCACCGGGCACTTGGTGAACACTCTGGGAGATGAAGCCAGGCCAAAGGGTAGCACTCTGTATTGGTAATGCAGATTCCCCACCCGAAATCTGAGGTACTGACGGGAGGTCAGATGAATGGGGATGTGAGTATAAGCCTCCTTGAGATCCAGAGAACATAACCAATTGTTCTGATCTAGAAGGAGGTAAAGGGACGCCAGAGACAATATGCAAAATTTTTCTTTAATTAAAAATTTGTTCAGAGCCCTGAGATCCAGAATGGGTTGCAGATCGCCCGTCATCTTCAGAACTAGGAAGTAACGGGAGTAAAAACCCCTGCTCTACTGTTCCAGAGGAACTTCCTCGATGGCACGGAGACGAAGCAGAGCCTGAAATTCCTGAAGAAGAAGGGCGGTCTGAGATGGATTGGAAGGATACTCTCTTGGAGGCAGCTCTGGATGAACCTGAGTGAAATGAAGAGATTATCCTTCCCTGATTATTGTGGAGGTTATGCTCTGTTTTAAACAGTCAAAAAGGCTGCGCAGCCTTAGGTGCAGCATAAGGCTGAGGTTTCTGTTGCTTCTGCTGCTGTTGTTTCTTGGGAGGTGCTCAAGTATAAGGAGCCGCCATTGGAGTATAACGCCTCTGAAAAACTTGAGTAGGGTGTGAAGGTTTTGCAGGAGCTGTCTTTGATTTTGGTCTGACAATGGAAGCAAAAGATTTTTCATGTTCAGACAATTTCTTAGTGGCAGCCTCTATGGATTAATCAAAGAGGTCATTGCCCTCACAAGGAATGTAAGCCAGACGGTCCTGAAGATTAGGGTCCATATCAATCATGCGAAACCAGGCCAAGCGGCGCATCGCTACAAAGCAGTGGCCCTAGCAGACAGTTCAAAGGCATCATAAGATGCCTGGAGAAGATGCAATCTGAGTTGTGACAGAGTAGCAGTGACTTCTTGGAACTCAAAATGCCTATGTTGATCCAGGTTCTTGAGAAAGCCTGGAAGAATATCAATGAGGAACTTGAGATAAGTAACGAAGATAAAATTGTAGTTGAGGACTTTGAAGGACATCATAGCATTTTGATAAAGATGACGTCCAAACTTGTCCATGGTCTTACCCTCTCTTCCAGAAAGGATGGGTTCTTTTTAAAGAGGACTCCACAAGGAGGGCTTGGTGAGATAACTGTGAATTCTCAAACCCTTTGCAATATAGAGTTCTATACCTCGAGTCCAACTTGCCTGGAATAGCAGGTCTCCAGACATCGTTTGAAAGTTTGAGATAAAAGCTTGTGAAGAGGAAGCTTAAGTGACTCTGCAGGAGGTTGAGGCAGAAGCATAACCTCAAGATACTCCTTAGAGTATTTAGAACCAGCATCTAATTGAATTTCCAGGTCATCAGCCATCTGACGAAGGGAAGAAGAGAAGGAGAGCTGTTCCGCCAAGGCCCTGCCTCGAGAGGGACTTGATGACCTTGAGGCTCTTCGAGTGGAGAACGAAGGCAAAGCCTCTCTGGAGAAGTGGCAATCCAAAGAATATGGAGACTTGGAGGAGGTAATGGAAGCAGCTGACTCCTCTGAGTCTGGAAGTGGCGACCTCGATCGAGGAGTTGGAGGCCTCAATGAGCTGGAAGGTCTGGAATGAGGTCTAGATGAGGAAGGCTGCTCTTTGGAAGGAGACCTGCGCCTCGATGAATGCCTCGATTGACGACAAGAGTGATGCCTGAAAGCAGGTCTCGAATAAGATCAAGGAGACTTCGCCCTATGTATGGAAACAGGCATGTGGCTAGTGAATGAATAGGGCTGGAAGCTATATATCGAAACTCAGTTGTTTGGATCGAGGAATCTCGAAGCACTCCCAAAGACTCTGCTCCTTGTATGGAGTGTGAGGAGACACTTGCAAAGAATCTACTCCTTGAATAGAGTGTGAAGCTTCCAATCGAGACACTTGCAAAGAATCTGCTCCTTGCATCGAGTGTGTAGGTGCTAGACCAGACACTCGCAAAGACTCTGCTCCTTGCATAGAGTGTGAAGCATCAGCTCGAGGCACAAGCAGGGACTCGACCTGCGGGAGACTGCTGATTGCCCAGGTTGGATTACAGGAGGCATTGTCGAGGTAGAACCATATTTGCTCAGTAATTGAACAAATTGCTGCTCTAACATGGTCTGGAGAAAAGCCTGCAAATGTGGATCCGCATCTGAAACCGGACCACTTGCTGAGGCTAAAGGCTCCAAGGTGGCAGTGGAGATATGCTTTGACTTGGAGGTCTTGGAGAGCTTAAGGACTACCGCTGGAATTTTCTGCTTAGGTATCTGACCTGAGGGGAGCTCAGGGGAAGATAAAGCAGGTGTACTCGAAGCTAAAGACGATCCAAATGAGGACTGTAGGGGTATTTCCGTATTCACACCTGCAGGTTAGGCCTCTATGATGTCATCAAAGCCTGAACCATTGCCTCAAGAAATCTTTCTGCTGAACAAGAGATTTCTCCAGCATGAATTGCAAGAAGAAAGAAGTACACAGCTTTGCTGTTTCTGCCTGATGCATTATGGGTATGTACCAGAATGTTATTCTACTCAAGGACATTCATCTATGCCTTCAATATAGGACTGTGTGAATCTGGGGGAAATTATCCTGTTCTTACCTGTCTAACAGCCCTGGGTCTTCCAGCCTATATGATACTTTACACAGAAAGGCTATTCATCCAAGTTCTGTTTCTGGATTGGTCCGAGGAGGTCATCTGATGAGATCCAAGAAAGAAGGTGCTAATTAATTAGTTAGTCTGTGTTAAGATGCAGGGGAACTCACATCTTCCCACAGGTGTTCTACACGTAACCTTTTTCTTTTAATAATTAGACCTGTAAGTTACCTCGTGTGACTCTCTGCCTAAGAGAGAGAGAAATTCGGACTTTTTAAACAGCTCTGAATTCAGCAGGGATAGGAACTTGTTTGCTGATGATTTATTGCCTTACCCAGGACTGACCAACATGTACCTTTAACAAAGGACTTCTTCCATCTACCACGGCTGACAAGAAAAGTTTCCATTTCACCTAATTTGTGCAAGAGGCCTGATTAAGGGTGAGCATACGGAAATTACTGTCTTATTAGCTTGGGAATTAGATAAGGATCCAATTGTGATAGGACAAGGGTTGTAAAGCTCCATTGGTGATAATATAATCATTTGCTAATCAGGGATTATTATTATAAGGAATTGTTTAGTGTGTGTGTAACAAGTAGAATTACTTAATTGTCTAACAATTAGATTGTCATAATTATGTACTGAGTTTCATTTGTGTAATCAGATATTTTTAAATATTGCAGCTGGCTTGTGAATTATATTTTTCTATTTTCATAATAAAGATATTTCTCATTAGCCTGGGTTTTGTGTCGTATAAATAGACCAAGATATTTGAACCTGGATCAGAGTTTATGGTTTTCCCTAGACAAGCGTAACAGAGATGTAACGTGTTTATTAAACTGCTTAGTGTACCATAAATCTTCCTACAGGACGATCTGATGAGACTCGAGGTCGGAGTCATGGAAGCAAGAGAACCCTCGGTGGAAGGTGGGACCGAGGCAGCACTCGAGGTCCATGGTGTCACTGAAGAGTCCATCCTGAAGAGTTTTTCCACTAAAACCCGACGACATTTAAGGGCTCGAGGTTGAAGAGTAGCACAGCGCTCGCATGACTTAGGACTATGGTCAGGCTCGAGGCACTTGAGGCATCAGTGGTGTGGGTCCTTGAGAGAAATCGCTCGCTGGCACTGGCTACACTTCTTGAAGCCCATTACTGGCCAGGATATAGGAGGTAAGATAGCCGCTGCGGCTGAGCGGCCTGTCCTGCCAGTTAGTCGACGAAGAAAAATAAAATAAAGTTGTCTTTTTTAAAAACAAATTAAAAGAAAATAAGTAACACAGCAATTCACGACTAAAAAGAACACAAACCGCAGTGAGAGAAGGCACGAAGCAAATGAAGTTCAGCGCAGAACGTCAAAGTACAGACTTCTCGGCTCCGTGGAAAACTGAGAACTGAGGAGACTTGCCCTGTGCTGGGCGGGAAGGCACTCGCGCATGCGCGGTGTGGCTGACTCCAAACTTCTAAAGTTTTCTACAAGCAAGTATGCTTGCGAGGCTGTCTGCATTGGGGCTCCATGGATGACGTCACCCCATATGTGAGAATAGGCTGCCTGCTTGTCCTGGGATAAGGGAAAGACAGAGAGATGCCAGACCACAAAGGGGAGAGAAAGGAAAGGAAGGAGGGGAGAGAGATACCAGACTATGGGAAAGAGAGGATAAAGATCCCAGACCATAAGAGGGGAAAGGAGGAAGGCAGATGTCAGGCTATATAGGAGAGGGTATACAGGGATGGAGGGGGAGAGAGAGGAAGGACAAGGTGCACAGGGTTGTGAAGGGTGGGGAAGGAGAAGGGAGAGTGAGGGATGAGATGGTGCATAGGGACAGAATGAGTGGGGAAGGGAAGAAAATGAAATAAATGCTGTTTATACATGGGAATAGTGAAGAAGAAAGAGGAAAGACAGACCATAGGAGAGAGAAAGAGAGGAAGGAGATGGTACAAAGGGATGGAGGGGGAGAGAGAGGGAAGACATGGTGTACAGGGATGTGAGGGGTGGGGAAGGAAAAGGGAGGAGCTGGTGCATAGGGATGGGAGGAGTGGGGAAGGGAAGAAATGCTGTTTATAGATAGATGGGAATAGGGGAGAAGATGGTACACATGGATAGATGGGAAGAGAAGACGGGGGAGGGGAAGGGAAGATTTGAAGAGGAAGCAAAAAAATGGAAGAAAGTTGAATGTTAACAGTTAATGCCAAGGATGGATAAAGGGCAGAAAATGAAGGAGAGATAAAGAGCAATTGGATAAGGCCATGGAAACAGAGTTAAGAACACAGACAGAAGGAAGTGCAACTAGAGACTGGGAAAATATGAGTAGAAAAATAAAATCACCAGATGACAAAGGTTTTTCAGTTTAGTAACTGAAATGTGTCAGTTTTCAGAATTTACATCTGTTATATATAATTTGCACTGTTTAGGAAGAAATGTATTTCTTTCTATTTCTCTGGTGTTGTACTGCATGCAGAAACTGGCATCTTAGGGTATTGTTTGTGTATATTAGGATTTTTAGTTTGTGGTCCTGTATTTGCAGAAGGTGTATCTGTGTTCTGCACAGTGTTCTGGTAGGAATGAATGTGTCATGGCCCCAAGTAGGAAGATATTTGTCAGCAGTTTGTCTTGGTTCTGGAAGGCCCCTACCTCAGAGCCACATCTGGAGGGCCTCTGTGCATGTACGGATGTCATGATGACATCACATGCAGGCATGCATGAGCATTATGTCATTGTAATGACATCCACTCATGTGTGGAAGCCCTCTAGACACCGCCCAGAGCTTGGGGAAGGAAAGAGGCCAGGGCTGGGGTTAGAATGGGGAGGGGCCAGGGATGGAACAGGGCGGGGCCAAGTGTCCTCCTTTTTAAGAGGAAATCTGGTAATTCTAGTTTGGGGTGCCCTGAAGGGGCGGGTATACTCTATGAGGCTGGGGTTGTTGTACTGCTCACTATTCAGAACAGATTGCAGCAGCACAGCTAGAGCTAAAGTGAGAATTCATACGCATGCGCAAGGCCTCCCAGTCTATGTTAATGAAGTAGCAGCAGCGGCAATAGCTCGTCCACAGTCTATAGAGAGAAGAGAGAGGAGCAACTGTAGTCATGGCCTCTCAAGTGCTGCAGATCCTCAGGCAGGGGGTGTGGGCAGCGCTCACCGGAGGATGGTACCACGACCCCGAGCAGAGCAGCTTTACTAACAGCTGCCATCTCTATCTGTGGAGCCTGCTACTGCTGCTACCTCTGGCGCTACACCTGGTGAGTGGCTGCGACACCGGCTAAAGGGATGCTCCGTGGCAGGATTTCTGACAGCTGTAGAATGTTTTGTAGGTTTCTGACGTTTTGCGCTGGAAAATTAAATGACGAATTGTTGCACGTCATTAACATGTAGATTTCGTTTATGGCTGGGTTTGCATGATCACGATTTAATTTGAAATGGCTTCTGCCTTCTGTCGTGTTTCGCATAAAAATGTCAATTTTGCATTTGATATGGATTAAATAAAAGATAATAGAAGCGAAATTCTCGAAACTCTTCTCCAGCTAGGGTTTAAGTCTTTAAAAAGCTAACAAGCTCCATCTGAAAGTGATAACCGGTTGGAGCTTTCCGGTAACAAAACTTAGCTGTCATGGTTCTTTCTGCTTTCGGAGATGCAAGGGCAGTCGGAGACAATTATTGGGTGTCATTAAATTCTAAAGTTATCTTTCAAGCATTGACTGAAAGCCATAAGAGCTACCTCCCCGAGATTCAAAATCGTATTTGGCTAATGTGAGAAAATGTCTGTCTTCTTCCTGGTGCAACTGCAGCGATTCATGCCCCTAATGACCAAGCACCTTCAAGACAGCATACTAGATCTCGCTCCTGTAAATGCAATTAAAATGAATATATTTGTATAATTTTGTGCAGTCTAGATTTTACATGAGTGACCACATAGATGTCTAGGAATGTGACGTTTATGGGAAAATATAGCCATTGTTGAATTTATTTATATTCTTTCTATAAAAGACCCCATTTTTCGTAACTTTCAAGGTAACGGTAAGTCGAATTTGTATAATGTATTAGCTTGGTGACAAGAGGGCTTAAGCATTTGGGGGCAGTGTAAACAACAACCCAAATTGTAATTTTCCTGGAAATGTCCAGTTATCTTCTTTTGTAATCCGCCTAGAACTGCAAGGTACTGGTGGAATAGAAGTCACTAATGTAATGTAATGGGATCTCAAAGTCCCTCCTTGAGGGCTGCAATCCAGTCGGGTTTTCAGGATTTCCCCAATGAATATGCATTGAAAGCAGTGCATGCACATAGATCTCATGCATATTCATTGGGGAAATCCTGAAAACCCGACTGGATTGCGGCCCTCAAGGAGGGACTTTGAGACCCCTGCAAGTCTAAATGAATTAGTTTTGCACATAGCTTTTTACTCAGAAGGCAGGGTATGTAGAGCAGTGATTCCCAACCCTGTCCTAGAGGAACACCAGGCCAATCGGGTTTTCAGGCTAGCCCTAATGAATATGCATGAGAGAGATTTGCATGTGATGGAAGTGATAGGCATGCAAATTTGCTTCATGCATATTCATTAGGGCTAGCCTGAAAACCCAATTGGCCTGGTGGTCCTCCAGGACAGGGTTGGGAACCACTGATGTAGAGGATATCAGACTCTCAAATTTGCTGTTAGAGTTTGCTGTACTAATTGCTTTGTGCCAAAGACAGCTTCCTTTTGAAGTCTATAAGATATATACAAAATTCATTAAGGTATACAGTATTTGGAAATTGTTTTTAATCAGTATTGTGTAACCCAATAAGATAGAAAATATGTGTGTTGTAGGGACATTTTAGACAAGCACTGGATTTCTAACCTGCTGCACTCCAGGACTGGCACCAGTGATTTCAGGGGGTGGTAATCAGGGACTACAAATACCACACTGTATTGCAGATGTTAGTTCACAAGCAGAGTTGTCTTATAAAATCATCACAAGCTAGATATATATATATCCTCAGTCCTGGTACATGGGCTTGTCATGCCACTGGGGCTTGCACATATCTGAGAAGCTGAAAGCTGTGCTGTCAGTAATTTTTTATTTTTTTCTTTATAACAACTTTCTTATTAAAATCAAGCAGAATAATTAGAACTTGAATAGATCAATGAAACATAAAAGAACCATCTGAAATTAGGAAAAACAATTCTTTAGATATTTAGTCCACAATATTTTAAGAAGATCAACATGAAATAAAATTGAATGAAATGTCACAACACAACAAGAAAGTGACATTGTTCTGAATGTGAGAAAATGTGAGCTGGTATAGTAAGTTATATATTATTGGCTACAGATGCTTTCCTTTCTTTTAATTCAATAAATTCTAACAACTGTTTGGGTTCAAAAAATAAGAAGTTCTTAGTTTGATAGGTAATAAAACATTTTACAGGAAATTTTAGCAAAAAAGTTCCATCCAAAGCAAGGATTCTTGGCCTTAATGCCAAGAACTCCTTTCTCCACTTCTGGGTGAGCCATATCAGGAAATATACTAATTTTGGCCCCAAAGAACTGGACATTTAAATGATGAAAATACAAATGCAGAATATATTCATGGTCACTTTCCAAAGCTAATGTAACTAATAGGGTTCTCCTTTCAGTTACCACCTCAAGTGAACTCTCTTAGAAGGTTGTCAAATCCATATCCCCCCCCCCTTTATCTCCTAAGACATCATTAGGAGTAGAAACCTCCCCAAGAGATTTTTAACTGTACATAATTAACTCTAACTATAGGAGGTAAATTGTCAGGTGGGATACATTATATTTCCTTAAAAGTAATTCCTAACCATCTTAATAGGAGAGATCACCGAAGATTTAGGAAAATTAAAAAGTCTCAAATTGTTCTTCTGCAGCTGATTTTCAAAGCTCTCCATTTTTCTAACCATATAAGTTCTTTCTTTTAACAGTCCAAACTCTACTTGTTTCATTTCGGAGAGCTTTGTTTCCTGTTTCCCAAGTTTTTCTTTCATTAGAGCAATATCTATCCCCTGTTGCTCAACTTTGGAGAAGACTGTTCCATAGTTAGTAGATAAAGTGGAAAAAGATAGTTTGAGATTAGCATCCATAACCGATATAGCTTGCCATAGTGCCTCCATATCAATTTTTGCAGGTTTCTCCAGCACTCCAAATTGTATGTTAGTCCCTCCTGAAGCACCTCTCACCTCAGACCCGGTGTAGAGCTGTTGATCCTCTTCCAACAGGGCTCGAGCTGGCTCCCTCCAAAGCCAGGCAGTGAAGATTCCAGTCTAAGAAATGACGCTTCCAGTTCTCCCTCCACCGGTGTACTTCCAGATTGGAGTGGTATTGTCCACTGCTCAGGGCTCAGTGATGCCCTTTCTGCCTGCACAGGGTTGCCCAAGAGAGCCAGGCTTCCCACAAAGTAGGGAGTGCAGACTCACCCGAGTGGGAGAATGCCTTCACCATCCGCTGCTGGGTTGCCGGCATCGCCGGAGAGACAATGTGGGTGGCTTCCTTTCTCTTCCCCCATATTCTCAGGTAGGGGAAGACTGCTCAGCAGGGCTGTCGCAGCTCAATAGCGGAGCCTCCGCTCAGGCGTCCGCTTCTGACGCCATCTTTGATCGTCTCCTGCCATCAGTAGTTTCACTACCAGCAGAGCCTTCCAAGGTAGAAAGGTTTTGGTGAAGATGCCAGACAAATGATCTGGGCAGCAGCAGATGGGCAGTGTTAAAGGTGGAGGATCGTATTTGATGCAACAACGGCCCAGCAATCTACTTCTGTTTTCTGCCAGGAAAACTTGAAAATGATGATGATGAAACATAAAGAATCAATGTATAATAGTGGAATATGGTTCCCCAGGTTGGAACGCACGCACCATGCTATTAGGGAAGAACTGATTGTCACCCAGATTATGCCCAGTGTTTGTGAAGCTGATTGATCAAAGCCGCCAGAATGTCCTGATGCTGATGAAATGGCCAGAAAAGGGAGAGCAGAAGCTGTGAAGATATTCTCAGCATAGGAACATGGAACATACAAAGCATGAATCAAGGAAAACTGGAAATTGTTAAAGATCAAATGGAAAAACCCAAAATTGATAGGGATCTGTGAACTCAAATGGACAGGACAGGGCCATTTTCAATCAAATGAGCATTGGATCTGCTACTCTGGTCATGAAACGCATAGAAAAAATAGTGTGGCATTCATCCTTGAGAATAAGTTTTCAAGGCTGGTAATAAAGTACAATGTTAGAATAATGTCAGCCCCTCTACAGGGAAAGCCGATCAATGTCACTTTGATCCAAGTATATTACAAAAGCAGGCATGGAAGAAAAGAACATAAGAATTTCCATACTAGGACAGACCAAAAGTCCATCAAACCCAGTATCCTGTTTTCAACAGTGGTGAACCCAGATCCCAAGTACCTAGCTGGATCCCAAGTAGTAAAAACAGATTTTATGCTGCTTATCCTAGGAATAAGAAGTGGATTTCCCCAAGCCATCTCAATAATGGCATATAGACTTCTTTTTAGGAAATTATCCAAACCTTTTTAAATCATGTTAAGCTAACTGATTTTACCACATTCTCCGGCAACAAATTCCAGAGTTTAATTACACTGTGTAAAGAAATATTTTCTCTGATTTGTTTTAAATCTACTAAGTAGCTTCATCGCATGCCCCCCTAGGCCTAGTATTTATGGAAAGAATGAACAAGCGATTCACATTTACCCTTTCCACTCCACTCATTATTTTATAGACCTCTTATCATATCCTCCCTGAACCATCTCTTCTCCAAGCTGAAGAGCCCTAGCCGCTTTAGCCTCTTCTCATAGGGAAGTTGTCCCATCCCTTTTTTCATTTTTCTCTGTACCTTTTCTAATTCCGCTATATCTTTTTTGAGATACAGCGACCAGAATTGCATACAGTATTTGAGGTTCGGCCGTACCATAGAGTGGTACAAGGGCATTATAACATTTTCATCTTTGTTTTCCATTATTTCCCTGATAATTCCTAACATTCTATTTGTTCTCTTAGCTGCTGCTGCACATTGAGCTGAGGGTTTCAATGTATCCTCAACAATGACACCTAGATTATTTGCCTGACTCCTAACATATAAACGAACATCATAACATAGTTACATAGTAGATGACGGCAGATAAAGACCCGAATGATCCATCCAGTCTGCCCAACCTGATTCAATTTAAATTTTTTCTTCTTAGCTATTTCTAAGCAAGAATCCAAAGCTCTACCCGGTACTGTGCTTGGGTTCCAACTGCCGAAATCTCTGTGAAAACCTACTCCAGCTCATCTATACCCTCCCACCATTGAAGCCCTCTCCAGCCCATCCTCCCCCAAATGGCCATATACAGACATCGGGACCATGCAAGTCTGCCCAGTACTGGCCTTAGTTCAATATTTAATATTATTTTCTGATTCTAGATCCTCTGTGTTCATCCCATTCTTCGTTGAACTCAGTCACCGTTTTCCTCTCCACCACCTCTGTCGGGGGCGCATTCCAGGCATCCACAACCCTTTCCGTAAAGTAGAATTTCCTAACATTGCTCTTGAATCTACCACCCCTGAACCTCAAATTATGTCCTCTGGTTTTACCATTTTCCTTTCTCTGGAAAAGATTTTGTTCTACATTAATTCCCTTCAAGTATTTGAACATCTGAATCATATCTTCGCTGTCCCTCCTTTCCTCTAGGGTATACATATTCAGGGCTTCCAGTCTTTCCTTATATGTCGTCTGGTGCAAGCCTCCTATCATTTTCGTCGCCCTCCTCTGGACAGCCTCAAGTCTTCTTACATCTTTCGCCAGATACGGTCTCCAAAACTGAACACAATACTCCAAGTGGGGCCTCACCAATGACCTGTACAGTGGCATCAACACCTTCTTCCTTCTACTGACTACGCCTCTCTTTATACAGCCCAGCATCCTTCTGGCAGCAGCCACTGCCTTGTCACACTGTTTTTTCGCCTTTAGATCTTCGGACACTATAACCCCAAGGTCCCTCTCCCCGTCCGTGCATATCAGCTTCTCTCCTCCCAGCATATACGGTTCCTTCCTATTATTAATCCCCAAATGCATTACTCTGCATTTCTTTGCATTGAATTTTAGTTGCCAGGCATTAGACCATTCCTCCAACTTTTGCAGATCCTTTTTCATCTTTTCCACTCCCTCTTCGGTGTCTACTCTGTTACAAATCTTGGTATCATCTGCAAAAAGGCACACTTTTCCTTCTAACCCTTCAGCAATGTCACTCACAAACATATTGAACTTTACATGTCACTCACAAACATATTGAACTTTACATTTCTCAATGTTGAACTTCATCTGCCATCTCGTTGCCCATTCCCCTAGTTTGCTCATGTCCCTTTGCAATTCTTCGCAAATATACCCCCTCCCTTTTTACTAAACCGTGATAGCGGTTTTTAGCGCAGGGAGCTGCGCTTAATGCCTCACGCTACTCTCGACGCTCATGGGCTCCCTGCACTAAAAACTGCTATTACAGTTTAGTAAAAGGGGGCCATAGTGCAAAATATAGACACATTTTGATCACTAAATTGAAAATAAAATCATTTTTCCTACCTTTGTTTGGTAATTTCATCAGTCTCTGGTTGCACTTTATTCTTCTGACTGTGCATCCAATATTTCTTCCCTTCTTTCAGCCTCCTGTATGCGTCCTCTCCTCCAGACCTCATTTCCTCCCCCAACTTTTTCTTTGTTTCATCCTGTCCCCTTCTTTATTTCTCTCTCCATGCCCCCTTTCTTTCTGTATGTCTGTCTTTCTCTTTTTCTCTCCGTGCC
This sequence comes from Geotrypetes seraphini, assembly GCF_902459505.1. Lineage (NCBI taxonomy): Eukaryota > Metazoa > Chordata > Amphibia > Gymnophiona > Dermophiidae > Geotrypetes > Geotrypetes seraphini. The sequence goes on along the minus strand of NC_047086.1, from coordinate 269,018,752 downwards.
TCATTTCTTTCTTTTTCACCCTGCCCCTTCTTTCTTTCTCTCTCCCCATGCTCCCTTTCTTTCTGTTTGCCTTTCTCTCTCTCTCCCAATTTCTTTCTTTCTTTCACCCTGCCTCCTTCTTTCTTTCTCTCTCCATGCCCCCTTTCTTTCTCTATGTCTGTCTTTCTCTCTCTCTCTCTCTCTCCCCATGCCCCATTTTTCTCTTTCTTTCACCCTTCCCCCTTTCTTTCTTTCTTTCTGTCTCCCTGTCTCCCCCCCCTTTCTTTCTTTCTCCCTGCCCTCCCCCATGCCACCACCATTGGGAAACATGCTGCTGCCACTGGCCATCGGGAACAGGCCGGCGCTGAGTTCGCCCTTCTTCTCTTCCCCGCGGGCCGACCAACTCTCGCTGCCCTACGTCAATTCTAACGTCTGAGAGGATGTTCCGGTCCAGCCAGGCAGCGATTGGCTGGCCCAGAATGTGTTCTCCGACGTCAGAATTGATGTCGGACGGCTAGAATTGGTCGGCTCACGCAGAAGAGAAGCAGGGAGGGAGAACTCGGCGTCGGTTTGTTCCTGATGAGGGCAATGGCAGCCTTTCCCCAGAGGCAGCCTATTCCCCGGTGAGTGGCCAGCTGTGCACCCCCTTGGGCTGTGCACCCGGGGCGGACTTCCCCCCCCCCCCTTGGTACGCCACTAGCTCTCTGCGGTAAAAACTGCTAGTTCAGTTTGATAAAGAGGCCCTAAGTGTCTCTGTTATCTCAATGTCCAATTAATAAATTGTGCCCTACCTATTCCAATAAAAATATTAAACTTCACTTAGCTTGCAGAATGATTCCAGGCTAAAGAAAGTTCAGTAAGAGGGAACATAAGAACATAAGAATTGGCACAGCTGGGCCAGACCAATGGGCCATCGTGCCCACCTGTCTGCTCCCGCTATGGCCCTTAGGTCAAAGACCAGTGCCCTAACTGAGTCTAGCCTTATCTGCGTACGTTCTGGTATAGCAGGAACTTGTCTAACTTTAATAATAATAACAGTTTATATACTGCAGGACTGTGAAGTTCTATGCGGTTTACAATGATTAAAAATGCTACAAATTGAGTAGAACTAACTTTGTCTTGAATCCCTGGAGGGTGTTTTCCCCTGTAACAGCTTCCGGAAGAGCGTTACAGAGTTTTACCACTCTCTGGGTGAAGAAGAACTTCCTTACGTTTGTACGGAATCTATCCCCTTTTAACTTTAGAGAGTGCCCTCTCGTTCTCTCTGCCTTGGAGAGGGTGAACAACCTGTCTTTAGCTACATTATCTTGAATGTTTTGATCATGTCCCCTCTGTCTCCTCTTTTCAAGGGAGAAGAGGCCCAGTTTCTCTAATCGCTCACTGTACGGCAACTCCTCCAGCCCCTTAGTCTTTTTAGTCGCTCTTTGGACCCTTTCGAGTAGTACTGCATCCTCCTTCAAATACGACAACCAGTGCTAGACGCAGCATTCCAGGTGGGGGTGTACAATGGCCTGGTACAGCGGCATGATAATCTTCTCAGATCTGTTTGTGATCCCCTTAATCATTCCTATCATTCTGTTCACCCTTTTCGACACTGCTGCACACTGCATGGACGGCTTCATCGACTTGTTGCCCAGGAGGAATGTGTGGCGCAGTGGTTGAATCTACAGCCTCAGCACTCTGGGGTTGTGGGTTCAAACCCCGCGCTGCTCCTTGTGACCCTGGGCAAGTCACTTAGTCCTCCATAGCCCCAGGTACATTAGATAGATTGTGAGCCCACCGGGACCAGATAGGTAAAATGCTTGAGTACCTGATTGATAAACCACTTAGATAACCTTGATAGGCGGTATATAAAAACCTAATAAACTTGATCTCCAGTACTCCCAAGTCTCTTTTCTGGGGGAGGGGGGGACCACTTCAGTGATCTCTTTACCAGTCCCGAAACCGCAAGACTGAGTGCCGCCCAACCAGGTGCCGACGAGGGTGGCGCACCCCGGAGGACGCCGAGCCAGGACAGAACAGTCCCGCGCATCAGCGGAAACACAGTGTTGCTCTTCTCCCCACTGCAGACTTTTCACAGCACTTCCTGCACCCTCACTGACCACTTAATTGAGCAGAGAATGAGTGCGCTTACGTAGCAATGTACGAGCTGCCCCATCCCCACAATGTCTATGGGGCACTTGCGTCAAAGGAAGAAGGCAGGGTAAAATGCTCCTAAGTTTAATAATGAGAATGGCATTAGAAACATAGAAACATAGAAATAGACGGCAGATAAGGGCCACGGCCCATCTAGTCTGCCCACCTTAATGACCCACCCCTACCTTTCTCTGTGAAGAGAACCCACGTGACGATCCCATTTTGTCTTAAAATCGGTCACGCTGCTGGCCTCAATCACCTGAAGTGGAAGACCATTCCAGCGATCTACCACTCTCTCGGTGAAAAAGTATTTTCTGGTGTCACCGTGCAGCTTCCCTCCCCTGATTTTCCACGGATGCCCTCTTGTAGCTGTGGGACCTTTGAAAAAGAAGATATCTTCTTCCACCTTGATGCGGCCCGTGAGATATTTGAACATCTCGATCATGTCTCCCCTCTCTCTGCGTTCCTCGAGTGAGTATAGCCGCAACTTATCCAGCTGTTCCTCGTATGGGAGGTCCTTGAGTCCTGAGACCATCCGGGTGGCCATTCGCTGGACCGACTCTAGTCTCAGCACATCTTTGCTGTAATGAGGCCTCCAGAATTGTACACAGTATTCCAGATGGGGTCTCACCATGGATCTATACAATGGCATAATGACTTCAGGCTTATGATTGACGAAACCCCTACGTATACACCCTATGATTTGTCTAGCCTTAGATGAAGCCTGCTCCACTTGATTGGCAGTCTTCATGTCTTCACTGATGATCACCCCTAAGTCCCGTTCTGCTACAGTCCTTGCTAGGATCTCGCCATTAAGGGTGTAACTTCTGCATGGGTTTTGGCTGCCAAGGTGCATGACCTTGCATATTTTGGCATTGAAACCTAGTTGCCAGATCCTAGACCAGCGCTCCAATAGGAGTAGGTCGTGCGTCATATTGTCGGATAGTGAGTTTTTGACCGTTGCACTCCTTTCTACTACATTGCATAGTTTGGCGTCATCTGCGAATAACGTTATTTTACCTCGAAGCCCTTCTGCTAAGTCTCTTATAAAGATATTGAACAGGATCGGGCCCAAGACCGATCCCTGTGGCACTCCACTGATCACCTCTGTCATTTCAGAGGGGGTGCCATTCACCACCACCTGCTGAAGCCTGCCTCCAAGCCAGTTCTCAACCCATTTTGTCAAAGTGTCACCCAATCCTATAGAACTCATTTTGTTCAACAGCCTGCAGTGTGGTACGCTATCGAAAGCTTTGCTGAAGTCTAAGTATACGATGTCCAGGGGCTCCCCAACATCCAGCTTCCTCGTCACCCAGTCAAAGAAGCTGATCAGGTTGGATTGGCAGGATCTCCCCATAGTAAATCCATGTTGACGGGGATCCCGTAGATTCTCCTCGTTCATGATCGTATCCAATTGACGTTTGATTAGAGTTTCCATCAGCTTGCTCACTATTGATGTGAGACTCACCGGTCTATAGTTTGCAGCCTCCATTTTGCAACCTTTTTTTATGGAGTGGAATGACGTTAGCCGTTTTCCAGTCCAACGGGACTATACCCGTACTAAGGGAGAGAATGAAGAGCGCGGATAGTGGTTCTGCCAAGACATCAATTAACTCCCTGAGCATCCTGGGGTGTAGGTTGTCTGGCCCCATCGCTTTGTTAACCTTGAGTTTAGACAGCTCACAGTAGACACTGCCTGGCGTAAACTCGAAGCTACTAAACGGGTCTACTGAACAATCCCTTGTCTGTAGCAGAGGGCCAGATCCCGGCTCCTCGCGGGTGAAGACCGAGCAGAAGTATTCGTTTAAAAGTTTAGCCTTTTCCGAGTCCGCTTCTACATAGTTCCCGTCTGGTTTCCTAAGGCGTACTATCCCGCCTGTGTTTCTGTTTCTGTCGCTAATTTACCTGAAGAAGGATTTATCGCCCTTCTTGATGTTCTTTGCTAACGTCTCCTCGTTTCGGAATTTGGCCTCTCTAACTGCTGTTTTGACGGCTCTTGCCTTGACCAGGTAGTCTTCTCTCGAGTCCTGATTCCCTGATTGTTTGTAAGAAATGAACGCTCTTTTCTTTTCTTTTATGAGGCCCGAGATCTCCACAGAGAACCACTGTGGCCTATTGTTCCTTCGCCGTTTACTTACTGATTTTATATATCGGTTGGTTGCCTCCTATATGGTATCTTTCAGAGCTGACCACATTTCTTCTACGTTATCTGTTACCGCTTGGTTTTGTAGCGCTTGATGGATGAATTCCCCCATGTACTCGAAGTTGGCGTCCTTGAAGCTTAGGACCTTGGTCAATGTGTTAGCTTTGGCGAACCCCTTTTTGAGATTGAACCATACCATATTGTGGTCACTGGAGGCCAACGCTTCGCCCACTGAGACCTCTGTGACACTTTCGCCATTTGTAAGTAACAAGTCCAGTATTGCCTGCTTCCTTGTTGGCTCCCGTACCAGTTGTTTCAGTCTTGCTCCCTTTATAGAGTTCAATAGCCTCCTGCTGCTGCTGGATGCAGAGGAAAGTGTGTTCCAATCCACACCAGGCATATTGAAGTCACCTAACAGTACTGTATCCCCACGCAAGGTGAAATTCTCTATGTCTCCGATCAATTCCATATCCAGGTCCTCCTGTTGACTTGGGGGTCTGTATATTACGCCAAGATACAGGCATTTGTCTTTCCCCCTGGCCAAATTTACCCAAAGGGATTCCCCTGTGTACCTGACATCTGCAATTCTGGTGACTTTAATGTCATCTTTAGTATATAGTGCTACACCTCCTCCCATTTTGCCCTCCCTGTCCCGGCGAAGTAAATTGTAGCCTGGTATGACCATGTCCCACCCGTGGGAGTCCGTGAGCCAAGTCTCAGATATCGCCACCACATCCAGGTCAGCGTTCCTCATTTCAGTCTCTAATTCTAGGATCTTGTTGCCCAAACTGTGGGCGTTGACGTACATGGCTTTCCATGTCGCATGTTCGCTTTTAGTGCTAGTTTTATTGTGAGTATCTACCCCAGACACAGAATTGTGTGTACCCTGTGGGGGAATTCCCGCTTGAGCTATTTGGACTCTTTTGGTACAATTTGCAAGGTGTGTACCCTCCCTAGACCCCAAATCACAACATGTACTCACCCCAGACTCGGAAATGTGTGTACTCGCCCTAGTCCCGGACCCAGAATTTCGGTGTCCACTTACCCCAGTCTCCAAAAAGTGTTGGCAGCCTAGCTCGCCAGGTGGGTTGATTGAGCCTGTACCCTCCCCCAACTTACCTAGTTTAAAGCCCTGTGAAGTAGGCGGGCTAGTCGGTGTCCAAGGACGTTCTTCCCTCTTCTGGTCAGGTATAGCCCGTCTGATCCTTGTAGTCCTTGTAGCGTCTCTCCATGGTGCAGAAACCCGAAGTTCATCTCCTTGCACCATCCTCGCAGCCAGTCATTAGCCCTCTGGATGCGCTCATCTCTGGCTCTACCTTTGCCCCTCACTGGGAGGATCGAGGAGAAGACCACCTGCACTTCCATCCTCCTCAGCTTCTCACCCAGGGCTCTAAAGTCTTCTTGTATGCTCTCCTGGGTGTTCCTGGCAGTGTCATTAGTTCCAACGTGGATGAGAAGCATAGGGAAGTGGTCCTGGGGCTTGATGAGTCTGTCCAGGCAAGCGGTAACATCCCGAATCTTGGCCCCCGGCAGACAGCAAACCTCTCTTGATTGTAAGTCTGATCTGCAGATTGGTCCCTCGGTGCCTCTCAGTAGTGAATCCCCAATCACCACCACTCTGCGCTTCTTAGGGGTGTGCCGACCTGTTATCTCCGGAACTGGGGCCTTCTGCTGAACAACACCCTGTACCTCGTTGTCAGATACTTCCTGGAGTAGCTGGAATCTGTTCTTCAAGGTGATTTGCGGGGTCGATGTAGAACAGCCCTGTATGTGAGAGAAAGAAACAGAAGATGAGGAAGGTTTTCTGTGTTTTCCTGTGGAGGAAGTTACGAGCTGCCAGGAGTCAGCGTCTTCAGTCTCCTCCTGTATTCCGGTGGTTGGTCTCAAGGTAGCAGGGTTGGTTGCTGGCTTAGTTGCTTTGGGTGTTGTGGGTATGGGTTCCTGATTGGTGATCTGGGATAGCTCTTGGATGACTCCGTCGATGAAGGTCTCGTCGTCACGAATGCTTCGTAGGCGCTGGACCTCCTCTCTCAGGTTCCTTAGCTCCTGCAAAAGGCTGTCATCTAGCTGCTCCATTGCTTCCGTCTGTGTGGAGACTGTAGACAACTTTGTGGGGGGGGGGGGGATGGCCTCGGTCTGTACAGAGACCTCTGCATTTCGTCCTGGTTTCCCCTCTGTCTGTACGAGTACCGTAGCCACCCCCTGGATACCCTCGGTGACTGGACAGCCTGACTTGATTGAAGTCTTGTTGCTTCTGGTCCTTCCTGCCATGATTAAAAAAATAAAAAAGATGTTTTTATAATTAACTATATAATTTTATTTTATTTATTTATTTATTTTTTATATTTACTGTTAGGATAGGGGTTGATAGTTTTATATTAGATAGTGTAGAGGTTAGAGGGATAGAGGTGGTCAGTTAGTTATTGGTCAGATAGTGTTAAAGTTTGAGGGATAGAGGTAGACAGTTAATTGTTTGTTAAGGCTGCCTGTTTACCAGTGGACTAAAAGGGGCTGCCTGATTGAAAGGTATGAGGATAGAGTGGTCTGCCTGGTTAAAAGTTTGAGGATAGAGTGACTGGTGATGTCTGCCTGATTAGTGTGAAAGTTTTGGGTGCTTGCTGGTTAGGTAGAGTTAAAGGATTTGGTATAGGTTGGAAGTTAGACTGAGGTTAATTGGTTAATTAGCTACTTGTAGAAGTTGAACTACCGACTAAAGTTAAACTACAGACTTAGTTAAAAGTTCCTCCTTGAGGCCCTTCTTGAGGCTCTTCGCAAAGGCGATCTCGCTAAGGCGAGCGCCTTTGCCGCTCACCTTCGCCGTGCGCCGAACGGCTGCGCGCCGTTGACTCGACCCCTTTTATGGGGGAGATCGGCTGTGATGTCGGGGGGTGGGCGGAATAAAAGGCAGATCCTAGATCGCGCTTACCTCCACAGCTCCACCCCTCAGTCAAGAATTCCTGCCGCACTTATCAAATTATATCCAACAGAGCTCTTTTTCACACACCCCCCAACTTCACAACCTGACATCAAAATCAGCAGGTCTAAGAGTTCCATCCATGCTACATCATCAAATTCTCTGGTTCCATACCAGAGCGAAGACTCTCAAAGTCCTCTTCTGTTTCTCCTCCCCTCCCCCTCTCATCATCTACTTCCTCCGACATTAGGTGACTATTTGAATATATTAATGTATCAGCTGTTTTCTGCTCACATGTAGAATCTTCTGTTTGAAATGGTGACTATTCCAATGGTTCCAATACAGTTAAAAATCAGTTGCAGTATCCATTTTTAATATCAAAGAAAGTCAATATCAAAAATGTTAAGTTATTTCTGTATTTCTCCAAACTTTCCAAATCGAAGTAAATTAAATAAACAAAACTCTTTAAGTCTTTCTGGATCCTCAAATTGATGAAATTTATCTTTATATGTAACTCATCAGTGCTGGATAATATAACCCATATTTAGCTCCAATATCCCTTAATGGTTGTCTTAATTGCAGGAATTGCTTTCTTAGCTGAGCAGTCTCTTTGGCAAAATCTGGGACAAAGAGTAATTTGGAATCTTTATAAGCCAGATTTTTTGTTTCTTTTCCAACTTTTAAAATTTCAAGTACATGTTGAAATCTCGTCTTAATATTACTGGCCTGGGTTTTTCTTGATTTTGAGATTTTTTTTCACTCCAATCCTGTGTGCTCTCTCTATTTCATTGGCACTTTTAATTTGATAGGAATAATTTTTGGTATTGTTTCTTATAAAAAGGCTAACATATTTTTTCCTTCAGCCCCTTCCTTTAATTCAAGGATCCTTATATTCTGTCTTCTTGATCTGTTCTCAAGATCCATCATTTTTTTACTCATTTCTTTTAGGATCGTATGATCTTCTTTATGGTCCTGTTGCACATGTTAATTCTTTTCTATTCTGTTTTCCATCTTATCCATTCTGTTGTTTACTATGTTCAACTTATAATTCATGATGTTCATCTCTTTCCTCATTTTAATTAATGTTAAATTGATGTTTCAGAGTTTCTCCATTACCTCTATTACATCTAAGGCATCCAGTGGCAGAGGAATCCCACTAGGAGCCTGTGGATCTTCTTTTAATCTTTTTATCTTTCCTGTAGATTTTGCGAGAGTTTCCTTCATCTTCTGTTTGTTAGATGCCATTATTAGAGGATTTTATAGCAAAATAGAAGAAAAATTATAACTTTGGAGTCTAATAAATGATGCTCAGAGGAGGGAGCTTAACTGCTAACCAGCCATCCACCAAGTCTCCAAGTTCCGGAATCTATGTTAACCAACAATGTTATTTTTCTGTTCAAAGCTGCGGCGGCAGATTCTTTCAAGAGTCGCACCTGCGTCGGAAACCTCTCTGATGTTGCAACGTCAGAAAGAAGGCTTCCAACGCAGGTGCGGATTGTGTGAAAAGCCACCGCTGCCTGCAGCTTTGAAATGAAACATGCTTTCGGCAAGGGAGCTGGCCAGAAATGAAGATAAATACTGCTGCCCTGCTGCACAGGGGGGGGGGTACTTCTAAAATGCAAGGTGGCACGGCCTACAAAAAGCCCCGAGGCTGCATAGTTTGCAGGTAAGGGAGAAATGTTCCTAATGGACAGTAGGAAAGGTAAAAATAAGGGAGAAGGGCTACTGCTGAACAAGGGGAGCAGGGAATGGGGGGGGGTGCTGCTGGACAGAGGGGAGGTAAAAGTAAGGGGCAGGGCTGCTAGCACCCGTTAATGTAACGGGCTAAAAAACTATTTACATTATACATGAGTGAAGTAAAAACAATTTCCATTCCCTTTTCTAGGGTTTATCTCCAAATACAATCACGCTGTTCATCTACTGCAGTTCTGTGACTTTGCTCTTCACTGCCATAAAGCTGATAAATTATCATTTACATGTGATGTATGATAAAGGGGAAGTAATTCACAAAAGAATGATGAAAAAGAATGGAAAAAGAACAACAGAAAAGGATGAGAACAGGGAAAATAAAATTCATCGGATAAACCTTGGGTAAGAACTTTTATGATATGTATAAAGGACACTGAACAACTGGTATACTGAAATATATAAATGGCAATATCAATAATTGATTTATATTTATTCAGTTTTCTATACTGTTCTCCCAGGGAAGCTCAGAACAGTTTACATGAATTTATTCAGGCATTTAAGCATTTTTCCCTGTCTGCCCCAGCAGGCTCACTATCTATCTAATGTACCTGAGGCAATGTGGGGGATTAAGTGACTTGCCCAGGATCACAAGGATTAGTGTGGGTTTGAAACTTCAACTTCAGGGTGCTGAGGCTGTAGCTTTAACAACTGCACCACATACATATTGTATCTAAGGCATCACTAGGAAATCAAGTTAGCTATTAAGAAAGCATTACAGTCAGTTAGTGTTACTACTACTCATTTCTATAATGCTACTAGACATCAAAACACAGAGACAGTCCCTGTTCAAAAAGGCTTACAATCTAGTCAAGACAGACAAACTAGACAATGTCGCAACCCTTGGGCTCCTGAAACGCGCAGCGAGCCTGGGTCACAGCGACCGATACTTTTCCCCAGCATGTTCCCTCCAACTAGGGAATCCTTCAGGCCATCTAGGCAACAGCCTAGGGTGAAAACAATAGGGCAAGTGTCCACAGTGAAAACAGGCAAAGAAATCACACACACTCCCAACAGTTTCAAAAACAAAGATGTACTTTTATTTCTGACCCTGGGTCAGAAGGTTTTGGTATTTATCATTTGATTGTAACATTTCACAGTACATTCTTTCACAACTCAAAGTATGCAAAACAGAGCCAATCTGGCCACACTGGTTTTACCAGCACTAGAACAAATGTGCTATCAAAATCAAGAAAAATAAAGAAATTACAAAAATCAAAATTATGGCTGGATTTCAGTCTCAGTGGCATAGTCCTCTTCACCAGCCTTCAAGGACAGTGATAAGTTTTTTCAATGTTCTTTTCAATGGTGAATCAGTGAAGAACAAAACACAAAGTTCATGACCAAAAGACTTTTCCAAAAATCATACAGTATACTAACCACACTGACACTCTGGTGCAGGCTGACTGCAGCTAGGGAATTATGCAAACGGATCTCCTCCGTAACTGACATTCCCTGCAGAGCCTTATCAGTGGTAATTATTCTCCAATTGTGTGGAGGGGCTCCGTAGTTAAATGGTTTAAGCAGTTTGGAGCAAAAACAATATAAACAAAATGTTTCAGAGGTTAGTTTTTCAAAGTCAGAAAGTTCTGGCGTACACACCTTAAGCTTAGTATCAGGATTTCACCAAGCAAAAATAAACAGGTAAGAAACAGTAGCAAAATTCTTCCCACCTCTCAGGATGTGTCCATAAATCTCAAACCTCTCACAAGGTTCACTGGTTAAACTAATCTCCATCGGTTCACAAACCTCCAACTGGTTCCTAATGGTGGGTTCAGACTCCTCTGAAAGATCCACCATTTCACATTCTTCTCCCAACTCCTCAGCATTGAGCCTGGGAGAAAAATCCTGTTGCCTCACTGGGACACGTTCCCAATTCCTCTGCTCCTTCCCCTCCCTGGGTCTCAGCTGCCTGGTTTTAACAGCCTCCAATTAGCCCCTCCCTGCTCTGAAGAGGGGGAAAGGAGAAAGCTCCCTCTGCAGCTGTGTCTGCTTAGCTGACAGCTTCCTGCCAGTTCTCTGGCCTTCTGGGAGATGTAGTTTCCTAGCTCCTGAGTTTCTTTGAGCTTTAATAGCAGGCCTGGGAGAGTAACCTGCAACTGGGCTGAACTCTCCCTGGCAGTCAGTATCTGGCTCAATGTCAGTACAAGGAAAGTCAGCGCTTTCATAATTGGAAGGACCAACCTGGTCAGCTCTCCTGCATAGAATCTTACTGCTCTTCCTAGCTAACCCTGTGCCAAAGCTAGACGGAGAGCTAGATTTGTCACAACAACAAGGTGCATCAATACCCTGTGCTCAGGTGGGGGAATATTCAAATGGAAGATACCCTTGAAAGATTTAAAGATCACTTAAAAACATTCCTTTTTGTGGATGCTTATGGATGATAGGCTACAAATTTTGATCAATGTAGACTTATTGGGAACAGTCTAAGACTAAGCACAAACAACAAATTCCCAAAGCTTATCCTCTGCAAGATTCCTGTTTCCACCTGGGTTGCTAGCATCAGAGGTGAAGCACTGGCCAAGCAGCAGTGGCGTACCTAGGGTATGTGGCACCCGGGGCCCATAATTTTTTGACACCCCCCCCATGTAATGAAATATTTTTTGTAATAACCATGAAACTGAATAAATGGTCATAATAGAAACAGGCAGTGAAAATTTTCTTTTATTGAACCTCATATATGTAACCATTATTCCAAACATACCATAACATAACATAAATTATGTCTGAATTGTCATGACATCAGAAGTACATATGGAGTAGATGCAGGTGATGCTTGGGACAGTTCTGATTGTGTTAGTTCGGTTTTATGTGTTTTTTGAATAGAAGGGTTTTTATTTCTTTTTTGAAGGTTTTGTAGTTTGTAGTCGAGGTCAATAGGTTGTAGAGTTGGGGATCAAGTGTTGCAGCTCGAATGGCTAGGAGGTTGTCGAACAGTTTTTTTCTTTTGACGTTTTTGATTGGAGGGTGTGTGAATAGTGCGTGAGTTCTATGTCTGGTTGAGGTGGATTGAATTATTTAGCTGAAGAAATTAGTTACCCCCCCCCCCCATTCCACACACATTAATTCTCTTCCATTTTTGTTCCCATTATAAAAAACACTGATAAGTTCTCAGAAAAAAATACATTAAAATAAGAAGTGAAAACAAAGGCCCCTACAGATGAGAACATAACATAAGAATAGCCTAACTGGGTCAGACCAATGGTCCATCATGCCCAGTAACCCATTCTCATGGAAGCCAATCCAGGTCACTAGTACCTGGTCAAAACCCAAAGAGTACCAACATTCCATGCTACCGATCCAGGGCAAGCAGATGTTTCCCCATGTCTTAATAACAGACTATGGACTTTTCCTCCAGGAATTTGTCCAAACCTTTCTTAAAATCAGCTACGCTATCTGCTTTTACCATAACTTCTGGCCACTTCATTTTTAAGCTGAGATCTTTCCTTCCAAACAGAGACTTTGCTAGATGTCAAATACAGCACAAGGTAACTTCACACGGACTTAGCTGTGCAGGAAATGTGAATCTCCTCATACACCCACCATATAGTGCAAAAAAGTGCAAAGGTATGTTTTTTTCTTTCGATCACTACATAGATTAATGCCACACAAGCAGCGCTGTTACAAACATATTCTGTTGGTCAGTGCTAAGGTTAACAAAGTTTCCTTCCTTGGACCAGAAGGAGATACTGACAAACCACTGGAAGAGATCCCAAAACAACTACCCAGGAACAACACCCAAAGACCCACTCAGTGTGTGAACCAGTTGAGTGGAGTGGACTAACTGGGGGGTGGAAATGGGCCCGGAGTTTGCTCAGCAGAATTTCCTAGATCACCTCTTCCTCTCAACACATTGACACGCTGCCACCACCACCACTAGGAACACCTCACCAGGTAGGCCAGCAATACTATAAACTTTATAAAACACATTATTATATTTTCTTATAAAGCACATATTTTAACTGAACTCTCTGAAATCCTCAGCCTTTCCATTCACAAAAATAGAAGGAAGAAAAGTTCCCATTTCCTGCTGTCTCATGTCCCCGGCCTATACAATATTTTTCTTTTGCAGAGTGCAGACCTTTCAAAAATCTGACCAAATCCTCATTTCACTTGCATTACAAAGTTCTGAGGATGCCATCTCTCCCCAATCCCAGGTCCTAAAGTCTAAGACAGTAGCGCAAACTAGTGCTGCCAGATTCAGGAAAAAAAAAATTTGATTCGATTCAGCCTATTGAATTGGTTTATCGATTCGATTTTCCTGCCCAATTGGGTGTTTTTTTCAAACATCCTGGTGGGTTTATTTTATAGCTTTTTCACCCCCCTTTGGCTTCTCCTAACCACACAGGCGTTGTGGTATAAACAAAATAAAGAAACAAAAAGGACTTTTCCTCTCTCTGTTAAATCCTAGCTCACGTTTACGGTCTAACACCAGCTCTGGCAGGATACACATTTCAAATCTGACATATTGTAATCACAAAACAGAAAATAAAATTAGTTTTTCTACCTTTTTGTTGTCTGGTTATTTTTCAAATCTTCTTGGTCCAAGGCTCTGGTTGTCTTCTGATAACTTGCTTGCCAGGGTCTCCTTCTTTCTTCTTTCTCCGTGCTAACCGTCCATCTGCCATCTCTGTCCTCCCCTTCTGTTTCCCTTCCCTCCCCCGGATGTCTGGCATCTTTTCTTTTTTTGTCTCCCTCCACAATCCACCTTTTCTTAACTACCCTTTCATCCAGCAGCTCTCCCTCCTTCCCCACCACCCCAGGGTCCACCATCTCTCCCTTTCTTTTCCCAACTACCCTCCTAACCAGTATCTCTATTCCCCCCCCCTTCGACACCATCCCTTAAGTCCAACTTCTCTCCCTTTCTGTTCCTTCCCTCCCTAAAACCCATGTCCATCATCTCTCTCTCTCTCTCCTCTATTTTCAGACCCATTATTTCTTCCCACCCAAAGTCCGGCATATGCACGTCTCTTTGAACCCCTCCCCCTTCCCTCCGTGTACTTATACACCAGGGCCCCCCTCCCTTGAAGGCCTGTCCCCCCCTTAAAGGTCTGCATCCCACCCCTGAAGGCCTGTCCCCTCCTTGAAGGCCTGCCTGCCTGCTCCCCTTGAAGGCCTGCCCCCCCTGAATGCCTGTCCCCCCCCCATGAAGGCCTGCACCACCCGAAGGCCTGTCCCCTCCTTGAAGGATTGTGCCCTCCCTTGAAGGCCTGTCCCCCCATGAAGGCCTGTCCCCCCCTTGAAGGCCTGCCCCCCCTGAAGGCCTGCACCCCCCATGAAGGCCTGCACCCCCTTGAAGTCCTGTCCCCCCCTTGAAGGATTGTGCCCTCCCTTGAAGGCCTGCACCCCCCCCCCCCCGACGGCCTGTCACCTCCCCACCCGAAGGCCTGCCTGTCCCCCTGAAGGCCTGTCTCCCCCCCTCCACAAGGTCTGCCTACCCGCCCCACCCTGAAGGCCTGTTGCCCCCCCCACTACCTCGAAGGACCGCTCGGCCCCACCACCACCACAAAGTACTGCTAATTCCCTCGGCCTCCCCACTTCATTTCCCTGGAGAAACAGCCTGCAGCAAGATTGCGCGATGCCAGCGATCTTTGTTTGCTTCAGCTGTTTCCTCCACCGTGGTCCCACCGTTCCTCTGACGTCAGAGGAGGGGCGGGACCGTGGCGGAGGAAACAGCTGAAGCAGGCAAAGATCGCTGGCATCGCAATCTTGCTGTAGGCTGTTTCCAGACGCGACACCCGGCGCAGTGGGGGAACCGGACCTGACCGGGAGCATCCCCTCAGGGCTTGGCACCCGGGGCAGACCTCCCCCCTTGGTACGCCACTGCCAAGCAGCAACGCTTACAAGATAACGGTTGCCAAAATTACTTGCCAGCGAAGGTAGGGACCTTCTCTTATTTGAAAAAAAATTGGAAAGCAAGGTGACACGCAAAGGTTGGAAGAAAGGCAGCAGATGATGGAAGTGAGGAGAAGTGAGAGAGAAGGGGGCATATGAAGGAAGTGAGAGAGAGAGAGAAGGGGGCATATGAAGGGAGAGAGAGGGGGGCATATGAAGGAAGTGAGAGAGAGAAAGGGAGTATATGACGGACGTGAGTGAGAGAAGAGGCATATGAAGAAAGTGAGAGAGAGAAATGAGGGGCAAATGAAGGAAGAGAGAGAGAAGGGGCATATGAAGAAAGTGAGACAGAGAGAAAAGGGGCAGATGATGGAAGTGAGAGAGAGAGAGAGAAGGGGCAGATAATGGAAGTGATACAGAGAATGGGCAGATGATAGAAGTGTGTATGTGAGAGAGAAGGGGCAGATGATGGAAGTGTGTGTGTGAGAGAGAAGGGGCAGATGATGGAAGTGTCTGTGAAAGAGAAGGGACATGATGGAAGTGTGTGTGTGAGAGAGAAGGGGCAGATGATGGAAGTGTCTGTGAGAGAGAAGGGACATGATGGAAGTGTGTGTGACAGAGAAGGGGCAGATGATGGAAGTGTGTGTGTGACAGAGAAGGGGCAGATGATGGATGTGAGAGAGAGAAGGGACAAATGATGGAAGTGAGAGAGACAGAGAGGAGCAGATGATGGAAGTGAGCGAGAAAGAGAGAGAAGGGGCATATGCTGGAAGTGAGGAGAAATGAGAAAGAGAAGGGGGCTGATGATTAAAGTGAGAAAGAGAAGGGATAGATGATGGAAGAGAGAGAGAGAAGGGGCATATGCTGGAAGTGAGGAGAAGTGAGAAAGAGAGAGAAAGAGGAGGGAGGCATATGATGGAAGAGAGAGACAGAAGGGGTAGATGATGGAAGAGAGAGAGAAGGGGCAGATGATGGAAGTGAGGGAGAGAGCGATAGAAGGGGCTAATGATGAAAGAGAGATGCTGGAAGTGAGAGAGAGACAAGATTGCCGATGATGGAAGTGAAAGTGAGAGAGAGAGAATGAAGGGGCAGATGGGAGAGAGAGAGAAGGGGCAGATGATGGAAGAGAGAGAGAGAGAGAGAGAGAGAGAGAGAAGGGGCAAATGATGGAAGTGAGGAAGAGAAGGGGCAGATGAAGGAAGTGAGAGAGATGGGGCACATGAAGTAAGAGAGAGAGAGAGAGGAAGAAAAGGGGCAGATAAAGAAAGTGAGAGAGAGAGAGAGAAAGGGCAGATGATGGAAGTGTGTGTGTGAGAGAGAAGGGCAGATGATGGAAGAGAAAGAAGGGGCAGATGATGAAAGTGTGAGAGAGAGAGAGAGAGAAGGGGCAGATGATGGAAGTGAGAGAGACAGGAGCAGATGATGGAAGTGAGAGAGAAAGAGAGAGAAGGTGTAGATGATGGAAGAGAGAGAGGGAAGGGGCAGATGATGGAAGTTAGGGTGAGAGCGATAGAAGGGGCTAATGATGAAAGAGAGAGAAAACGGGCATATGATGGAAGTGAGAGAGAGAGAAAGGTCAGATGCCGGAAGTGAGAGAGAGACAAGATTGCCGATGATGGAAGTGAAACTGAGAGAGAGAGAATGAAGGGTCAGATGGGAGAGAGAGAGAAGGGGTATGAAGGAAGTGAGAGAGAGAGAAGGGGATGATGATGGAAGTGAGAGGGAGAAGGGGCATATGATGGAAGAGAGAGAGAAGGGGCAGATGATGGAAGTGAGAGAGAGAGAAGGGGCAAATGATGGAAGTGAGCAAGAGAAGGGGCAGATGAAGGAAGTGAGAGAGAGAGAGAGAGAGAGAGAGGAAGAAAAGGGGCAGATAAAGGAAGTGAGGGAGATTGAAGGGGAAGATGTTGGAAGCGAGAGAGAGGGAGAAGGGAGAGATGATGGAAGTGAGAGAGAGAGAAGGGGCAGATAATAGATGAGAGACAGAGAGAGAAAAGGGGCAGATGATGGAAGTGTGTGTGAGAGAGATAAGGGGCAGATGATGGAAGTGTGTGTGAGAGAGATAAGGGGCAGATGATGGAAGTGTGTGTGAGAGAGAAGGGACAGATAATGGAAGAGAGAGATAAAAATGGCAGATGATGGAAGTGTATGAGAGAGAGAAGGGCAGATGATGGAAGAGAAAGAGAAGGGGCAGATAATGGAAGTGTGAGAGAGAGAGAAGGGGCAGATGATGGATGAGAGAGAGAATGAGAGAGAAGGGGCAGATGATTGATGAGAGAGAAAGAGAGAGAAGGGGCAGATGATGGATGAGAAAGAGAGAGAAGGGGCAGATGATGGATGAGAGAGAGAAAGAGAGAGAAGGGGAAGATGATGGATGAGAGAGAGAGAGAAGGGGCAGATGATGGATGAGAGAGGGAGAGAAGGGGCAGATGAAAAAACAAAACTGTTGTAACTTCATTGGAAATGTCCAGTTAGCTCTTTTGTAATCCGCCTTGAACTGCAAGGTATAGGCGGAATAGAAGTCCCTAATGTAATGTAATGAAGGATGAGAGAGAGAGAGAAGGGGCAGATGATGGAAGTGTGAGAGAGAGAAGGGGCAGATGATGGAAGTGTGAGAGAGAGAAGGGGCTGATGATGGAAGTGTGAGAGAGAGAAGGGGCCGATGATGGAAGTGTGTGAGAGAGAAGGGGCAGATGATGGCAGTGGGAGAGAGAGAGAAGGGGCAGTTGATGGAAGTGATTGAGAGAATGGGCAGATGATGGAAGTGAGAGAGAAGGGGGAGATGATGGAAGTGAGAGAGAGAGAAGGGCAGTTAATAGATGAGAGACAGAGAGAGAGAAGGGGCAGATGATGGAAGTGTGTGTGAGAGAGATAAGGGGCAGATGATGGAAGAGAGAGAGATAGAAATGGCAGATGATGGAAGTGTATGAGAGAGAGAAGGGCAGATAATAGAAGAGAAAGAGAAGGGGCAGATGATGGAAGTGTATGAGAGAGAGAAGGGGCAGATGATTGAAGTGTGAAAGAGAGAAGGGGCAGATGATGGAAGTTGGAGAGAGAGAGAGAAGGGGCAGATAATGGAAGAGAGATAGAAAGGGGAGATGATGGAAGTGAGAGAGAGAGAAGGGGCAGATGATGGAAGAGAGATAGAGAGGGCAGATGATGGAAGTGAGAGAGAGAGAAAGCGAAGGGGCCGATTATGGAAGTGAGAGAGATAGTGAATGAATGGGTAGATAATGTAAGAGAGAGAGAGAAGTGGCTGATGATGGAAGTGTGAGAGAGAGAAGGGGCAGATGACTGAAATGTGTGTGAGAGAGAGAGAGAAAGAGAAGGGGTAGATGATGGAAGTGGGAGAGTGAAAGAGAGAAGGGGCAGATGATGGAAGTGATTGAGAGAAGGGGCAAATGATGGAACAGAGAGAGAAAATCGGGCAGATGATGGAAGTGAGAGAGAGAGAAGGGGCAGATGCTGGAAGTGAGAGAGAGTAGGGGCATATGATGGAGGTCAGAGAGAAGGGGCATATGAATGAGGTCAGAGAGAAGGGGCATATGAATGAAGTGAGAGAGGGAGAGAGAAGGAGCATATGGAGAGAGAAAGGACAGATGATGAAAGTGAGAGATAGAAGGGGCATATGGAGAGAGAAGGGGCATATGAAGGAAATGAGAGAGAAGGGGCATATGAAGAAAGTTTGAGAGAAAGTGAGAAGAGGCATATGAAGGAAGTGAGAGAGAGAGAGAAGAGGCATATGATGAAAGTTTGAGAGAAAGTGAGAAGAAGCATATAAAGGAAGTAGGGAGAGAGAGAGAAAAGGGGTATATGAAGGAAGTAGAGAGAGAGAGAGAAAGAGAGAAAAGGGGCATATGAAGGAAA
The DNA here is from genome assembly GCF_902459505.1 of Geotrypetes seraphini. Taxonomy (NCBI): domain Eukaryota; kingdom Metazoa; phylum Chordata; class Amphibia; order Gymnophiona; family Dermophiidae; genus Geotrypetes; species Geotrypetes seraphini. The sequence continues at coordinate 269,000,132 of NC_047086.1, read as the reverse complement.
TGAGAGAGAGAGAAGCAGCATATGAAGGAAGTGAGAGAGAGAGAAAGGAAGAGAAGGGGCACATGAAGGAAGTGAGAAAAAGAAGGAGCATATGAGAGAGAAGGGGCAGATGATGAAAGTGAGAGAGAGAATGGGCATATGGAGAGAGAAAAGGCATATGAAGGAAGTGAGAGAGAGAAGGGGCATATGAAGGAAGTAAGAGATAGAAGGGGTATATGAAGGAAGTGAGAGATAGAAGGGGCAGATAATGGAAGTGGGAGAGAGAAGAGGCAAATTTTGGAAGTGAGAGAGAGAAGGGGCAAATGTTGGAATAGAGTGAAAGACAGAGAAGGAACAGATGAAGTGTGAGAGAGAGAAGGGGCAAATGATGAAGTGTAAGAGAGAGAATGGGCAAATGATGGCCGTGAGAGAAAGAGAAGGGAGAAACAATGGTAGAGACAGAGAGAAGGGGCAGATGATAGAAGTGTGTGTGAGAGAGAGAAGGGGTAGATGCTGGAAATGAAGAGAAGTGAGAGAGAGAGAAAGAGAAGGGGGCTGATTGAAGTGAGAGAGAGAAGGGGCAGATGATAAAGAGCGCTATACGACTAGCAAGTCATTCAGCGGATCGTGGCAAAAATAGATGTACTTCTTGTTTGGACGGTCGTCATTTTGGTAGGTACAGTTGGACGCTTCGGTATAGCGCATGTGGACGTGTTTATGTTGGACGTCTTTCGTGCTGATAATCGAATGACTTGGACATCTTTCCATTATCGACACATTTCCCTGGACGTCTTAACCCGCCGACATATAGAGCTTTTATACAACCTATTGATTATACCCCTCTATCTATTTATTTCAGTATTCATGAAATTTTTAGTTTATAGGGGTTGAATAGTTGTAATTGTATAAGGGAGGATAATGAGTTAGGTTGCCTGGGAAAGGGATGTGTCTGCTAGTCTAAATATATGTCTTCAAGCAATAGTATGATAAGGGGGGGATAGGGAATTGGGGAAGAAAAGGGTTTTTTTTAAAGGGGGTTTAGGACGTGTATTGAATATAGGGTGTACTTGCGTGATGTATTTGGTATATTATTTTGGGTTCTCTTTATTGAAATTTTGCAATGAATTTTAAATTATTTTCTTTAAATGTTAATGGCCTCAATCATCCTGTTAAGAGGAAGAAAACACTCAATTTTTTAAAGCAGCAAAATGCTGATATATCTATGATACAAGAAACTCATTTGACTGCAGGGGAATCTATGAAACTAGAAGGAGGATGGGTCAAGCAGTGTTTTTTTGCGCTGGCTGTTGGAAAGAAAGTGTGGGTGGCTATTTTAGTCCATAAGAAATGCTCAGCTGTATTTAATATTATTTCTGCAGATCCTTCAGGAAAGTGGGTTCAGGTAAAGATGACCTTGGGGAAACATGCTCTGATGCTGTTCTGTGTCTATGCCCCTAATTCAAATCAAGCAGAATTTTTTAAGACTCTTCAACAGGTACTTCTGCCACTGGCTGCCTCTAATCTAGTGGTAGCTGGGGACTTCAATGCTGTTATGGATCCATTGTTGGATAAACAACCCAGTAGGATTTTGAAATCAATGGAATTGGATAATTTAGTCCATTCCTGTGGGTTAAAAGATATCTGGCGAATTCTCTATTTTAATGCTCGGGAGTTTTCCTTTTGCTCCCAGATTCATAAATCATTTTCAAGAATAGATTAAGTATTTGTATCAGATCAATTAATTCAACAGGTAACCAAAGCTGGCATAGATTTAATTCTATCAGATTATGCTGGAGTTTGAATTGAATTAAAATTTGAGGAACAAGATTGTAATAGACCTGTGTAGAAGTTCAATAATACATTGCTTGCAGATTCTAACTTTATTGAAGAATTTCAAGTAAAAATGAATGAATATTTTCAAATCAATGCCTCGGAGAAAATCTCTTTAGAAACACTATGGGATGCTTTCAAAGCTACCATGAGAGGGCAATTATCTCATATTCAGCACATGTTAGTAAAAAACTTAAATTGGAATTCTCTAATTTGGAACAAAACATTAAGGGCTCCTTTTACGAAGGTGCGGTAGCGGTTTAACGCGCTAAACCGCCGGCCGCACTAGCCACTACCGCCTCCTCTTGAGCAGGCGTGTGATGAAAAGTCATGTGCATTAAAGCCGTTACCGCGGCTTCGTAAAAGGAGCCCTAAGGACTTAAGAGTCACAATTGGCCTTGAAATGGGAACAAAATACTTTGCAGGCTCTATTAAAAGCTAAATACAAATACAATGAGATTTCCTCTCAAATGGCTAGGAAAGAGTTGTTTTCTCAACAGGCTATGTATTATGGAAACTCGAATAAAGCGGGAAGAGTATTAACTAATTACCTTAAAGCTAAAAAAAGTAAAGCAAAAATTGTGGCTATCACAGATGAGAATGGAGAAACTCATTCTCAAATTGGAAATATCTTAAAACAATTCTTGAAATATTATAAAGCCATATATCCTTCTGTGCTTTATTCAAATAAAGAACTTGAGGGTTTAGAGTTCTTGAAGTTAATTAAGGGATCTAAAATTCCCGAGCATATAAAAGTAACTCTTGATGCGCCTATATCAATAAAAGAACTACAAGCAGCGTTGAAGTCCCTTAGAGTTGGATCCGCTCCAGGTGGTGATGGGTTCACTGTAGAGTTTTACAAATCATTTCAAATTGCCATATTACCGCATTTATTAAATTTATATCAGGCTCAACTGATTAAAGGTTGTATTACAGGTACTATGGCAGAATCTTTAACTATATTTAACAAAGCCAAATAAAGATCCTATGTTGGTTTCAAATTACAGGCCTATTTCTTTTATTAATGTAGATGGAAAACTCCTGGCTAAGTTATTGGCTTTGCGCTTGGCCAAGGCTCTCGCATATATTATTGGTATGCACCAAAAGGGTTTTGTTGCTCAGAGACATTCATCAAACAACACCAGACTGGCTTTTCACATGTTAAATCTAACAAAAACTATGAAAGATCCGGCCTTCTCTGTATCTGTGGATGCAGAGAAGGCATTTGATCGTGTGGAATGGACCTTCATGTATCAAAAAATGGATTGGTTTGGTATTGGTTCCGGATTTATACAAATGATTCAAACCTTGTATAGTTCCCCTTATGCAAGATTATACATTAATAATAATTTTTCTGAATGTTTTTGTCTTAGAAGGGGAGTTAGACAAGGATGTCCGTTATCGCCTTTGCTTTTTGATATTGTATTGGAACCTTTGTTATTGGCTATTCAGCCAGGTAGAAGAGATGCAGGGTATTCCTTATACAGGTCGAGAATACAAGATCTCTGCTTTTCCAGATGACATATTGCTTCATTTGAGGAGTCCTGAAACCACCATTCCGTATTTACTGAATCTGATTGATAGATTTGGAAAATTCTCTGGGTACAAAATAAACTGGAACAAATCAGAGGTTCTTCCACTAAATGTATATTGTACAAAAGGATTATTTGATACATTCCCTTTTCTTTGGAAAGAAGAAGATATAAAATATTTAGGTATTTGGATTCAGAGGATGTTGGAGGAAACGAAAGTAAATGAAAAATCTTTATTGCTTAAGGTCTCAGAAATGTGTGAGCAATGGAACCTTTTACATTTGTCTTGGTGGGGGAGCATTTAAACAATTAAGATAATGATTTTGCCTGTGGTTTGCTACCAAATGGGCATGTTACCTGTGTTTTTTCAGGGGTCCTTTTATAAGCAATTGAATAGTATTCTTACAAAATTTATTTGGCTGGGGAAAACTGAGAGTTGCTTTAGTATCTTTAGAAAAATCAATTGCAGGAGGGGAGGGGATAAATTTTCAAAATTTTTATAGGTACCATCAAGCCTTTATTATGCGCCAGGTTATGTATTGGATCCTCCCGGATCTTATGGAAAGTCTTCTGGATTGGTTATGGTTGGAATGGCAACTCCTGTCTCCGCTGAGGTTGTGTCATGTTTTGAGTGTTAAGTTGATCAGGTTATATAAGGATAATAGAATCCTATGTGACACTTGGAAAACTTTAAAATATATCAATAATTTAACATCTATTCCAATTCACAAATCCAGGTGTCAGTCCCTTTGGCTGAACTCCAACATTCAAACTGGCGGATATAAAATCATCTGGAAGCAGTGGATGAAGGGGCATTTGTACTTTAGATGACGTGGTTTTGGATGGAAAGCTGCTTGACTTTTCACGACTGCAACATAAATTTGGTATTGCTAAATCTCAAAATTATAAATGGTTGCAGTTGAAGCAGGCCATTCAGACAGGGTTCCCTGATTGGTGAAATTTTAAAAATTATTATAGCTTATAGATCTTATGCTTCCAGACAGACTTCCTGGGTCATCAGGCTGCTTAGTGGTACGTTAGATAGATTGTGAACCCACCGGGACAGATAGGGAAAATGCTTGAGTACCTGATTGTAAAACCGCTTAGATAACCTTGATAGGCGGTATATAAAATCCTAATAAAAACTTAAAAACTTAAACTTAAACTTAAACTTAATATCTGACCTGTTGAATAAGAAACCAAAGAATGGTCTTCGTGACATTTGGAGCTTTGAGATAAAGCATCAGATTAATGTGTCTCAATGGCCATGAATTTGGACTTGGAGGATGAGATGTAGTGTCGGCATCTATGAGACAATCTTGGTTTTCTTGTTGCATAGAGCAGTATAAGTAAGATAGTTCTAAAACTAAACGATGTTGGCACTGTCATCTTGAAGCAGGGACATTGGATCATTTGCTGTTTTAATGTCCACTGATAAAAAAATTTTGGAAATCTATTTGGGATCAAATAAATAAATTATTGGAGAATCCTGTAGCTTTAACATACGACATAATAATAAACTTCTTTTGATAATGACAGGGTTTGCTATACAACTGATTTAGAGAAATTGGAAAAACTGGGACAGGTTGAATTACAGTTTTTGGTGGGAATCGTATCATATTTTTAAAATGGAGCGGGTGTTGGCTGTACAAAAGGGCAATTATAAAAATTTTTGAGGGTTTAGGAGCCACTGTTATTGTAAGGATTGATCTTATTTTTGGTCATTTCATTATACACATCCAGGGGGTAGGAGGGGTGGGGATTCACAGGATGATTCTAAATTGATTATCTGTAATGGATTAGTCATCTGGGGAGGGGGTTAAAGTGATTGTTAGGTTAGTTAAAAGTACTTTTGTTGTACTATTATTTGTGTGTATAATTGTGCACCATGATTGTTTGAAACTTAATAAAGGTTTGTTTGTTATTTTATTTTTTATTTTTTTTAAAGGTTCAAGGGGAGATCTGGGAAATTACAATCCAGTAAGCCTGACTTCAGTGGCAGGCAAAATGGTGGAAATAATTATAAAAAAATAAAATTTTGGAACACGTAAACATGATTTAATGAGACAGTCAGCATGGGTTCAGCCAAAGGAGATCTTGCCTCACCAATTTGCTTGACTTGTTTGAAGGTGTGAATAAACATGTGGATAAAGGTGAATCAGTTGATATAGTGTACCTAGATTTTCAGAAAGCTTTTGACAAAGTTCCTCATGAGAGGCTCCTGAGAAAATTAAAGAGTTGGGATAGGAGGCAAAGTTCAGTTGTGGATTAGGAAATGATTTTCGGATAGAAAACAGAGTTAAATGGTCATTTTTCTCAATGGAGGAGAGTAAACAGTGGAGTGCCGCAGGGGTCTATACTAGGACCGTTGCTATTTAACTTATTTATAAATGATCTGGAAATTGGAACAACAAGTGAGGTGATTAAATTTGCAGATGTCACTAAACTGCTCAAAGTTGGTAAAATGCATGCGGATTGTAAAAAATTGCAGGCAGACCTGAGGAAATTGGAGGACTGGGTATCCAAGTGGCAGATGAAATTTAATCAGTGGCGTACCAGGGGGAGGATGGGGGGCAGTCCGCCCCAGATGCACTGCTTGGGGGGGGTGCACAGCCAGGTCTGGGTCTTCCTGCCCTTCCTTTCTACCGGCCGTGCCGCTACAATCCTACCTCCCCCTGCCGACAAGAAGTCTATCCAACGTCAATTCTGATATCGGAGAGGACGTTCCTGGCCAGCCAAGCAGTGATTGGCTGGCCTGGAACGTCCTCTCCGACGTCAGAATTGACGTCAGAAAGACTTCTTGTCGGCGGGGGGAGGTAAGATTGCAGGCAAGGACCAGGGGATAGGAAGGGGAGAGGTGCTTTTTTTTTTCCTTTTTTCCGCAGCAGGGAGGGCAGGATGTAGGCAGGCAAGCTGGCTGGCTTTAGCGCGGCAGGGAGGGAGGGAGATAGATAAATAGGCAGGCTGGCTTTGGGGGTGGCCAAAATCTGGAAGGTAGTGGGAGGACATAAGAAGGAGGCACTGGGGGCACTATGGACATGGGACGGAGGTACTGGGGGCACCATGGACACGGGACAGAGGTACTGGGGGCACCATGGACACGGGACGGAGGCACTGGGGGCACTATGGACATGGGAAGGAGGCACTGGGGGCACTAAGGACACAGTACGGGACACTGGGGGCACTAAGGACACAAGACGGAGGCACTATGGACACGAGACGGAGGCACTGGAGGCACTATGGACACGAGACGGAGGCACTGGAGGCACTATGGACATGAGACGGAGGCACTGGGGGCACTATGGACACAAGAAGGAGGCACTGGGGCACTATGGACACAGGAAGGAGGCACTGGGGGCACTTGACACGGGATGGAGGCACTGGGGGCACTATAGACACAGGAAGGAGGCACTGGGGGCACTATGGACACAGGAAGGAGGCACTGGGGGCACTATGGACACAGGACGGAGACACTGGGGGCACTATGGACACAGGACGGAGACACTGGGGGCACTAAGGACACAGGACAGGGCACTGGGAGCACTATGGACACAAGATGGAGGCACTGGGGACACTAAGGACACAGGACGGGGCACTGGGAGCACTAAGGACACAGGAAGGGGCACTGGGGGCACTAAGGACTCAGGACGGGGCACCGGGGGCACTATGGACACAGGACGGAGGCACTGGGGGCACTAAGGACACGGGACGGAGGCACTGGGGGCTCTAAGGACATGGGACGGAGGCACTGGGGGCACTAAGGACACAGGACGAGGGCATTGGGGGCACCATGGACACGGGACGGAGGCACTGGGGGCACGATGGACACGGGACGGAGGCACTGGGGGCACCATGGACACGGGACGAAGGCACTGGGGGCACCATGGACACGGGACGAAGGCACTGGGGGCACCATGGACACAGAACGGAGGCACTGGGGGCACCATGGACACTATGGACACAGGACGGAGGCACTGGGAGCACTATGGACACGGGAAGGAGGCACTGAGGGCACTATGGACACGGGAAGGAGGCACTGGGGGCACTTTTGGACACAGAATGGGGCACTGGGGGCACTAAGGACAAGGGAAGGAAGGAGTAAGGGAATAGAAAGGAACAATTGTTGGGCCTGAGTGCAGAAAGAAAGAAATGAAAGAAAGGATGCACAGTCAATTAATAGATGTCACCTTTTGATGAAAAAAATAAATGGTCACGTTACCTCTGACTTACTTTCGTTGCAGCAGAGTCGGCAGCCGTGCTGATGTGCAGGAAGGTCCTGCACTGACTCATCTGCCAGCTCTGCTCCGGAAGAAATAAGTTACGTCAGAGGGGGTGGACCCGGCAGACGCAGTCATTGCGGGACTTTGCCATAATTCCCTGCGTCTGCCGGGTCCACCCCCTCCAACGTAACTTACTTCTTCTAAAGCAGAGTCAGCAGATGAGTCATCGAGGGACCTTCCAGCATGTGGCTGCTGAGTCCGCTCCAGAGCAAGTACGTCGGAGTGGGGTGGACTGGCAACCGGCAGTTACCATCATCATGGGACTTTGCTGCATGAAGGGAGAGAAATTGCTGGAATGGAAGAGTGGTGGAGGGAAAGAAAGGGGGCAGGGTGATATGGACGGGTGGTGCTGGTAGAATTGATGTAAAGAGAAAGGGGAGAGACGTAAGGGGGAAGGATATTGGAGGGAGAGAAAGGGGGCAGATGATTGAAGAGGGGTGGATCAATTGATTTATACTCACCTCACACTTTTTGTGGATTTTGTTATTTGGAATTTTTGGATAAGATTGAGGATTGAATCATTATTTTGATTATTTTGTGATTTTTTTGTGATTCTCTAGTATTTTTTGGAGAATCTTTTTTGAGTGATACCTTCTCCTTTGTCACTAGCCCAGAGGTGTTCATGTACCCCTTTATTTATTTATATTTATGATTATATCAAACACATGAGGACAAAATGATGTACGGGGCAGGATTTATTTAGATTGATTTCTAAGTGCTAGTCACTTCATAAATACCTGCCCGGGCCAATGGTTGTCACAAGGGTACTGGGCCCGTACTGATTTGTGCTCTGATTATTTATATTCAAGTTAACTTGTCAGTCATTGGAGGTACACTTGTTTCTCTTTGTTGTTGGCTGGGTTCAAGGAGATCCTATCATTGTTTTATATCAATATTTTTGTGTTTGGATTTTCATCTTTACAAGGTTTCAAGGTTTCTTAAATATTTGATAAATCGCTGAATCTCGTTTACAAAGCGATGTACATAATTATAAAATAGGATAGAATTAAAAATAAATACAAAATACATAAACATTGAGATTAAGACAAGACAGACATTAGTTGGAAGGGGAGGAGGGTAAAAGATACATCTGTTATATCGAGAAAAACAAATAAGGGAAAAAACAAAAGGTATATATATATTTTTTGGTTTTTGTTAGCTGTTTTGAGAGAAAGGGCAGACATTGGATGGTAGTGGGGAGCCTATGCTGGATGGAAGTGCAGATGGGAGAGATAGGGGAGCAAATACAGGAAGGAAATGGGAGGAGAGAAAGAGGGGAGCAGACGCTGGATGGAAGTGGACAGAGAGAGAAGAAGGTACTAGATGGAAGGGTTAGAGAAAGAGGGTACATGATGGAAGGAGGGGATAAATAAAAGGAGGGCACATAATGGGGAGAAAAGGATTGAGTTAGGGAAACACTGGAGGGGTGAGGGAAAGAGGTGGCAAGCTTTAGGTAGACAGTAAAAAAGGACATTGATGAGAGGGTAGTAAGAACATAATCTAGACAGATGCAAAAAAGGAAAATGAGGGAAAAAAGGGAAAGGGATTGCAGAGGAGAGGTGTGGGAGAGGGAAGGAGAGGAGAGAGATGCCAGACCAATGGGGGTGAAAGGGAGATGGAAGGGGTAGGCATACATTTTCTGGAAGGAGCATAGAAGGAGAGATGATGCCTTATAGGGGAAGAGAGATGGCAGACAGTGGATGGAAGGAAGAGGGTTACAAGAAGATGAGGAAAGCAGAAACCACAGAAGACAAAAGTAGAAAAAAATTTTCTATTTATTTATTGCTTTAGGAGACATGTGACACTGTTTCTGTGGTGCACTGTATGCAGAGTCCAGCTTCTTACTGGTTCAGTTTAACCTATGTCTATGTATTTCTATTTTATCCCCCCTTTTACAAAATAGTGGAGCATTTTTAGCGCCAGCCGTGGTGGTGGCAGCTCTGATGCTCAGAATTCTATGAGCGTCAGAGCTGTTACCATAATGGCTAAAATTCACACTACAGTTTTATAAAAGGGGGAGGGTTTAGTTTGTGATGACATATTCCATACTAGGTGAAAGTGTTTTGTGTGTTCGAAAGACATGTTTTTTGTTAGGATTGACTGCAGGATTGATCTGTATTAGTCTGGCTTGTTTAGTTTTACAATGGGTGTATTGATGTTGTACTGCTCACTGCAGTATGTAAGATGCTGTCTTTTCCTAGGTACTCATGTGTGACATGTGGCTTGTTACTAAAAATCATGTTTTTCATACAGATGGGGTGTGTGTGAAAAAATGATGGGCCCCGGGTGTCACATATGCTAGTTACGCCACTGGATGGATTGTTGCATTCCGCTTCTGTTCTGGAGCCAGCTTCTTAATTGCATGCCTGGTTTTTGAGCTTCTGCTTGAGCGGTGGAGATTCCTTTTTGTCTTCCTAAGCCGCCTGATTCTTTTGGTGGCTTTCTTGTTTCTTTTTCATTTTTCACTTTTTCTTTTTACTTTGGGAGCTCTTCTATCTAGGGGCAAGGGGGGATGACTGTGGGGGATGGGTGAGTGAGGGGGAGTTACTGTTGCTGTTCTTGGGTTGCGTGTGAATGGTGTGAATGGGCTTATGAGTGGGGTCTGGGGAATGGCCTCTTTGGACCTCTGGGAGATATATGTAAAAGGTGGGGCTTACACTGACTCCAAGTGGGCACTCCTTCTTGTATCTTCTGCTGATGGCCTGTACCGAGGGTTCTCGTATTCTGGTTTGCTTAGCCTATGTCAGCTGCTCTTGTATACCTTGTGATATTTGCTTGTGTGTTCTTGTATTGTTGCCTCCTAGTTGTTTGTGTTACCTAACTGCTAATAAACATATATTTAAAAAAAACAAGGAAGCGTACAGGTCCATGGATACAATGATTGTGTAGGCCAGCAAGCTGCATGCTTATTTTTAAATTTCCCCCATTTCGATCAGCAAAATGTATGAAAGGCAGAGAGGTTAGCAGAGTATGGAAGCAGGTTGAAAAGTGTTTTTATTTCTTTGGAAGTACTATGTCACTAAGAATTTCAGCTTGATTATGTAAATATTGTCCTCAGTGTTATTTTGTTCTCTTTATACAGCAATAATGCAGAAGATGATGACACTGGGCCAGAATCAAATAAACAAGACTTGTCAACTCCACTTCAAAGCAGTTCTAAATGGCCAGAGATAAACTGTCACCATTCTTATGGTGCTTTGGTTAGTATACAGTGTTTGAATTTCTGGCACATTCTATCTATTCATGTTATTGGATATAGAGCTAGCTCAATTTTATGTCGTCATGGGTGTGCCTAGCTCTCATCCTGGTCATCATTGCTGTGATGTATGCAGTCATAGTTTGTTTCATTGGGGGGGGGGGGGGCAAAGGATAAACTGAGACATAGTAGCATACTTATTTGTATATATTCATTTTATACATATTTGTTAAGATTATTTCAGAAATTAGAACAAACAGGATTTTTTTTTTTCACTGAAATGAACCAGCACCAAGGGAAGTTTGATTCATGGTGCCCCCACTTATATTCCCATGAATTAGCAAAGAGAGCGCATGCTGTTACTTTCCCCTTCTCCTCACTAATGCGGTATTCTTTCTCCTTCTCTAAAGCTCCTGGGGCCATTATTCAGAACTATTTAGCCAGCAGGGAATGGATTCCTGCCAGCTAAATAGCATACGTATACCTGGCTATCTGCTGATATTCAGTGAGGGATAGCCAGCTATCTCACATTGAATATCCCAGTCTCCAGATTGGTACTCCTAATATTCAGCAGCTCGCTAAGTTTGGCGGACAAAGACAAATGCCTAAAAGGGTAGTATATCTAGCCAGCTAACCGCTGAATATTGCCGTAGCTGACTACATTGCAGGTGGCCAGATATGGTGCCGGCTTTGAATTTCTGGTTTTAACATAAGAATTGCCGCTGCTGGGTCAGACCAGTGGTCCATCATGCCCAGCAGTTCGCTCCCGCGGCGGCCCTCTGGTCAAAGACCAGTGCTCTGACTGAGACTATCCCTATTAGGGTACGTCCTTGTTCAGCAGGAACTTGTTTAACTTTGTCTTGAATCCCTGGAGGGTGTTTTCTTCTATGACAGACTCTGGAAGAGCGTTCCAGTTTTCTGCAACTCTTTGGATGAAGAAGAACTTCCTTTTGTTCGTACGGAATCTATCCCCTTTCAACTTTAGAGAGTGCCTTCTCGTTCTCCCTACCTTGGAGAGGGTGAACAACCTGTCTTTATCTACTAAGTCCATCCCCTTCAGTACCTTGAATGTTTCGATCATGTCCCCTCTCAATCTCCTCTGTTCGAGGGAGAAGAGGCCCAGTTTCTCTAATCTTTCGCTGTACGGCAGCTCCTCCAAACCCCTAACCATCTTCGTCGCTCTTCTCTGGACCCTTTCAAGTAGTACCATGTCCTTCTTCATGTACGGCGACCAGTGCTGTACGCAGTACTCCAGGTAAGGGCGAACCATGGCCTGGTACAGCGGCATGATAACCTTCTCTGATCTGTTCGTGATCTCCTTCTTTATCATTCCTAGCATTCTGTTCGCCCTTTTCGCCACCGCCGCACTTTGTATGGATGGCTTCATCGATCAGAACTCCCAAGTCCCTTTCCTGGGAGGTCTCTCCAAGTACCGCCCCGGACATCCTGTATTCATGCATGAGATTTTTGTAACCGACATGCACCACTTTACACTTGTCCACATTGAACCTCATCTGCCATGTCAATGCCCATTCTTCGAGCCTGATTATGTCATGTTGCAGATCTTCGCAATTCCCCTGTGTCTTCACTACTCTGAATAACTGTATCGTCTGCAAATTTAATCACCTCGCTTGTCATACCTATGTCCAGATCATTTTTAAAGATGTTGAAGAGCACGGGTCCAAGCAGCATCCCACTGGTGACGCTTTTCCAATCCGAGTATTGTCCATTCACCCCCACTCTGTTTCCTGTGCTCCAGCCAGTTTTTTTATCCACATGAGTATTTCATCCTCGATTCCATGGCTCGCAATTTTCCGAAATAGTCGTTCATGCGGAATCTTGTCGAACACCTTCTGAAAGTCCAGATATACAATGTCTACTGGGTCACCTTTGTCTATCTGCCTGTTCACTCCCTCGAAGAAGTGCAGCAAGTTTGTCAAACAAGATCTGCCTTTGCTGAAACCGTGCTGGCTGGTCCTCATTAGACCGTGCCTGTCAAGGTGATGGATGATGCTGTCCTTTATCAGCGCCTCTACCATCTTTCCCGGTATCGAGGTCAGACTCACCGGTTCTCCTCTCGAACCTTTTTTGAAGATCGGCCTAACATTTGCCACCTTCCAGTCCTCCGAAATCTTTCCCATTTTGATCAACAGGTTGGCTATCAGTTGAAGCAGTTCAGCTATGGTCCCTTTCAGTTCCTTGATGACTCTCGGATGGATACCATCCGGTCTCGGGGATTTATCGCTCTTGAGCCTATCAATCTGCCTGCATACCTCTTCTAAACTGACCGTCAACCCTGTCAGTTTCCCGTTTTCACTTCCAGCATATATCCTGATCGGTTCCAGTATCCAGTATGTTCCTCTTCGGTAAATACAGATGAAAAAAACGTGTTCAGTCTGTCGGCAATTGCCTTGTCCTCCTTTATCGCTCCCTTTATTCCTTGGTCATCCAACGGTCCCACTGCTTCTTTGGCGGGTTATTTCCTTTTAATATATCGAAAGAATGGCTTGAAGTTTTTCGCCTCCTCGGCTATTTTTTCCTTGTAGTCTCTTTTGACCCATTTTACCGCCATTTGACACCTGCATTGATGTTGTTTGTGCTTATTCCAGTTTTCGTCTGTTTTTGATCTTTTCCATTCCTTAAACGAGTTTTTTTTGTCTCTGATTGCTTCCTTAACCTCTACAGTGAGCCACCCTAGTTCTTTATTCTTTTTCCTCTTTGATCCCTTGTTTATACGTGGTATATATAGGTTTTGTGCTTCAGTGACTGTATCCTTAAAAAGAGACCAAGCTTGCTCTAGCGTCTTTACAGTATTTATCTTCTTCTTAACCCTGAATTGCATGAGAAAGACTATGATTTTTCATTGTCTGAATGTAGAGGAGGCTTGTTTCTCTCTTCTTTCCACCCTCCTTCTTTAGCCAGCACTCTAATATTTTCCCCATACCATTGCTAGTGTGAACCTTAGAATGAGTCCAAAACCAAACTACTTATGGCTCGGCCCAATTTCAGATCATTTACCCACCTCCATCCCCCTACCTTCCGGCTCCACTCTTCAGCTTGAGTTTTCTAGCAAAGTTCTAGGCATCATCTTAGACTCCTCTCTCTCCTTCAACAATCACCTCAACTCCCTGATAAAAAAATGCTTCTTTAGCCTCCATATGTTGAGGAAAGTAAGATCTTGCTTTCATCATTCTCATTTTGCCATCCTCGTTCAATCCACCATCCTCTCTAGACTGGACTACTGCAACTCCATCTATATAAGCCTAACTAAGAAAAACCTCCATAGACTTCAGCTAATTCAGAACGCCGCGGCCAAGCTTATTTTCGCAAAAGGCAAGTTCGATCATGTTTCCCCACTCCTCTCCAAGCTTCACTGGCTCCCAGTATACTCCAGAGTCCTTTATAAATGTGCCTGCATAGCCTTCAAGATTCTACATGGCGTCCTTCCTCCCGTTATCCCACTCTTCTAGAATTCCTCAAACCCGCTCTCTTCTAGATCCTCCCAAAAACTGAAACTATCTTTCCCATCTATAAAAGGTATATCCCGCGCAGGAAAACTTGGAACATCCCTCCCCTTTAGAACCACAGAACTCTGGAACAACCTCTCATCCCCGCTCAGAAATTCTAGCTCCTTCCAATCCTTCCGTAAACACTTGAAAACTTGGCTCTTCTCAAAAATCTAATCACCTCCCGTTCTCTAGTACCCTGTCCCTCTCTATCTTCTCAGTCCCTCTCCTATATCCCTTCTTTGTAGTTCCTTTCCTCTCAACCTCTGTCAACCGTGCCGAGCTCTGCGCATGCGGAGATGGTGCGGTATACAAACCTAAGGTTTAGTTTAGTTTAGTTTAGTACATAGGCTCTAGATGTAGAAATGATATATTTGGGAGGCACAGTGGTTGACAGTGACAGCAAGTACCTTATTTTTTGCTCCATAAGATGCCCCTCACCATAAGACGCACCCTAGATTTAGAGGAGGAAAACAAGAAAAAAAACATTCTGAACCAAATTGTGTACCCAGCCTCCCTCACTCCCTGCCAGGCTCTGCACCCAACCCCAAACTCCCTGCCAGGCTTGACACTCTGTCTCCCCTTCCCTGACCTGTAACCTACCACCCCCCTTATCTCTGGTGGTCTAGTGGTAGGCTGTGACAGGAGAAATGACACAGTCATTTTGAAAACAGGGCGGGCCCAGGCAGCAGCGCAGACAGCATAATGCTGCTCCTGCCGGCCCATACACCCCTGAACCACCAGGCTTAAAGGGTGCTTAAAAAGGTACTGTGGGGCGGGGATGTTTTAAAAGGAAGGACCAGCGGGCAGTGTTTTAAAAAGGAAGGGGAGTTGTCATCTTTGCTCCCCCTTTTTGGGGGGTGGAAAAAGTGTGTCTTATGGACCGAAAAATATGGTAGTTTTTTTATCTTCCAAAATAGCATCTTCAAATGGTTTAGTTTGGTGTATAAGCCAACAGACAACAGTGGAGGTTCAAGAACAAAGGTGTGCAATTTTATTCAACAAATCATAGTATCGGTGACACAGGCGAACCCTGTGGCACCCCACAGCCAGATTTCCATGAAGAGGAAGTCTCACCCTCCAAATATACTTTCTTCTGACTGTGCATCTATTCCTTCCTTCATTCCTGACCTCATTTTATTCCCCAACCAACATCTCTCTCTGTCCCTCCATGAGTTCAACTTTTTCTTCCTCTCTCTCTGCCTGCCAAACCATCGCATCCGATTTCTCCCTGCTTCTTCGACACCGCAAAAGCCAGTTCCGCACCAGGCCCACAAACCTCCCTCCCCCCCGACGTCAATTCTGACGTCGGAGAGGAAGTTCCAGGCCAGCCAGGCAGCGATTGACGTTGGGAGGGGGGGCTTGTGGGCCCGGCACGGGCCTGGTATTTGCAACGTCAAGGAAGCAGAGAGAACGCAAAGGCAACATGAGTCCGTGATGAGCTCTGTGATCAACTCGCATTGCCCTTGCGATCTATTGGTCGATTGCAATCGACCTTTTGGGCTCCCCTGCATTAGAACATTCAAATAGCATAGTGTGGATAAAATGCTTGAATGTATGCTAATTTCTGCATTAATTGCTTATCCACTATAGTAAGAGAGGGCATAAATGTTTTTATGAAGTCATCCTGTTATATCATATTTCTAAGGTGTTTTCACACCTTTATAGCTAAAGGGGATTTATGGTTTTTGTCCCCATTGTTTTATTTTTTGTATCAATGCTAGTAGACACCAATGAACTTCAATGTACTGTCTAAACAACTATTGTCATTTATACAGTTCTGTTTTATGTCTTTTACATTTGTAGACACTGTCCAAGCAGGAAACAGCTGAAGATCTCAAGGGTATTTTATCACTCTTACTTTTTTACTTTATAAGTCAGCCTTTGTTTTTGGTTTTTAGTGGTACATAACCAGGCAGCACTGCTGAATATCAATGCTAGAATTACCAGATATCCTGATTTCCCCGGACATGTCCTCTTTTTGAGGACTCTGTCAGGTCTCTGGGCGACTTTTACATTTTAGAACTTTTGTCTGGGGAAACCGGACATCTATCCTCCTCCTCCTTCTTCTCCTCCCCCCGTCTTCCATGCACCTATTCAGAGTTTTCCTATCCCACCTCCTCCCACGCAGCTATACAGAGTCCCCCCACCCCGTGGGAACCTGTGCTTTCTCACCCGGCGCTGCTGTAACTCTTCATGGCATCAGCAGCAGCTGCCTTTGGTGACATGAAAGCTTTCTCTCTATGGAGGAATAGCTTCCAGGTCATCAAAGGCAGCGTGTTTAGTTTACTCAGGCTGCACATGGCACGGAGAGTTTATAGCAGTGCCAAATAAGCAAGCACCAGATCCTGGGGGTGGGGGTGGTAAGAAAGATGCTGGACTATGGGGATGGAGAGGAAAGGGAAGGAAAGATGCCCTAGATCTGCAGGGGAAGAAAGGGAAGGGACAGATAGAGATACCAGACCATGGGAGGAGGGGAAGGGAAGGAGAGATATGTCAGACCACTGGATGGGGAAGGTGGGGGAGAGAAGAGAGAGATGACAGATCAGGGAAAGGAAGGAGGAGGGAGTGATTCCTGGCTAAGGCGGGGAGGGGGGCGGGAAAGAGAAAGATACCAAATCACAAAGAGGGGAGAAGGGAAAGGAAGGAAGGAGGGGAGAGAGATGACACTGTGGGAAGGAGAGGAGAAAGTTCCCAGACCATAGGAGAGGGAAAGGGGAAGAAATGGTACACAGGGATGGAGGGGAAGGGGAGGGAGAGGGAGAAATTGGTGCACAGGGATGGGAGGGGTGGGGAAAGGAAGAGAAATGGAAGAAATGCTGTTTATAAATAGACTTTAAGCCCGTTACATTAACGGGTGCTAGAATAGATGTGTGTATGTGTCTCTTTCTTTCTTTCTCTCTCTCCTTGGCCGCTTTCTGTCTGTCTTTCTTTCTGTTTCTCTCTTTCCTCGGCTGTCCACCACCACCCCTTGCCTGCTCCCCCTGTCCAGCAGTAGCCCTTTTCCCTTCCTTGTACCTCCCCCCGTCCAGCAGCACCTCTTCCCTGCTCCCCCTGTCCAGCTGTAGGCTTTCTCCCTTTATTTGACCTCCCCCCTGCCCAGCAGCACCTCTCCCCTGCTCCCTCTGTCCAGCAGTAGGCCTTCTTCCTAACTTTGATCTCCCCCCTGTCCAGCTACACCTCTTCCCTGCTCCCCCTGCCCAGCAATAGGCCTTCTCCCTTTGTTTGACCTACCCCCTGTCCAGCAGCACCTCTTCCCTGCTCCCCCTGTCCAGCAGTAGGCCTTCTTCCTAACTTTGACCTCCCCCCTGTCCAGCAGCAACCCTTACCTGATCCCTCTGTCCAGCAGTGGGCCTTCTCCCTTCCTTGTACCTCCTCCATGTCCAGCAGCACCCTTTCCAGCAAGGAATTTTTACCAGCATGGGACACTTCGCAGCACCTGCACAACACCCTCCAGCCAGCATGGGACACCTTGCAGTACCCGTACAACACCCTCCAGCCATTCCTCTAGGCGCCAGCTATCAGGAGTAAAACCGCCACCGCCGCTCAAATGATTGCACATGCCGCCAGCTGGCACAAGCCATGCGCGCGCCGCAAATAGAATATGGCCATGGAAGGAAAACAGCATGCTGTCGTGGATCACAGTCTCCTAAGTGCGCATGCGCACTTAGGGTTTTATTATAGAGGATGAGAATAGGGGAAAAGAAAGAGGGAGGCTGTAAACAAGGGAGGTGGCATAGCTGCAATCATCAAAACAAGTGGCGTAGCTGCTGCGTAGCTCCTAAACTGATAGATTCCATCACCCTCCCCACACTAGAATGGACCCCAATAGTGAAGTTACTTTCATTCTCCTTGACTTCATCACCAACCTATTCATCTCCTACAAGTGCATAACTATCTTAGGAGACTTCAATTTCCCAGACTATCCCAATACCTCTGGAATGAGCGCTGACTTCCTGTCAACCTTAACCGATTTAGGATTCCACCAAGCAATTACCTCTGTAACCCACACTGCTGGCAACACCCTGTACTTAGTCTTCACTCATAGGGATCAGACCACCATGCCTCCTGAGCTGACCTACATCACCACACCAGTCCCATGGTCAGACCATCTCCTCATCCAACTCTGCCTTCCACCCATGGCCACCTCCCCCAAACCGCAGGGCTCCACCCTAACTAAACAAACTCAGAATCCAAACACGGTCGATCCTCTAGACATGTCCACTTGGAATCCGGGACCTCAGTAAAACTTGCAACCAAAATCTCCACTCCATCAACCTGGCTGCCTCCATCTGGCACACAGGGATTCAGGCCCTCTATGACAACCTGGCATAAACAAAAACTACATGCTTAGTTACTAACAAAAAGCCTGCTCCCTGGTTCAACAATCCCAAATCTCTGATCCCAAACGAGAGCTCTAAGAAAAGCAGAGAGGAAATGAGTCAAACACCAAAAAGAGAACTACAAATCACACTGGAAAAAATTATCAAAACACCTACAAAGCTGCCATTCTGGAAGCAAAGAAAGCTCACTACACACACCTCTTACAGAAAGTTTCAAACCATTCCATATACCTGTTCACCTTGACTAACCACCTCTTCTCTGCTGCTCATGGATGCAATCATAATGCACCCACTAACCTAGACAGTGAAACTCTCTCTTAACTTCTTCCAAGCAAAATTTGATAACATCCAAAGCAATCTTGACTCCGCTTCCAGCAAGATCCTCCCCTGGCTCATCCACCTCACATGCCCAAGACCCCACCTTGTACAATCCTTTCCCAACTACACCCGGTCACACATGCTGAGCTCCTAGAAATGCTACAAGAGCTCCGATCCTCCAATTCCATCCTTGATCAATGCCCATCCAACCTCATTTTGTCCTCCAAAGATGCCTTTGCAGAATCAATCCTCCCCATCAACGCCTCACTGTCAACTGGGAAAATTCCCCTCAACTGGAAATCGGCCATCATCAAACCCACCCTCAAGAAACCCTCCCTCAACCCAAATGATCCAAGCAACTACCGCCCTGTTTCCAACCTCCAATTCGTCTCCAAACTACTGGAGAAGATAGTGCTCCACCAACTGCAACCTTTCATTTAACAACAAGAAGCTCTATCTCCACTCCAGTCAGGTTTCCAACCAGGCCATAGTACAGAATCTGTCCTCCTTTACATCATTGATGACAGCTGGTCAATGCTGAATAAAAGAAATGATGCCTTACTGGTCCTACTTGACCTTAGTGCCGCCTTCGACACTGGATGGGGGAGAGTCCCTGGACATCGTGTATTTAGACTTCAGTAAGGCTTTTGATAGTGTCCCACACCGTAGGTTATTGAACAAGATGAACACGATGGGCCTAGGAAAAACACTGACTGCATGGGTAGAAGACTGGCTTAGCAGCAGACTTCAAATAATAATAATAATAATAACAGTTTATATACCACAGGACCGTGAAATTCTATGCGGTTTACACAAGATTAAAAGAAGGTACAAATTGATTCAACTTAAAAGAGGTGAAAGAAAGTGGTTAATAGGTCAAGAGAACCATTATTGAGGAGAAAGAGATGTATGGGTCAACTGTCTAGATATTTCAGGAACAGATATGTTTTTAGGCGCTTCCTGAATTCCTCGTAAGTAGTGGGCGAGAGCAATTGTTCTAGATCTTTACCCTATAATTCTGCCTGATGTGAGAGAAGGTGTTGATGATGTTTTTTCAGTTTACATCCTCTAACTGGAGGAGAAATGAAGGTCGAATGTGAGCTTCTCTTGCGTCTGTTGGCTGAGAGGGAGAAAAGGTCAGTTATGTATTTAGGGGCTAGTCCGTATAGTACTTTAAAGCAGAGGCAGGCAAACTTAAACTTTATGCGTGCTTCCATGGGCAACCAGTGCAACTGCCGGTAGTAAGGTGTCAAGTGATCAAATTTCTTTAGCCTGAAGATTAGTCTGACCGCTGCATTTTGCATTAATTGTAAATGTTGCATATTCTTTTGGGAAATTGCTAAATAGGCGATGTTACAGTAATCAAGTTGACTTAGTACGAGGGATTGTACCAGGATTCTGAATGCTGACGAATCAAAATATGATTTAATGGATCTAAGTTTCCAGATAATGAAAAAACCCTTTCTGATGAAGGAGTCCACCTGGTTAGGCATTGATCCAGAGTTATACCCAGTATTTTCATGGTAGACTGAATAGAGTAACTAAGTTTATTGATGCATAGTGGTGATTTGGTGTCAAGCGGATGTGGTGAAGCAACAAAAAATTACATTTTTTCTGAATTAAGTTTGAGCTTGAAGTCAGTCATCCATTGCTCCATCAGATTTATAGCTTCTGATGCCTTGGGAGTAGTTTCCGAGATAGAGTTAATAAATGGGATGATGATCGTAAAGTCGTCTGCGTAACTGAATAATTTTATCCCCAGCTGGGTAAATTGCGTGTCCAGAGAAGACATGTAGACATTGAAAAGTAATGGGGATATTGGTGACCTTTGCAGCACACCGGATGGATTGCTCCAGGTATCAGAGAAATCATAATTGAAATGTACTTGATAGGTATGGGACATAAGGAAACCACGAAACCAGTTCAACACCTCATCCCTGATACCAATAGCATCTAGGCATTGTAGCATTTTCCCATGGTCTACTAGATCAAAGGCAGAGCTCATATCAAATTGCATGATCAGGGCATTGAGGCCCTTGCTAAACAATAGACGTAGATTATCTAAGATAGCCGCAATTACTGTTTCCGTGCTGAATAAAGGTCTAAAACCAAATTGTAGGAGAGAGAACTGATTAAGATATTCTATCAATTGGGTGTGTATCAATCACTCTATGATTTTTTACAATAAATGGAATGGATGCTACCGGTCTGTAGTTGGTTACTAGAGCTGATGATTCTTTACTATTTTTTAGGATTGGGGTTATTATTATGTGACAATTATTAGTGAGGAACTTCCCATTGTTTAGGTTATGGGCTAAGTAGTGCAGCAACGATAGCTTAAATTCTAATGGCGCCGCTTTCATAATTTCTGGGGGACATGAGTCCAGAGCGCAGTATGATTTAGAATATTTGTTATATAGTTTGGTATAATTATTCCAATCTAAGTCTTGAAAGGAGTTCCAGATCATATCTGCTGGTATTTCATTATCTTGTATGTTAGCTATTTAATGATCACTAGGGTCATTTCTTGAACAGTTGTTTCTTAGGTTTTTAATTTTTGAATCAAAATGCAGTGCTAAATCATTCGCAGAGGGTAACTTAATGTAGAGTGTAGCGAGTGGTGTCAAATAAATTTGTGATCAAGTTGAACAGCTCTTTTGTATTGATTCCTTGTGAACCATTGCAAGATAAGTTGATTTTAGTAGAGTAGAATGCTTTACGTTTGTCTTTTATCAGTTGCTTGTAGCTTTTTATGTTAGCTCTCCATTTGTTATGGTCTGCCAATTCTCCTGTTTTTTTCCAAATTCTTTCCAGTCGTCTAGCTAGTTGTTTCATTTTTAGAAGTTTGGTGTCAAACCATTATTTATTTGCGCTGCTGTGGCTATTACGTTTAGGGGCAATTTTATCTAAAATGGATGTGCTGGTTGTCATCCAGTGATCCCAGAAATCGACTCCTTCATCTATCTCCGCTTGCAGTTCATATTGTGACCAGTATTCTTCTGGATTAATATAACCTCTTGTGTGATGTTCTCTTTTTATCAAAGGGTGATGGTAAATGGTTTTCCCTCAAAAACGTTGAAAGTAACCTGTGGAGTACCACAGGGCTTGGTCCTGGGCCCGATACTATTTAATATCTTTGTAAGGGATCTGCTTCAGGGACTTCGAGGCAAAATTACATTATTTGACGATGACGCTAAATTATGCAACGTGGGCAGCGCAGCAAAACCTGACAGCGTAACTATGCCCGACACTATGGAGCAGGACCTACTTGTACTGGACCAATGGTCCAGTACTTGGCAACTGAATTTTAATTAATATAATGAACATAAAGCATCCCTTATACACATAATCCAATTAATAAAAACTCAAAAACATGAGTATAATGTACAAAACTTATCAAATTTATGAACACTTTAATACTTTATTAACTTAATTAATATAATTCTAATGGTGTCAAAACATTTAAAACACATACATCCACAAGATTAAAAGACATATATGGAGACAGAAACAGATACAAATACAAATATAGAGATGGCCCAAGGGATACGCTCTGTTCAGTGAACGAGAATAAACAAAAATAATAACTTAGCTGGAAAGTCCAATGAACTCAAGGTTGCAGATGAGCGGCCCGGCCATCTTTAAAGGAGACAAAACCAAGTCAATTCATTTCCAAATTCAAAATCCAATCGAAAGCTAAAGTGCTGATATTCAATGATAACTCCAGTGAAGTGCAATGGTAATTCCAATAATGTGAAAATCTGTAAATCTTGGTACAAAAAAGTATATACTTAAAAGACGTTCCACAATTGTCCAAACACAAGGCAGGAGCCTGAAAGGCAACAAGTCTCTTGCCCTTCCTCAACACAGGCCGTGTTTCAATAAAGTCTTTGTCAAGAGGAGGAACTAAACTGCAAATAAAACGTACAGACACCCATATAAAAACAACATAACCCAAATACATTATCTAAACAACAAAAACTAAACCTAAATCAGAGCACCATACTGGGTGGAGAGTCTAGGCCGGAACTCCCAGCAACAACGCTGGGCTGGCGGAAGTCGTAATGGCTGAAGAAAGGGGGCGGGACATTAAATAGCAAAAAGTCAAATAAAATAAGAAAACTTTAATCAAACAATGGAAACAAACAAAACCTCATAATTAATGTCCTCTATTTTTTTCTCATGTCCTCTATTGGAAACGGTACATTGATGACATTTTCATTGTTTGGAGGGGCTCTCTTAGTGATTTGGATAGTTTTCTCTTATATTTAAATCAATGTGATCAGAATATTCGATTTACGATGTCTTCCCATTCTACTAGCATTAATTTTTTGGATATTCAGTTATATTACTCTAATGGACAATTTGTCACCTCGATTTATCGTAAGCCAACTGACACTAATACTGTATTACATTATCGTAGTTACCATCCTAGACCTTTGCGCGATAGTATTCATGCAGGTCAGATGTTGAGACTTAAATGGCTTTGTTCTTCTGAAAGTGATTTTAAAATTCAAAGTCAAATTATGTCACACAGATTCAAACAACGTGGTTACCCCACTAGTGTTATAAGATGGGCGGTCAAACGTGCTTCTAATGCCGACCGACAATGGTTATTCTGTCCGAGACTGCCGATCGATACAGCTGACCACAGAATTACATGCGTTTTACCTTTTTCTCCTTTGTCTGTCCAAGTGCAGAACATCATCGGCCAACATTGGCATTTATTAGGTTATCATCCCGTATTTAGCAATCGTCCTAGATTTGTTTTCAAGCGGGGAAAAAATTTGGGGGAACACTTAAAAGTCTCAGACCTTACTATTAGTAATTCCAACATTGGGGTTGTACAAACCCCATGCAACTGTTGCAGGTATTGTCAGTACTCTTTAAGTACTGACAAGGTCTTCAATCCTAATGTTAATATATATTTTTCCTTAAATCAAAGAACGGATTGTAATTCTTCTCAGGTGGTATACGGTATTTTCTGCCCATGTCAGAAGCTTTATGTTGGTCAGACCAAACGAGCCATTAAGGCTCGCATTGCTGAACACCTTAGTTGTATTAGAACTTTAAAAAAAGAGGCCCCGCTGGTGGATCATTGGGTCCAGTTCAATCATAAACTTTCTGATTTGGTTTTTTTGTGTATTTAAACAATTCTCTGCTCTTTCCGGGGGTGATATTTCCCATTTACTTACCTACCATGAGCAACGCTTGATTTTTGCATGGCGGACTGTCATTCCTAATGGCTTGAATTGCGAGGTTGAGTGGCTGGTTCTTCATTAATTATGAGGTTTTGTTTGCTTCCGTTGTTTGATTAAAGTTTTCTTATTTTATTTGACTTTTTGCTATTTAATGTCCCGCCCCCCTTCTTCAGCCATTACGACTTCCGCCAGCCCAGCATTGTTGCTGGGAGTTCCGGCCTAGACTCTCCACCCGGTATGGTAGCTCTGATTTAGGTTTAGTTTTTGTTGTTTAGATAATGTATTTGGGTTATGTTGTTTTTATATGAGTCTGTACATTTTATTTGCAGTTTAGTTCCTCCTCTTGACAAAGACTTTATCGAAACACGGCCTGTGTTGAGGAAGGGCAAGAGACTTGTTGCCTTTCAGGCTCTTGCCTTGTGTTTAGACAATTGTGGAACGTCTTTTAAGTATATACTTTTTTGTACCAAGATTTAGAGATTTTCACATTATTGGAATTACCATTGCACTTCACTGGAGTTATCACTGGAGTTTTCATTGCACATCAGCACTTTAGCTTTTGATTGGATTTTGAATTTGAAAATGAATTGACTTGGTTTTTTCTCCTTTTTTTTTTTTTTTTTAGTTCAAAGAGTTTTATTGATTTTATAAGTGTAGAATACACTTATACACTTGTTGGGTGTTCCAACAAGGTTTTGTCTCCTTTAAAGATGGCTGGGCCGCTCATCTGCTACCTTGAGTTCATTGGACTTTCCAGCTAAGTTATTATTTTTGTTTATTCTCGTTCACAGAACAGAACGTATCCCTTGGGCCATCTCTATATTTGTATGTTTCTATCTCCATATATGTCTTTTAATCTTGTGGATGTATGTGTTTTACATGTTTTGATCACCATTAAAATTATATTAATTAAGTTAATAAAGTATTAAAGTGTTCATAAATTTGATAAGTTTTGTACATTATACTCATGTTTTTCAGTTTTTATTAATTGGATTATATGTATAAGGGATTCTTTATGTTCATTATATTAGTTATTTTTTAATCTCTTTTGCTTTTTGAATATCTCTCAGTTTTGTTTAACTGAATTTTAATGCCAAGAAATGTAAGGTAATGCACCTTGGTAGCGGAAATCCATGCAGAACATGTACCCTGAATGGTGAAAACCTAACAAGAACTGTAGCAGAACAGGACTTGGGAGTAATCATCCGGGAAGATATGAAAGCTGCCAATCAAGTGGAGAAAGCTTCAACAAAGGCTAGACAAATGCTGGGTTGCATCAGAGGAGCTTCATCAGCCGAAAGCCTGAAGTCATACTGCCGTTATACAGATCCATGGTGAGACCTTACCTGGAGTACTGTGTTCAGTTTTGGAGGCCACATTATCAAAAAGATGTGAAGAGAATAGAGTTGATTCAGCGAATGGCCACTAGGATGGTCTCAGGACTTAAAGATATCCCATATGAAGAACATCTGAGCAGGCTGTGCTTATATTCTCTCGAAGAGCGCAGAGAAAGGGGGGACATGATAGAAACATTCAAATACATCACGGGCCGCATTGAGGTGGAGGAAGAAATCTTTTTTCTTTCGGGTCCCACGGCAACAAGAGGACATCCGCTAAAACTCAGAGGGGGGAAGATTTCATGGGGACACCAGACAATACTTCTTCACCAAAAGGGTAATTGATCGATGGAATGGTCTTCCACGTCAGGTAGTCGAGGCCATTAACTAGCTCGACTTCAAGGGACGATGGGACAGACTGGTGGGGTCACTCCAGAGGAATGCTGAAAAGATGGATTCTCAAGGGAGGGAGGGTTCTTGAGTGGGCAGACTTGTTGGGCCGTTGGCCCTTTTCTGCCTTCATAGTCTATGTTTCTATGTATAGATCATCAACTTCTACTAGACCAACTCGCTGACATAGGAATCAAGAACTCAGCACTACAATGGTTCACCTCCTTCCTGGATCAAAGAACACAATCTGTGCTACTAGGGACAGCTAAATGAAACCCCAAATCAATTAAATATGGAGTTCCCCAAGGTGCCTTGCTATCCCCTCTAATCTTCAATCTGTATATCAGGCCAGTCATCGACATTGCACACAAATACAACATTAAGATTCACTCCTATGCTGATGACCTATAACTATTGCTCCCCCTAGGTGACGATCGGCCAACCCAACTCATTAACCTCCTACACTGCCTCTTTGATATGAAAAACTGGATGACAGCCAATAAACTCCAGCTGAATGCCTCAAATCGGAACTACTCTGGATCAGGAAAAAGAACACTACTTTCACCCATCTGACACTATCCTGGAAATCCACCCCTTAACAGCAAAAAACCAGGTACGAAGTCTTGGAATTATACTGGATGGCTACCTGTCCCTTTCTCCCAGGTAGTTTCCACATCTTTTTACTACCTATGCCAACTGCGAAGGATTAAACCTTACTTCCTAGAAACAGACTTAGCCCAACTGCTATATGTCTACGTATTCTCTAGACTAGACTACTGCAACTCCCTATTCAATGGCATTGCTGCAAGAGATCTAAAATGCCTCCAAAAAGTCCAGAACTCAGCAATTCGACTCCTATACAACCTCAGCTACCGTGACCTCATTACTCCAGCGCTCTATGCTGCTCACTGGTTACCAGTCAAAAAGCGATGCATCTTCAAAGCCCTGGTCATGACACACAAGCGATTCCACCCAAAACCCCCAGCCTACATAGCATCCAAGCTACGCTTATACACCCCTAACCAACCCCTCTGCTCCAAATCAGAACAAAGACTCAGCATTCTTGCAGGGAGATCCCTCCGAATGAGTACGGCCATTTCCTACCTCGGCTATGGAATTGACTACCCACACAGATCAGGTCGCTAGACTCACTAATGACCTTCTGCAGAGCAGTAAAGACTTTCCTCTTCTGCCAATCAGGCCATTAAAAATTGCTTCCTCAATATACTTCTCCTAGTACTCTTCGCTATGACCAGTCTGTTCTCTAGAATAAGCTGTTATTGTCTACTGGAATCTATTTGTTGTCATGCCTAGTCTATCTTCAAACGATTTGTCTACTTGTAACCCATTCTGAGCTTCTGGGAAAATGGAATAGAAATTGAAATAAATAAATAAATGGCACACATGGATGTGGGGAAGGGCAGAAAGAGGGAGAAGAGATAGTACGCATGGATAGGTGGGAAGGGAAGACATAGACAAGTAGATAGATTTGAGGAGTAAGCAGAAAATGGAAGGAAATTGAATGTTAAAAGTTAATGACAAAGATGGATGTAGGGTAGAAAGTGAAGGTGAGAAAAATAGCAAATGGATAAGAAGGCCCTGAAAACACAGTTAAGAGCAGAGACAGAAGGAAGTGTAACCAGAGACTATGAAAAGATGAACAGAAAAATAAAATCATCAGACAACAAAAGGTAGGAAAAGTGATTTTCAGTTGAGTGATTGAAATATGTCAGTTTTCAGAATTTACATCTGCTGTCTATATTTTGCACTGTTCAGGAAGAAGATGCATTTCTTTCTATTTCTCTAGTGTTGTAGTGCATGCAGAGTCTGGCATCTTAGGGTTTCATTTGTGTATATTAGGACTTTTAGTTTGTGGTTCTGTATTTGCATAAGGTTTATCTGTGTTCTGCACGTGTTCTGGTAGGAATGAATGTTGTGAACTGTTATTGGTATCATGACCCCAAGTAGGAAGATATTTGTTGGCTCGCCTTCAGCCCTTTTGCACCCAAAACAGCTCTTGCTTAAAAATTAGTGAAGACAGCTGTCTTAGGGAGAGGAGAAGACAGTGGAGATGCTGCAAATGAGCAGACTAGATGGGCCATTTAGCCTTTATTTTCCATCATGTTTCTTTGTTTCTTTCTATGTTTTTAATATTCCTCATATCTGCCATCATCCCCATCCTCTCCTCACCTACCCTAGACCTTCTTAATAAATAGCACTCTGAAACTTTTTGAATTTCTGCCCCTTATATGGCCTATCCAGTCTGCCTATCCAAATTATCTGCTGTCTCTTCCTCCCCTTAACAGATACCACATGCATGTCTTATGTTTTCTTGAATTCAGATACAGTCCTCATCTCCACTACCTCCACCAGAAGGTTGTTCCATGCAACCACTACCCTTTCTGTAAAGAAGTATTTCCTTAGATTACTTTTGAGTCTACCCCTCTTCAACTTCATTTTATATCCCTTTTTGTTCCACAGCTTCCTTGATAACACCACCAATAATCTTGTCAAAGGGTGGCCAATGTTATGCCGATTTTTTTTTTTTTTTTTTTAAAGATCCAGGGAATTACAGACTGGTAAGCCTGACCTCAGTGCCAGGCAAAATACTGGAAACAATTATAAGAACATAAGCAATGCCTCCACTGGGTCAGACCTGAGGTCCATCGTGCCCAGCAGTCCACTCATGCGGCGGCCCAACAGGTCCAGGACCTGGGCAGTAATCCTCTATCTATACCCCTGTATCCCTTTTTCCAGCAAGAAATTGTCCAATCCTTTCTTGAACCCCAGTACCGTACTCTGCCCTATTATGCCCTCTGGAAGTGCATTCCAGGTGTCCACCACACATTGGGTAAAGAAAAACTTTCTAGCATTCGTTCTGAATCTGTCCCCTTTCAACTTTTCCGAATGCCCTCTTGTTCTCTTATTTTTCGAAAGTTTGAAGAATCTGTCCCTCTCTACTCTCTCTATGCCCTTCATGATGTTGTAAGTCTCTATCATATCCCTCTAAGTCTCCTCTTCTCCAGGGAAAAGAGTCCCAGTTTCTCCAGTCTCTCAGCATATGAAAGGTTTTCCATACCTTTTATCAGACGTGTCGCTCTCCTCTGAACCCTCTCGAGTAACGCCATATCCTTCTTAAGGTACGGCGACCAATATTGGACGCAGTACTCCAGATGCGGACACACCATCGCCCGATACAACGGCAGGATAACTTCTTTCGTTCTGGTAATAATACCCTTCTTGATTATACCTAGCATTCTATTTGCTCTCTTTGCGGCCGCTGCGCACTGTGCCGTCGGCTTCATTGTCATGTCCACCATTATCCCCAAGTCCCTTTCTTGGGTACTCTCTTTCAATAACATCCCTCCCATCGTATAGCTGTACCTTGGGTTTCTGCTTCCCACATGTAGTACTTTACATTTCTCAACGTTGAACTTCATCTGCCATCTCGTCGCCCATTCCCCTAGTTTGTTCAAGTCCCTTTGCAATTCTTTGCAGTCCTCTTTAGTCCGAGCTCCACTAAATAGTTTTGTGTCATCCGCAAATTTTATTATCTCACACTTCGTCCCTGGTTCTAGATCATTTATAAATATATTAAATAGCAGTGGCCCAAGCACCGAGCCCTGCGGGACACCACTCGTGACCCTCCTCCAGTCCGAGTAGTAGCTCTTCACTCCTACCCTCTGTTTCCTACCCGCCAACCAGTTTCCGATCCATCTATGTACGTCTCCTTCCACCCCATGATTCTTCAGTATCCGGAGTAGGCGTTCATGGGGCACCTTGTCAAAGGCTTTTTGGAAATCTAGATATATGATGTCTATGGGGTCTCCTCTGTCCATCCGTTTGTTAATTCCTTCGAAGAAGTGCAATAAGTTCGTTAGGCACGAACTCCCCTTGCAGAAACCATGTTGGCTGGTTATCAGAAGTTTGTTTCTTTCAAAATATTCTTCAATGTTGTCTTTTATCAGTGCTTCCATCAT
This sequence comes from Geotrypetes seraphini, assembly GCF_902459505.1. NCBI lineage: Eukaryota > Metazoa > Chordata > Amphibia > Gymnophiona > Dermophiidae > Geotrypetes > Geotrypetes seraphini. The sequence goes on along the minus strand of NC_047086.1, from coordinate 268,970,240 downwards.
TTTCCCTGGAACGGAGGTCAGACTCACCGGTCTGTAGTTTCCCGGGTCACCTCTTGATCCCTTTTTAAAGATGGGCGTAACATTAGCTATCTTCCAATCCTCCGGAATCACACCTGTTTCCAGTGATAGATTGCAAATTTGCTACAGTAGTTCCGCTATCTCCTCCTTTAGTTCCTTCAGAACCCTTGGATGGATTCCGTCCGGACACGGGGATTTGTCAGTTTTTAATTTTTCTAGCTGCCTGCATACATCTTCAAGGCTCACTTCCATGGATGTTAATTTTTCTGCTTGATCTCCATTGAAGATTTGCTCGGGTTCCGGTATGTTGGATGTGTCTTCATTTGTAAATACAGATGAAAAGAACACGTTAAGTCTTTCTGCTACTTCTTTCTCCTCCTTTACCATCCCTTCCTGTCTCCTTCGTCCAGCGGTCTCACCTCCTCCCTAGCCGGCTGCTTCCCTTTAACATATCTAAAGAACGGTTTGAAATTTCGTGCTTCCCTGGCTAGCCTCTCTTCTTACTCTCTTTTGGCTTTTCGAACCACACGGTGACTTCTTTTTGATTCTTCCTGTGCTCTTTCCAGTTCCCCTCAGTTTTGTCCTTTTTCCATTTCTTGAATGAATTTTTCTTATTTCCTATCGCTTCCTTCACTATTTTAGTTATCCACGCCGGGTCTTTTGTTCGACTCTTTTTGCACCCCTTTCTGAATCTGGGGATATACAGATTTTGCGCCTCGCTCACCGTGTCCTTGAAAAAAGACCAGGCATGTTCTACTGTTTGCCATTTCTTGGAAGTGTTCCTAAGTTTCTTCCTTACCATTTCCCTCATTGCTTCGTAGTTCCTTTCCTGAAGTTGAAAGTTGTCGCTATGATTCTCTTTCCTTTCGGTATTCCTACTTCAACCTTGAACTTGATCATATTACGATCGCTATTTCCCAACGGTCCAACTACTTCCACTTCCTTTGCAGGTCCCCTTAACCCATTTAGGATTAGATCCAGAATGGAATTTCCTCTCGTTGGTTCTCTAACAAGCTGCTCCATAAAGCAATCTTGTGTAGCCTCCAGGAATTCTATCTCCCTAGCGCATTTTGAGCTTCCAAGACTCCAGTCTATTGCTGGATAAAGTCTCCCATAATAACCATATTACCGCTTTTGCATTCTCGCTTCATCTCGGCTTCCATTTCTTCATTAATATCTCCGGTTTGCCCGGGTGGACGATAGTATAGGCCCATCTTTATTTCAGGCCCTTTCCTTCCCGGTATTTTAACCCATAGTGATTCCAGCTTGTTGGTCGTCTCTGCTGTGTCCATTCTTGTCGATTGTATGCTTTCTTTTATGTATAGGGCTATTCCACCTCCTTTCTGTCCTGACCTGTCCTGGCGATAGAGCTTGTACCCTGGCAGTGCTGTATCCCATTTCTTGTCCTCATTCCACCATGTTTCAGAGACTCCAATGATGATGTCTATGTTCTCTGCATTGGCCATGGCTTCTAATTCCCCCATTTTGTTTCTTAGGCTCCTTGTATTAGTATATATGCAATTTAGATCCTGGTGTTTTCTTGTCTTCATTTTCTTTCCCTGCGCTTCGGTCTTTAGCTTCTTCTCTTGTGCTACAATCCTACTAACCTCCTCTTCTGGGATAGTCAACTCCTGTAATTTGCCCATTGTTTCTTCCCAGCCTTTTTTCCCCTTAGTATCTTCATGGGATACCTTCTTCCGAATCGTCGACACTTGGTCAACTGTCGGCTTTCCCTCTTTTCTTAGTTTAAAGCCTGTTCTATTCCTCTCCTGACGTTGTTTGCTAGAAGTCTTGTTCCCGCCGTGCTCAGGTGCAGTCCATCTCTCCTGTAGAGCTTGCTCTTGCCCCAGAACGTTGTCCAGTTCCTCACGAAGTGGAATCCTTCTTCCTCACCCCATCTCCTCATCCACGCATTTATTGATTGTAGTTCCTCCTGCCTTTTCACATCTGCCCTCGGTACCGGTAGGATCTCTGAGAACGCTATCTTCTGAGTCCTCATCTTCAGCTTCCTTCCCAGAATCTTGAACTGTTCTATCAGCATGCTTCTTCTGTAGACTCTCCTGCTGACATCATTCATCCCGATGTGGATCATTACTGTGGTCTCCTCCGTCTCCGCTCCTTCCAGGATCTTTCCAATTTTGTCCAGGATGTCCTTGGTTCTTGCTCCTGGGAGGCAGGTCACTAGTCGATCCTCTCTCCCTCCTGCTATGTGGCTGTCCACATGCCTCGGGATTGAGTCTCCCACTAGGATCGCTGACTTTCCTTTCTTTAATTTTCACTTCGGTCTCAGGTCAATGTCCTTGGAGTGCTTTGCTGCTTCTTCTTCTATGTCCTCGGTGTGCTTCGCTGTTTCTTCTTCTTGGCATCGACTTGTCATTTTCTCCCCCTCGTGCGGTATTCCTCTGTGGGCATCTTCTTTGAGGTCATCTGTTTCTTGTTCTCCCTTCCATGTTGGTGTTGGTGTAGTTTCATCTTCCATCTGGAGTTCATTCTCTTCCACCCTCCTCCTGTAGGCTTCCTCAATGAATTTCTCGAGTTCCCTGACCTCCTCCTCAATGTGTCTCTCATTCATGAAGTCTCCAGCTGTGCCAATTGGGTCCTCCGTAGTGTAAAGTCCTTCTAGCTCCTTTATCTTGTCCTCTAGTCGCTTAACTTCCTTCTTCGAGCTTTCAGCTCCTGACACCGACCGCATACAATTATAAAAAATAACATTGTGGAAGATGTGCAGGCCTTGCAGAATGGAACAGATTGCAGGCTTATATAAGGCAGCAAGGGGATTTTAGAACTTTTAAAAGATTGTTGGTATGGCACTTATTTTGTAAAATGAAGTATGGGGAGCTAGTCAGAGAAACTGCTGAGTTTGGTTGGGAGAAGAGGAAGAGCCAGCAAGAGAAACTAGTAAGAACAGGATGGGAACAGAGAGCAGAGTACTGGGTAAAAATCTGTATCATGTGCATTTACCTTCTGGCTCTTTAGAGATAGCCACAGCTGCTCATGGTTTGTTAGGGCAGTGTTTTCTCAACTCTGTCCTTGTCAGTCAGGTTTTCAGGATATCCATAATGAATATGCATAAACTTGATTTGCATATACTACCTCCATTATATGCAAATGTATTTTATGCATATTCTTTGTGAACCTGACTAGCAAGGTGGTACTCCAGGACTGAGTTGAGAAACACTGCCCCAAAGAAGGGGGGAACATGCAGGCCTTCGGGGGGCAGGCCTTCAGGGGGGGCCCTGGTATAGAAGTACACAGAGGGAGGGGGGTTCAAAAGAAAAGTACATATGCCAGACGGAGAGGGAGGGATAGAAGGGGAAAGAAATAATGGGTCTAAAAACAGAGGAGAGGAGAGGGAGAGAGATGGTGGACAATGGTATTTAGGGAGGGAAGGATCAGAAAGGGAGAGAAGTTGGACACAAGTAATGGTGTGGAGGGGTGGGGGATAGATATACTGGATAGGAGGGTAATTGGGAAGAGAAAGGAAGAGCTGGCGGACTCTGGGGTGGTGGAGAAGGAGGGAGAGATGCTTGATGAAATGGTAGTTGAGAAAATGAGAGATGGTGGATCTGGGGATGGTGGGATCCATCACTGCAGCTGCGGGGATGGAGATGAAAAAAGGAAAGATGATAGACCTCCGGGGGAAGGAAGGGAAATTGAAGGGGAGGACAGAGATGGAAGATGGATGGTTAGCACGGAGAAAGAAAGAAACGACAAATGGGCAGCAAACCCTGGCAAGCGAGTTATCAGAAGACAATAAGACAATAATGACCAGACAACAAAAGGTAGAAAAAAACTAATTTATTTTCTGTTTTGTGATTACAATGTGTCAGATTTGAAATGTGGATCCTGCCAGAGCTGGTGTTAGACTACAAAAGTGAGCTAGGATTTAACAGAGAGAGGAAAAGTCTTTTTTGTTTATTTATTTTGTTTACACACAGCGCTAATGTGGGTAGGAGAGGACAAAGGGGATGAAAAGGCTATAAAATAAACCCACCAGGATGTTTAAAAAAACACACAATTGGGCAGGAAAATTGAATCGAAAAATCAATTCAATAGGCTGAATCGTATCGGAATTTTTTTTTTTTCCTGAATCAAGCAGCACTACTAAACAGTGCCAGTTGACATGGGCGCTGGTTAGAGAAGTGTTTCTCAACACTTAGTATGCGTACCCTTGGGGATACACGGGCTGCTTGTTGGGGGTACATGGCCTGGCCGCTGCCATGCTCACTCTCTGCTGCCACCCCACACCCTCCCCGCCATCCGCCCACTCTCTGCTGAAGCCGCTGCAAGGAATTCCTCCCTGCTTGTCTGCCCACCCACTGCACCACCCCCCTCACCCCAAAGCCGACCTGGTTATTTTGTTGGAGCTGAGCTGACTCCCTCTTTCCCCAGCAGCACTCCGTGAACGGACACAGGCAGCGACTCACACACTGCTTAGCTGACCTGGAACCTTTTCTCCAATGTCAGAATTGACATCAGAGGAAAGTCTTGTGGGCCAGCCACGTGCTGTCCCTGCACGGAGTTACTGCTGGGGTAGGATAGAGTGAGTCCGGCTTCAACAAAGTAACAGAGTCAGCTTTGGGGGTGGGGGGTGGTGCAGCGGGCAGGCAGGGAGGGATCCCTGGAAACTTCAGCGGGCAGGTAGGCAGGGATTCCCGGTAGTGCCTGCAGCTTCTGTGGCCAGGTTGGCTTTGGGGGTGGGGGTGGGGGTGGGGGTGCGGGCTGGCGGGGCAGGCAGGGATCCCCGGCATGCAACTTAATTTTGGGAAAGAATTGGAAGGCAGGGAAGGGGAGGGAGCATGAACTCAACACAGAAGGAAGGGAAGGGACTTTCTGGTCTGACTATATAAAATAAAATTAACCTTGCTTTCAGTATGAAAAGACAAGTGTTAACCAGAAGAGTTCTAAGCAGAAAATGAAAAGGAGGGAAGGATTGTTTTTTTTGTTGGGGGGGGGGGGGGCGGAGTTGGGGGGCTAGGTTAGAAGACAGAAGAGTTACATCACACTATAGACAAAAGGTTCTTAAAGTTAATTCCCAATAATTAAATAAATAACAAGTCTGTGTTCAGTTATAGAGAAACAATCAAGTTTTTAAATCCCCAAATTAAATAAATAAAGTTTGTGCTCAAAACTTCAAATTAAATAAATAATCCAGCAGTTTTAAATCATAATAATTGAAATATTAAAGTCAGTACTCAAATTTCAAGAGAAAAAAATATTTAATGTAGCAAAATCTATTTCCAGTCTGTTAAGATATTTAAGAATAAAATCAAAAGCAATTTCCAGTTCAGATCCTTGCAGAATGGTACCTGAAGGCAACTATTTTCAAATTGTAGCTTTTTCAGTACTGCCTACTTATGGAAAGGGAGAGGTAAAAGTACAAAATATTGAGAACTTCAATAGGTGGCTCAAAGCCTGGTGTCAAGAAGGCTTTAGGAGGATGGGGGCAATACATGGAAAAACAAGAGACTGTATTGTAATGATGGGCTGCACCTTACCATGGCAGGAAAAAGAATCCTGGCTGAGAAATTCAGGCAATATGTTTCTAGGCATTTAAACTAAAAGGTGGGGGTGGCATATGTATGGAGGTCACTTCCGGTAGCCACCCCCAGCAAAAGACAAGATTTGATGATGATAAAGAAAGCAATGAAAGCAACAATATTAGCAATTCACTTCCTAGCGATGCAATAGGAAATGAGCTGAAATTAAAAACTATACAAAAAATGAGATTGTTGAGGAATATTATTTATTTTATTTTTATTTTATTTTATTTCTTATATACCGCTATACCGTGAGGTTCAAAGCGGTTTACAATGAAGATAGATTAAAAATACATTAAAATAAAATAAATAAAAATGGTACTTTGGATTTCCCTAGCTGTCCCGAAGGCTCACAATCTAGCTAAAGTACCTGAGAAAACAATAACTAAAAATAAAATAAATGAAATAAAGTAAATTCCAGTCAGACAATAGGATCTGATGTTAGAAGTTCATAAAGACGATATGTCAAGGAGCGAAAGCTGGTATGCTCCTTGAGCCCTGACGTACGCAGCCAAGCCAACACACAATATTTCAGCCATGAGGTTTCCCAGGATGTAGTAATGAGTGCCAAAATGCAGGCTAGTCCTTTGGATCAGAGTCAATGCAATGCTAAAATGCAGGCATGTCATTTGGATCAGATGACCTCTGCAACAGCCAGACAACCGCCACTATCATCTCAGTGCATCAGCTGCATTAAACGGTCAACTGCCACCATTCTCAGATCCGATATCTATTATGGTATAGAACTCTGCTGGATCGGGAGAGGGGCGGAGCTGTGCTTTTAAGTCTCTGCCACTGCTTCTGCTGCCTACCGCTGGTTTCGGTGTGGCCCCGGCATCTCCTTGTTATCCCCTGCTGGATCGTGGGAGGAGCTGTGCTCATTAAGTCCCTGCTGCTGATTCTGATGTCTGCCGCTGGTTTCGGTGTGGCCCCAGCATCTCCTCGTGCTTAACCGTTAGCCCCTGCTGGATCGGGGGAGAGGCGGAGCTGTGCTCTTAAGTCCCTGCCGCTGCTTCTGCTGCCTGCCGCTCTTTTCGGTGCGGCCCCGGCGTCTCCTTATGCTCATCGTTATCCCCTGCTGGATCGGGGGAGGGGCGGAGCTGTGCTCTTTAGTCCCTACTGCTGATTCTGCTGCCTGCCGCTGGTTTCGGTACGGCCCCGGTATCTCTTCGTGCTCAACCGATTAGCCCCTGCTGGATCGGGGGAGGGGCGGAGCTGTGCTCTTAAGTCCCCGCCGCTGCTTCTGCTGCCAGCCGCTGGTTTCGGTGCGTCCCTGGTGTCTCCTTGTGCTCACCGTTATCCCCTGCTGGATTGGGGGATAGGCAGAGCTGTGCTCTTAAGTCCTTGCTGCTGATTCTGCTTCCTGTCGCTGGTTTTGGTGCGGCCCCAGCGTCTCCTTGTGCTCAACCATTAGTCCCTGCTGGATCGGGGGAGGGCGGAGCTGTGCTCATAAGTCCCCACCGCTGCTTCTGCTGCCTGCCGCTGATTTTGGTGCAGCCCCAGCGTCTTTGTGCTCACCGTTATCCCCTACTGAATCGGGAGAAGGAAGGAAGGAAGGACACAGGAAGGGTCTCTGCTGAAAATGCACCATTCTAGGCCTTTAGGTTTGTAGACAGTTATGCTGCGATTCTATAACTGTCAAACTCCTCCTTTCCAAGGAATAGTAACTGGAAAGCAATGACCACAAAGGCCCGCAGTCTAAGCAACAAAAACTAGGATCTGCAAGCCCTGATGTTAGAGGCCGACTTGGATATCCCTGTTATCACTGAGTCCCGTGGATGGGATTCCAGCATACCGGACTATAACTTTTTTAGGAAGGACAGAGATGGTTGAAAAGGTGGAGGAGTAGCTCTCTATGTAGACAGATATCCAAGTGACTGAAATGCAGAGCGCCTAGGAAAAGGAAGAAGCATTATGGATTTGAAAAGAAAAGATGGAACTTCTATCCACTTGGGTGTTGTCCATAGACCTCCAACTCAATTGCAGCAAATTGACAAAGATCTGATTACGTATATACAAAAGTTGGGTTGCGGACTGGAAAGTTCCATCTGCGAAATCAGAAAGAAATAGGGAGATAGTGGATGCCTTTCAAGGGGTTCTGCTCAGACAAATGGTAATGGAACCCACACAAAGGAAAAAGAGATACTGGATCTGGTGCTCACAAATGGTAAAAGTGTCACTAATATCCAAGTGGGAGCCCACCTGGGAAGTAGCGAAGCGATCATTATACGTTTGGTTCGATATAGCAGCCAAAGTGGAGGATGGCCACATTTCTGTGAGCATGCATCTTAGTGAACATATTCTGATAGTTTATGGAAACTGATACCTGACTACCATTTTCTCCTTAAACCTAAATTTTTCCTCCTAAAACTTCATACCTTTGCGTTCAGACATATTTTTGAGAGAAGACTTATGCCAGTAAAATCTTAACTGAACACTCACGATATATATGTCCTCAAAGCTATCTTTCTAAAGTCTCTCATCTACATAAATGAGAGCATTCCTCCATACAATAAAGCCTTTCCCGGCTCTGTCCCCGTGCCGAGTGAATTAGGGTAATTTGGAGTATAAGTTTAACCCTTTCAGGACCATAAGGATCGTAGGCCAATTTTTGTGGTTTTGACGACATTTTTATGGTAAAAAGGGCTTGCAGATGCCAAAAAATTGATTTTTTTTGTGAAATATCATTTTTTTAAAATAAAAAAAATCACACTTCTGGCTTATGGACAGTGTGGCAAGTGAATCTTCTCGTCAATCTGGCAACGACGCTAATGAATGAATGTCGGAACCAGTTTGTTTACATAAAGGCAGTATCATATGGAATCCGTACATATCAAATTTAGAACTGTAGACTATCCCAATCAAAATTTATAGGATTTTAAAGTTATGGGACAAATATGTCCCTTGGTCCTGAAAGGGTTAAGCGTAGATGGATTTAAATCATCATTGTTTTTGTACATTAAGGAGTGACCTCCAACCATATTTCCCTGGTGGGTATAGCAAACGATTCTGAGAAAGCACCTGCTTTTTGACTGCTGGATAGCAGCCAGCTGTGTACTGTAAGTATTTCTTTCATTATCTTACTCAGTTAGTCAGGAATTCTTAGATAAGAAGGGCACGCGTCTTTGTTTATTCAAACTACTGTTTGTGTTAGAAACGGGCCTTTAGTCAGCTATCATGTTACCCTTGGACATTGTTAAATTTGTTAACCACCCAGGCTTGCATAAGCTTATACAGCACTTCCATGATAAGTCGGTTAAGAACACTTCTAAGAAACACATAAAGAAAATTTCTAATAATTGGAAATGGCCAAAGGAAGGGTCTCTTTACTGGAGCAACCTTGTCACCCTCCACACTGTTAGCATGAATGATAAAAAAGGTAAATCCCTATTAGAACATTTAGGCATGTAGAAATTATGACACGAACTTTGCCAGGATCCTCCAGCCCGAGGTGTACCTCCATTCCAGGACATTACCCCTGCAACAGATTACACTCCTGTCACAGAACCCCCTACTGACCTGAATCCTTTATGTGTGGCTCCAGACAATCCAAAGCCACCCCCTTATTCTCACGTTTCCCCGCAGCAAACTAATCTTTCAACTGGTTTATATCCGTCCTTGCAACCTCCCGCAGGTGGATATGGCCATGCATCCTTAAAACCACCTATCCCAAAAATGTGACGGTTTAACCCGCTTTCTCCGTCCACTCTAAATTCCATACCTGCCTATAAAATCAATGGCATTGTAGACTTAGGCCCTGATTCTGCAAAGTGCTCTCGATTGTAGGCAGCTGTAGGCATCCTACAGCTGTCTAATCAGCCAATCGGGAGGCACTTTTTCTAAAAAAAAATGCTCCCCAGGCAGGCCGCCTATATTGAAGGCGCCTCCAGGGAGCCTAGAGAGGCCTGCAAGCCCGCCTAAGCTCACCTAAGGCTAGGCGGTAGCCTTAAGCGAACCTAGGCGGCCCTACGCGTCTCCCTAGCAGAACAGGAGACGCTTACAATGTAGGCTAGCAAAATGCTGGCCTATATGGTAAGTAGACGTGGCCGCCGTACCTAATCATGGCAAGGATCTCCCTGCTGTGATTAGTATAGTGGCTGTGGCTACAGCCACAATCCCTCCTCCCAGCGATCGTGGCAGGAGTGTGCCCAACCCCTCCTGCCGACCCCCCCCAATGGCCCTCCCGACAATCACGGCAGGAGGATACCTAACCCCTCCTGCCAACTCCCCCAACGGCCCTCCCGACAATTGCGGCAGAAGGATACCCAACCCCTCCTGCCGACCCCCCTCCACAGCCCTCCCCAACCCCTCCTGCTGGCCCCCCAATGGCTCCCCCTAAGATCACAGCAGCAGGGTACCCAACCCCTCCTGCTGGACCCCCCCCAATGAACCCCACCACCCCAGAACCCCCTCTTAGTCTTACTTTCAAGTTGCATCGGATGGCTCCTCGCATATCCAGCCAGCAGGCCCGCCTCCGTCCAAATGAGGTGGGCCCGCCCCTCCCCTGCCCAACCCACAGGATCCTAGGGCCTGATTGGTCCAGGCACCTAAGGCTCCTCCCGCTATAAGTGTTCTTAACCCACTTATCATGAAAATGCTGTATAAGCTTATGCAAACCTGAGTGATTAGCAAGTTTAATAATGTCTAAAGGTGACATGATAAAAGCAATCAATATAACTGACTAAAGTCCTATTACTAACACAAATAGCTTGAACACAGAGAAGACGCGAACCCTTCATACACTAAAATCCCTACAATTATGGTTCCTACAATACAAAGAAGGAACATCAAAATAGATACTTACAAGTGCAGCTGGAGTCCCTCCAGTAAGCTGCAGGCGGTCGTATACAAACCTGCTCCTGGGAAATCAAGAATACAAACCTTCGCTGGAGTTCCACCAGTCAGATCAGGTTAGGACCTTGGCTGACGTCGCACCAGTCAGATAACTGTAAAATATAAAGTATATTAGAGGACGCAAGCGCAAAGGTTATGAAGGCCCAAGCCTACAGGCCCTCAAACCCCCTCTATCCACGGTCGTGAAGTCACCAATGAAAAGGCTCTACTAACCTTTTCAAAATAAGTTGGAATGACCTCATACAACAACCCAATTGCTTTAAACAAAAGACAGCTTACATATAATAAGGTTACAGCAAATTAGGCCAACGGATAACATACAGAGTTAGCCAGCATCTGATATGGCTCCTTCCTGGGGCTTAAGCCAGCTGGGCTACTACTTCTATACTCTAGTACAATAGCCTAAAGTCACATGTACTTCCTAGATACAAATTACATACTCACTTTCCATTGGATTGTCACATCTGTCATTACTGTTGATTGGATGATATACATATTGATCATTGAGTCATATTGAAACATGATGTCACCTGGGCCAAATATGGTTTCTTTATTTTCTCTGACAGTGCATTCTTAATACTGAGGTCAATAATTCCTGAGAGTGGACCCCCTCCAGAGCTTGATTTTAGATCTGTCATCACTTCTGTCAGCATTTTGCACCTGCGGTTGATGTGACTTTTGGTAAGTCATCCTGACCTGGATTCATTAGGCTTGGTTTCTTTCTTGTGGCCCAAGCATTTCTTGGAAAGTCCCGAAATATCCAATGCTGTCACAGTCAGCAGATGTTTGCTTGTCGCTGGGTCAAAGATAAACTTCTCACAAAAGTATATTATTTATGCTGACAGGGAGAGAGATGATTTTATGCATTGTTCATCAGTCTTGTGCAAATTCAATAGCACAAAATTTCTCTTAAATACTGCTTCTGGGGTCTCATAGGCGTCTTCACCTCCATTCTTATGAAGGTATTACTCCTTATTCTCCCTTAAAGCCTGGACTGCCCTCCCGAGGGAAGTGGTGGAGAGGAAAACGGTGATGGAATTCAAAAAAGTATGGCATAAACATAGAGGATCTCTAATTTAGAAAATGAAGAATGTAACTAAAAGAGCTAAGGCCGGTACTGGACAGACTTGCATGGTCTGTGTCCCATATGCGCTGATTTGGTATAGGATTGGGCTGGTGTGGGCATCGATGGGAACTCTACTAACTTGGAACATGAGGATGTTACTGGCCAGACTTTATGGTAGATATCTTGCAAACAGGATGGTTGGATAGGTTGGAGTGAGCTTGGACGGCAACTTCAGCATTTGGAATCTAAAACAATACCATGTGGACGTTACAATCTATGACTCAGAAATATCAAAGAGACAAGTTAATTTAATCATGTATTTTTAATGGGTGTAACTAATAGGCAGACTAGATGGACCGATCAGGTCTTTATATCCTAATCAGAAGCCTCACTAAATTTATATTTTTCTTCTATCTATTCCTTCCTTCCTTGTGTAATATGTTGTACCTTCACCATGTACTTTCTGTAATTCGCTGATTGTCCAGCCCTCTTCGATGTGAACCACCTAGAAGTCATCCGACTATGGCGGTATAGAAGAATAAAGTTATTATTATTATTATTATTTATTATGTTACTATGTGAACATGGGACACAGAAGGGAGAGAATAGAAAGGGAGAACTGGGCATGAGTATGTGAGTGAGAGATGGTGCACATGGGGAAAGGAAAAGAGGAAAATTGGGCATAGAGAGAGCGGAGTGAGGTAGAGATGCATGGGGGATAGAAGGATAAGTGGGAAAAATGTTGGAAATGGTGATAGAGAGGACAGATTGAAGGGGATGCAAGGAGGAGGAATGTTGGACATAGTGATGGAGGGAGAAATGTGGCATTCTGCTGGAGAGTAGTGATAGAAGGAGAAATTGGCATGGGGCTGGTGGGTAGTGGGGGATGAGAGAGGGAGAAATGCTGGATGTGACAGTAGAGGGGAGGGGGCGAGAGGTGCCTGGATCTCTCAAGACAGATGGACAGTGAGAGAGAGAGAGACATATTTCCAATAGGGGTGGAGGAGAGAGGAAAAAAAGTTGGGCTTATGGAGAGAGAGAGAGATGTTGGTTGGGGAGGAAGTGTTGCAGGAGGCAGAAGGGAAGAAATATTGGATGCAAAGTCAGGAGGTAATGCAACCAGAGACTCATGAAATCACCAGACAATTTATATCTGCTGTCTATATTTTTGCTATATATTTGTCTAGTTTTCTATAGTTCAAGTTTTTCAAGTTTTATTAAAAATTTTATTCAATTGCAATATCAAATCTCAAAGGGATGTACAATTTAGCTAAAAATCTGGGGAGCAAAAAAGCCAAATACAGAGATTAACATGCACTTAAAGCCAAATACAGAGACTAACATTCACAAAAGGAAAGTAGGGAGAACTACAATAAATTAAAGAAAAGAAGGACGATAAAAAGGAAAAAAAAAACATAAGGTGGGGAGTTTTGAATTGTTCCTAGTAAAAGATGCCTCATATAAATTTTAAGAATCAAATGCATTTATAAGCCAGTTTAAGAATCAAATGCATCTTTATCTCGGCGAGAGGGAGAATTAAAAGTCCTTGAGCATGCACAGATGCATGCTCAAGGCCGGCAGAAGCAGGAAGATCTTCTAGTGGCACTGGCACCTCCTGTGGGCTGCGTGCCAGTGCCAGATGGGGGGGTTAAGTTTAAGTTGTTCAGGTGGGGGGTGCTGGTTTGCGCAGGGGGGGTACCGGTTCGCACGGAGGGGGGTCTTTGCGAGTGGGGGGGGAGCAGCACCGCTGGCCTCGAGGGGGGAACATATCAAAGCAAGTTTCCATTATTTCCTATGGGGAAACTCGCTTTGATATACGAGTACTTTTGTTTACGAGCATGCTTCTGGAACGAATTATGCTCGTAAACCAAGGTTCCACTGTATTAAGGTTTGTTTCTTCCCTAAGCTGTGCCAGCAGTGGGTTCCAGATCTGGGGAGCTGTGACCATACAGATTGTGTCTCGTCGTGTGTTAATAACTCTCAAGGATGGAACGGAAAGTAGGTTTTTATCATCTGATCTTAAGGATCTTAATGGAGTTTATGGAATCAGATATCTTTCTAAGAATAGTAGAGCTTGAACATAAGCCTCTGTTAGAATTTTGAAGGTTAATAAGGCTATTTTGTAAGTAATTCTGTATTTTATGGGTAGCCAGTGAGCTTTTTGAAGTAGAGGAGTTGCATGATCAAATTTTCTAGTTTTAGTGCTGATATTTATTGCTGTGTTCTGAATTATTTGCAGACACCTTAGCTCTTTTAGTGTAATTCCCTTGTATAACGAATTGCAGTAGTCCAATTTTGATATTACCAGTAAACTATGGAAGCAACATCTTACTACCACCCTAACTTGATCTTGGTTCTTAATCTTTTGATCAAGAATGATGCCTAAGGTTTCATCTTATCAAGTTCTTGAAGCAAGGAACTGGTGATAATAATGAGCTTAAGTCCTTCTTTCCATGGGAATTTAGTGATGTTCAAAGAGTGTTTGTTGTCATTTAGTCAATGACAAATTTTGGATAATTTTTGGTTGATAATAGATATCTCTTCCACTGTATTTGAATTTAAGGGATATAAAAATTGTACATCGTCCACGTAGGCAAATGCTGTGAAACCGATCGATTGGCTAAGCGTTAATAGTGAAGCGATGAATATGTTAAACAGAAGGGGTGATCATCAAGTTTCAAGTTTTATTAGGATTTTATATACCGCCTATCAAGGTTATCTAAGCGGTTTTACAATCAGGTACTCAAGCATTTTCCCTATCTGTCCCAGTGGGCTCACAATCTATCTAACGTACCTGGGGCTATGGAGGATTAAGTGACTTGCCCAGGATCACAAGGAGCAGCGTGGAGTTTGAACCCACAACCCCAGGGTGCTGAGGCTGTAGCTTCAACCACTGTGCCACACACTCCTGGGGATACCGTAATTAGCTGTGAAAGGTTTGGAAATTGAGTTGTTAAAAATTACCTTTGAAGATCGATCAGAGAAATATGAATGAAACCACTGCAAAACTTGTTCAGTAATTCAGATAGACGCTAATCTGTTAAATAAGAGATAGTGATCTATCGTATTAAAGCCTGCAGATAGATCCAGGGATATGAGGAGAACTGATTGATGATGGTCAAGGGATATGAGGAGAACTGATTGATGATGGTCAAGGACATAAAGAACGGATGATGTCAAACCAATCATGTAATGTTCATTTAAGTGGTTTTGATGGAAGCTTGTCTGATTTGGATGCAGTGCTCTAGTTTTCTCTACAAATTCTGAAATGTGATTAAATACCACTTTCTCTATTAATTTAGCTAGAAATGGGACGTTGGCAATAGGATGAAAATTAGCACTGTCATCGAGGTTACCTTTTGGATCTTTGAAAATTGGGTGAATAGCTGATTGTTTCCAGGATCCAGGGAAGGACCCAGAGTCTAGACTAGTAGTAATGAGTTTGTGAATAAGAGGAGCAACGCAGGTAAAGAACCGTTTTAGTATGAATAGAGGAATTGAATCAGCACTGGAGCCGTTTATATTTACAGTTTGTAGCAGCCAAGGGATATCTTTGGATGTTACTGATTGCATATTTTAAAGTCATTTGCCTTGACCTCTTTGAAAAAACCCCTAAATATATATGATAATTAACATTTTCTCTGTGTACAGTATGCTTTGTGTTTTTTAAATTTTGTGGTTACCATTATGTATTAATAAGATTATATTTTGTGTATATGAAAAATGGATGGAAGAAATTGTGTTACAGTTATTATGGGGGTGGGGTCAGGGGTGGAGCTTGGGCAAGTCTGAGGTGGAGCTTGGGCAGGATACTTGGCTTGAAGTTGAGAGAAATACTGAGTTAGAGAATCAGGAGGGGGTGGGGGGGTAAGGCGTCTGTCCTTTCAGGTAGACGCAATTCTCTATAGCAGTGTTTCTCAACCTTTTCAAGCCAAGTACCCCCTAAGCCTAACAAATACCAACGTAGTACCCCCGCCCAAACCCTGCTCCATCCCCATAATAATAATACTAATTGTAATATAATTTCTTCCATCCATTTTTCATATGCACACAATATTAATACATAATGATAACCACAAAATTTAAAAAACACAAAGCACACTGTATGCAGAGAAAATGTTATTAATACATAATGATGACCACAAAATTAAATTAAAATATGACTTTAAAATATGCAATGTCACCTCATTAACAACTATAGAAAAATAGACAAATATAGTGAAAAATATAGACAGCAGATATAAATTCTCAAAACTGACACAAATTGAAAATAAAATAATTTTTCCTACCTTTGTTCTCTGGTGATTTCATGAGTCTCTGGTTACACTTCCTTCTGACTGTGCATCCAATATTTCTTTCTTTCTTTCTGCCTCCTGCACACATTCTTTCCTCCAGACCTCATTCCATTCCCCAAACAACATCTCTCTGTCCCTTCAGGAGTCCAACTTTTCTTCCTCTGTCATCCCCCAGATCATGTGCAGCATTTTTCACCACTGCCCACCAGCCTCATGCCCATTTTTCCTTCTATCACCCCTCTCCAACACCATGCCACATCTCTATCTCCATAACTATGCCCAACATTCCTCCCCCTTGCATCCCCTTCAATCTATCCCTCTGTTCCCTCTCCACCACCATATCCAACATGTCTCCCTCTCATCCTTCTATTCCCCATGCATCTCTACCTCACTCCTCTCTATGCCCTGGCACTAATAAAGGACTGCATCATTGATCAAGTTGACAGACACAATCTGTTGAGGACCAGCCAGCATGGGCTCAGCAAGGGGAGATCTTGCTTGATGAATTTGTTGCACTTCTTCGAGGGAGTAAACAGGCAGATAGACAAGGGCGAGCCAGTTGACATTGTATATCTGGATTTTCAGAAGGCGTTCGACAAGGTCCTGCATGAACAATTACTACGAAAAATTGTGAGCCATGAAATTGAGGGTGACATACTCATGTGGATAAAAAAACTGGTTAGTGGATAGGAAACAGAGAGTGGGGGTAAATGGACAATACTTGGACTGGAAAAGTGTTAGAGAATGACACGGTGGTTGTTACCCGTGGTTAGCTGCGAGTAGCCATGGGTAACCCGCTGAAACGGGGGAAATAAAAATAGTAGTTGCTGCGGGGACAGGGACAAGGCCATTCACCGCCCTGTGGAGCGGTGAATGGTCTTGTCTCCGCAGTGAGGCATCAAGGATCGCGCGGTCCAGCAGTCCCCACCCGCCCGATCGCAGCGTTTAGCCAGTTCCCTCCCTCCACCTCACCTTATATGCTGTTTGACTGCTTTCTTTTTCTCAAGCTGCACGAGTTCAAAAAGACGCACACGTGCGGCTGTGCGAGTTGATCAATCTTCACCTCTAACGCAACTGGAAACAGGAAGTTGCAGGAGAGGAGAAGATTGATCAACTCGCACAGCTGCACGTGCGGCTCGGGAAAAAGAAAGCCGGCAAACTCGGCACATAAGGTGAGGTGGAGGGAGGGAGTTGGCTAAACGCTGCGGGTGGGTGGGGGCTGCTGGATCGCACGATCGTGTGTGTTCCCGGCTCACACTAGGAAGAAGGGAGTAAAAGGGAAAAAGATTCTGGGCCAAGGGGATGAAGAGGGAAAGAAAGAAACCCACAGCAGGAAAGAAAGGGGAGGACAGGCAGTTGAGCCAGATGCTGGAAGCAGGGGGAGGGGAAGAAAGAGGGAGAGAAGCTAGATGGAGTTGAAAAGAAGAGACACACTGGTATAGAAGAGGAAGATAGGGGAAATCTGGACACAGGAAGGTAACAGAAAGAGGGGAAATTATGTGTATGGGGCATAGGGACAGAGACATAAAGGGGACATGCCATGGGGATGGTATATGGACAAATAGGGGGGGCAATGCCAGATACATAGGGGAGATATTAGAAATGGGGAAAATAGGAACACAGAAGCGAGATGATTTGTGGGGATGGAACAGGGACCGAGCTCGCAGGCTCCAGCGGCTTGCACAAATTACATTGTAACATGCCACGAAAATAAGAGGGAGGGAGGTAGATAGATAGATAGATAGATAAGCCACGCGAGAGGAGATGAAGTGTGGTAGAAAGGAACAGATGGTGAAGGAGGGAGGGAAGGCTGGTGGTAGAAAGGAATAGAACAGACATTGAAAGAGGGTAGAGAGGAACAGACCTTAAAGGGAAATGTGGAAGACAGAGTGGGGAGAAGACGCTGGAAGGGAAGAAGACAGATGCCAGACTATGGGGGCGTGAAGGGAAGAAGATGGGTGCTAGACCAATTGGGGGGGTTAAGGGAGAGGCACAGTAACAGCAAATGGAAGACACAGAGAGAAGACACACAGTGGATGGAAGGAATTGAATGAGAAGATGTGGAAAGCAGAAACCAGACAACAAAGGTAGAAAAAAAAAATTCTATTTATTTATTTATTTTTTGCTTTAGGATAAAGTAGTATATTAGTTGTGTTGATAAAAATTTATAAACAAAGCCCTGCCAGCTGAACATCTCTTTCTCTAGTTCAGCAGCCAGAACTTTGATTTATAAGAAAGGAATAAGCTAAATATTGCAGTACTAAGGCTTATATGGATGCTGAGGGGACGGTGACGGGGCGGTGAATGGGATGGCAGTGACGGTGATGGGGCGGTGAAGGGGATGGCGGTGACAGTGACGTGGCGGTGAAGGAAATGGCGGTGACAGGGCAGTGAAGGGGACGGTGGGACGGGGACGGGGCGGTGACTGGGACAGATTTTTTCCTCGTGTCATTCTCTAAAAAGCGTCATGAGCGGAGTGCTGCAAGGTTCAATGCTTGGACCCGTGCTCTTCAACATATTTATAAACGACCTAGAAATTGGTACGACGAGCGAGGTGATTAAATTTGCAGATGATACAAAGCTATTCAGAGTAGTGAAGACGCAGAAGGATAGCGAAGACCTGCAACAGGACATAAACACGCTCGAGAAATGGGCTATGACATGGAAATTAGGTTTAACGTGGATAAGTGTAAGGTGATGCATGTTGGTAACAAAAATGTTATATTTGATTACAGGATATCAGAGGCGGTATTCGGAGAGACCCCCCAGGAAAGAGACAAGTTGATAAAGCCATCTGCACAATGCACAATGGCAGCGTAGAGGGTGAACAGAATGCTAGGAATGATTAAGAAGGGGATCACAAACAGATCGGAAAGGTTATCATACCTGTGTACTGGGCCATGGTACGCTCTCACCTGGAATACTCTGTCCAGCACTGGTCGCCATACATGAAGAAGGACACGGTACTACTCGAAAGGGTCCAGAGAA
Organism: Geotrypetes seraphini; assembly: GCF_902459505.1. Taxonomy (NCBI): domain Eukaryota; kingdom Metazoa; phylum Chordata; class Amphibia; order Gymnophiona; family Dermophiidae; genus Geotrypetes; species Geotrypetes seraphini. The sequence continues at coordinate 268,951,479 of NC_047086.1, read as the reverse complement.
GAGCGACTAAAATGGTTAAGGGGCTGGAGGAGTTGCCGTACAGTGAGAGTTTAGAGAAACTGGGTCTCTTCTCCCTCGAAAAGAGGAGACTGCGAGGGGACATGATTGAAACATTCAAGATACTGAAGGGAATAGACTTAGTAGATAAAGACAGGTTGTTCACCCTCTCCAAGGTAGGAAGAATGAGAGGGCACTCTCTAAAGTTAAAAGGGTATAGATTCTGTAGAAATGTAAGGAAGTTCTTCTTCACCCAGAGAGTGGTGGAAAACTGGAACGCTCTTTCAGAGGTTGTTATAGGGGAAAACACCCTCCAGGGATTCAAGACAAGGTTGGACAAGTTCCTGCTGAACCAGAACGTACACAGGAAGGGTTGATCTCAGTTAGGGCTCTGGTCTTTGACCTGGGGGCCGCCGTGGGAGCAGACTGCTGGGCGAGAAGGACCACTGGTCTGACCCAGCAGTGGCAATTCTTATGTTCTTAATTTTCCTCTTCCTTTTCCCCAGTGCACCTTCTGTTTCCCTCTCACTCACACACTCAGACCCATCAATTGTCCCTTTCTATTCCCTCCCTCCCTCCTTCCTATGTCCAAAGTTAATGCCCCCTTCCTCCCTTGTGTAAAATGACCGCATTTACTGTTTTTCCTATTAATGCCCCCTCCCTTTCTTCTGTCCTATTAATGTTCCTCCCCATCACTGCCTTCCAGCCTTTGTCCCACCCCCTTCCTCCCTTCCTCCCACAAAGCTGACCTGCGCAGAAGCTTTCCTGCCCCCAAGCCAATCCGCTGCCGCCGATTCTTCCTCCGCTGTCCCCGCCACCCGCCAGTTTCATAACTCTCCTATTTACAAACTTACTTGTTTTAACAATGATATGTCTTAGTACCAGCAACTAATGTATACACTCATCCATAATATTCTGTACACAGTAACAAGAAAGTGCTAAAGGTGGTGGCTCCTCCAGGAAAGCTGCTTGCTGACTGATGAACAAAACATTACCTTCAATCCTTGTCTCTTAAAGACAAAAAGAATGCCAACATTAAAGGCTTTCCAGGATCCTCCTGTCAGTGAAGCAGGATGCCTCCTTCTGAGCAGGGATTAGTGTACCATGGGCTGCACTTCCCTCCAGTCCACACGCAGGCAGGAGGGGAACATAGCTTATTAGTTTCAAACCAGACAAATACAGAACAGAAAGAGAAGAAACACTTATTGAAAATAGCTCCAGCTCCAATTATCTGCAGCCACTGCTGCAACTCCGGGAAGGGAAGGTCCAGGAGCATGCACACAAGCCTTCCCCTGACATCAATTTTGACATCAGAGAGAAGGTCTGGGCCAGCCATGCAGTGATTGGCTGGCCCAGAACCTTCTTTCTGACATCAGAATTGACATCAGGGGGAAGGCTTGTGGGCCAGCAGCATGCCCTTCCCTTCCCTTCCTGGAGTTGCGACTGTGGTGGGGATAATTAAATAGAGCTGGCATGCGGTGGCAAGGGGTGGCAGGGAGGAATCAACGATTAGCCCTGTACCCCCTAGGGTATGCGTACCGCAGTTTGAGAAACACTGCTATATAGGACTCTGGTATGCTATATAGGATGCTTCTTCTTAGGCAGCCACTGAGACCTGCATCCTACACAGAATCAGGCTCTTAATTTCTATAGTGAAGACTTTTTTCTCTCCCCCTTGTGCAGGAAATCAGTCTAGTGCCTCATAAGTTCAGGGGAGAGGGTCACCTCTGCACCACCTAAATTGTATTTCTCCCCACCATCCTATTGTTCCATGTAAGTAATATTATGTCATTAAAAGTTTAGACCCCTTTTTAAATTTTATATTGTAAAATGCTTAGAATGTATGATCCCCTGCTAGTTCAAAACTATAGACCACTCTCACTAATTAATGTAAATGCCAAAATCTATGCCAAACTATTAGCAAACTGTCTGAACAATATCTTACCTAAAATCATACACAGGGGCCAACATGGATTTATGAAAGGTAGAATATCCAGTGACAACACTAGACTCTTCTCTCATGTGCTTGACCAAGCTTTACAACTACTGAATCCTTTGATAGCTATTGCCTTGGATGCAGAGAAGGCATTTGACCGAGTGGAGTGGTCCTTTCTTTTTAAAGCGATAGAATGGTTTGGTGTTCCAGAAGGTTATATCAAAATGGTTAGAGTTCTCTATTCAAATCCATCTACGAAGCTTCGCATCAATGAAGTGTTCTCTGCCTCCTTCAAACTGTCGAGAGGGACAAGACAGGGTTGTCAGTTGTCTCCTCCTCTTCTCATAGCATTAAGGACTAACAAAAATATTGTTGGAATACAAATTGAAGATTTAGCGATCAAACTTTCAGCGTATGCAGATGATGTGCTGATATATTCTACTTTGGATTCAATACCACATGTTCTCAGTACTATAGACTCTTATGCTTGTTTATCGGGGTACAAACTAAATAGCACAAAGACAGAAGTAATGCCTCTGAATGATATCCCATATGGAGACATTATATCACACTATGGTCTTAAATATTCGCCGAGCAAGTTGAAATATTTAGGAATCTTCTTTAGTACTACTATTGAAAAGACTAGCTCTTTTGTTGAGGACCATATTCTTCATTTAATCAAGACTACAGCTTTACAATGATCCCCTGGTGGGGGGAGATTGGACTCTATTAAAATGGTCTTGGCTCCTAAAATTACTTATATCATCTCTATGATACCCTTTTTACTTCTGCTAAAAGCCTACTCCAAGATGGAATCCTTACTATCAAAATTTTTATGGAACAGAGCACCTCGCATTGCACTTAAGAAGTTGAAGTACACAAAAAACAATGGAGGGATAAACTTTCCTAGTATGTATGACTACTATATTGCATTCTTAGGAAGACAAGGATCCCAATGGTTGATGACTCCAGATGATCGACTGCTTCCTACCTGGTTGCAATTGGAACACAAAATTCACAATAAGGAATTTTTACGTCATTTATCTTTCATACCTCCTACAGAATCTGTTAGAAACAATCCTATTATACTTTCTACAGCAACTGCAATCAAAGAAATTGATGCACTTGCAGATCATAAATGGAATTCTACTGCATCTTCTGCCATATAGCTTAACCTGCAAGTACAAAGCCAAGGAAAACACATTGAATGGAAATCATGGATCAAATCTGGCTTATGGAGTACATCTCAATTACTTCATGAAAATAAGTTGATGAACTTTGCTACCTTAGTTGACAAATTCCATATACCACATACTCAATTTTATCAGTGGCTTCAGTTACAACAATCAAATCATTCCTGAAATGAGACCTCATATCGAATGAAATTCCAACCATTTTATTTTGGTGTGCTCTCTTCCGGCTCAAAAAAGGAGAAGCATCTGCCTGGTATAAATGATTAAATAACTATAAATTTTCCTTCCCTTCAACACTATACGATGTATGGGGAAAAGACCTCTCACTTTCATTAACTCATACAAGCTGTTTGGCTCAATTCGTTTAGCTCATTGCAAGCTGCTGCTCACAAACGAATGGTTCTTATTCTGTAATATAGAGAATATTGGACTCAGTACGAGTTATCCAAGCTTCCCTCGCACAGTTCGGATTTGTGTTGGTCTTGTTCTGCCCAAAATGGTATGCTAGATCACATGCTATTTCATTGTACTCTGTTGCAGCCGTTTTGGGCTAAAATCTGGTCTACTGTTTGTCATATTTTATCAATACATGAACAACTTTCTTTTCACATAATAATTCTGGGTGGCTCTGTATTGTCCTCAAAACTAGATAAATATGAAGCTAAAGGGCTCATTTAATCATGACGCGCTAGCAGGGTTAACGCGCGTGACTTTTCATCACGCGCTAACCCCTGCGCTGACCAAAAACTACCACCTGCTCAAGAGGAGGAGGTTTCCACTACAAGCAGGAACAATGTAACTGAGAGTCAGAAAAAGCACTATGCTATAAACAAAACAGACTGACTCTGTAACAGTAACACAACCCCAGAGGAGGACTCGTTTTACAAAAAGTTGAGCTCAGAGATATAAAACTCTGAAGAGGGAGAGGTAACCCCCTCTTAGGGAAAGAGTTTATCTTCCAATCATTGCTTCATAATTGTGACAAACGAGCCCAACTCCAAGGTATGAAAGTTTTAACTATGTATATATCTCAGTGTGGATGCAATGTGCATTCAACAGGCTTTCAAAAAAGAATAAATATTCTGCATTCAGGTAAGCACTAGAGTTTTCAGCACTCATATAGTTAATTCTCAAAAAATACTTATCAGGGTCCCGACGCGGCCCCGTTTCGGTGTCTACTTCAGGAGACCCCGTCTGACAAAGTTGAATTGTACAACGAGTGATAGTCATAAAAAATTTTTAAACACAGGTTCGTTCTGTTGTTGAAAAATTTCCGTGCTACGGAAATTAGCACGGAAATTTTTCAACAACAGAACGAACCTGTGTTTAAAAATTTTTTATGACTATCACTCGTTGTACAATTCAACTTTGTCAGACGGGGTCTCCTGAAGTAGACACCGAAACGGGGCCGCGTCGGGACCCTGATAAGTATTTTTTGAGAATTAACTATATGAGTGCTGAAAACTCTAGTGCTTACCTGAATGCAGAATATTTATTCTTTTTTGAAAGCCTGTTGAATGCACATTGCATCCACACTGAGATATATACATAGTTAAAACTTTCATACCTTGGAGTTGGGCTCGTTTGTCACAATTATGAAGCAATGATTGGAAGATAAACTCTTTCCCTAAGAGGGGGTTACCTCTCCCTCTTCAGAGTTTTATATCTCTGAGCTCAACTTTTTGTAAAACGAGTCCTCCTCTGGGGTTGTGTTACTGTTACAGAGTCAGTCAAGAGGAGGAGGTAGCAGCTAGCGCATCCAACGGTTTAGCGTGCACTATTATGCGCATTAAACCGCTAGCATGGCTTGATAAAAGGAGCCCAAACTGTTAAGATCCCTTCTCTTGATAGCGATAAAAATGATACTTTCTCATTGGAAAGATTTCACTACTCTAAGCTATAATGAATGGTGGAATACTGTCTCTCTTTATGCTAAATATGAAAATTTAAGAGCCAACTTAAGAGCTTTCTTTTTAAAGATGCGTTCAATATCTAATTGAAATGTTAATTGCTCTTTTATCATTTTGCTCTTTTATGTATTTTTATCTCTAATTATTTATTTGTCCTCCCATTCCTACTTGGTTTTACCTTTAATTGTTGATTCTTTCCTATCTAAAATTGTATTTCTTTCCCTCCTATCCTATTGTTTGCTTGTCTTGTTTTAATTAGTTTGTTTTGCTGATTTTATACCCGTGTTAACGTTACTATCTATTTTATGTACATTTTAGAAATTTATTTTATTATGTGTACATCGCTTAGTATTTGTAATAGGCGATTAATCAAATAACAAATAAACTTGAAACTTGAAAATCTGTCGCTCTGACTTTGAATACTATCTCTTCCTTCAATAAGACTTGGTGTAAAGTTTTGGAATACTGTACAGATTAACACTTATAGTAGGTACTGCTTATACCATATGTTATTGTCATTCAACATGAGATGTCTTTTGTCTTTTGACTTCATGCTTCATAATCTTATCATACCTTTATGCCTGAATTTTAATAATCCTGCAAGAAAGTGTATATGTTACTCCCTGATTTTCCTTTATTGTACTATGATTTATGAAAATTCTAATAAGCATTATTGGAAAAAAAAAAAAGAATTTATGATTAGCATTTTATCAAATTTTTAATAAACTTGAAACTTGAACTTGAACATCCTATTTTACTTCTACAAATATATATGGAGAGGATTGTGAAGTGGATGGAGAGTCATGATTTGAAATTAAATGTGAATAAGACAGAGGTGATGACTGTGAAAAATCGATGGGACAACTTTGAGATAAAGTGGAAAGAGTAGATGTGAAATGTTTGTTTACTAGGTGGCATGTGATGAAGCTACTAAGAGCTAGAGGCACTGAAAATGGTCATTAAGACCGTGCGGGTCGCTGTGGGTTGATTTTTAGATTGATTTCTAAATGGTGATCGATGTTCAAATGGCTTCATATGCAAATGAGTTTTGCGGAGGTCTGCCATAATCCCAACTGATCGCTCATTAAGAAACCATCACATACATACACACATACAACATGGCAGACCTGTGACTCCTGGGGTTCTTTGAGGTCTTTTTTCCTCTGTTCGGTGCTGGGGCTGATCCTGTTCAATATGTTTGAGTGACATTGATGAAGGGTTAGAAAGGAAAGGTTTGCCTTTTAGCTGATGATACCAAGATTTGTAACAGAGTAGACACCGAGGAGGGAGTGGAAAACATGAAAAAGGATCTACAAAAATTAGAGGAATAGTCTAATATCTGGCAACTAAAATAAATGCAAAGAAATGCAGAGTAATGCATTTGGGGATTAATAATCGGAATGAGCTATATATGTTGGGAGGCTGATATGCTTGGATAGTGATAGGGACCTTGGGGTGATAGTGTCCAAAGATCTAAAGGCGAAAAAACAGTGCGTCAAGGCGGTGGCTGCTGCCAGAAGGATGCTGGGCTTTATAAAGAGAGGTGTAACCAGTAGAAGATTGAAGGTGTTGATGCCTGTATAGGTCGTTGGTGAGGCCCCACTTGGAGTATTGTGTTCGGTTTTGGAGACCATATCTGGCGAAGGATACAAAATGCTTGAAGCGGTCCAGAGGAGGGTGATGAAAATGATAGGAGGTTTTCGCCAAAAGACGTATGAGGAGAGACTGAAAGCCCTGAATATGTATACCTTAGAGGAAAGGAGGGACAGGAGAGATATGATGCAGACGTTCAAATACTTGAAAAGTATTAACATAGAACAAAATCTTTTCCAGAGAAAGGAAAATGGTAAATCCAGAGGATATAAGAGGGGTGGTAGACTCAAGAGCAATGTAAGGAAATTCATCTTTATGGAGAGGGTGGTGGATGACTGGAATGCGCTCCTGAGAGAGGTGGTGGAGATGAAAACGGTGACGGAGTTCAAAAAAGCATGGGATGAACACAGATGATCTAGAATCAGAAAATAACAGTAAATATTGAAGAACTAAGGCAGTACTGGGCAGACTTGCACGGTCTGTGTCTGTATATGGCCGTTTGGTGGAGGATGGGCTGGAGTGGGCTTCAATGGCTGCGAGGGAGTAGATGGACTGGAGTGAGCTTTGACGGAGACTTCAGTAGTTGGAAATTAAGAACAGTACTGGGCAGAACTTAGCTAAGAAGAAGAAAAAAAAAAACAACAAATTTATAGATTGAATCAGGTTGGCAGGACTGGATGGACCAGTTGGACCTTTATCTGTCGCCATCTACTATGTTACTATGTACCATATTTTTTGCTCCATAAGACCTCTAGAGGAGGAAACACCAAGAAAAAAAAATTCTGAACCAAATGGTGTGCCCTGTACCCTGTCCTTCCTCTGGTGGTCTAGTGGTGGGCACATCTAATGGTAGGCAGCCCCAGGCCCACCAGCCCCAAACCATCCAGCCAGCTCCAGGCCAGCCAGCCAGCCCCAAGCCATCCAGACAGCTCCAGGCCAGCCAGCCAGCCCCAAGCTAGCCAAACAGCAACAGGCCAACCATCCAGCCCCAGGCCAGCCAGCCAGCCAGCCAGCTCCAGGCCAATTAGCCAGCCCCAGGTAAGCCCCCCCCCCCCGGTACCTTTTTAAATTTTTCCAAAAGCTCCATCTGGCTTCACTCCTTCCCTGCCTGCCGCGGCAGCCTTTGCTCTTCCGGGCTCCTCATTTCCCGGCCAGCGGTGAAACAAATCAGCAGTGCGGCCGTCAGGAGCAAGCTTTACACTCTCCTGCTTGGCCCCACGTTGCTTTCCGAATGGCTGCTGTAGGTTCTCATGAGACTCTAGACTCCAGGTAAAACAGGAGCAACGGCGATGGTAGGCGGGCGGACTGGGAGGGGGGTTAAAAAAAAAGGCGGTGCGGTGGCAGCGGGCGGGTGGGTTTAAAAAGGAGGCACTGCGGCAGCGGGCGGGCAGGTTTAAAAAGGAAGTGTGGCGGCAGTAGATGGGTTTAAAAAGGAGGTGCGGTGGCAGGCGAGTTTTACAATGGTACGGGGGAGGGTAACAAAATTTGTACCTTCGCTTCATAAGACGCACCGAGATTTCCACTCACTTTCCACCGTCTTATGGAGCAAAAAATACGGTATATATTATATACATATTATCTTGAAATTTGAACACTAATTTAAAGTTCCACATTTGGTATGTCAGTCTGCACTGTATATTGGTGATATACTTTGATATTTGTTGGTATTTTCAACTGCTGTAGACAAATAGACCTTTAGGGGAAGGTTCTCATGTCCCCATTGTGGTAGTGGGAGGGAGGGCCATGACCTCTCAGACTCCCACGGCTTGGAAGGAAGAGTTAAAAGACATTTTAAAGCATGAAAGGATAGCTTTACTCGATGTATCAGGAATTCAGTCTCATAGTCAGTGATGTCTTATTCCCTGAAACACTAATTAGAATTATGGGAAAAGTGTTTGCAGCCTTATTATGACATCAGTCCCCATAGGAGGTTGAGAATATTTTGAGGGACTAAACCTACTCCCTTAGGGGAGGAGATTTTTGACTACAGTAAACCCCCGCAAATTCGCAGTTCACAAATCGCGGACTCAGTAATTTGCAGAATTTTCCGATTGCCTCTTCCTAGTAGTAAAGTCATTGCTACACCAATCAGGAGCTGCTTTGATATGCCAGATTGCGTGTCAAAGCAGCTCTTGATTGGTGTAACCATGACTTTAGTACCAGGAAGAGGTGGTCGGAAAATGTGCCCAGCTTCGTAAGTACAATTTAAGCATCCGCTGGTGCCCCAGCTGCCCTCTCCTGCCTTCGATCAGCTGAAAAATCATATTTGCGGTTTTTCAAAATTTGCATGTGTTCCTGGAACAGAACCCCCGTGAATTTCGGGGAAGTACTGTATTGGATAATATTGGCTTTACAAATGATGCAGGAATGGCAGTATGCAAAGGGAGAGAATAAGAAAGAGTAGTGGAATGTTTGCGGGTGCCAGTTCTTGATGCAGTACTGTCCTTGACGGTGTCTAAACCAGGTGCTACTGCTAAAGACTGGAATTGCTGGAAGAGAAGACTGTTCTTGTACAATCCCTCTCTATTCCTGGACTTGTGAGTTATTCTCCTATGGTCGCCAGACAGCTTGTAGGAAGCCTCAATTATGCAGTGCTTTGAACCTCTCCAGACTGCCCCCGAGTAATCCAGTTTCTTTCCTACAAGCTTGTCTTTTCTGCTTGTGTTTTTCTTTAAATTCAGTCTTTTTTTGTTTGCAAATTCTGCTGTTGTGCTGCAGAGGTTCACCACTGGGACAACTCTGGCTATGGGAGATCGCAGGCTTTGCATAAAGCCTGTTTCCAGAGCCTGTCAGTGCATCCTCTGGACAGACTGTTCACTTGAGTTCACTTGGTGTATGCATTTTGCTCTATTGTCACAAAGTTCATTTTTTTCATTCCTCTTTCATTCCTATTTTGAGATTAAGTTAAAAACTTTGATTCATGAATTGACAGACATATACATTGTAGGGATTAGTTATTCATCAGCAATTCATACATATATTTTTTTATATCTTTTCACATATTGTCATTTCCACTTTTGTCTGTTATGTCTGCCCATCATTTTCCCCATATTAATTTTTAATCTTCAATAAAGTTAACTGTTTTTATCTTTTTTTATATATTTTGTATTGATGAACATTTTTATATTTCTCATTTTAGTTTACTATCATTTTATATTGTGGTTTATCTCAAACCTTAACAACCCTGGTATGTTTCTGTTTATACATTGATACCTTTCTGCTTATCTATATCACTTTTTCACAATTAGCTATGTTCCTTAGCTTTATCTCCACTCTATTGCATTTTTGCACTTATGTCCACTTTATAGCACTTAGTATGTATGAATTTTATTGTGTTTTCAGGTCATACCCTTGTTTTGTATGCATATATGCTCACTGCATTTTTGGTGAATCTAGATCTGTCACGTATTACATTGTATATCATAGAAACTTTCTACTTATTTATTTGTTTGGGTTTCTGTATATCACATGGAGTTTTTTTGATCACATACCATTGTCATTTTACCATAAAATTCATTAGTTTACCATGACAGTTGGTTTTTATGGTTTCTATTGGTTTTATTTATTTATCATCACATCATATGTCCATTTTTTTATGTTTTTACATATTCATAATTGTACATTCTTAGCAATCTTTATTTATATTTGTTAGGACCCCTGAAGAAGGCGTGTTTACCGAAACATGGACCGTGTTGGGTCCTAATAAACATAGCCTGCATCTTGTGCAATTTATCTGCAGTTTTTGTTTTTTGTTTGTCAGCTTCCATTGCAGCAATACACAGCTCCACATAGCACAGTCAGTATGGAGCTGACAGTCTGAATCAGTGATTATGGGGGTCTTTTAAAAATGAGTTTTCAGTGGTTTTGCAATCTTTGGTCCATTCATCCTCGCCCTAATTAATGAAAGTCTTCAGCAAAGTATCATGCCCACAACTTGGAAGGAAACCATTATTCATCCCATTATCAAGGATCATAACATCAGTCCTGAGGTCAAATCCAATTACAGACCAATCGCAAATATCCCCTTCCTAGCGAAGTTGAAAGAAAGGATAGTGTACTTCCTTGAATCTAATGGGTTACAGGATCCGAGGCAACATGGCTTTACAAAAGGTAAATCGTGCCAAACGAACCTGATTGAATTTTTTGATTGGGTGACCAGAGAGCTGGATCGAGGACATATGCTAGATGTAATTTACTTGGATTTCAGCAAAGCCTTTGATACAGTTCCTCATAGGAGGATGTTGAACAAACTTGAAGGGCTGAAGTTACGATCCAAAGTGGTGAACTGGGTCAGAAACTGGCTGTCGGACAGACGCCAGAGGGTGGTGGTTAATGGAAATCGCTCGAAGGAAGGAAAGGTGAGTAGTGGAGTACCTCAGGGATCAGTGCTGGGGCCAATTCTTTTCAATATGTTTGTGAGTGACATAGCTGAAGGGATAGAAGGAAAAGTGTGCATTTTTGCAGATGATACCAAGATTTGTAACAGAGTAGACACCGAAGAGGGAGTGGAAAAGATGAAAAAGGATCTGCAAAAGTTAGAGGAGTGGTCTAATGCCTGGCAACTAAAATTCAATGCAAAGAAATGCAGAGTAATGCATTTGGGGATTAATAATAGGAAGGAACTGTATATGCTGGGAGGAGAGAAGCTGATATGCACGGATGGGGAAAGGGACCTTGGGGTGATAGTGTCCGAAGATCTAAAGGTGAAAAAACAGTGTGACAAGGCAGTGGCTGCTGCTAGAAGGATGCTGGGCTGTATAAAGAGAGGCGTAGTCAGTAGAAGGAAGAAGGTGTTGATGCCCCTGTACAGGTCATTGGTAAGGCCCCACTTGGAGTATTGTGTTCAATTTTGGAGACCGTATCTGGCGAAGGACGTAAGAAGACTTGAGGCGGTCCAGAGGAGGGCGACGAAAATGATAGGAGGCTTGCGCCAGAAGACGTATGAGGAGAGACTGGAAGCCCTGAATATGTATACCCTAGAGGAAAGGAGAGACAAGGGTGATATGATTCAGACATTCAAATACTTGAAGGGTATTAACGTAGAATAAAATCTTTTTCAGAGAAAGGAAAATGGTAAAACCAGAGGACATAATTTGAGGTTGCAGGGTGGTAGATTCAAGAGCAATGTTAGGAAATTCTACTTTATGGAGAGGGTGGTGGATGCCTGGAATGCGCCCCCGAGAGAGGTGGTGGAGAGTAAAACTGTGACTGAGTTCAAAGAAGCATGGGATGAACACAAAGGATCTAGAATCAGAAAATAAGATTAAATATTGAACTAAGGCCAGTACTGGGCAGACTTGCACGGTTTTTGTCTGTATATGGCCGTTTGGTGGAGGATGGGCTGGGGAGGGCTTCAATGGCTGGGAGGGTGTAGATGGGCTGGAGTAAGTCTTAACAGAGATTTCGGCAGTTGGAACCCAAGCACAGTACAGGGTAAAGCTTTGGATTCTTGCCCAGAAATAGCTAAGAAGAAAAAATTAAAAAATGTAGATTGAATCAGGTTGGGCAGACTGGATGGACCATTCGGGTCTTTATCTGCCGTCATCTACTATGTTACTATGTTACTATGAGAAGGTGGTATTCAACCAAATATCTGAGTTCATAGAAAAAAAACAACATTTTACACCCAAATCAAACAGGCTTCAGGCAGCATCATTCTACGGAACACTCCATAATTGGTATGTCTACCTCCATACTTTACTACCTGGATCATCACAAATCTCATCTTCTAATATCTATTGATCTCTCATCTGCTTTTGACACAATAGATCATAACCTCCTTTTAGAAAGACTACAGACTATTGACATCATGGATCAGGTCCTTTCTTGGTTTAGATCCTATTTCTCTAATCGATCCTCGATTGTGTCTTTCAACAATAGTACCTCAGAACGATTCTCAGCAACACACGGTATTCCTCAAGGGTCCATTCTCTCACCTCTGTTATTTAATTTTTATTGCACCCCTGATGACTCTCTGCCAATCCATTGGCTTTAACGTATTCGCTTACGCTGATGATATTCAGCTTTTACACCCGTTAGACTCCAATAAAACTCTTGAAACAACAGCAATCAATAAGAAACTCGAAGAGCTTCACTAATGGCTGGACGCTAATAGGTTAGCTCTCAATGTTAATAAATCAAATGTTATGCTCTTCCCCTGGAAAGATGGTCATAAGCTCATGTTCCAAATTACTATCAAGGGTTCCATCCTGCAGTCGATCAGTAGCATTAAGATCCTAGGAGTTATTTTTGATTACAAACTAACTTATCATGAACATATTAATAGCATTGTTAAATCTACCTTCTTTAGACTATGTCAAATTCGTTCAGTCTCTAAATTCTTATGCCCTAAGTCACTTAGCACACTAATTCATTCTCTGGTGATTTCAAAAATTGACTACTGCAATGCGCTATTTAAAGGAATTACCCAAAAAGAAATCAGACGATTATAGATCATTCAAAATGCTTCAATTAAACTCATAAGGAAAGCCAAGAAATTCGACCATGTGACACTTCTCCTTAAGAAAGCGCATTGGCTCTCAGTTGCTCACCACATAACATATAAATTAAGTCTGCTGACTTTCAAATCTCTTCTTTATAAAACTCCCGCCTTTATTCATAGATTACTGATTCCCCATACTTCTACAAGATTACTCAGGTCTACCGGCCAACATCTATTAATAGTTCCCTCACTCAAATACATTAATACACGGCGGCAATTCATCTTTTCTGTCATAGCTTCCCAAATATGGAATTCCCTCTCTATTTATATACGGGAAGAATGCAATTTAGACTGATTCAAGAGCAAGTTAAAATGCTTTCTTTTTAAAGATGCATTTGACAGCTAGAAATCTAGATTAGGAGCTTTAATTGAATCTTAGTTCCCAATTATTTTAAAAACCCACTGCTCTCTCCCCTCCTATTGTTTGTTTCCCTTAGAAACATAGAAACATAGAAAATAACGGCAGAAAAGTGCCACGACCCAACAAGTCTGCCCACTCTAATGACCCACCACCCTAATTTCTTCCTTGAAATGATCCCACATGCTTATCCCATTTTTTCTTAAAATCTAGCACGCTGCTGACTTTAATTACCTGCAGTCAGTGGCGTACCAAGGGGGGGGGCGGGAGGGGCAGTCCGCCCCGGGTGCCAGCCCTGAGGGGGTGCTCCCGGCCTTGCCGTTCAGTCCCCCCCACCCCCGAAGGACCGCTCGCCCCACTGACCTTCCTGCACCACCTGTGAAGCAGCCCGCAGCAGGATCGCGATGTCAGCGATCCCTGAGTTGCTTGGGCGCTGCTTCCTGCGCCGCGGTCCCGCCCCTTCTCTGATGTCAGAGGAGGGGCGGGACCGTGGTGCAGGAAGCAGCGCCTAAGCAGCGCAGGGATAGCTGACGTCGCGATCCTGCTGCGGCTGCTTCATAGGTGGTGCAGGAAGGTCAGTGGGGCGAGCGGTCCTTCGGGGGTGGTGGGGGGGGACTGAACGGCAAGGCCGGGAGCATAGGTAGTGCTGCTTCATAGGTGGTGCGGGGAGGCCAGGGGGGCGAGCAGTCCTTCGGGGTGGGGCGGGCGGGCAGGCAGGCAGGCTTTCAAGGGGGAGGGGGGTGACAGGCAGGCAGGCAGGCCTTCAAGGGAGGACAGGCCTTCAAGGGGGCCAGGCAGGCCTTCAAGGGGGGAGGCAGGCCTTCAAGGGGGGACAGGCATTCGGGGAGGTGTGCAGACCTTCAAGGGGGAGGGACAGGCCTTCAAGGGGGGGCAGGCAGGCCTTCAAGGGGGGGACAGGTCTATAAGGGGTGGGACAGGCCTACAAGGGGGTGGGACAGGCCTTCAAGGGGGGGACAGGCCTTCGGGGGGATGCAGGCCTTCATGGGGGGTGCAGGCCTTCGAGGGGGTGCAGACCTTCAAGGGGGTGCAGGCCTTCAAGGGGGGGACAGGCCTTCAAGGGGGGGACAGGCAGGCAGGTCTTCGGGGGGGTGCAGGCCTTCAAGGGGGGGCAGGCAGGCCTTCAAGGGGAGGACAGGCCTACAAGGGGGTGGGACAGGCCTTCAAGGGGGGTGCAGGCCTTCAGGGGGGTGCAGGCCTTCAGAGGGGGTGCAGGACTTCGGAGGGGTGCAGATCTTCAAGGGGGTGCAGGCCTTCAAGGGGGGACAGGCCTTCAAGGGGGGGACAGGCCTTCAAGGGGGGGGGGACAGGCAGGCAGGCCTTCAAGGGGGGGACAGGCCTACAAGGGGGTGGGACAGGCCTACAAGGGGGTGGGACAGGCCTTCAAGGGGGGTGCAGGCCTTCGGGAGGGGTGCAGGCCTTCGAGGGGGGCAGACCTTCAAGGGGGTGCAGGCCTTCAAGTGGGGGACAGGCCTTCGGGGGGGTGCAGGCCTTCGGGAGGGGTGCAGACCTTCAATGGGGGGATAGTCCTTCAAGGGGGGGACAGGCAGGCAGGCCTTCAAGGGGGGGACAGGCCTACAAGGGGGAGGGACAGGCCTTCAAGGGGGGGACAGGCCTTCAAGGGGGGACAGGCAGACCTTTAAGGGGGGGACAGGCCTTTGGGGGGGACCCTGGTTTAGAAGTACACGGAGGGAAGGGGGTGTTCAAAGAGACGTGCATATGCTAAACTTTGGGGGGGAGAAGAAATAATGGGTCTAAAAATAGAGGAGAGGGAGAGAGATGATGGACCATGGGATTTAGGGAGGGAAGGAACAGAAAGGGAGAGATATTGGACACAAGGGATGGTGTGGAGGAGGGATAGAGATACTGGATAGGAGGGTAATTGAGAAAAGAAAGGGAGAGATGGTGGACTCTGGGGTGGTGGGGAAGGAGGGAGAGATGCCGGATGAAAGGGTAGTTAAGAAAAGGTGGATCTGTGGAGGGAGATGAAAAAAAGGAAAGATACCAGACTTCCTGGGGAGGGGAGGGAAATGGAAAGGGAGGACAGAGTTGGCAGATGGATGGTTAGCACACAGAAAGAAGAAAGAAGGAGACCCTGGCAAGCAAGTTATCAGAAGAAAACCAGAGCCTTGGACCAACAAGATTTGAAATATAACCAGACAACAAAAGGTAGAAAAATTAATTTTATTTTCTGTTTTGTGATTATAATATGTCAGATTTGAAATGTGTATCCTGCCAGAGCTGGTGTTGGACTGCAAACGTGAGCTAGGATTTAAGAGAGAGGAAAAGTCCTTTTTGTTTCTTTATTTTATTTACACCACAGCGCCAGTGTGGTTAGGAGAAGTCAAAGGGGGTGAATAAGCTATAAAACCCACCAGGAGTTTTGAAAAAAATCACCCAACTGGGCAGGAAAATCGAATTCAAAAACCAATTCAATACGCTGAATAGAATCGAAATTTTTTTTCCTGAATCTGGCAGCATTAGTTTGCACTACTGTCTTAGACTTTAGGACCTGGGATTGGGGAGAGATGGCATCCTCAGTACTTTATAATGCAAGTGAAACGAGGATTTGGTCAGACTTTTGAAGGGTCTGCAGAAAAAAAATATTGTATAGTCCGGGGACATGAGACAGCAGGAAATGGGAACTTTTCTTCCTTCTATTTTTGTGAATGGAAAGGCTGAGGATGTCAGAGAGTTCAGTTAAAATATGTGCTTTATAAGAAAATATAATAATGTGTTTTATAAAGTTTATAGCATAGCTGGCCTACCCAGTGAGGTTTTCCTAGTGGTGGTGGTGGCAGCGTGTCAATGTGTTGAGAGGAAGAGGTGGTCTGGGAAATTCTGCTGAGCAAACTCCGGGCTCATTTCCACCCCCCCAGTTAGTCCACTCCACTCAACTGGTTCACACACTGAGTGGGTCTTTGGGTGTTGTTTTGGGATCTCTTTCAGTGGTTTATCAGTATCTCCTTCTGGTCCAAGGAAGGAAACTTTGTTATCCTTAATATTGACCTACAGAATATGTTTGTAACAGCGCTGCTTGTGTGGCGTTAAGCTATGTAGTGATCGAAAGAAAAAAAACAGACCTTTGCACATTTTTGCACTATATGGTGGGTGTATGAGGAGATTCACATTTCCTGCACAGCTAAGTCCATGTGAAGTTACCTTGTGCTGTATTTGACATCTAGCAAGGTCTCTGTTTGAAAGGAAAGATCTAAACTTAAAAATGAAGTGGCCAGAAGTTATGGTACAAGCAGATAGTGTAGCTGGTTTTAAGAAAGATTTGGACAAATTCCTGGAGGAAAAGTCCATAATCTCTTATTAAGACATGGGGGAAGTGTCTGATTGCCCTGGATCGGTAGCATGGAATGTTGCTACTCTTTGGGTTTTGACCAGCACCCCCCTGGAGTGTCCTGGATTGGCTACCATGAGAATGGGCTACTGGGCATGATGGACCATTGGTCTGACCCAGTTAGGCTATTCTTATGTTATGTTCTCATCTGTAGGGGCCTTTGTTTTCACTTCTTATTTTAATGTATTTTTTTTCTGGGAACTTATCAGTGTTTTTTATAATGGGAACAAAAATGGAAGAGAATTAATGTGTGTGAGATGAGGGGGTAACTAATTTCTTCAGCTAAATAATTCAATCCACCTCAACCAGACATAGGAGAACTCACGCACCATTCACACACCCTCCAACCAAAAACGTCAAAAGAAAAAAACTGTTCGACAACCTCCTAGCCATTCGAGCTGCAACACTCGACCCCCAACTCTACAACCAATTGACATCGACCACAGACTGCAAAACCTTCAAAAAGAAATAAAAACCCTTCTATTCAAAAAACACATAAAACCGAACTAACACAATCAGAACTGTCCCAAGCATCACCTGCAACTACTCCATATGTAATTCAGACATAATTTATGTTATGTTATGTTTGGAATATAAGAAAATTTTCACTGCCTGTTTCTATTCTGACCATTTATTCGGTTTCATGGTCATTACAAAAAATATTTTTTTACATGGGGGGGTGTCAAAAAATGATGGGCCCCGGGTGCCACATACCCTAGGTACGCCACTGCCTGCAGTGGAAGATCATTCCAATGATCAACGACTCTTTTGGTGAAAAAATACTTCCTGGTGTCGCTATGAAATCTCCCACTCCTGATTTTCATCGGATGCCCTCTTGTTGCCATAGGTCCTTTAAAAAAAAAAGATATTTTCTTTTACCTCAATACGGCCCGTGACATATTTGAACATCTCAATCGTATCTCCCCTCTCCCTGCGTTCCTCGAATGAGTATAGCTGCAATTTACCCAGCCGTTCCTCATATGGGAGATCCTTGAGTACTGAGACCATCCTAGTGGCCATTCGCTGAGCCGACTCAACTCCCAGTACATTTTTTTGATAATGTGGCCTCCAGAATTGTACAAAATATTCCAGATGAGGTCTTATTTACTATCAATAACTTGTATTTCTTTCCCCATTTTTTCCTTATGTATTATATGTTTTGTCAGATTAGTCATATTTATTTGGTTTGTTTCTCCAGAAACTTTTACTCTTTTTGTACATCGCTTAGAATTTTGAATAAGCGATTAATCAAATCCATAATAAACTTGAAACTTGTTTGAGAGTGTGCCCTAGTCCACCCTTAATATCCAAAAACTGCTGTGTTTTAGAGGTTCCTATGATTTTCCCAGACTATTTATAGCCTCTACAAGCATCATTTTTGCAAGAAAAGCATTCAGATAGACTCCCCAGGGCAAGATTATGTGGATTCATGCCCTATTTGTAGTGAAATGATCTCCAGTGAGTGGCTGTGTTCCACGTGTACTGCGGCATGGGAGGGGATGAAATTTCATCGACCCAAGTACTCTTGACCTCTGAAGGGAGTCCTGCCTCTGTTTCTGGTTGAGCGCACCCTAAAAAGACAAGCGTGGGCCCCTAGGATAGCACAGTTGCTGTTCCAGTGAAATGCAGCCACGATTTGGCAGCCCAAGTTCATAAGTCCTCCAAGAGTTCTAGGAAGAGTCTGCAGGAGGCAGCCCTTGCCCCAGATGATGGGTTTTCCTCTGAATCTATTAACATGATGTGTTAGGCTTATTTGGCAAAGAAAATGATGCCTGCTGCCCCTCCGCTGGTATCCATGCCGGCTGTGGGGACCCCTTTTCCCAGGACATGGGAATTGTGCCCCGCTCCTCTGTGGTGGTCCAGGCTAGTGAGCCGGAAGTTGCCATCATCGACCAGAATGCCCTGACCATGCTTTTAATCACGCAGACTGGCACTACCACCATGGGGGATGTTGCAGCCCTTATGGATTTTCAAGATCAGGAAAAAAAAGTGAAAACCTTACAAGAAAAGGTAGAATGATTGGATACTTCAGAGAGTAAAGTCCTCCCCCGCTGTTGCTCAACACTATTGCATTAATGAGTCAACCATAAGGTACATAAAGAATAAAAAACAAATCTGTAAAGCTGTTGTGGAAGCTGCACCAGCAGGTGCAAAGACATTACATGTTGTGCGAGATGCCAATCTCTCTCGTATGGAAGCTGCAACATTTCTGTGGATGCAGGATTGCTACAAAAAGAGAATGCCGATAGACTGTGATGATAAGAGGAAAGGCAAAGTCTTTGTATGTAAACTTGAAGAGCCGGGAAGGTGGAATGTTGTAATCCACCGACTTTTTGGCCAGTAAAGAGTGGCTTGATAAATTCCGTTACAGGTATGGCCTGCATAATGTTAAAGTGACAGAAGAAGCAGCATCTGCCAACAAAGAGGTGGCTAGAGAGTTCCCTGCTACCTTTAAGCAAATTATTGAAGAGAAGGGATATGAACCTGAGCAGGCATTCAATGCCGATGAAACTGCTCTCTTTTGGAAGAAAATGTCACAGAGGACTTTCATTAGCAAAGAGGATAAGCGAGCACCAGGTTTCAAGGCTGCAAGGGATAGATTGACCATGCTGCTTTGTGCAAATGCAGTAGGCCACATGATAAAGCCAACACTGATTTATAAAGCCACAAACCCCTGAGCCTTGAAGGAAAGAGATAAGTTCCAGCTACCTGTTTACTGGATGAGCAACAAGAAGGCTTAGACAAGAGCTCTGCTCCTAGATTGATTTCAGCAGTGTTTTGTGCCAGAATTACGAAAATACCTAGTCAATAAAGGAATGGAATTCAAGGTTCTTTTGGTATTGGACAATGCCCCTGAACACTCAGACACACATGAGTTCCACATTGAGGGTGTTGAGATCGTCTATATGCCCCCAACATCTCTCATCCAGCCTCTCGACCAGGGGGTAATAAGGCCCTTCAAAGCCCACTACACACGTGGAGAACATCATGAAAAAATGGAAGGAATTCACTATTGCCGATGCCATCAATATTATTGAAAGAGCGGTGAAAGCTGTCAAGCCAGGGACAGTGAACTTTTGCTGGAAGAATTTTTGGCCTGAATGTGTAAAAAGGGATAACAATGTAAATATCACAGAGCCAGTGTTCCAATACACACTTTCACAAGAAAGATGCAAGAAAAGTCATATACAACGTAAACAGTGCTGCTTTGGTTTAAATAGGATGTGTTTCAAAAAAATGGAGGAAAAGCCTCAGACTGAAGCCCTCCCACCACCACAATGGTGGTCCAAGGTGGTTGGGTGATAACCTTACTGGCAAAATCCAAGAGCAAACAACTGTATACCCGACTGAAAAATAGAGGATATCCTCTGGCAGTAGTAAAGAGAGCCTATAAAAGGGCCAAGTTTATTAACAGGGATCTCCTATTTCTCAAGAGAAACTGAGACCATGGATAATATTGTTACCTGTGTTTTGGAGTATTCTCCCAATATCAACAACATTACAAGAATACTGAGACATCACTGGGAACTTATGGAACTACACCCCACATTCAGAGACATCCATTTCAGGATTGCGTACTCACGACAATCATACAAAACCCAATATGGAAAACAGAACACCCTCTGCAACTCTAGAAGGCCTTTCACATACACTCAATCAGCATAAGTGGGCAGGAGTAACACAAACACACACATGAAAAAGAAAAAGAAGTGGAGATAAAGCCTCAGTTCTGCTTCATATGGCAAAAAACTCCACTTCTACATACACTCCTACACACACACAAAAAGCTTGTAAGACGAAAAAGCAAAAGCATTGTACTAGCCTGCAAAGTGAATGTCCAACAGCACCCGTGGTACACAATCCCAAATGTAAAAATGTGGATAAAGGGCACACAAGCACTGCAGTCCAAAGTCATGCAAAGAGGCCAATGAAAAAAAGCTTAGCTGCTGCAGTTCTCCAGGCACTTCTCAGCTGCAATCCAGGGCAAAGCCGCTAATGAGCCCAACGGGGAATCTCCCGTTTCGCATTGTCTTGCTGCATCAGGGGTATCCAATTTTATAGCTTCCTCTGCATATAATCGAACATACCAGTGCTTCTCTGACAAACCCTCCACTTCAAAAATCACTTCTGGCACAAGAATCGCTGTTTTACACACACACTGAAAAAGCCAACACAAGCTCCGCCCCTTGCTGCATTCCACCAATCACAAAACACTCAGGACCCAAAAAAGGCCGCCCATTCAATCCGGGCATTTAATCCTTCTGGATGAACAGATTTCAACAAGTAGATCCACCGTTGCTCTTTCTGCCACAGGAGGCGTCTCCAATTTCCATGCTCAATCACAGTGCATTGTAGAGACCCAAAATCATGACGGGCCTCAAAACAATATGCCACCAAAGGCTCCTCAAGACGTCAGGTGTTACAAAAAGATCTATGCTCAATCAGTCTGATCTTCAACTGACGATATGTGTGTCCAACATAGATTTTCCGACAAGGACACAAAATAATGTATATCACCCCTTCTGTCACAAATGAGGTAGATTGACGTAACTTGAACACCCAACCTGCCTTGGGATGTACAAACACATCTGACACAATCATTAAAGAACACACCAAGCAATGGCCACAACTATGATGACCTGATGGTATCACTGAAACTGAGTCAAATGAAGCAGATCTCAAAATGCTTGGGCTCAAAATGTCACTCAGATTCCGATTGCGCCCATATGAAAATAAAATCTTAAGATGTTGTAAACTTGGATGTATTTGCAGAATATGGAGATGTCGGCAGATCACCCACTGTGACCTCCTAGACATCTGATTAAAGGTAGAGACAAAAGGGACCATTTCTTGTGAAGAGTATGTGTCACGATATTCAAGTAAAGCCTCCCGGTGATTATACAGGGCTCTTCTCCTGGCCTTAGCTAACACCTGGGCCGGGTATCCCATATAGATCAATTTGTCCTGTAAAATGGCGGATTGATGTCGAAATTCTGAAGTAGTGCTACAGATGAATTGGGCAAAAGGAATACTGGTCTTCATCGGGTACGGATGCATACTCTTAAACTGTAATATAGAATTCCGGTCAGTTTCTTTCACATATACCGTAGTGTATATAGAACCATCTGTTAACTCTACCAAAACATCAACAAAGGCAATCTTAGTCTGAAGAAAATTCATCTCAAATTTCAGTGCAGGATGACACGCATTAATGTAGTCTCTGAATGACAATAATTCATCCAGGGACCCACGCCATAGACAAAAAATATCGTCTATAAACCGGGTCCATCCAATCATAAATTGTAAAAATACAGAAGAATAGATAAACCTTTCTTCAAAGTAGCCCATGAATAAATTGGCTATCGTAGGCGCAAACGTCGCACCCATCACCACTCCTGAAAGTTGCATATAGAAGTGACCCTCAAACACAAAATAGTTCTTCTTCATAGCTAAAGAGGTCAATTTAAGCAAAAAATCTGGGGGGACCAACCAAGGGCAAGGCTGTAACTCCAAAAAATATGACAAGACTTCCAAACTTCATCTTGAGGAATAGAGGTTTATAAAGAGGCCACATCAAACGTCACTAAAAACGTGACCTCAGACATCCTAGACTCCCAGCTGGTCATTAAATTCAAAAAATGTGTGGTATCCTTCAATAGAGATTTAACTGACACAAGACAAGGTTGAAGATAAACATTAACATACTGACACACATGTTCTAATAAAGAATCCCTCCCTGATACAATCGGTCTGCCCGGGGTGTGTCTAAGTTCTTGTGTATTTTTGCGCCAGAAGTGATTTTTGAAGTGGAGGGTTTGTCAGAGAAGCACTGGTATGTTCTATTATATGCAGAGGAAGTTATGAAATTGGATACCCCTGACACAGCAAGACAACGCGAAATGGGAGATTCTCCGTTGGGCTCATTAGCGGCTTTGCCCTGGATTGCTGCTGAGAAGTGCCTGGAGAATGGCAGCAGCTGTTTTTTTTCATTGGCCTCTTTGCATGACTTTGGACTGCAGTGCTTGTGTGCCTTTTATCCACATTTTCACGTTTGGGGTTGTGTATCCCGGGTGCTGTTGAACATTCAATTTGCAGGCTAGTACAGTGCTTTTGCTTTTTCGTCTTACAAGCTTTTTGTGTGTGTGTGTATAGGAGTGTATGTAGAAGTGGAGTTTTTTGCCATATGAAGCAGAACTGAGGTTTTTTCTCCACTTCTTTTTCAGATGGCGAACGATGCAGAGAAGAACTCTGCCCACTAATGGCCACGGAGGGAACACATACAACAGCCCCTCCATCGGCCATGGTTGAACCAGAGCATCTAAACCCTCGGCCTGACCGTCCCTGCAACGACTGAAGAAATGGGGCAGTTTGGCGTTGCCACTCATGGCCACCAGGTCCATCAGGGGCTGACCCCCAAGCCTGCACTATCAACTGAAAGGCCACTGGGCTGAGGCACCAATTTCTGGGATCTAAAGTGTGACGACTGAGGAAGTCCGCCTGAACATTCTCCACCCCGGCTATGTGAGAGGCCAAGATGGCCTGAAGATGCGACTCCACTCAGAGCATGAGCCGAGCCTGAGTGCTCTTGGTGCCTCACTGACGATTGACGTAAGCCACTGCCATGGCATTGTCCGACAGAACTCTGACCGATTTGCCTTTCAAAAGGGAGTGGAAGGCTAACAGCGCCAGATGGATGGCTCTGGTCTCCAACACATTGATCGACCAGGACGCCTCCTCTGTGGACCAGGTGCCCTGAGCCGAGTGACTTAGGCACTAAGCTCCCCAACCGAGGAGACTGGCATCTGTGAGAAGCACCGTCCACTGTGGTAGATCCAGACTCACCCCCTGAACAAGATGAGAGGTCTGGAGCCATAAACGAAGATTGCAGTGCGTCAAGCCTCGCAGAGGAACAGGGATATCCAAACTGTGCCTCTGGGGTGACCACCTCCAGAGCAGAGCATACTTAAGAGGACACATGTGGGCCCGTATCCACTGCACTACATCCAGGGACACCGCCATCGACCCCAAGACATGGAGCAAATCCTGCGCCCGAGGACACCGGGATGCCAAAAGCAGGTGAATCTGAGATTGCAATTTGCTTAGCCGGGCCTCCGGAAAGAAGACCTTCCCCAAGGAGGTGTCAAACAGAACCCCAAAGTATTCTAGATGCTGAGATGAGACCAATTGACTCTTGGCAAGGTTGATCACCCATCCCAGCGACTGGAGAAACTCCACCACGTGAGCCGTAATCTGGGTGCTCTCCTGTAACAACTTCGCCTGAATCAACCAGTCGTCCAAGTAGGGGTGTACCAGAATGCCCTCTGACTGCAAGGCCGCTGCAATGATCACCATCACCTAGGTGAACATCTGGAGAGCCGTGGCCAGACCAAAGGGAAGCGCACAGAACTGATAGTGCTGACCCAATATCGCAAAGCGAAGGAAGCACTGATGGGAGGCCCAAATGGAACCATGAAAGTAGGTCTCCATCAGATCAAGAGAAGTCAGGAACTCCCCCGGCTGAACCGCCAGAATGACAAGACCATAGTGTTTCCATGCGAAAAGAGGAAATTTTGAGAGCCCTGTTGACCCCTTTCAAATCCAGGATGGGCCGAAAGGTCCCTTTCTTCTTGGGCACCACAAAGTAAATCGAGTACCTGCTGGTGCCGCACTCCTGAGGGGGCACTGGAACAATCGCTTTGAGATCTAGCAAGCGCTGAAGGGTCTGGCGAAAGGCCTGCATCTTCCATGCTGCCTGACACAGAGAGCGGGACCAAGCGCGAAGCCACAAGGTACGTCGTGCGGCCACTCAAAAGGCCTTAGACTTAGCCAAGGTCCGCACCAAGTCATAAAGAGCATCCGAGAGGAACGAGGCAGCCATCTCAATCTTTGCCACCTCCTGATCCACCAAGGACCAGTCATCAGACTCACGATCTAGGACACGCTCAGCCCACCAAAACATGGCACGAGCCGCCTGTACCTCTAAAGCAGAGACCTCAAAATTCTTCTTAAGAATGGTCTCCAACTTACGCTCCTCAAAGTCTCGTAAGGCAGAGCTGCCCTCCACAGGCACGGTATGCCGCTCAGAAATCGCTGAGACCACCGCGCCCAAAACTGGTGACTTTAAAGTAGCCAGATCCCCCTCCGGGATGGGATACAAACGAGCCATGGCAAGCACCAAACGAAACGGCGCCTCCGGCATATTCCACTGCACCAGTACAATATCCCGAATATCCTGATGCATAAGAAAAGAGCAGGAAATAGTACAGAACCCCCTAAGCAGAGGGTCCCCCACACACGGGGTCTCCGGTGGTGCCACTTCAAAACACAGCACCGAGGAGAGCTGCTGAATCAGGTCTGGTAGCTCATCGCTGTGAAAAAGGCACACCACGGATACCTCTTCGCCAGAAGGCAGGAAATCTGACAACCCGCCACCAGTGCCTCGCGTCTGGAGCACTTTTTCACCTGAGAAGTGCTCATTGCTCCATACACGACCTAGCTAGATTTAAAAGTGCCGGTTAGTGTAAAAATACAGTAAAATACAATAAATTTAAAGGGAAACAACCCTCCAGACCAATGTTCCCTCTAAAGATTGATGAGATGTGTGCAA
Source organism: Geotrypetes seraphini (assembly GCF_902459505.1). Classification (NCBI taxonomy): domain Eukaryota; kingdom Metazoa; phylum Chordata; class Amphibia; order Gymnophiona; family Dermophiidae; genus Geotrypetes; species Geotrypetes seraphini. Next base: position 268,926,015 of record NC_047086.1, on the reverse strand, counting down.
AAAAAAATATGCATGAGCGACAAGTTACATACTCCACAAATTTATGAGCAGGCGCGGAGGACGAGTGCCCATGAGATTGTGGGAGGGTTAAATACTCAAAACTTAGAAGAATAACAATTTACTTAATGTTTTTGCTTCGCCAGCTTTCTGATATCTTTACATACAGTGGCGTAACTAGCATATGTAACACCAGGAGCCCATCATTTTTTGGCACCCCCCCATCTGTACGAAAAACATGATTTTTAGTAACAAGCCAGACGTAACACATGAGTACCTAGGAAAAGGCAGCATCTTACATATTGCAGTGAGCAGTACATCAATACACCCATTGTAAAACTAAACAAGCCAGACCGGCACAGATCAATCCTACACCATCAATCCTAACAGAAAACCATGTCTTTCGAACACAGAAAACACCTTCAGCTAGTATGGAATATGTCATCACAAACTAACCCCTCTCCCTTTTACAAAACTGTAGTGTGGATTTTAGCCACGGTGGTAACAGCTCTGACGCTCATAGAATTCTGAGCATCAGAGCTGCTACCATTATGGCTGGCGCTAAAAAACGCCCCACAGTTTTGTAAAAGGGGGGATAAAATAGAAATACACAGACACCACAAAAACAGTGACATATGTCTCCTAAAGCAATAAATAAATAGAAACTTTTTGGGCTTGCGAGCTACTTTAAAATGACCAAGTCAAAATGATCTACCAACAATAAAATTAAAAAACACAAAGCACACTATACGCTGAGAAAATGTTAATTATCATTCCTATTCTGGGTTTTTTTCAAAGAGGTCAAGGCAGATGACTGTATGCATTGTCACCTTAGTAACAACCATACAAAAATAGACAAATATACCCCCCTTCCTTTTTATTAAACCACAATAGCAGTTTTTAGCGCAGGGAACTGCGCTAAATGCCCAGCGCTGCTCTCGACGCTCATAGGTTCCCTGCACTAAAAAACACTATTGCGGTTTAGTAAAAGGGGGCCATAGCGCAAAATATAGACAGCATATATAAATTCAGACACATTTTGATCACTAAATTTAAAATAAAATAATTTCCCTACCTTGTCTGGTGATTTCATGAGTCTCTGGTTGCACTTTCATCTTCTGACTGTGCATCCAATCTTTCTTCCCTTCTTTCAGCCTGTATGCTTCCTCTCCTCCAGACCTCATTCCCTCCCCTAACTTTTTCTTCCTCTCTCCCTGCCCTTTATTTCTTTTTTCTCTCTTGATGCCCCCTTTCTTTTTTTCTGTTTCCCTTCTGTCTCCCTGCCTACCCCCTTTCTTTCTTTCTTTCTCCCTACCCTCCACAAAGCCACTACTGCCACCATCGGGGAAAACAGGCCCCAAAGCCACCGCTACAGCTGCCCCAAGCTTTCTCTGCTTCCCACAGTCGGACCGCCCCCCCACCCCCCCTTGGTACGCCACATTTCAGGTGGCAGTGCAGAGCGGTGGATGAAAAAAACAAGGCTCCGAGAAGGACGCGCAGGCACAGTGTCGCCCGAGGAGAACGACAAGCGCCGGGCTCGCATCGCTTCCGTCCCCTTTTGCGGTGCCACGACGGCGCTTGGCTTGAGTCACCACCACCGCTTCCTCTCACCTCCGCCCACGCTAGATTCCATTCGCGCCCACTGTGTATTTTAGTGAGCGACACGAGAAAAATTATGAGCGACGCCAATGAAAATAGTGAGCAATCGCTCATGCGCTCAGCTTAGAGGGAACATTGCTCCAGACTGGCACTACACAACAGACTCCACAGGCTCTCTAAGCAGTATGCCTCGCTTGATTTACGGGGCAAGGCGCACTGCTGAGGCTTCTCTAAAAAAATGGGGGGAGGTGGAGGAAATGGGGGGAGGAATCCCACTCGAGACTCTCTGAGTTTGACACCCCTGAGGTCGGACGGACCCCCAACAGGGCCCACCCAAGCTCAATCTGGCCAAAAACAGGGACTAGAAACCCCTAAACAAATTCCAATAGCCTTACCAAGGGAGATGGATACAGCTCACTCAACACCTGCTGGAGACTGCTTTCCTTATTACGAGCAACTTACATTATCCACCACCCTCTGGCATCTGTCCATCAACCAGTTTCTAATCCAGTTCTCCACTTTGGGTCCTAACTTCAGCCCTTCAAGTTTGATCAAGAGCTTCCTATGAGGAACCCTGTCAAAGGCTTTGCTGAAATCTAAGTAAATTACATCTAGCATATGTCCTCGATCCAGTCCTCAATCAGGTTCGTTTGGCATGATTTATCTTTAGTAAAGCCATGTTCCCTCAGATCCTGTAAGCCATTAGATTCTAGGAAGTTCACTATTCTTTTTTTCAGCAACACTTCCATTATTTTTCCAACAACCGAAGTGAGGCTTACCAATACCAGCCTCTATTTTCCCGCTTCATTCCTGTGACCAATTTTGTGAATAGGGACCACATCCGCTCTTCTCCAGTCCCCAGGAACCACTTCCGTCTCCAGAGATTTGTTGAACAAGTCTTTAATAGGACCCGCCAGAACCTCTCTGAACTCCCTCAATATCCTGGGATGGATCCTGTCCAGTCCCATCGCTTTGTCCACTTTCAGTTTTTCAAGTTGTTCATAAACAATTTTCTCCGTGAACAGCACAGAATCTACTCTATTTTCTAGTGTAACTTTGTCAGACAATCTCAGTCCTTCTCCAGGTTTTAATTCCGTGAACACAGAGCAGAAGTATTTGTTTAACATGTTTGCCTTTTCCTCATCACTCTCCATATTTCGGTTCCTAGCATCTTTTAGTTTAGCAATTCCATTTTTCATCTTCTTCCTTTCACTGATATATCTGAAAAAAATTTGGTCTCCTTTTTTTACATTTTTAGCCATTTGCTCTTCCACCTGTGCTTTCGCCAGGTGTATCTCCCTCTTGGCTTCTTTCAGTTTCATCCGGTAGTCCTTTCTGTACTCTTCTTCTTGGGTATTTTTATATTTCAGGAATGCCAACTCTTTTGTCTTTATTTTTTTCCGCCACTAGTTTAGAGAACCATGTCGATTTCCAAATCTTCTTAGGTCTTTTTGTGTAATTCACATGTAAATGGCATTACAGTAGTCTATTCTTGATATGACAAGGGAGTGTATCAAGGTGTTCAAAGATGACGGTTCTAGGAGGTATGCCAGAGAGCGAATCATTCGCAATCTGTGAAAACAACTTTGAACTACAGAGCTGTAGGTATGTCAATATTTCATCAAATGTTACATCTAGTAGGTTCATGGTATGCACTATTTTCAGATTTAAGATAAATAGGTATTGTCAGGGAATGGCTTTCAGTACAAGGCTTTCTGTACATTGTTTTAATTTTGGAGATATTAAGTGCTAGCATGTTTTCATTTAGCCATTGGCTAATCCGTCCTAATTTTTTAGTAATGCTTTGGATTTTTGCATTTCATGTTTTCTTAAAAAAAAAAAAAACCCCAAAACCTGAGGCAGGCCAAACACATGATTCCCTGAACCTCCCAGCCCCCAAAACTCCAACTCCCTACATGCCAAAGCCCACCCGGAACCCCCCTCCTCCCCATAGCTTTATTAGCAAGGCTTGCTGGAGGGACAACTATTCCCTCTGGCCAGCAGGCCCGCCTCTTCAGAATGGTGGGCCTTTCCCTTCCTGGTGCATCATGGGATACACAGGGGAGGGGCCTAAGGCCCTGATTTGCCCAGGTGCCTAAGGCCCCTCCCATAGGAGCAGCTTTAGGCAACTGGACCAACCGGAGTCTTAGAACTTCTTCCCAATGCATTCTGGGATGCAATGGGAGTGGCCTAAGATTGAACAGATCTTTAAGGCCACTCCCATGGGAAGGAGGCCTATGACTCTGGTTGGCCCAGGTGCTTAAGGCCCCTCTATTGGAGTTGCCTTAGGTATCTGAGCCAATCAGGGCCTTAGGCTACTACTATTAATTATTTATATAGTGCTATACAGCACTGCACAGAGTCACAAAGAACGTAAGAACATAAGAAGTGCCTCTGCTGGGTCAGACCAGAGGTCCATCACGCCCAGCAGTCCGCTCACGCGGCGGCCCATCAGGTCCAGGACCTGTATAGTAATCCTCTATCTATACCCTTCTTTCCCCTTTTCCTTCAGGAAATTATCTAATCCCTTCTTGAACCCCAAAACCGTACTCTGTCCTATCACACCCTCTGGAAGCGTATTCCAGGTGTCCACCACCCTTTGGGTGAAAAAGAACTTCCTAGCATTGGTTCTGAATCTGTCCCCTCTTAATTTTTCCGAAAGCCCTCTCGTTCTTGTAGTTTTCGAACGTTTAAAGAATCTGTCCCTCTCCACTATCTCCATGCCCCTCATGATCTTGTAAGCCTCTATCATGTCCCCTCTAAGTCTCCACTTCTCCAGGGAAAAGAGCCCCAGTATCTCTAATATTTCAGCATATGAAAGGTTTTCCGTATCTTTTATCAATCGTGTTGCTCTTTTATGAACCCTCTCGAGTATCTCCATATCCTTCTTAAGGTAAGGCGACCAATATTGAACGCAGTACTCCAGATGCGGGCGCACCATCACCCAATACAACAGCAGGATAACTTCTTTCGTTCTGGTTGTAATACCTTTCTTGATAGTACCCAGCATTCTATTTGCCTTCTTAGAGGCCGCTGTGCACTGTGCCGACGGCTTCATTGTGTTGTCCACTATTATCCCCAAGTCCTTTTCTTGGGTACTTTCACCCATTACCAGCCCTCCCATCGTATAGCTGTACTTCGGGTTTCTGTTTCCTACATGCAAGACTTCACATTTCTCTACATTAAACTTCATCTGCCATCTCGTCGCCCACTCTTCTAGTTTGTTCAGGTCCCTTTGTAAATCTTCTCAGTTCTCTTTAGTCCCAACTCCACTAAATAGTTTGATGTCGTCTGCGAATTTTATAACTTCGCACTTCGTCCTTGTTTCTAGATCATTTATAAATACATTGAACAGCAGCTGTCCGAGTACTGACCCCTGTGGAACACTACTCGTGACCCTCCTCCAGTCCGAGTAGTGGCCCTTCACTCCTATCCTTTGCTTTCTACCCGCCAACCAATTTTTGATCCATCTATGTATGTCTCCTTCCACCCCATGGTTCTTCAGTTTCCATAGAAGGCGTTCATGGGGTACCTTGTCAAAGGCTTTTTGGAAATCTAAGTATACGATGTCTATGGGGTCCCCTTTGTCCATTCGTTTGTTAATTCCTTCGAAGAAGTGCAATAACTTCGTTAGGCATGATCTTCCCTTGCAGAAGCCATGTTGGCTTGTTTTCATCAGTTTATTCCTTTCTAGATGCTCATCGATGCTGTCTTTTATCAGCGCTTTCGCCATATTCCCCGGAACCAAAGTCAAACTTACCAGTCTGTAGTTCCCTGGGTCACCTCTCGATCCTTTTTTAAAGATGAGCATAACATTACTATCTTCCAATTCTCCAGGATCACGCCTGTTTTCAGGGATAGATTACAAACCTGCTGTAGTAGTTCGGCTATTTCCTCCTTTAGTTCTTTCAATACCCTAGGGTGGATTCTGTCCGGGCTCAGAGATTTGGTAGTTTTTAATCTATCTATCTGCTTGTGTATGTCTTCAAGGCTTACATCCATGGATGTTAATTTTTCTGCTTGATCTCCTTTGAAGATTTTTTCAGGTTCCGGCACGTTGGATGTGTCCTCTTTTGTAAATACTAACGAAAAGAACATGTTTAGTCTTCTTTTTCCTCCTTCACCACTCCTTTCCTATCTCCGTCATCCAGCGGTCCCACCTCCTCCTTAGCCGTCTGCTTCCCTTTAACATATCTGAAGAACGGATTGAAATTTCGTGCTTCCCTGGCTAGCCTCTTTTCATATTCTCTTTTTGCTCTTCTAACCACGAGGTGACTTTCTTTTTGATGCTTCCTGTGCTCTTTCCAGTTTTCCTCGGTTTTGTCCTTTTTCCATGTCTGGAATGAATTCTTCTTATCTCCTATTGCTTTCTTTACTTCTTTAGTTATCCAAGCCGGGTCTTTTGTTCGGCTCTTTTTGCATCCTTTTCTAAATCTGGGGATATACAGATTTTGCGCCTCTCTCACCGTGTCCTTGAATAAAGACCAGGCTTGCTCTACAGAAGAAGAAACAGTCCCTGCTTGAAAGAGCTTACAATCTAAACAGCCAAGACAAACAAACAGAATGTCATGGATACATTTAAGGGGCATGGTTAATTAGCTGGCTAGGTTGGAGGGCAAAAGAGTAGGGTTAAGGAATGAAGGCTATATCAGAAAGGTAGGTTTTCAGTCTGCTTTTATTTTATTTATTTATTTATATTCTTTTACAAATTGTTAAACAACAATTTAAATGGAAATAAACAACTGAAATACGGAACAAATAAAACAAATTATGAAATAATTCCACATTAGTAACCAATATCAAAGGCCACAATATGAGGACAGAGAATCCATCACCTCCATGGGAAGTTGGTTTTCAGGAATAATTCAAAATTAAATCACATTACAGAGTGCAGTTGGATTCAATTAACTAACGGCCTGGTTGAGATACTCCATGGAAGCCTCTGAAGTTCTTCCAGCTGCCTTACCCTCAAGGAAAAAGTTCAACTGATCAGATTCATAAAATATATATCTAATACACTGATAAGTAAAGCAGAATTTACAAGGAAAACGTAACTGAAAAGTTGCTCCCATACTCAAAGTTGACTGACGATAAGCCAGGAATTTCTTCCGTCTGGCTTGCGTCCATTTCAATACATCAGGAAACATTGAAATTTTGAATCCATGAAATTCCACATTATCAGTCCTATAAAATAGACAGAGAATTGCCTCCTTATCCTGGAGAAAAACGAAGGTTACCAATAAAGTGGCTCTAGAAAATAATGTGGCATTATCGTATGATACGGTATTATTTGGCATTTCTATGAGAGCTAAGAGCCAAATATCTTCCAAAAATAATAAAACTTTTACTTATTTTGACAGGAGTTGCCATACAACAAATAACATGTAATTGGAAAAATTGGAATAGATTGAACTACAGCTTCTGGTGGAGTTCAGTATGTCAAATTTATAAAATAGAAAGATCATTAGTTATTCAGAAAGGGAATTTTAATAAATCTCAAGATGTGTGGAGGCCATTAACAAATTATTGCAATGAATAGGTATTATTTTCCCTGATTTGTACAAATGAAAGAAGGGGGGGGACTTTATTATGTGGTATGAGATATTGAAGGGATGGGAGGGAAAGGGAGAAATTTTATTTAATATGAAGAAATGTAGAATTTCAAGTGATGTATTTAGGTTAAATGTGGTTACTTTTTGATGCACTTGATGTAAGTTATAAAAATGAATAAAGAATTTAAAAAAAAGGTGGCTCTAATAACTATTCTTGTTGAACTTTTGTAATGGTGGCATATTATTTTCAGGAAATTTCAGAACTGATTTTAAGAAGGAATTAAATAAATCTCTTGGTGTTTGAAATTTAGAGACAGGAAAATTCAAAAGTCTAAGATTCAAACTTCTATTTGCATTCTCCAAATTTTCCATTTTCCTAGTAAGCAAACCCTTATTCTTCAATTGTAAATTAGTGGAAATCTTCACTTCTGCCATTGATTTTTCTAAATTGTCCATTCTATCAGACTGTTTTTGGAATTGTCCATTCTATCAGACTGTTCTATCAGACTGTCTCTTCAAAGGTTTTAAATTGAATGTTAGTATTCTGTACTGAGGCAACAAATTGGGAGCATACCTTATGCAAAGATTCCAAATCGCTCCAAATTGCTTCCATGTCGATCACCTCGGGTCTTATCAAAGGAGCAGGGAGAGATATTCCAGGAGATTCCCCAATGGGTTCCACCTCCTCCTTCCCTGCTTCGATGCAAGTTTCAGTTCCTCCGAACTCCAATGTCGGCTGTACAGAAGTCAGCAAGCTGTGTACCATATCTGGGGTCAGAGGTGAAATCTGCAATGCCGACAGAGACATCAACTCTGGCACCTCCTGCGCTGCTGATGGCATCCCCGACATCCTCCCTGGACACGGAGGAACTCCTGGCTCCAATGGGCTAAGCGAAATCTCGCCCTTCAAGACCGGTCTGCCCATCTCAGTCAGTGGATATGCCCACTCCAACCGGGATGACGTAAGTTGTTATAGCTGCCTGCCGCATCAATGAAGTGAAAGAAGAGGCTGGAAGAACACCTCTCTGCTTGCCCCTGCGCTGAGGCATAGCAAAAGGTAAAAGCATTGATAGAAATGTAGAATCGCCAGTAAAGTTCAGGAGCCACTTGCAGACGCGACTCACTCTGTCGCCATCTTGGATCCTCTCCTTCAGTCTGCTTTTAAACAAGGGAATGGAAGAGGCTTGATGGACAAATTCAGGTAATTTATTCCAGGCATAGGAGGCAGCTAGATGAAAGGAACGAATTCTGGAATTGGTAGTAGAGGAGAAGGGTAAAGCTAAGAGCAACTTATCTGAGGAATGGAGTTCTCTGGGAGGTCTATAAGGAGAGAGAAGTGAGGAGAGATATAGAGGTGCGGCAGAATGAACACACTTGTAGGTCAGCAATAAGATCTTGAACTATATGCAATGGCAAATAGGAAGCCAGTGAAGTGACTTAAGGAGAGGGGTGACATGAGCATAGCAAGGTTGGTAGAAGATGAGTTGTGCAGCAGAGTTTTGTACAGATTGCAACGGGGAGAAGCGACACTGTGGGATACCAGTTAGAAGTAGATTGCAGTAATGTAAGCATGAGGTTACAAGAGTTTGGACAAGGGTCCGGGTAGTGTGCTCAGAGAGGAAGGGATGAATTTTGGTAATATTGAAGAGATTGAAGCGACAGGTCTTAGCAGCTTGTTGGATGTGCATAGAAAATGAGAGGTCGGAATCGAAGACTACTCCAAGGTTGCGAGCAGAGGAGACTAGAACAATGACAGTATTATTTACCGAGATGGAGAAAGGAGGAGGAGGAGCAGAGGGTTTAGGAGGAAAGAGGAGCAGCTCAGTCTTGGACATATTTAGTTTCAGATGATGGCAGAACATCCAGGCAGCAATGTCAGCCAAACAAGCAGAGACTTTTCCTTGAACGCTAGGTGAAATTTCAGGTGTAGAGAGGTAGATCAGCATATAGGTGATACTGGAAGCCATGGGAGGTGATCAGGATACCGATGGAAGAAGTATACAGAGAGAAGAGAAGAGGTCCTAAGACAGAACCCTGAGGTACACCAACCGCTAGCGGGATAGCATCAGAAGCGGACCCACCAACACGTACACTAAAGGTGTACTGGGAAAGGTAGGAGGCAAACCAGGAGAGTACAGATTCACAATCCAAATGAGGACAGTGTATTGAGGAGTAAGCTGTGATTAACAATATCAAAGGCAGCAGACAGGTCAAGAAGGATGAGGATAGAGCAAAGTCCCTTAGATTTGGCCATTAACAAGTCACTGCAGACCTTAGTGAGGGCAGTCTCTGTGAAATGGTAGGGGCAAAAACCAGATTATAGATGATTGAGAATCTGGCGAGTTGAAAGGAAGTCTAGGCAGTGACAAAGAATAGCATGCTCAAGTACCGTGGATAGGAACGGAAGAAGGGTGACAGTTGGATGAGCAGGAGGGGTCCAGCAAGAAGTGGTTTAATCACTGCATGTTTGAAGGAAGCAGGGATAGTTGCAGTGGAAACAGATAAATTGAGAATATGGCATATGGAAGGGATAACAGTATGAGAGATGGGGGTCGAGTAGAGGGGTGGGAATAGTGCCTGAGGGGCATGTAGTAGGCTTGGCTGAAGAAGGATGTTGTGCAGTTTCTTCCTCTATGATTTCAGAGAAGGAAGAAAAGTTAGTAGTGGTTGACGGAGGTATAAGAGGGCGGTACCAGGTAGGAGAAGCTTCCTTAGCTGTTTGGGTAAAGGATGAAGGGGAGGTGCGAGAGTGGATGGTGGGTAGGGGAGAAGGATGTGACTTTGTAGTGAATTCAAGGGCAATCTTGCTGACCTTGTCATGGAAGTAATCAGCCATAATCTGGGGAGAGAGAGAAAGAGGGGTCGGAAGTGGGAACGCTTTGAAGAGGGAGTTAAGCATGGCTAAGAGACGACGGGAGTTGGAAGAAAGGGAGTAAGTTAGTTGGATGTAGTAGTCTTGCTTGACCCGTGTAAGTGCAGAGTTAAAGGAGGTCAGCATAACAAAGTCAGCACATGTGTGAGATGTGAGCTAAAGGCATAGCGGGTACAGGAATGTAAGTAACGGACATTGAGAGTGAGCCAAGGTTGAGGTTTGGTACGCATGACAGAGCGAGGAACAGGGGGAGCAAGGGTGTCCAGAGGAGAGAATAGAGTTGTATGATGAGGCAGCCTCGTGGACAGACTTAGATAACATAGTGGAGGCAAGGAGAGGTAAAACAGTGGATGAGAGCATGGAAGGATTGAGGGCTCCTCCCCGGTGCATCCTAGAATGTACCAGGAAGGAGAAGGTCTGCCATTTTGCATTGGTGGGCCTGCCAATCAGATGGTATATGCCTCTCTCCAGTCATACCTTCATTTTAAAAGGTACAGGGGGAGTTTGGGGAGTGGGCTTCCTGTTAGGGGGATGTCAGGTGGGGTCTCAAAATGTGTGGGTGGGCCCTGGAAGGTGGATCACCGGGGGGTTGATGCTTTGGGAGGGTTACAGGAGGAATTGGGCTCTCCTCCTGCTGAGGGATGCTTTGTGGGGGGTGGCAGCAGGAGAAATTTGGCACTCCTGCCAAGGGATTAATTTTGGGGGGCAATGCTTCAGAGGGTAGCAGCAGGAGGAATTGGGCACTCCTCCTGCCGTGGACAGTTGGGGAGGTGGGGTTTGTGGGATCCGGCAGGAGGGAGTGGGTATCCCTCCTGCCAGCTAACTTGAGGGGGTTCTGGGGTTCCCTGTTGCTACTGCTCAGCTGATCATGGCAAGGAGGTTCCCTTGCTGCGATCAGCTCAGTGGCAAAGTGATTCTCTAAACAGTGTCTGTGACATGGACACCAGTAAGAGAATAAGGGTGATTAGGCAAGGGTGATTATGTATAGATCGCACGTGTGTGATTCTCAAAAGCCGCTAATATACAGAATCAGGCCCTGAATGTCTACTATTACATCTCTGTCTATGAAGGAGGCCTGTATATCAGACCAATGTAAATACATTTTCCATTCTCTCTTTCCAGATTGACCCACACTGCCTCTTCCTAATCCTGTGTGATCTTTAACATATAACCTTAGAATTACATGGTTCTAACTGTACCGAAAGTCATTCCAGATCGTTTATAAAGATGTTGAAGAGTATAGGTTCAAGCACTGAGCCCTGCGGCACCCCACTGGTGACGCTCTTCCAGTCCGAGTATTGCCCATTTACCCCCACATTCTGTTTCCTATGCTCCAGCCAGTTTTTAATCCACGTGAGTATTTCTCCCTTAATTCCATGGCTTGCAATTTTCCGAAGTAGTCGTTCATGTGGAACCTTGTTGAACGCCTTCTGAAAGTTCAGATATACAATGTCGACTGGGTTGCCCTTGTTTATCTGTCTGTTTACTCCCTCGAAGAAGTGCAGCAAGTTTGTCAAATAAGATCTGCCTTTGCTGAAACCATGCTGGCTGGTCCTCATCAGACCATGTCCATCGAGGTGATCAATGATGCGGTCCTTTATCAGCGACTCTACCATCTTTCCCGGTACCGAGGTCAGACTCACTGGTCTGTAGTTTCCCGGGTCTCCCCTCTAACCTTTTTTGAAGATCGGTGTAAAATTTGCCACCTTCCAGTCCTCTGAAATCTTTCCTGTTTGATTGACAGATTGGCTATTAGTTGAAGCAGTTCAGCTGTGGTCCCTTTCAGTTCCTTGATGACCCTCGGGTGGATGCCATCCAGTCCCGGGGATTTATCGCTCTTAAGCCTGTCAATCTGCCTGCGTACCTCTTCTAGACTGACCGTAGACCCTGTCAGTTTCCCGTTTTCACTTACAGCATATAGCCTGATGGATTCCGGTATGCTGTGTATATCCTGTTTGGTAAATACAGACGCAAAAAACGTATTCAGTCTGTCAGCGATTGCTTTGTCCTCCTTTAGTGCTCCCTTTATTTCTTGGTCATCCAACGGTCCCACCGCTTCCTTCGCGGTTTGTTTCCCTTTAATATATCGAAAGAACGGCTTGAAATTTTTCGCATCCTTGGCTATTTTTTCCTCGTAGTCTCTTTTTGTCACTTTTACTGCCTTATAACACTTGCGTTGATGTTGTTTGTGCTTATTCCAGTTTTCATCTGTTTTTGATCTTTTGCATTCCTTAAATGAAGATTTTTTGTCTTTGATCACTTCCATAACCTCTACAGTGAGCCATGCCGGTTCTTTATTCTTTTTCCTCTTTGATCCCTTGTTGATACGTGATATATATAGATTTTGAGCCTCAGTGACCGTATCCTTAAAAAGAGACCAAGCTTGCTCCAGCGTCTATCCTCTTCTTAATCTTCTTAAGTGTTTATCCTCTTCTTAATTTTCTTCCCCACCATGCGTCTCCTCCCTTCGTAATTTCCTTTTCGGAAGTTTAGGGCCATGGCCGTTGTTCTGGATCGACATTTCGCCCCTATTTCCAGGTTGAAGCATATCATATTGTGATCGCTGCTTCCCAGCGTCCCTTCTACGTCTACATCCTGTACCGGTCCTCGTAGCCCATTTAGAACTAAGTCCAGAATTGCGTTTCCTCTTGTGTTTTCCTTGACAAGTTGTTCCAGGAAGCAATCACTTACAGCATCCAGGAACTTGGTCTCTCTAGCGCAGTCTGAAGTGCCTAGGTTCCAATCTATCCCGGATAGTTGAAGTCACCCATGATAACTGTGTTGCCTCCCTTGCAGTTGCGTTTAATTTTATCCATCATTTCTTCATCAATTTCTTCGATGCGGAGAACTGGACAGCCTGAAGAAGCAAGTCAGACTCCTGGAGAGCAGAATACTGGAACTGGAGGCACTTCAAACAGCAGAGGAAGAAGACAGAGATGCAGAGATCATCAAGACAGCGGACACCATCGAGGAAGAAGCCGGGAGCTGGAGAACTTCATAGAAGAGGCATACAGGGAGGCCGTGGAAAAGCACCAGCTTCAGTTGAACTGCAGGGATATGCCTACAGAGATTGTGGACCAGCAGACGGACACAGCAACAAGATCTGGAAACAGCAGAGGTAACCCACAAGAAGACGAACGCCAGGATGAGAGGAAATTGATAGGAACAAAGGATATGGACCTACGGCTGGAGAGATGGACATACACCAGGGACACAGAGAATCAACTGGAGAATTGGAGAAGATATAGAGGACAGCAATCATCGTGGGGGACTCTATCATCAGACAAGTTGACAGCCACATAGTGGGAGGAAGACTGGATCGACTGGTGGCCTGCCTACCCGGGGCCAAGGTAGAAGACATAGTGAGCCGCATCGATAGGATTGTCGACAGTGTGGAAGAAAAAGACACGGCAGTGGTGATCCATGTGGGGATGAACAACGTGAGCAACAGGAACTACAACAGAAAAGTACTGAAGGACCAGTTACGGATGCTAGGAGGGAAGCTGAATACCAGAACACAGAGGATAGCATTCTAGGAGATCCTGCCGGTACCCAAGGCAGATGAGAAGAGACAGATGAAGCTGCAAGCAGTCAACACGTGGATCCGGCGCTGGTGTGAGGAAGAAGGTTTCCACTTCGTGCGCAACTGGACAACGTTCTGGAGAAGAGCAAGTTATTCAGGAAGGACGGTCTCCACCTCAGCAGAGACGGAACAAGGCTACTTGCAAGCAACATCAAGAGAGAAGTTGAGAAGTTTTTAAACTAGGAAGAAGGGGAAAGCCGACAGTCGACCAAGAGAGAGAGTCGATGATTTGGGAACCGGTATACCCGGAGGATACCATGCAGGAAGATAGAGGGGAAGACTCACCAGATAGCAGTCAGGACAGACCGAAAGGGACACATGAGGGAAGGATACGCAAGAAGGGAACAGGCTGCAAACTCAAGTGTATGTACATGAATGCAAGGAGCCTTAGAAATAAGATGGGTGAATTAGAAGCTGTGGCACAAAAGGACAACGTCGACATCGGCATCACGGAAACATGGTGGGCTGATGAAAATGTCTGGGACACAGTGCTACCGGGATACAAACTATACCGCAGAGACAGAACGGCTCAAAAAGGAGGAGGCATTGCCATATACGTCAAAGAGGGAATTGAATCTACTGGAAAGAACATGCCACAACGGATAGATAAGTTAGAGTCTCTAGGGTCAAAATTCCAGGAACAAATGGACCAGGATCGAGGATAGGCATCTATTACCGACCCCTAGGACAGTTCAAAGAATTAAATTTCAATAGGATATTAAGTGATATATTTAAATGTAAATTGATGTTATATGCTGTTGCACTTATTGTAAGTTTTAAAAATGAATAAAGATTATTAAAAAAAAGAACCCTGTATTCTAAGGTCACAACTACTCTCCTTCTCTTCCTACCCTGTCTTTCCCAAACAGATTATAACTATATCCAATTCATAACTATATCCAAGTCATAGTTCTCCGTCACTAAATCCAACTCAGCCATTTCCATCACAGCCTCTAGATCAGTGATTCCCAACCCTGTCCTGGAGAAACACCAGGCCAATCGGGTTTTCAGGCTAGCCCTAATGAATATGCATGAGAGAGATTTGCATATGATGGAAGTGATAGGCATGCAAATTTGCTTCATGCATATTCATTAGGGCTAGCCTGAAAACCCAATTGGCCTGGTGTTCCTCCAGGACAGGGTTGGGAACCACTGCTCTAGATCCAGAACCTTGTTTCCCAAACTTCGAGCATTAGTATATACTGCTTTTCAGACATTGCCCCCTTTTCTCATTTGTGTAGAATTATTTAGTGATTCACTTACCTGAGGGCTTATACTCACCTGGTTTTTTTTTTATCAACCTGTCCCAACAATTCTAGTAGATTAGCCAGTCTGCTGCTGAAGACAATCTTTCCCTTCTTTTATAGATGCACATATGGCAGTGACTTCACCCCCCAAACCAATATGAGCAGGAGGGCGCCCAACCCCTCCTGTCCACGACACACCCCCTGCACGACCTTCCCCCCCCCAAAGTCTCGATCATCCCCCCTTACTTATAATTAGTTGGCCAGACGGACGGGTCCCAATATCCTCCGCCCAGCAGGCCTGCCATCCTCCGAATGGTGGGCCTTAGGGCCACAGGAGGGGCCTTAGGACCTGGGCCAACCAGAATTGGCCCAGTTGCCTTACACCCCCTCCTGTTCAAGGTTTTGGCTATACTTGCTGTACGACTGTCTAGGTCAGCCACCTCCCGCCCTTTCCTCACCCTTTCCTCTAAAAACGCTTCTTTTCACTCTAGGCGTTTAGAGACAGGGGAAAGATCTAAACTGGTTTTAGATACCTCTAAAACCAGCTGTGATTATCGGTATTTGGGCGATCTGGCTTTTTGATCATCCAAGTACCGATTTAGGCCACTCTTTGGACTTTTTTTATTATTATTATTATTATTATTATGAGCCCCATAGTGTTCAAGCATGTTTTTGTTTCCCTCTTTTTATATGATGCTATTGTGAGGAAAGGCGATGAAGGGTCAGACGTGCTGTTATATTTCTAACCATCTGGAATCTTTAGACAGCTTGTGTTGCATCTGTTCTGTGGGCACAGACAGCACAGGAACCTTCAGAGGATTTCAGTTATAGTTTGATTGGTTGCTTAGGTTCAGAAGTTCTGCCAGCCAACCAATCAATTTAAAACACAAACAAAATACCTTCAGGAATTCATTTAAGGCACTGAATCCCCTGACAACATGATGTGTTTCTGTGCTCCAAGGAAGGCAGATCTCGTGCTCTTTTCATACCCCCCCCCCCCCCCCCCTCATTCAGGGTTTGTAAAAACAAGAAATATCATGACCATTGTGACAGGGATGCTCCTGTCACTGGTTCAAAATCTGCTTTAAACCCTGCCACTAAAGCAAATGTGCCTATTCCTAAGCCAAGGAAGCTGCCCATTAACTCTGTTCCCAGTGCTAAGATCAGACAGGCAGGGCAGAACAGAGAAGAGATGGCAGAGAAGAACAGAATCCCTGTTCCAAGCCACTATAATCCCTTTTATAAACCATCTGTTAATTCTCTAGTTAAACCTCTGGTCAGGCAATCTGACACAGCAAGTGTTAAGGAAAGGGGTGGAGCTGACAGGCAGAATGTGGTTAGAGCACCAGTGAAAGTTCCCCAGCAAGATAAATCAAGGCCAGCTGAGAACACACCCAGGCAATCAGGAACCTGGAGGGAATGATATTCCTCACAGAACAGGGAACTGAAGGCTAGAAGCTCTTTCTTCCTGCCTTCTGCTAAGAAACTCCCTGTCCCACAGCACTGCCATGCTGACAAAACTTTGCTTTCCAAGCAGAGGCTAATTGGAAAGGAAAACCTCCAGGAGCAGGACTGGCCAAATGCTGTTACAGAAGATAGCTTCAGCTTCAGCCAGTGAGGAGTCTCTTATGGAAGTAGAGGGGAATGAAATGGACTGTAGCCCTAGACTATATGTCTGAATGCAGCATGTCAGTAAGGTACTGTGGGGGGGAAGGGAATGAAAGTTTACTCTATAACAATGGTCTAAAGCAGTGTTCTTCAACCTTTTTACACCCGTGGACCGGCAGAAATAAAATAATTATTTTGTGGACCGGCAAACTACTAGGACTAAAATTTAAAAACCCCGTTTCCGCCCCATCTCCGCAAGCTCGGTCCCCACAAATCATCTGATCCCATCCACACAAGCCTTAGTTATGATTTTATATTGAACGTATTTTATTAAAGTATAAAAAGAAACAATATTCTGAACAATTGTGATTTTATAAATACAAATATACAGAGCATGGACCAACAAAACCCCTGTCTCCCCTCCCCTTCACATATATCCCCTCTACTATAAGAAAACTGAACAAGCCAAGTTATTATAGAATGCTACATAGAATAACAGAATACTGCAGTCCCCAGTTATGTCTCTAGCAGGATATATAATTCAAATCTGATATATTCTAATGACAAAATAGAAATAAAATTATTCTTTTCTACCTTTTGTTGTCTCTGGTTTCTGCTTTCATCTTCTTTTCACTCTTTTCCTTCAAGCATCTGCCCGTTCCATCCAATGTCTGCCCTCTCCCCCTTCCATATGTATCTGACTTCTTTCTATTCCCCTCTTCCTTGTCCATCCTCCTCTCTCCTTTTTACATCATTCATTCCAGCTTCACTGACTTCTTCATTTTTATCTCTCCTACACCAGATCTAGCATCTTTATCCCTCTCTCATTTCTCTGCTGACCCCCTTTCCAGCATCAATGTCTCTCTACTTTCTCATTCCTCTCTCTCCCCTTTCTCTCATCTGATCTCTCCATTCCACCCTGACCCCCTTCCCTTCCTGTAATCTCCCTGCCAGCTGTTTCCTTCCTTTTTTCTTTATCCCTACCCTCCTTCCTTTTTTTCCTTCTCCCTTCCCTCCTCCCTCTATCCAACATTAACTCTCTTCCCATTCCTTTCCCTCCTCCCCTCCCAGCAGCATCTCTCCTTCTTCTCCCTTCCCTCCTCCCTCTATCCAACAGTAACTCTCTTCCCATCTCTTTCCCTCCTCCCTTCCCAGCAGCATCTCTCCTTCTTCTCCCTTCCCTCTATCCAACATTAACTCTCTTCCCATACCTTTCCCTCCTCCCCTCCCAGCAGCATCTCTCCTTCTAACTCCCTTGAAGTCCAGTAACAGCTCTCCCTTTTCCAGACCTTCCCAGCCTCCTACAGTGGCTTCTTCCCCTTCCAGCAGCTCTCGGTACTTGCCTGTAGGAAGTTGCCGGTAAATCACTTCCCTGGCAAATTGGAGAGCTGGTGGGAGGGGAGACAGCCACTGTGAAGGCTCCCCAGGATCTTGTTCGCACACGCTGACCATCTCCCTCCACTTGCACCTGAATCTGCAGCTCTCTCCGGTCTAATCGCAACTTCCCCGCGGCCCTCTTCAGCAACTCGGCAGGGGTGGTGATCAAGACACGCTGCCGACGTCGGGACCTTCACTCTTTGAGTCCCGCCTATTTTGTTTCAACTTCCTGTTTCCGAACAGGCGAGACTCAGAGAGGGAAGGCCCCGACGTTGGCAGCCTATCTTGATCGCCTGAGGCTGGGAGGAATATTAGTCGGGAGGAACCGCAGTCGGCAGGAAATTTAACTGCCGTTTTGATCTCGCCGGCCCTGCGCGGACCGGCGGTTGAAGAACTGTGGTCTAAAGTACTTAAAGAAACATTTCTGTCCTTATGTGGGACTGTATAATGAATGTGTGAATGTGAGGATTGCCTAATAGCAGAAATTAAACCAGAATCCCTGTATGCAAGCAAAGCATAGTGAGTGGGGATGGGTAATGTTAACTAACCTTAAAAGGAGAAATAAAGCCCGGAGTGGATTAAGTGACCTGACATTTCACATCCCTGATAGTGGAAACTTTTGGAAGGGGAATCTTAGACCATTAAAACAAGGGTGGATGGTTCCCAGCCCACTGCCCAGAAATAAGAAGGGTCAGTGGGATATTCATACTTCAGGTAGTCAGGTGGGCAGAACTTCCTGAAGAAATACAGTGGGCTCAATACAGTAATTGTACTAAGCCTTAAAAGGCATGGAGCTAAAGCCCAGGGCCGGCTTGTCCATAGGGGCTCTTGTATATAAGTTCTTGAAACCAGAATGCTGCCCAGAACTGTGCAAAGCATGACAGTGGCAGTGGCAGTGAGAAAGAAATCCGGGTAAAAAGGGAAATGTTTTGGGTCTTTTTTCCCCCTTTCCTGATTGAAGCAAGGACTTGCTGTAAAAGAGAACTTTTGTTTGTGATAAATCTTTTCCAAGCATCATCAGCCGGTATGGCTGTATTAGAACTAGTGCAACTGAACTGGATAATAAAACTTGGTACTGGCAATTATTGGTGGAAAGTTTTGTTTTGTTTTTTTTCTTTTTCTCTGCTGTGCTTATTCCAGAGTGGTCCTTCAAAGAGCGGTAATACTTGTGCCTGGGGCAGGAACCGGGTTGCCAGCGCTAGGCATACCCCTGGCCCCATCACACCCCTCCCCTGTGCTCTGACATCTCTTTCTTCTCCTTTCCTTCCTAAGCACTCCACCCTATGATCAGGCATCTCTATATCCTTCCCTTCCCTCCCCCCATGCCCTGGTACCTCCTCTCTGGCACCTCTTCTCCCTCTGGTCTGGCATTTGTCTCCTTAGTTTCCCTTCCCTCCCCTGTGCCCTGGCATCTTTTCTCTCCTTCCAACTCCCCTTCCCCTCCCCCTCCATTATCTGGCATGTCATCTCATCCCTTTCTCTCCTTCCTTCCTTCCTTTCCCATGCCCTGGCATCTCTCCCTCCCATGGACTTGGCATCTCTCATTCCTTTCCCTTTTCCTTCTCCCTCCTTCCCTCTCTCTCCCCAATTGAGTGCAGCAGAAGCAGCATTTCTCCTCCCTCACACACCCATCAGCAGCGCAGCATTCACCCCTCCTGCCCAAGTGAAACATTTGCGCTGATCCCTTACCCGTTCTACAGCAGAGTCATGCAGAGCACTGGGTTGTTGGTCTTGTCCATGGAGCAGTGCTGTAGGTTCCACGTGGCCACGCACAGCAAGGGTTGGCACTTGTGCACACCGGGGAAGGGCTCGATGGGCGCACATGCCACCTGCAGCTGCCCCGGCCCGGCTCACCCCCGGCAGGGTCATCAGCTCCTCCTCAGTGGCCGCGTTGATGTTCAGTCACTCTGGGATCACCAGGATCTGGCTAAAGTTGCAGGTGGCGCTGAACTTGCGGCTCTTGCCCTGCCTGCAGCATTTGCTCAAAGCCGTGGGCAGCATCTTCCATGCGCCTCCTGCAGCTGATCTGGAAGCATTCCCTCTGATGTCGTAACGTCAGAGGGAACACTTCCGGGTCAGCAGCAAGAGGCTTTGAGCAAACACTGCAGCAAGACGAAGGAGGGAGCCGGCAGAGGAAAACACCACATCATGAGCGGGGTCCCACAGAATACTTCACAGGGCCACATGCAGCCTGCGGGCCGTGGGTTGGACACCCCTGATTTAAATCCAAAAGCAGCTTCAGCAGTTTCTTGGCAATTGATACTAGTCTCAAGTTTTTAGAAAATGACATGGGGACAGAGTTTGTCCCTGTCCCCATCCCCATCCCCATAGGTTCTGTCCCCTACCCTGCCCCATGGTTAACTGCGGGTAACTATCTCTATGTCCTTCTCTACACTGAATCCCATGAAGTCATGATGCTGGAGCTAAAGAGAAGGAGCCGTGATCTCACAGCCTGATGTTGCTTTTATGGTATGGAGTCGTCAGGATGAGCTCACTGCAGGGATTCAGCCTCCACATTACTGTGGGAATGCTGTTAGATTGGTTTACTTTCCTGCGGCATTCCTGGGGGATTTTTTTAAGTTGTTCCCAATGCCACAGTTATTACTGCAGTAACCATGGAATTACTGCAGTAACTGCGGTATTGCTGCAGTAGTGATTCCCGTGTATCTCTCTAGTCCAGTGTTCTTCAACCTTTTTACACCCGTGGACCGGCAGAAAAAAAAGAATTATTTTGTGGACCGGCAAACTACTAGGACTAAAATTTAAAAACCCCGTTTCCGCCCCATCTCCGCAAGCTCGGTCCCCACAAATCATCTGATCCCATCCACACAAGCCTTAGTTATGATTTTATATTGAAAGTATTTTATTAAAGTATAAAAAGAAACAATATTCTGTAGAATTGTCATTTTATAAATACAAATAATTCAGAGCAAGGATCAACAAAACCCCTGTCTCCCCTCCCCTTCACATATATCCCCTCTACTATCAAGAAAACTGAACAAGACAAATTATTACAGAATGCTACACAGAAATATCATGCTAACAGAATACTGAAGTCACACATGACAGGAATAGTTTTAGGGGAGTGCAACTAGGGCAAATGCCCCCTGGTCAGAGAGCGCCCTAAGCCAGCTGGAAGCTAAAGAAGCACTGCCTGGGTTTTGCAGTCCCCAGTTATGTCTAACACCAGCTCTAGCAGGATATATATTTCAAATCTGATATATTCTAATCACAAAATAGAAATAAAATTATTTTTTTCTACCTTTTGTCGTCTCTGATTTCTGCTTTCAATCTTCTTTTCACTCTCTTCCTTCCAGCGTCTGCCCTCTCTGTCTCTTCAATCCAGCATCTGCCCCTTCCATCCACTGTCTGTCCTCTTCCCCTTCCATATAGTATCTGTCTTCTTTCTATACCCCTCTCCCCTTTCCATCCAGCTTGTGCCCCTTCTCTCCTTTTTACATGATTCATTCCAGCTTCACTGCTCTCTTCATTTTTATCTCTCCTACACCAGATCTATCATCGTTGTCCCTCTCTGCTTATTTTTCTTCTGACCCCTTCCTATCATCAATCTCTACTTTTTCATGCCTGTGTCTCCCCTTCCCCTCCTCTAATCTCTCTGCCAGCTGTTTCCTTCCTTTTTTCATTCTCCCTTCCCTCCTCCTCCTGTCCAGCAGTAACTCTCTTCCCTTCCTCCCCTCCCAGCAGCATCTCTCCTTCTCCCTCTCCAGTAGCAGCTGTCCCTTTTTTTCCTTGCCCAGCAGTTTCCCAGATTCCTTTCCCTCCTCCCCTTCCCAGAATCATCTCTCCTTCTCCTTCTCCCTCTCCAGTAGCAGCTGTCCCTTTTTTTTCCTTGCCCAGCAGCTTCCCAGATTCCTTTCCCTCCTCCCCTCCCAGAAGCATCTCTCCTTCTCCTTCTCCCTCTCCAGTAGCAGCTGTCCCTTTTTTTCCTTGCCCAGCAGCTTCCCAGATTCCTTTCCCTCCTTCCCTCCCAGAAGCATTTCTCCTTCTCCCTCTCCAGTAGCAGCTGTCCCTTTTTTTCCCTTGCCCAGCAGCTTCTGATAGTGGCTTTCTCCCCTGCCACCAGCTCTTCTTACTTCCCAGCGCAGCGATTCATGAAGGCAGCCTCGGGTCCTTTATTGGGTCGCGCCTCTGAGGAAAGAGGAAGTTGCATCATCAGAGGCAGCCGCGACTCAGCAAAAGCCCCGAGGCTGCCTTCGTGAATCACTGCGCTGGGAAGTAAAGGAGAGCTGCAGAGAGGGGAGAAAGCCACTGTCGGAGGCTCCCCAAGATCTCTCCGGCCCAGCGCACGCTTCAGATGTTGATCTTGCTGGCCCTGCGCGGACCGGCAGGAAGTTGAAGTGAGTCAATCTTGCCGGCTCTGCGCGGACCGGCAAAAATTTCCTGCGGACCGCCACCGGTCTGCGGACCGGCGGTTGAAGAACTGTGCTCTAGTCCATAGTCTGTCTTTGCAAAATTGGGACTTGGACATTTTAAGCACATAGACATCCATTTTGGCTTTTTGAAAAGTCCATATGTTTTGTAGATGAGGATCATATTGTTGCATGTAGAGTAAGAATGGCATGACACTTGAAAGAAGGAAAAATTGGTCATATTTTCTCATAATACAAAAATAGCCATTTATTTTGAACAGATGCACTGTCACTATCATGGTTTCATATTTGTAAATATATCTGCAAATCTTAATGTGGCCCTATGCTATGAAAGATCTTTTGTGATATTATTTACATGTCATGTGATTAGTGTATTTTAGGGTTTTCCAGAAAAATCTAAAGTTGGGAAAACTGTGTGAATTTTAGGTCATGAATTTGATTGTACTTGAGCAGAAAATTATAAAAAATATTTTAAAGCCCCTTCTGGGATCGCTCAAAGCCACTGATTACATAAAGCTCAGTTTTTCTTAAAATTTGCTATTTTTGCTTAATGGAGCAAATTTCTTGGTATTATAACTATCTTTTATTTTTTCACACTCAGCAGTGACACATTGATAAAAAGTTACTTTATGCAAAATAAATCTAACAGTATTTTATTAAAGGAACCTTCAATGAATTGCATTGGCTACTTGTGACTAAACAAACTGAATTTAAGCTGTTATGTTTAGTTTTCAAGGCTTGGCATCTCCTGTTTCCTGAATATTTGAGTAAAAATTTGTTTAATATCAGCCAGGAAGAGCTTTAAGATCCTCACAAGGCAAGCAATTTATGGTACCTGAATTAAGATAAATTAAACTAGAGATTGCAAGAAAGAGAGTTTTCTTCTATGTGGGACTGACTCTCTGGAACATTGTGTTTCTGAGTGTTATGAGGGTCTGTCTTATTGTTCATTTCAAAAATAACTGAAGTCAGTTTTATTTAATACATTGGTACAAGCAGTATATCAAGAAAATAAATCCAATCAATATCTGCACTTTATTGTGGAAAATAACAGAAATTTAAAATAGTCATCTAGCATTCAATGATGGCCTTGTTGCAAGGAATTGAACAGCATAACAGGCTTTATCCTATCTCAAGAAGATATTGAGGCCTATATTCTATAAACGTCACCCTAACTTGGGCACCAATAGGCGCCCTACCGGCATCTAAGTTAAGTGCTAAATGCAGTTTAAAAGATGTTTTAAAACAATTTTCTAGGCACCTACCAGTACACAAAACAATGGTGCTGGATTCATGGCTTTGAAGGTGCTTACTGGCACCGAACACCACTGTAGGTATGAGTAACACCAGAAGTGGCGTTAAGTGCTGGTAAGCACCTCAGGAGATGCGATTCACATTAAAGGTAGGCGCCGGAAATGTAGGCCT
Organism: Geotrypetes seraphini; assembly: GCF_902459505.1. Lineage (NCBI taxonomy): Eukaryota > Metazoa > Chordata > Amphibia > Gymnophiona > Dermophiidae > Geotrypetes > Geotrypetes seraphini. Next base: position 268,902,364 of record NC_047086.1, on the reverse strand, counting down.
TCAAAACTCTGGCCTGCATTTCCAGCTCCTACCTTTGCCAGAGCTACGATTCTCCAAACAGCACTATTGCGTGATTGACAATGATTGACAGCCGCTTTTAAGGTGAACGCCCACAACGGTGCTGTTTAGAGAATCCAGGCCTGAATGCTCGAGTGTTTGGAATGCCATTGGTAGATGACTACATCAAAGTGTATGTGTTTAGCTATTAGCTGAGGGGACCATAATCTAAAAACATAGATATCCAAAAAGCATCCTCAATCAGCACTTGGACATCCTAATCGCCAGGACGTCCAGGTGTCGATAATCAAAACCGTCTTTCCCTACGTCTAGTGAGGTGATGTATTCCAGTCTCTGTAGTTCAGAGCACAAGATAGGTGTGCTGGAAGCATGTTATGGGTGGGCTTTGGGCAGTCTCAAGGGTGGGTTAAACATGGACAACTTGTAGCGATAATCAAACATTTTGCAAGACATCCTGGACAGAACTTATACGTTTGGAACTAGACCTGTTTTAGAAGGGTCTAAGTGCCACGAAGATACTCACAACTGACTAGATGACCACTGCATGCATCAAGGTAAGACATACCCACAAAGATCAGAATACAAACATGCATACCTGTCTCCAGAACATCAGCACCTGGTATAGGAATGAGTAGTAGAGCTACACACAGGTGTCTTAAGTAGCGTGGTGGGTGGGCTAGTGAACCATTGAGAGGAGTAGCAAGTCCCATATGACACTCTAGCCACTACATTCATGGTGGAAAATGTGAGCCCACCAAACCCCCCAAAACCTTACTCTACTGCCATATAAGTGCTACCTGGAGCCATAAGAGCTATTAGAGTGGTAGACAGGTGGGTATAGGGTCATTCCATGCCATGTGAACCAATACTGAAAACTGTCCAGTTTGACCCCCCACCTTGAAATCCAACCAAATTTTACAGGGGCGTTGTCTAGGGTCTCAAATGAAACTGCAAAATTTTTTGGATCTATCTCAATTTGGTCAGGAGCTAGAGGAGGTTGAACAAAGCAATCGATGCACTCCCATGCCTCGTGTGACCTAAAATGCCAACTTTGCTTAAGCACTGCGGCAGAAGGAAACTACCTAGGAGCCTGAAATTTTGCAGTTTATTACAACACCTTGGGGCAAGTTTCTGTTCCAAGTTTGAAATCTTTTGCGAACTTGCTTCCATTTCTACAGGTCAGCAAAATAGGCAAAAAAATTCACAAATGAAAATTTTTGGCACAGTTTGGCTCCATACTGCTGCTGGTAGGTAAGTCAGGCTGAGGGTACAAATTTACCAGCAGACATGAACTATGAGGTACTTCCAAGATTTGCAACATGAGCTTTTACAGTCAAGTGAAGCTGAAAATATGACCATCCAAAAAAATATGGCTTTATGCATTTATGCAAATTTTCACTTTCAGATTCAAATACAGTAAAACCTTGGTTTGGGAGCATAATTCATTCCAGAAGCATGCTTGTAATCCAAAGCACTAGTATATCAAAACAAATTTTCCATAGGAAATAATGGAAACTCAGACGATTCGTTCCACAACCCAAAAACTTTAATACAAAATACTACATGTACTTGTATTGCAAGACCTCGCTCATTTAGAACAGTCACTACACTCTGGCAGTGTCAGAGAGAGGAAAAACCGTCAGCTCAGTTCTGATGATTGTCACCCATCTGGCCTTCACTAGGGTAGCCGTAGTGCCATGGTGGGTGACTATACTGACATAAGCGCACCACTTGAAAGGGAGAATGGCCTTTCAGGGTGAGAACGCCAAAACTATACAAGTCAGGTTCATTGCAAAACTCAAACAGCAAGAAAAAACAACTCCCAACCAGTTCTGGCTTTTCAAAGGATAGGTTTAGTTTGTGGCAGGGAGCCCGGGCAGGGTGATAGAAAGCCTGTGCCAAGCACCCGGCAAGTCCCTATTTCCTCCACAGAACCTAGGTTTAAACCAGAAACCCTGCTGTACAGAAAACTACACTTCCCAAGGGCCTCTAGTTTGCTTCCGGTGCCAATAGGAAAGAGCAGGGAGGAACTCTTGTTAGAGGAGGATGGTGTCTTTAAGTTTTCCCCTGTGTCTATTCTCAAGCCTAGAGCAGTGCAGCTGGAGAAAGTTAAACAGACTTGTGCTGCACCTTTTAATCCTATCCCTTTAAGAAGATACAGAAAATTACCTTGGCTTCAAGCCAGGAAGCCTCTGCTGTTCGTACTGTTAGTAATTAGGGGGAGGGGCCTGACACATGTGAGCCCTTATCCTCCAGCAAAGCTAGGACAGTGAGAAGGGGGGCCGAGGAGGAATAGCTGAAAGAAAAGCCAAGCCAACGAGGCAAGGAGGAAACTAGTCCTCATGCTTTCCAACCCCAGCTGGGAGACTGGGAAATGGAAGAGGCTAGCTCAGAGGCAGGGAGCCCTGAGGTAGAAACTCCCATAGAGGATTCCATGCAGTGGGATAGCAGCTCACCTTCAGAGCTGGCAGCTGAGGATCCCATGGAAATGTAGCTTGTACTACAGGTGGAAGAGTTCTGGCATTCAAGGTTATATTGTTAACTTTTGTTTCTTTCTATGTTTCATAAGAACATAAGCATTGCCTCTGCCAGGTCAGACCAGGGGTCCATCGTGCCCAGCAGTCCACTCCTGCGGCGGCCCCCCCGATCCATGACCTGTAAGTGATCCTTTATCTAAACCTTTTGTTCCCTAATCATTTAATATCCTGTATAGTAATCCTCTATCTATACCCTTCAATCCCCTTCTCCTTCAGGAAATCATCCGTCCCTTTTTGAAATCCAATATTGTACTCTGTCCTATCATCTCTTCTGGAAGTGCATTCCAGGTGTCTACTGCATTCCAGGTGTCAGGTGTCTACATTCCAGGTGTCTGCGGGGAAAGTGTGTGACCTAAAAAGGGGTTACAAAACCCAGACTGGATTTTTTAAACTAAGAGCCCTGTGGACAAGGAGAACCCTGGGGAGGGCTCTGGGGAAAGAAAAAGCCTTTTTCTTTTGCTGTTTGTTTTCTAAGGTTGAGAACTGTTTACCTCAATATTGCCTAGCTTGCTGAATTGTTTAGAAAAGACTGTAGTCCTGAGACCTTCAGGATTGGAGGGAAAGTTTCTTTACTCAGCCTAACGTTTTCTTCTGGGAGAAACAGCCTGGCCAGTGGGACTAGGGCGGGGCTACTCTTCCATCACAGCTCTGAGGACAAACGAAGTTTTGAAGCCGAAAGTTATTTTTGTTCTTGTTCTAATTTGGTGAAGTTATAAGAAGTGCCACAGGTTTTTTTTAAGGACTGGGTTTTTAAAAAAAAAAATTTAATATTTATTGAATTTTTCAATATATTCAAGCATACAACTTGTACAGAAAGGAAATTTAGCAAGAAATTAATACAAATGAAAACATATATCAAAGAATATCAAATATGAGCATAAATTTCTACTCAAGTCCTCAAACATATCCAAGAAGGGAAATAGGCGAATCAAAGAAATTATTTAAACCAGGCAATAACTAGTCAGATGAGATTAAAGCACCCTTTCTTAAACTAAGCACTTTCTTTCTCCAAAGATGCAGTTGAGAGAAAAGTTGTCAGTTGAGATGGCTCAAAGAAAACATATTTATGAGAATGATAATTAACAACACATTTACATGGATGTTGCAAGTAAAAGGTCGCCCCCAGAGATAAAACACCAGGTTTCCTTAACAAAAATTCTCGTCTCCTTCTCTGCGTATCCTTGGCCAAATCTGGGAACATCTGAATTTTACAATCTAAAAACTCTTTTTGTTTATTTTTAAAGAAAAGTCTCAGCAACCAGTTTTTATCTGGTGCGAGAGCTACTGTCAAAAGTAAAGTTGCCGGGGTCACTAATTCTCTATCAGACGTTTCCAAAATATTAGATATATTCATTAAATCAGGTCCCAATTTCTGTTGTTGATGCTGTTGTTGGTCTTGAGGCTTATTTGGAAGATAATAAACCTGCGTAAATGGTGGTAATGACTCTTCAGGAAGCTCCAATACTTCCGTCATGTAGCGTTTCAACATTTCCCTTGGTGCTATCACAGAAACCCTAGGGAAATTTATCAGTCTGAGGTTATTATTACGAGAAAAGTTTTCCATTGCCTCCATCTTCCTTCTTAAGTTAGTATTGTCTTTGATTAATACCTCAGTAATTTGTTGGGAAACTTTTAATTCTTGATGAATATTTTGTGTTGAAGTTTTTGAGTCCTCAAGTCCAATCTTTAAATTTTTAATCTCAATTTCATGATTTTTTAGTTTCTTTTCTAATTGTTGTAATTGCGGGTTGATGGATCTTGCCAAATTGGCTACCAGATCCCACAGAGAGTCTAATGTAACCTCTCGGGGCTTCACAATTTGAAATGGTTGTAGTTTTAATTTAGTTAGCTCACCCTCTGGCAGCGTGTCTCCTACTGCAGTCTGTTGAATTCTCTCATCCCCCACTGCTTCCTCCTCAGTCTCCTCGTTCAGACTCCTCTGCTCCAGCAGGGAGTCCTGCAGCACAGTCCCCCTGTAGTTCTCCTTAGCCTCCGAGAGGAGGTGAACTCCAACCTCAGGAAGTTCCTCCTCTCGCGGGGAACTGGTCGACTGAGGGCGTGGGGGAGGTGCTCTTACTTCGGGGCTTAGCGATGTCTCCGGCCCCATGGTGAACGTCATTGACGCGCCTCCGCCATGCGTCTCCTACGGGCAACTCCCCGAAGCTGTAGGCGTGCCCTGCATTCTCCTCATTAACTCCTCAATGTTTCCGAAGACGGCCGTTCTGGAGTGCTGCGAGGCTCCAGGAGCGCTACGTCCCCTCCTCTTCGGCATCGCGACAGGTAAAAAGTTGAAAGTAGGCAAAAATATTTTAAGGAGTTCCCGGGAGAGTGAAACTCAAGCGACTCCTCGTGCGGCCATCTTGGATCCTCTGAATCTACTCTCTAAGGACTGGGTTTAACCCGGAGGCACCAACTGTTTTGTACAAGCGCTCAATTATGCCATCTGACCTGACTATGAATACAATTATCATTATCAATTAAATCCAGCACTGGCTGTGTTTTGGGAAAACTCAGTTTGGCTTATTTCTTTCTGGTGCTAAGTGGAAAAGCTTGGTATGAGTACACCAGTGGGCCTGGGAGCCACTGGCAGGATCCGGATCACAAACAATCTCTATTCCTTGTAGCACGGGGCCCCGGGTAGGTCACACCGGCCTAGCCCAAGCGCCCCTGCCACAAGTTTTTTTCTATCACCTTTTCCAAGGGTGACAAGCTCAGGCTTTCAGGTAAGTTTATTAAGCAGGCCTCATTATCCTGCCTGCAGAAAACAAAAAGAAAAAAAACAACCCTGGCTTCTAAACATTCAGACACGACTTTACAAGTCCCACAGATATCGGTACTTTCTGGACTGCTTTCACAGTCTAAGCAGGCCCAGGAACAAATTATCAGTAAAACAAAATTCCCAAAAGAAAAGTCCAAACACTAGAACTGTGTTTAGGGCTGGCAAAAAGGCCCAGCCCAGCAAGATGCCTGGACTGCAGTAGTCCAAACCAAGTCCTCTTCACCAGGCCCTTGCATGCACTATCAAAAAAACTTTCAACAAGGTAAGTCAGATAATAGTCTCTATGCCTGCTTCTCACCAGCATTGGCAGGTGTTTGCTCCACATAGCTACAGTATTTTTAGCTCCATAAGAGCACTTTTTTCCACCCAAAAGTGGGTGGAAATGTCGATGCGTCTTATGCAGCGAAGATATAAATTTTTAACACCCCCGTGGGGCCTTTTAAAAACACCCCAGTACCTTTTTTAACCCTCGTCCTTCTTTAAAATACCCCCACCAAGTCCCGTCCCTTTTCAAATTTCCCCCATTGCCTGGTGGTCCAGAGGTGCATCCGCTGATAGGCGCGAGCTCTCCGCCCGCCTGCCTGGACCTGCACTGCCTCTTCCCATTCTGTTCCACACTCCTTAAACCTCTCCCATTGCCTGGTGGTCCAGTGGTGTCAGCGCCGCCCTCTGAATGGTGTTTTCAGCATCGGCCAGCAGGCGTGAGCTTTCCGACTGCCTGCCTGGGCCAGCGCTGCTCTCTGAATGGTGGCTAATGTAAAAGGTGTTCTGACTATGACCTTCTATTGACTGAACTGAAGCAGAAGTTGGAACTATCTAGTAATAGGAGAAAATACAAATTCTCACTCTTGCTCCACACAGACAGACTATTGAGAAAACTGCTTTGGAATTTGATGTTTGAAGAAGATTGGTTAAAAGGCCAGGAAGCTGAAACAGTAAGGTGGCATTCTTACTGTTCCAGCAACAGAGAGGAAAGTGCTTGCTCAGCAGATTGCACATAAATTCCTGGATTTTTATGAAGACGATGAATTCTCGAGAATATCCCAGGCAAAAAAGATTATGTCTGTGTTCATATCAGTGGTGAAAAAGTGCAAAAGCAGAAAAGATTGTTATTTGAAGGAACTGTACACCACCTATCACAGTCGGCATGGGCCTGAAATTGGGTTCTCAAAGTTCTGTGAGCTTCGGCCAAAGTGGTGTGTCACAGTCAGTTTATCAGGGACTCATTCAGTCTGTGTCTGCACAACCCACCAGAATATGAAACTTACGCTTTCAGCAATTGCAGTTCCAGATGACTACAAGGTGCTTCTGAATAAAACTGTCTGTGATATGAATACAAAAAACTGCATGTTGCAGCGGTATGAAATATGTCCTGGGCAGATCCTTCTGGAGGAATATTTTACTGAGTTTTTTGGTGAACATGTTCCAGATGATATCATTGAATTAAAGCAGTCAATTCATACTGATCGGGATACACTGGAAACTCGACTGTTATCCATAGAGGACTTCACTTCCAAATTAATTGGAAAAATTTCTGATTTGACCAGCCACCATTTTATTTCCAAGTGCCAAAGTGCTTATCAGATGGAACTGAAAGAAAATATAAAATTATTCCTTCATCATTCAGGATGCAGTACAGGGGTTTCACTGGGAAAATAGCCAAGCAACATTACACCCCTTCGTTGTTTACTTCTGCAATCCTGATATCCAAAGCCTATGCATATGCATGATCAGTGACTATTGCGGCATGATACTATTGCTGTTAATGTATTTCTGAGGAAGCTTATTCTGCATCTGAAGGAAGTCTTGCCTGTCTTAAGCCATATTCACTTCTTTAGTGATGGTTCTGCTGCGCAATATAAAAACTTCAAGAATTTCATTAACCTCTGCAGCCATGATACTGACTTTCAAATTACTGCTGAGTGGAACTTCTTTGGCACCAGCCATGGTAAATCTCCATATGATGGGATTAGGGGAACAGTCAAGCTTTTAGCTGCCCATGCTAGCTTAAAACACCCTTTCAATTACCAAATTTTGACACCAAGGGATCTATTTGAATTCTGTGATAAATCTGTCTCGGGAATCAAATTTTTCTTCATTGCTAAGGAAGATATTGAAGCAATAAGACCTGCTCAGGAGCAAAGGTTTAGTATGGGCCACACAGTGACTGGAACAAGAGAAAATCACCAACAGCCCATAGACACTGCTAGACTTTGCATTTGCAAAATTTCAAGTGACACCAATTCATTGATTGCCAATGTCTTTAGAGTCCGATACTGATCCTGAACATGTCCCTAACTTTCAAGCATCCAGCTTTCAACCTGATCAGTACTTAGCTTGCATATATGACAATTCTTGGTGGATTGGTCATGTATGTGAAATTTCAATGGAAGAATGCGACATCTTGGTTATTTTTTGCATCCACAAGGTCCTGCACGGTCATTTCACTGGCCTCCCCGCAGAGACATATGCTGGGTCCCTGAATAGCATATTATTGCAGGCCTTAATGTATCCTATGACCACTTCATCAGGCAGACAGTGCACTTATCCACAGGCTATTTTGGCAAACATTGACCAGACTTTCAAAACCATGTGCAAGAAACTGAGTTAAAAGTTGCAATTTCCTGATCTTTGTCGGTATGTATGTGCATTTTAAATAAGTGTGGTTTTTGCACTTTTCTTTTTTGTCTTTAATAAAGCTTAGAAATTTATATGGTATTATCTGATTATTGGGAATGTTTTTCAGACAATGAATCAATAACTGATAAATATGTGCTCTCAATGTATAATACACTTGTCATGATCTTCACGACCAGTAGCAGTGTGTATATGAAAATGCATGGATACAGGGAAGGGGATCATAAAACAGTAACAATCTGAACTTAACTGTGAAACTTCATGTACCTTGTTCATTTCAATACAACATGGTTTAGAAACATAGAAACATAGAATAATTGACGGCAGAAAAGGGCCATAGCCCATCGAGTCTGCCCATACCAATGACCCACTCCCTGATTCTTACTCTCCTAGAGATCCCACATGAATATCCCATTTTCTCTTGAAATCTAACACGCTGCTGGCCTCAATCACCCGCTGAGGCAGCTCGTTCCAATGATTTACCACCCTTTCAGTAAAGAAGTACTTCCTAGCATCACCCTGAAATTTCCCTCCCCTGATTTTCAGCGAGTGACCTCTGGTTACCGAGGGCCCTGTAAGACTGAAGATATCATCTTTCACCTCTATACGCCCAGTAATATATTTAAAGGTCTCAATCATGTCCCCTCTCTCTCTTCGCTCCTCCAGTGAGTACATCCGCAGTTTTTTTAACCTTTCTTCATACGTGAGTTCCCTAAGCCCCAAAACCATCCTGGTAGCCATTCGCTGAACCGACTCAATTCTCAACACATCTTTTCGGTAGTGTGGTCTCCAGAATTGAACACAATACTCGAGATGAGGTCTCACCATGGATCTGTACAGTGGCATTATGACTTCAGGTTTTCTGCTGACAAAACCCCTACGGATACAGCCCATCATTTGTCTTGCCTTGGACGAAGCCTTCTCTACTTGATTGGCAGCCTTCATATCGTCGCTAATGATCACTCCTAAATCACGTTCCACCGTGGTCCTGGACAAGGTTTCACCATTTAGTGTGTAAGTTCTGTGTGGATTTTTTTTGCCTAGGTGCATTACTTTACATTTTTTAGCATTGAAGCCCAGCTGCCAAGTTGATGACCACTGTTCAAGCTGTCTTAGGTCCTGCGTCATAAAGTCAGGCACACTGCTTTTGCCAATTATGTTGCATAGTTTGGCATCGTCGGCAAACAGTGATACTTTTCCTCTAAGTCCTTGGGTCAAATCTCCTATGAATAAATTGAATAGAATCGGCCCTAAGACGGAGCCCTGAGGTACTCCACTCATCACTGCTGACGTTTTGGAGGGGGTACCGTTTACCATCACCCTTTGAAGCCTACCATCTAGCCAATCCCTTACCCATGTTGTGAATATATCCCCTAATCCCATCGATTTTAGTTTGTTCAACAGCCTGCGGTGTGGGACGCTATCAAAAGCTTTGCTGAAGTCCAAATATATCACGTCAAGGGACTCCCCGGCATCCAGATGACTGGTCACCCAATCAAAGAAGTCAATCAGATTAGATTGGCAGGACCTTCCCCTGGTAAATCCGTGTTGATGTGGATCACGTAAATTTTCTTCGTCTAGAATTTTGTCAAGTTCCTGTTTGATCAGTGTTTCCATGAGTTTGCACACTATGGATGTAAGACTCACCGGTCTGTAATTTCCTGTCTCCGTTCTGCAGCCCTTTTTGTGGAGTGGAATTACGTTAGCTGTTTTCCAGTCTAGGGGTACTTTTCCCATGCGCATGGAAAGATTGAAGAGTACGGATAGTGGTTCAGCCAGAACTTCACTCAGCTCTCTGAGTACCCTGGGGTGTAGATTGTCTGACCCCATGGCTTTGTCTACTTTGAGTCTTGAAAGTTCGTGGTAGACATTATTAGGTGTAAACTCGTAATCACGAAACAGGTCATTTTGGCTGTTTCTTATTTGTAGTTGCGGACCATCTCCCGGTGCTTCACAGGTGAATACTGAGCAGAAGTATTTGTTTAGCAGTTCTGCTTTGGTAGTATCAGATTTGTGTTAAACATGCCTCTTTTCAATATTAAACATTTGTGCGCATATACAACTAATGCTTATCTTTGAAGCTTTAATTCTCACCAAAGAAAGGTCGGGTTCAAGATGTAACAGGATAGCTTCTGTAGCAAAAAACATGCTCTTTCATATGATATTTTTAAAAAATCTACCCATTAGAGATATTTGAATCTGAAAAATAGTGAAAATTTGCATAAATGCATAATGGTCATATCTTCAGCTTCACTTCACTGTAAAGGCTCGTATTGCAAATCTTGGAAGTACCTCATGGTACATGTCTGCTGGTAAATTTGTACCCTCAGCTGACTTACCTACCAGCAGCAGTATGGAGTCAAACTGCCAAAAATTTTCAGTTGTGGATTTTTTACTTAATTTGCTAACATGTCGAAATGGAAGCACGTTCGCAAAATACTTCAAACTTGGCACAGAAACTTGCCCCAAGGTATACTAAACTGCTAAATTTCAGACTCCTAGGTAGTTTCCTTCTGCCGCATTGCTTAAGCAATGTTGGCATTTTAGGTCACACGAGGCATGGGAGTGGATCGATTGCTTTTGTTCAACCACCCCTAGCTCCTGACCAAATTAAGATAGATCCAAAAATTTTTGCAGAGTTTCATTTGAGACCATAGGCAACACCACTGTAAAATTTGGTTGGATTTCAAGGGGGCTGAGCGATTGCTTTTGTTCAACCACCCCTAGCTCCTGACCAAATTAAGATAGATCCAAAAATTTTTGCAGAGTTTCATTTGAGACCATAGGCAACACCACTGTAAAATTTGGTTGGATTTCAAGGGGGCTGAGCGTGGGCTCCTGGTCCACTTGACATGGAATGACCCTATATTTGGTTTGGGGGATTGGTGAGATGTTTATCTGGCACCCTTTATGTGAAGTTCACAGCAGTGCCATCTAAGGTGCCCCGCTGCTCTGTTGCCATGTCTGGGTGGCCAGCCCATCACAGGACTGGCCCCTCCCAAGTCCAAATGGTCTTGTTCTGGGCATTTGGGACATGGATTAAAATTTTGGTCAAAAATGTGGTATAAAGATAGACGTCCTGGCAGTTTGGGTATCCCAATGGCCTGGATGTCCAGATAGAGGATTTTTTTATTATTATTATTATTTCTCGATATATTGCGGTTTGCCTTCCAAAATAGGCATTTTCTTACTGCCGACTTTGTACGTCTAGCACCATATATCCAAATCAGACTTGGCCGTATGTTTTGAAAATGCCTCTCCACTTATGTTAAATTTCTGTTATTTTCCACAATAAAGTGCAGATATTGCAGCTTCATTTAATAAAATACTGCTAGATTTTATGTATAAAATGTCTTTTGATCAATGTATCTCATTGCTGAGTATGAAAACAAAAAAGTTATAGCTACACCAAGAAATTTGTTCCGTTAAGCGAAAATAATAGCAAATTTTAAGAAAACCAGAGCTTTGTATAATCTGTAGCTTTGAGCGAGCCCCAGGATGCACTTTTAAAAATTTTCTGATCAAGCATAATCAAATTCATGGGGAAAACTTTAGTTTGCACAGTTTTTCAACTTTAGGTTTTTCTGGACAACCCTAGTGCTTTTGCAAGAAGAATCACAATTTAATATCTGAAATATTGTAAGAAAGTTGACATTACCCTCTTCAGTAATAAAATGATATTTATCCATGCTAGGTATTTCAGTGTTAGAAGACCAGCCTGAAGCACATATTTCATCTACCACTCCTTATACATTAACTCGCATATCACATGAGCCAGACAATGCATTGTCAGCAGTATTGATGAAACCAGATGCCACAGAAACACCCTTCAACTTTGAATCAAATGAAAGAGAATGCCCAATCCAGCCTACACATGAGCATAAGCCAGAAGACATCCGTATTTCCCAGTCTCTGTATGACATTCTAGGAACTGGTACTTCTTTTGAGCCCTGGGCTAGTGAAAATTCAGTCTTTATTACAGAGCATTTCAATAATCCAAAAATCAATGTAGGAGAAAAGTATTTAAAGGTGTCACACAAAAAAGACTTGAACAGTATTTGCCTACAGCATAAAACAATTGCACTCAAAGAGGCTAGTGAACTTGGTGAACCTTATTATAATGCAGAGAACTTCATTGAGAATCCGGACTATTCAGATGGTGAGGTTTCTGTTGCTGTGATAGATAATTCGCTTCCAGTTCCAATCAAAATAGTTCTCACTGTGAGTGAATCCTCAAACAGCAGGACTGATTTAGAAGGCCCTTTGCATGTGAATTCATTAGGTGCTGAGAGACAGTTCTTAAAACCAGACCCTGCGATAATGACAGAAGATCTACATAGCCAGAAGGAAATCAACCAGATCCACCTTCCAAATGTTGCTTCCCACTCTATGATAACTTTTCAATTAGCTGATGTCACAAGAGATGACAATTCCACAGAAGACAATGAGCATAAAATAAATCCAGAACTCTTAAAAAGCAAAAATATGTCTTCCAGTTGGTGCTTTGATTATGAATCGGGAGATCTGGAGAATGGAGGGAAGGAAAGTAAAAAAGAAATCAACACTGCAAAGATTAACTCTTTAGCTATCAATTTAGTTCACAAAATGGATGTAGAGAATACTTCTGATAGTGTACTAGTCATGCCACTAAATGCTAAAGAAAAACAACCACATTCAAACCAACTGACTTGCAATACATCCCATGAAAAAAGACACATCAGAGTACTGAGTGTGGACAGTGGCACCGATGCTATTTTAACTCAAACTTCTAAACAGATGCCAACTTCTAAATCTCACCTAGATGCAAAAGAAGGACACGTGCCTAATGAATCCAACTTCATAGAGTTTATCTCCCTTCTAGAATCAATTAATCCTTCAAAGTTGATGGCATCTAATCAGTCTGGTATGATAAAAGAGGATGGAATTGTTAGAGGTATGTTTTAAAAATATTAATGTAATGAGGGTTTGAACCATCACATGCATTGTTAAGGCAAGAAACTTGGCCTCATTATGATTCTTATGCATTCCTTTCAAGAAGAATTTTTGTCTCAGTCTTCTTTGTGAATCATTAAGGGGATGTTATTCTACTTGGCACATTGCATTACAATAAGCTGCTTAGGATGTGTATTTGAATTCCAGGGAAATGCTTGCTTATACAGGACATAACTTTTAGAGATACCTAGGGGCAGATTCTCAAAACTAAAATCTGCCTTTAATGTGCTTGATAAACCAGTTCCAGCCGGTTTAGCGTGCATGTATTTTACTGGTGGATTCTTAAAATGGCTTTTCTGAGTTTTCTAGCAGTCTTTGATACTGCTATGATAATGTAGTACAACGAGGTCATGAATATTAAAATGAGCACTCTGATCGATTCTCTATAATCACTGAGTGATTCTCTAACCTCGTTGTGCCATATTTGTGGCCACAATTTGCTGACAGATCTGAGCTGTTGTTGCCTTACTTTCTGATCAGTGCCTGAGCACTGATTGGCTTAGGTACTGACAGGAAAGTAAGGCTTGACAGCTCAGATCTGTCAGAAAAATTTTGCCACCATCAAGCAATCACCTGACCTCCCCACCCCGCTGCAGTGAGAAAAATGCTCACTCCAGCTGCCAAGCAATACCCCCCTGACACCCCCTTTGGCAGCGGGAGAGATGTCTACTCTTGCTGCCAAGCAATGCCCCCACGACACCACCAGCAGCAAGAGAGATGCCCACACCCTCCTGCCGCCAAGCAACTGTCGCATTCTAGGTCCCTGCCTAGGACTGCAAACGGTGCTAACAGCAACCTTACTGAGATTGTCATGGCTCCTGGAAATGGGGAGGCCCTTCAGGTGAGTTAAACTAGGCATCTGCCTAGAATATCATGTAAACAGTGGACAACAAAAAATAAAACTCCAAGGCCAGATAGGGCTAGATTCACTAAACTTACCGATCCTGTAACGATGATTGCAAAACCAGTTTTACTAGTTTTGCAATCATTAGTGTTCCCTGACCTGATTCACTACACTGCTGTCCAATGAATATCCGATCCGATCCACCCATGTGAATGAGTAAACCCCCATGCAAAATAGCCAAGCAAATGATTCACTAACAATTGCTTGGCTATTTTGCATCTGGCCATTGAAAAAAAAAAAGCCTCCCTCCCCGACAAAGCGCTCCCTCCCTCCCCGAACCCCACAAAATGGCAGGAGGGACTCCCTCCACTGTGATAAAAAATATGGCAGAAGGGATGCCGACTCCCTTTACCATTGGGCTGACTCCTTCCTTCCTTCCCTTCCCTCCCCCAAACAAACGGCAGGAGGGATGCCCACTCCCTCCTGCCACTGGATGCGAACACCCCCTCCCCGTACCTTTAAAAGTTGGGAGCAGGAGGGGTCCTCATTCACTCCTGCTCCGTAGGCCTCTATTGCCAAAGCAATGGCCAATCAGGGACTTTCTTAGGCTACTCCCTAAGGAATTCCCTGATTGGCTCAGGTGCCTCAGTCCCCTCCCAAAGGAGAGTCCTGAGGTGCCTGAGCCAATCAGGGTCTTAGACCCCTTCCCGTTCATCTCATGATGCACTGGGGCAGGGCTGAAGGCCCAGTCATATTGCTCGAGACCTACGGAGCAGGAGGGACTGAATACCCCTGCTCCCAACTTTTAAAGGAATGGGAAGTGGGCGTCCACGTCCTGTGGAAGGAGGGAGTGGGCATCCTCCTGCCGTTTGATTTGGGGGGGGGAGGGGAAGGGAAGAAAGGAGTCGGCTTGATGGAAGGAGAGAGTGAGCATCCCTTCTGCCATTTTTTTGGGTTGGGGAGGGGGAAAGGGAGGGAGCTCTCCCTTGGGGGGAGGCTTTTATTTTATTTTTTATTGGCCGATATTGTGTATGTGTGTAATACATGCAAAATATCTGGCCCATTAAAAAGAAAAAGAAAAAAGCCAGCAGAAGTCTTGACAGCAGTGACAAGAGGCTGCTTCTTTGTGCAAATCATTTGCATGTAAAACAGATAGTGAATCAATCACTGTTTAAAAATCGGCTAGAGAATCGGCCAACAGCAATTGAGCTGCTATCTTTAGTTAATCTGGGCCATAGTGCTCAAAAAAATCAGACACAGTTTTATTAGGTATTCTGGCTGGTCAACAATGATCACATCCACCTCCAGTCACTTAATCACAAAAGGAAACTAGACATTTCAAAAAGAAATCAAAAACACTTTGCAGCAGTGTCTATCTCAGGGGTGGGCAAACTTTTTGACTTTTGGGCCACAATGGGTTCTTAAATTTGACAGGGGGGCTGGACCAAGAACAGATGAATGGAGTGTTTGTGTGAACTAATATAAATTAAATGTAAATATCATAACATAAAAGGTTTTGGTCTTTAAAAGGTAGTAAAGCATGAAAATATAAGGCTTATTGTACAAAACAAATGTAAATGATCATCTCTCCCTTCCTCTCCTTCACCCCAATTCTTCGTCGTTCCTTTATCGCCCCCACATGTGCAGCATCTTTCCTCCCTTCTCACCCATCTCCATGTGCCTTCCCTCTGCAGCATCATTCTATCTCTCCATTTCTCCCATCCCCCTGTGCAGCAGAACCCTTGCCCAGCTTCTATCCTTCCCTCCCTCGTGCAGCAGATCCCTTGCCCAGCTTCCCTCCCTCTCCCATCCCTCGTGCAGCAGAACCCTTGCCTAGCTTCCATCCTTCCCTCCCTCCCTCCCTTGTGCAGCAGAACCCTTGAGCACCTGCCCCCACCGCGCAGCTGAATCCCCGCTGACCGCGAACCCTACATACCTCCCTCCAGAACAGCGTCGGGCCGGGAGCATTCTAAACAGGCTGCTTCACGGCCTTCTCTCATCAGGGCCTTCCATGTGCCGCGTTACTGATGACATCATCAGTGATGCAGCAGAGGGAATTCCCCGATGAGAGAAGGCCGCGAAGCAGCTTGTTTAGAGTGCTGCCGGCACAATGCTGCTCTGGAGGGAGGTATGTAGGTCTTGTGGTCGGTGGGGTTTGGATGGCCGGTGGACCGGATTAAGAAACTAAATGGGCCGGATATGGCCTGTGGGCCATTGTTTGCCCATGTCTGGTCTATCCCAAAGTTCATGCACCACACCTAGCACCACACTCCTGGACTTGGCAGTTAATCAGACAGTTCTCTTCATCAGGGATGAAGCAAAAAGCACTTTCAGTCCATAAACTTCACATAGGTAAGTGAGTCTAAAGGAATACATAAGGAAAACACAAAACCCAAATAGGCAGCCAAGAAACTTTCAAGGTTCAAGTGTCTGGCTCATTGTATTGTAGGTGAATTAAACCTTGAGTTGATAACTTCTGTTCATATACATATCCATCTGCTAGCTTTGTCTCAGGTTTAACTAGAAAGAGCAGGAGAGCTGACCAGGTTGGCCTTGCCGATTAAGAAAGTGCTGACTTTCCTTGTACTGACATTGAGCCAGACACTGACTGCCAGGAAGAGTTCAGTCCAGTTGCAGGTTACTCTCCCAAGCTTGCTATTAGATCTCAGAAGAACTCAGGAGCTAGGAAACTACAGCTCCCAGAAGGCCAGAGTCATTGCAGGAAGTTGTCACATAGGCAGACACAGCTGCAGAGAGAGCTTTCTCCCTTCCCCCTCTTCAGAGCAGGGAGGGGTGAATTGGAGGCTGTTAAAACAAGGCAGCTGAGACCCAGAGAGGGAGAGGAGCACAGGAGCTGGGAGCGTTTCCCAGAAAGGCAGCATGACCTCTCTTACCAACTGAATGCTGATGAGCCAGGGGAAGAGTGTGAGATGGTGGACTTTTCAGAAGAGTCTGAACCACCATTGAGAAGCAATTTGGAAGTGGTGAACCGATGGATATTGGTTTTTCAAGTGAGCCTAGTGAGAGACTAGAAGTCATGGACACAAGCTGAAAAAAGTGGGGAGTGTTTGATATTTTTTCCTTACCTGTTGTTTTTGGTGAAAGCTTGGGACTGTGTTATTTTTGGTGTGCAACAAAAATGTCTCACTTTTTAGAGCTATGTGGTGAAGATTCTGTTGCTGTATTTTTGCTGTAAAACTTCTTGAACAATTCCCTACGGAGCTTTTGGCTTACGCTCCTCTCCATACAGCTGGAGATTAATTACTACTGATAAGCCACTGCAGGGAATGTCAGCCATGGAGGAGCTCCATTTTGGATAGATTCCTTGACTGCAGTCAGCCAGTGGCAGAGTGCTTCAGCTTGAAGTTTACCTTTTGTTTATGAGAAATTCATTGCCATACAGCAAGACCTGTGTGTATGTTTACTCATTGCTGAACTTACTTTGTCCCATTTAGGCTGGTGAAGAGGACTGAGCTATAGAAATTGAAGCCCAGCCATAGTTTTGTTTTTTTTTGGGGGGGGTTCTTTTCTGTTTTTGGAAATAAAGGTCATTCTGACAGTTGTGAGACCAGTGTGGCCAGGTTGGTCCAGCATTATATGCTTTGGCTTTTGCATTAATGTATTTGGAAAATATCACAATCTACTGAGAACCTCACAGCAACCTGACTCCGGGTCTAACTTTATTTCTTGAACCTCTTTGAGTGTATGTGGATTCCTTGCTTGCTTGCAATGTGGACATTGCAAATGTGGACATTTTACTTGCTGTTTTACCCTAGGCTGTTGCCTAGGGTGCCTGAAGGATTCCCTAGTTGTTTTGGCCATTGTTTTGACCAATCATGGACTTCCTTAGACTCCTCCCTAAGGAAGTCCCTGATTGGCTGAAGTGCCCCGAACCCTCCAAAGGGAGGAGCCTGAGGCGCCTCAGCCAATCAGTGCCTTAGGCTTCTCCCTGTGCGTCAGATGATGGGGCGGGGCCTAAGTCGCTATTGGGCGGTGGGCAGCAGAGTAGGAGCAGGAGGAGTTTCTTCCTGCTCCCGATGATTTTGACGGTGCGTAGGAGCAGGAGGAGGGTCTAGGCACCCCTCCTGCTCCCGAAGATGTTTGGGAGCCTTGCCCAAGGAGCAGGAAGGACCAGGCACCCCTCCTGCTCCCAACTGTTTTACAGGTCCCGCGGTGGGTGGACCAGACTTGCTTGTAGAACTTTCAAAGAGTTTGTGAGTTATTGCCTTCCCGCAGAACATAGGTCGTGCGTCTCCTGTGAGGTACCTCAGTTCAGATAGCTAGCTAAGAAGCCAACCAGGGGAGAAACTGATTTGTCCATTGCAGAAGTAAAGCATCTGCCTCGAGGTGATTAGGAGAGTATATCCTGGAGCTGAACTGAGGCAGCTTGTTGTGGGGAGACGCAAAGAGGGTGTCTGAGGAGTTCCCCATTGAGCAAAAATGTGATGTAGAGGCAAGGAATTGAGTGTCCATTCATGAGGTTGTAGAAGATGACTCAATTTGTCCCCCAGACAGTTTTGCTGCCCTTGGATGTAGACAGCTCTGAGGAAGGTGTTGTGAAGGATTGCCCAATTCCAAAGCTTCAGAGCTTCTTAACAAAGAGGGAGAGATCCCGTTCCTCCCTGCTTGTTGACATAATACATGGTGACTTGGTTATTTGTGTGAATGAGGACTACCTGGTCGTGAAGAAGATGCTGAAAAGCTTTGAGAGTATTGAAGATCGCTCTGAGTTCCAACAGATTGATGTGACATTGATGATCCATGCTGGACCAATGGCCTTGAGTACGGAGACCATCAAGATGAGCCCCCTAAGCGTAGGTTGAAGAATCTGTCATGAGAATCTTCTGATGAGGGGGCATGTGGAATAGCAAGCCTCTGGAAAGATTGGAAGCGAGCATCCACCAGTGGAGAGATTGTCTCAATGAAGGAGTTACTGTAATGTGTTGAAAGAGTGGGTCGCAAGCTTGCTGCCACTGAGATGCCAGGGTCCACTGAGGAATTCAGAGGTGAAGTCTGTCAAAAGGAGTCACGTGAACCATAGAAGCCATATGACCAAGAAGAACCATCATTTGTCTTGCCAAGATTAATGTGAGGGAGGACACTTGTTGGCAAAGGTGAATGAGAGCATCTTGACGTGGTTGAGACAGGAATGCTCTGAGTTGAACAGTGTCTAGGAGGGATCCAATAAACTGTAGAGTTTGGGAGGGATGTAACTGGGACTTTGGAAAATTGATTTCAAACCCCAGACTTTGGAGAAACGTAATAGTCCATTGGGTCGCTACAATAACCTCCTGTTGAGACAACGCTTTGATGAACCAGTCATCCAGGTATGGAAAGACCTGAAGACCCTGTGTCCGCAGGGCTGCAGCCACCACCACCAAGCACTTTGTGAAGACTCTGGGAGATGAGGTGAGGCTGAAAGGAAGGATCCGATACTGAAGATGATTCCCCACCCGAAATCTCAGGAATCTGCATGAGGCTGGAAGAATTTGGATACGAGTATAAGCCTCCTTGAGATTTAGAGAGCATAACCAATCGCCTTGATCCATCAGTGTTGGAAGAGAGAGCAAGTGAAACTTTTCTGTGACAAGAAATTTGTTGAGAGCTCCGTGGTCCAAGATAAGTCACATATCTCCCATTTTCTTCGGGACTAGAAAAATAACAGGAATAAAAACCCGTGTCTCGTTGGGTCAAGGGAACATCCTCGAAAGCTCGGAGGCAAAGAAGAGCCTGAGCTTCCTGAAGAAGGGGAAGTTGCGAAGGAAAGAAGGGGAAGTTGGAAGGAAAATCTCTTGGAGGGAGATCTGGTAGAACTTGAAGAAATTGAAGTGAGTAACCCTCCCGAATGATGGTGAGAACCCAGAGGTCTGATATAATCTGCTCCCATTGTTGGTAAAAATGATGGAGCCAACCTCCTATGGGAAGAAGAGAAGTCTGATGGATGCAGGTGGACGTTATGCTCAGACTTAGATTCTCAAAAAGACTGCGCTGGCTTAGCTGCAGCAGGAGTCTGGATTTTTTGCTGACGCTGGTGCTGTGGCTGTTTCCTAGGTGGGGGCCTGGAGAAAGCTGGAGTGGATTTCTGTGGATATCGACGTGGAGGCGGCCTATAAGGCTTGGAAGCTGGAGTTTTAGCCTTAGGTCGAATCAAAGAGGCAAAGACCGCTCATGCTTCGAGAGACACTTAGTGGCAGCCTCAATGGAGTCATCAAAGAGCTCATTACTTTGACACGGTAAATTGGCTAGACAATCTTGCAAGTTAGGGTCCATGTCCACAAGGCTTAGCCAAGCCAGATGCCACATTGCTACAGCAAAAGTAGTGACCTGTGATGATATTTCAAAGGCATCATAAGTGGCTTGAAGCATGAAAAGACGTATTTGAGAGAGTCTGCTGAAGTTGTTGGAACACAGGCAACCGGAAGTTCAGCCAGATCAGGAAAGAAGTAGGGCATGGTCTTAATGCAGTACTTTAGATAGGATGTGAACATGAAGTTGTAATTCAAGATCCTGTTTGCCATCATGGAATTCTGATAAAGACAGCGTCCAAATTTATCCATCATGCGGCCCTCTCTGCCTGGAGGGACGGCAGCATAAACCTTGGTGGGGTTATATTTTTTAAGAGATTATTCCATCAATAAGGATTGCTGAGACAATTGTGGCTTCTCAAACCCTTTACAAGGACCCGTGCTGTAACGAGATTCCATTTTAGAGGGGATAGCCAGAATTGAATAAGGAGTCTCGAAATTCCTGAGAAAAGTTTGTTTCAAAACAGGATTCATGGGAAGTCTCATGGTGTCCTTTGGTAGATAAGGCAATTCCATTTCAGCCAAATATTCAGGAGTATACTTAGACTCAGATTGAAGATCAATCTGAAAAGCCTTACTCATATCAAAAATTAAATCTTGAAAAAGATGTGGATTTTGAAGCCGAAGACTACTCATGTGGAGAAGAGCGAGACCTAGGCACCGCTGAGTAAGATGGAGAAGCCTCCCGAGAGTATTGAGAAGGCATGTCTGTGTCCAACGTAAGAGTCCCAGAAGAAGCTCCGCTGTGTGATATTGGCGGAGTGAGAGAGTGCTTACGTTTAAGAGGCCTCGATGGAGAAGCCCTAGGAGTATGAGGAATTGAGAGCCTCGACTCATGCCTCAGAGAGACAGGCAAAGGAGGAGCCCTTGTAAATGATCTTGGGAGAGGAGTTTTGAGGCCTGGATGTGCCTCAAGGTGGAGAAACACGAGGCATTGAAAGCTTCGGAGTTCGAGGCATAGGAGACTCTGTACTCTTCCGAGGAGACTCTTTAGTCTTCTTTGAAGCAAGGTGCCTCAAGGACGAGGAGTGCTCCAATGAGGCTTGTCCCCCACGTCTCAAACAAGGTGAGTAGCTGGAGACTCAGACCTGGAAAGACGAGGCGAGGAGTCACTGGAGGACAATGGTCGAGACCAATGAGGTTTTGCTCGAGGTGCCTCGACAGAATGCTCAGGCTGGCTCGCAGAAATCAGGATCGAGACAGGGGCAAGCTTGGCCAAAACAGTGGTAAGTTGTGTGATCAGTATAGATTGCAGCATGTCCTCGAAGACAGGCATCGAGACCAATGACTCTGGTCTGGAAGGTACAGCAGTGCGCTCCATTGAGGGTGACTTCGAAGATGAGTATCCCCTATGCTGGAGGCACACTTAGAAGGAGGTCTCATAGAGGCCGGCATGACTGCACTCGTTGCCTGGATTGCCTGAGACTCAGCTGGAGACTATACCTGTGGAGGAAAGAGGAGACTTGCCTGAAGTTGAGACCTTTAGAGGCACAGTAGACGAGGCCTTTGAGGATGAGAGCGACTTGCTCGAGGTCGAGGACTTGGAGGATGAGGCTGCAATGGGGGTCGAGGCCGAGGCCTGTTCCTCAGACTGCTCCATAGGACCAAAGAGCTCGAGGATCTTGGCACGAATCCTCCAGAGAGCTTGTTTTTGAAGAGTAGCACAGTGCTGGCAGGACTCAGGACAATGTTCAGGCCCCAAGCACTTGATACACCAACGATGGGGGTTGGGGAGAGAAATAGCCCGATTACACTGGCTACACTTCTTGAACCCGGTAAGAGGCCGGGACATAGGAAAAAAACACGGCTGCAAACAAATGAGGGCTGGCAGCAGGGCCTGAGCCCATGCCCCACTGGACTGAAACTGATGGAAAAAAAATATAAGTTCTTTTTTTTAAAGAGACGCGCCGCACAGTGACTAGCAAAAGAACAAAATAAATAAAAAGAGAAAGCCGCAGTGTGAGAAGGCAACTCAAAAATCAGCAGAGCTGAGAAAACAGGTGCTTCTGGCTCCGCGGAAAACTGAGAACAGAGGTACCTCACAGGAGATGCACGACCTACGTTCGGCGGGAAAGCACTCACGCATGCACGGTGCAGCACTCGCAAACTCTTTGAAAGTTCTACAAGCAAGTCTACTTGCAAGGCTGTCCGCTATAGGGCTCCATGGATGACATCACCCACATGTTGAGAATATGGTGCCTGCTTGTCCCTGGGATAACTGCATTTCTGGTATTGGCTGCAGAACACCTTCACATTTCCTGCAAGCTTGGGATCTGTACATTTGGAACACGCTCACTGACTGGGACGGCACAAGACGGGTGACTCATGATCTCACTTGGTGATTGTAAAGTTTCATAATTATCTCCATAAATCAGAAACTCAAAACTCATTAAACAGTACAAAATGAAATGTGGAACGGTGACATACATGGGCCAACAGGTTTGCATGTTTTCAAGATTATTCTGCAGTTCTATTGGATCAGAGGCAGCCTTTCCATCTGATTTGCTCAATGCTGGTAGACAGGAAACTAACATAACAGAAACCTGGTAGAATGACAAAAACAAATGGGATACAGTACTACAGGGATACAAACCGTACAGAAGAAATAGAGTGGGGCAGAAAGGTGGAGGTATTGCCCTATATGTTGGGGAAGGAATACAATCTGTAAGAGAGACTATGACGGAAGAGAAAGAGAAGCTGGAATCCCTCTGGATAAAGATTCCCAGACACAACGGTGCTGACACAAAGATTGGCCTTTACTACCGACTGCCAGGACAGAGGGAGGAGAAAGACTCCAAAATGATAGAGGAAATTAAACACAAATATGTAAGTCAGGTAATGTCATAATCTTGGGGGATTTCAATTTCCCGGGGATAGACTGGGACCTGGGAACCTCTAACTGTGGCAAGGAGGCAAAGTTCTTGGAAGTGCTAGGGATTGCTTCCTGGAACAATTGGTGGGAGAGTCGACAAGAGGAAACGTCACCTTGGACTTGGTCCTAAATGGCATTACGGGACCGGCAAAGGAAGTAGAAGTCACGGTCCTGCTGAGGATGAGTGATCACAACATGATCTACTTCAAACTCGATGTCGGGAAGGGGAAAGATACTAAAACCTCAACCACAACTATGTTACTATGTTTAAAGATACGATAGCATGAGGAGCCATGGTGAAACAACGGATCAAGAAAAAGATGGGCAAAGTCAAAACGGTAGAACAGGCATGGTCCCTACTGAAAAATACTATCACAGAAGCACAAAGCCTCTACATTCCGCGGATGTCCAAAGCAAAGAAAACTAAAGGCAAAAGAGGCTGGCGTGGCTCATTAAAGAGGTGAAGGAAGCCATAAAAGAAAAGGACTCCTTTAAAACATGGAAACGCAGAAAAACAACCGAGCTTGGAAGAAACACAAAGATGATCAGAAGAAATGTCACAGGGCGGTGAGGGATGCCAAAAAGGACTATGAGGAGAAAATAGCGCATGAGGTCAAAAACTTCAAGCCCTTCTTTAGGTACGTAAAAGGGAGAAAACCCGCAAAAGAGGTGGTGGGACAGCTGGACGACCAGGGAAGGAAAGGGTACATCAAGGAAGACAAACAGATTGCAGACAGACTAAATTCCTTCTTTGCATCTGTTTTTTACGAAGGAGGACACAGCAACAATTCCAGAAAGCAGTGAAAGTGCTCAAAGGAGTAACAGAGGACAGTCTCACCACAATAGAAGTGAACTTGGACCAGATTTACCGCCAGATCGGCTAAACTCAAAAGTGACAAATCTCCTGGACCAGACGAAATTCATCCGAGAGTCTTGAAAGAGCTGAAAGTAGAAATCAGAGAACTATTGCAAAAACTTGCCAACCTGTCAATCCAAACAGGATGGATGACTGGAAGATAGCGAACGTCACGCCGATATTTAAAAAGGATCGAGAGGAGTGCCAGGCAACTACAGACCTGTGAGTCTCACGTAGTCCCTGGGAAGATGGTTGAGGCGCTGATCAAGGATAGCATAATCCGGCACTTAGACACACACGACCTGATGAGAGCCAGCCAACATGGATTCAGGAAAGGGAAGTCATGTTTGACGAACCTACTTAAATTTTTTGAGACAGTGAACAGACAAATTGATAATGGAGAACCAGTGGATATTATATACTTGGATTTTCAGAAAGCGTTCGACAAGGTTCCACATGTAAGACTTCTCAGGAAACTGCAAGGCCATGGAATATGAAGGAGATATACTAAGATGGATAGGCAAATGGCTGGAGAATAGAAGGCAGAGAGTGGGCATAAATGGGAAGTTCTCAGACTGGGAGAATGTGACTAGCGGTGTACCCCCAGGGCTCGGTACTTGGGCCCATCTTATTTAATATTTTCATCAATGACCTAGAGATGGAACATCCAGTGAGATCATCAAGGTTTGCAGATGACACAAAGCTATGCTGGGCAATCAAATTGCAGAAGGACAGTGAGGAACTCAAGAGCGACTTGAGTCGATTGAAGAAATGGGCAGATAAATGCAGATGAAGTTTAATGTGGAAAAATACAAGTGATGCACTTAGGCAGAAAGAATAAGGAACACAAGTATAGTATGTCAGGTGCAACTCTGGGAAAAACTGAACAGGAAAAGGACCTGGTGTACTAATTAATAGGACCCTGAAACTGTTTGGCGCAATACGCGGCAACAGCGAAGAAGCAAATAGAATGCTAGGCATGATAAAGAAGGGAATCATGAGAAAGTAATAATGCCGCTTTATAGAGCGATGGTCAGACCACACTTGGAATACTGCGTCCAACATTGGTCTCCATACCTAAAGAAGGATATTAAAACTGCTGGAGAGGATGCAGAGACGAGCAACAAAGCTAGTGAAAGGTATGGAGAACCTGGATTATGAGGAATGACTTAAGAGACTGGGGTTGTTCTCCCTTGGGAAGAGGAAACTGCGAGGGGATCTGATCGAGACTTTCAAAATACTGAAAGGAATCGAAAAAATAAGAGCAGGAAAAACAGTTATTTGCAATGTCCAATGTGACACGAACAGGGACTTGACTAATTTTTCTATGACTTCACGACAGTGCCTCAAAGAAAGGAGAAGGGAGCTGAAAAAATTCTCCTGTTAAGAAAAGGTCCCAGTGGAAGGGGAGGAGTAGGATATGTAAGTTCCCCATTAACTAGCACTGCAGTGAAAAGTTTTTAAAAGGAAATTAAATCTTTTATCGAGAATCCTATTGGGTTAGTTGAGCGATTAGATCAATTCCTGGAACCTAATTTTTATACCTGACAGGAAAATGATGTCTATTCTGAACATTCTATTTAGTGATGAGGGAAAACCCCACGTAAGGGCAAAAGCAGCAATTTAGGGGACAAGTTTTAGAGCAAGTCCTGGAGAAATGTAAGCCTTACTTCAATATGTAGATGATCCACACAGATGTCTAATAAATAAACTGAGTACCCTCGGGATGGGTCCCAAAATGATAGGCTGGGTCAAGAACTGGTTGAGTGGAAGGTGACAGAGGGTAGTGATCAATGTAGATCACTCTGAGGAAAGGGATGTTACCAGTGGTGTGCCTCAAGGTTCTGTTCTTTTTAATAGTTTTATAAACAATATTGCTGAAGGGCTGTCGGGTAAGATTTGCTTCTTTGTATATGATATCAATACAGTGGAACTCCGTTTGCGAGTAACCCGGTTTGCGAGTATTTTGCAAGACGAGCAAAACACTCCCGCAAACCTTAACTCACTAAACGAGCACTATCCCGCTAAACGAGCACCCCCCACCTGTTCAAACCGGCATCGCACCCCCCCGCCCACGAATGCTCCTCCGCGAGAACCGCATCGCACCCCCATGCTGGAAGCGGCATCTGCCCGCCTGCCCACCCAAACGGTGCCAGTTAAGGAAAGATTCTGCCTCTTGCCTGGGCTAGGCCTTGAGCATCTGCGCATGCTTAAGGCCTTCTGGCTCTCGTTCTCTCCAAGATCTCGGAGAACGAGAGCCAGAAGGCCTTGAGCATGCACAGATGCTCAACGCCCAGCCCAGGCAAGAGGCGGGATCTTTCCTTAACTGGCACCGGCACGCAGCAGATGGGGTAAGGAGCTTGTTTGGGTGGGCGGGTGGGCAGATGCCGCTTCCAGCACGGGGGTGCAATGCGGTTCTTGCGAGGGGGCGTTCGGGCGGGGGCTGCGATGCTGGTTTGAGCGGGGGGAGGGGTGATAAAGCAGCCTCGGTAGCCTCGGGGGGGGGGGAAGAGGAGGTGGAATGAATCAAAGCGAGTTTCCCTTACTTCCTATGGGGAAACTTGCTTTGATATATGAGCAATTTGGTTTACAAGCATGCTTCTGGAACGAATTATGCTCATAAACCAAGGTTCCACTGTATCTGCAATAGAGTAGACACCCAGGATGGTGTGAATGAAGAAAGAACTGGTGAAGCTTGAAGAATGGTCTGAAATGTGGCAGCTAAAATTTAATGCTAAGAAATACAAGGTCATGTGTTTGGGCTGCAAAACCCAAGGGAACTGTACAGTTTAGGCGATGAAGAACTTATGCGCACTACAGAAGAGTGGGACTTGGGTGTGATTGCATGTGATGATCTTAAGGTGGCCAAGCAGGTTGAAAAGGTGACAGCGAAAGCTAGAAGGATGCTAGGGTGCATAGGGAGAGGTATGGCCATTAGGAAAAAGGAGGTATTGATGCCCCTGTGTAAGACTTTGGTGAGACCTCATTTAGAATATTGTATACAATTCTGGAGGCTGCAGCTTCAAAAGGATATAAAATGGATGGAGTGGGGGGCGTGGCTTGACGATCATGGCAGCCGGACATGCCGACTGAGCTCTCCTCACATCGGTGCGTTTTTCTGAACGAATCCATAATACATTTCAACTTTGAAACGCCTCTGCGGTCGTTATAAGTAACCAGCCTACATCTACTGCGGAACATGGCTTCAAATAAGACCAATAAAATCGAGCAATCAAGCGCGGGCCATACTAGTGGTAAGAGGCCTAAACATGAGGTAGCCTCACCAGAAAAATTGCCGCCGAAATCTGTGGAGTCGCAGCTCGAGCTATTACTTACTGAGATGCAGCCTTTAAGGGTATCATGTCTAAACAAGTTGAGGAATCTCAACATATTAGAACAGAAATTGAAGCTTTGAATGCTCAATTTACAGATGTGCGACACCGGATAGACGCTCTTGAAGATTTTAAAATGCAACACGTGGCTAATGTCTCCCTCATACCACAACATAGTAAGGATATCGCTGCTCTTCAACTGGATCTAGAAGATTTGGCGAACAGAAGTCGTCGCTGCAATGTGCGCATCTTAGGTGTTCCAGAATCTTCGGAAGGTTCAGACACCATAGCCTTCCTACAAAACCTGATTCCATCCCTGCTCGGCATTACCTTTGATCCGCCGCTGGAACTGGAACAAGCTCATCGGGTCCCATACAGGCCTACTTCTAACCAGAAATCATCGCGGCCTATAGTGGCTAAACTCTTGCACTACCAACATGCTTTAAAGATTCTGACCTCGGCCAAAGAAAAGAAACATCTTTTATACCAAGGCAGGAGGGTTCTTTTCGTCCCGGATCTGGCGAAAACTACAGCAGCTAAAGGAAGCTCTTTCTACAACAACGACAGGACTTGAAAGATATCGGAGCCAGATTTGGTCTGCTATACCCGGCCAAGATGTTCATTACTCATAACAAAAAACCGTAACGTATCTCGATCCAGCTGAACTTCAAATATACATTGAATCCATCAAAAAGCACCGATGCTACTGCATTCTTTTCTTTTCATGTTATACACAGAGGTGCAATCTGCACTGAGAATTCCACAGACATAAGTATGTATTGAAATGTTTTTGTTTTATTTTTTCTCTAGCACACGCACTATGGAGGTGGCACAGTTGTTCGCGAAAGTCTGCCCATGAGGCTTCAATCCCACCTGAGTTTTTCTTCTTGTTTAACTTGTCATTCCCCTGGCACAGTTTGCCTTTATGGGTCTGACATTTTGTTGTTACTTACAGGTTCAGAAATGGCATTTTTTTTCTGTTAACATCCATGATCAGGTTATATCGGTATATTACCTTACTGTATCATTATTATTACTCCTAACTTGATAATCCTTGGTTATGACTAATCTGCATATAATAACTTTCAATGTCAATAGGCTTAATCACTGTATTAAGCGGAAGAAAGTGTCTAATTATATGAGATCATTGAATCCTGATATTGCTTTAATTCAAGAAACCTATCTTTCCACTGCTGATAATCTAAAAACAAAATACTGGGTTATAATGTTCCTATTTTTTCTCCTGCTAAAAATAAAAAGAATGGAGTTTCCATCTATGTTAAATCCTCTTTACCTATAATCATACACTCACATAGTACTGACTTGGAAGGGAGATGGTGTTTGTTACATGTCTCACTGTATGATTTTCGCTTTACTTTGTTGAATCTATACGCCCCAGTGTCTGACTCCCTAGAGTTTTATCGCTCTCTTCAATCTGTACTCTTACCTATTTCTCAATATCCACTTATTATGGGAGGCGATCACAACCAACCACTTGATTATATATTGGATAGAACGTCCACTTGTAGACCTACAAATCCAAAACTTTAGAAGAAATTAACTCTCTGATTCTGAATTTCACCCTACTAGACCCCTGGAGACTTTTATACCCCACTCATAGGGAGTACACACATTTTTTGGCTCCGCATAATTCTTATACAAGATTAGACTACTTCTTACTCTCCTCCTCCCTAGCCCCAGATGTAATGCAGGTTAATATACACCCTATACTTATCTCTGACCATGCACCAGTATCTCTATATATAAATCTGAAAAGTCCCAGACAATCCTCCACTGGATGGAGACTGAATAACAGCATCTTGACAGATGAAGATGTAATACGTAAACTACATGCTTTTACCAAGGACTTCTTCATACGCAATACCTCACCGGACATTTCCCCTACTACGATATGGGAAGCCTATAAAGCTACCCTTTGGGGGGAAATTATTGGTCTGATGGCTTGGAAAAAGAAAAAACTGAATCAACGCCTCACCACGTTAGAATCTGACATCAAATCTCTGGAGTTACAACATGCTTCTGATCTATCAAATAATATAATACGCACACAACTTATAAAGCATAAATATGAATATAATTCCATTACATCTAAGCTAGCTTATCACGATGTTTTCCTTATGAAATCTGGACACTATATTGGAGGCAATAAAATGGGAAAAACTTTAGCTCACTATCTTAAGGGTAAAAATAAAGAACATTCCTATTTTACCTCGATCACTGCATCTAATGGCACCCTATTAACAGATAAACGCGAACTAGAAGCTGAGTTTGAGAAATTCTACCTTAAACTTTTTCAATCTGAAGTATCATTCACATCTGAAGATATTACTAAATATCTTAGTTCCATTGCTCACCCGAAATTGTCCCCCAATTTGCAAGCAGTCCTTGATGAACCGATCACCACTCAGGAGCTCCAAGATACCATCAAAACTTTAGCCGCTAATAAATCACCTGGCCCAGATGGTATAACTAGCGAGTTTTATTGGATTTTTTCCTCAATTCTCTCTCCCCACTTGATTTATTTATTTATTTTTTCGATTTTTTTAGCCCATCCTCCCAAAAGAGCCCAGAACGGGTTACAATGAATATATTGGTGCATTAAAATTATAAGTAAGATAGGTACTTAGAAATTCCCTTACTGTCCCGAAGGCTCACAATCTAACTAAAGTACCAGGAAAAATGACAATTAGAAGAGTAATAAAGAAAGAAAAATAGAGATAGAGGAGAAAAATAATAAAATAAACATTCTAATAAGATTACAATGATCTAAAGGAATTTGAAAGGTTAAAAAGAAGGAAGATAGGAATAGATGTAGAGGGAGAACCGTTGAAGCAATAGAATTCTGGGGAAATTTTAATGAAATTTGAATGATAAAATAAAACAAAACAAGTGGCAAAACAATGAGTGAAATTAAAAAATATATCATAAACTAAAAAGAAGTGAAAATAAAACAAAACAGTCAAAACAAGACCAGCTTGAACGGGCCCCTGAGCCAACCGTTGGTCCGATGGCTGGACTGCAGCCCTCCTCCGTCGCTCTCCCCTGCTGGAATGGGGGAGGAGCGAAGACAGTGTCGGGTGCCCCGCTGGAACGGGCCCCCGAGCCGACCATTGGTCTGATGGCTGGACTGCAGCCCTCCTCCGTCAGCTCTCCCCTGCTGGAATGGGGGAGGAGCGAAGACAGTGTCGGGTGCCCCGCTGGAACGGTTGTGGGTGCCCCACTGGAACGGGCCCTCGAGCTGACCGTTGGTCCGATGGCCGTACTGCAGCCCTCCTCCTTCAGCTCTCCCCTGATGGAATGGGGGAGGAGTGAAGACAGTGTCGGGTGCCCCGCTGGAACGGGCCCCCGAGACGACCGTTGGTCCGATGGCCGGACTGCAGCCCTTCTCCATCGGCTCTCCCCTGCTGGATTTCATATTTTAATTTTATTCAAACACACCCTGATCTCCAGAGAAATTTTGCAGAAGCCCATATTGTAATTTTCCCTAAACCGGACAGAGATCCCACCCAACCTAAAAACTACAGACCCATTTCATTCCTCAATTCGGATTATAAAATACTTGCAGAAATCTTATCCAACAGACTGAATAAAGTAATAGAACATCTAATATCCCCCAATCAAATGGGCTTTATCAAACATAGATATATTGGAGATAATTTACGCATTTTTCATAATGTTAATAATTACGCCAAGACCACCTCAGAGCCTATGATAGGTCTTGCTATTGATGCCGAAAAAGCCTTTGATAGGGTCGAATGGAAATTCTTGTTGCAGGTTCTGAGGTGGTTTAACTTAGGGGAATCCTTTATTTCCTGGATTAGGGCTTTGTACTGGGTACCATCATCTCGAATACTCATTAATGGTTCTCTCACTGCTCCTATAGCACTGCAACGAGTCACGAGACAGGGGTGCCCTCTATCCCCACTCCTTTTCAATCTTTCATTAGAACCTCTCTTGCTGGCGATTAGACAATCTTCCTCATTACAGGGTATTCCGTTAATCTCTAAGGAACTAAAAGTTGCAGCATACGCTGATGACATTATGCTTTTCATACGGTCCTTTGACTTCCCTCCCTTTCTTTATACAGCTCACTGATGCCTACTCCAACTATTCTGGATATAGAGTCAATTGGGAAAAATCAGTTATAATTCCCCTTAATAATCAGGTCTCACAGATGGAACTCTCCTCCTTTAAATTTGCGTGGTCTACTTCCCCAATCAAATATTTAGGCTTCTTTATCCACAAAGACCGAGACGTTATAATGGATTCTAACATTGCCAAGCTTAAAGAACTAATCACAATTTCTACATCTAAATGGCAACCTTTATATTTATCATGGTGGGGACGTTTATCCTCCCTCAAAATGACATTAGCACCACAGATCACATATATTTTAACTCTCTTGCCCTGCTTGGGCAAACCCCTCTTTACAAATGGATAGATAAACGAATCTCGGACTTTATTTGGAAAAATAAAAAACCAAAAATAGCATTAACTACGTTAAAGACTCCCAGATTATCTGGTGGAGTCAATCTCCCTGATTTTCGTAAGTATCATATTGCCTCTCTGGCAAAATATGGCTCAAGATGGATTATGCATAACCAGTCTCATTCATTTACCAATACCCCTACGTGGCTGGACTTTGAAATTTCACTGTGCAATCCAATCCCCATTCATATCATTCCTACTATGTCCATTCCTCTCATACTTAAGGCCTTCTCTCTTTTCTCATCAACAATTACAGCACTCCACACACTGGATAGCGCAGCTACTCACTTGCTTTTTGCACAGAGAGACATGGCTCTCTGGAATAATCCTGTCATTAAACACAAAAACCGGTCTTTCCATTGGATACCCTGGAGTAAGTTAGGTATCTGTCAAGTCCACCAACTTTTTCACAATAACAATCTGTATACTTTTTCTGAACTCGTTGCAAAATACCCACAACTCTCAGGTAAACGAGCTCAGTGGGAGATATTGACATCTCTGCTGTCTTCCTACAGTTCTCAGATTCTTCTTGCATTGTAAAATGGGGCTCATTAATAGAGACACAGGGCAAAGCAATTTCATATTTTTACAAACTGTTACAGAACCCACAGCCCACATCTGATATAGCAATTAACTACAAATGGTCTCAAGAGCTAAACATTCATCTGTCAGACAATGAATGGATGAGGTTCTGGACGAAAGTAATTAGACCTCTCTTTCTGCAAATATGGCGCAATCCTTGTTTTTTCTGATGCGGAGAGTGGTGTGGCACCATGTAGAATGAAACTAGCTCATTTGAAAAATGATGACATATGTTGGCACTGTTTAATAAGTCAGGGTACTCTGGCACACATGTTATTTGAATGTCCCAAGATTTTACTTTTTTGGACGCAAATTTGATCTCTAATAAGATCTGTTACAAATTGCACGGCTGATTTGTCATTTGAAATTATTATAATGCGATCTATCCATCCTTGCTTTAAGACATGTTCTTGTGAACCAAAATTGTTTGACATATTAATATCTGTGGGTATAAAATTGGAAATCCGCTTCCTTGTTAAATTTCACTTTCTGGTGGAATTCTATTTGTTTATATAAAAGATATGAGCAATATGCTCTTGATAAAAGGAAAACTAACCGTTTAATTCCAACCCGTGATATTTGGATACCACATTGACGAATACTTACAATCTCTTTAATTCAATGATTTTGCATTACCTTATTACTGTACATTTGGATGTTCTGTTTTCTGTAATACTATATTGTCTAATGCCAATTTCTGTACACTGTTTTTGTTGTATGATGTAATTTTTTTCCTTTTCTTTATTACTTAAATAAACAAATTGAACTAAAAAAAAAAAAAAAGGATGGAGTTAGTTAGTCCCAAGGAAGGCTACTAAAATGGTGTGTGGTCTTTGTCATAAGGTATGGGAACAGACTTAAAGATCTTTGGAGGAAAGGCAGGAGAGGGGAGATATGACAGAGATGTTAAAATACCTACATGATGTAAATGCACATGAGTCGAGTCTCTTTCATTTGAAAGGAAGCTATGGAATGAGAGGGAATAGGATGAAGTTAAGAGTTGATATGCTTGGGAGTAATCTAAGGAAATGCTTTTTTACATAAAGGGTGGCACTTGGGTGAAACAGTCTCCTGGAAGATGTAGTGGAGACAGAGACTGTGCCTGAATTCAAGAAAGCCTGAGATCTCTTAGAGAAAAGAAGAGATCATGGTTACTGAAGATGGGCAGAATGGACGGGTCATTTGGCCTTTATCTGCCATCATGTTTCTGTGTTTCTATATTCTCATATTCCAGAAGAGCTGCTTTACTCACATTACTCCTCTCCTAAAGTCACTTCATTGGCTTCCCATCCATTTCGGAATACAATTCAAACTCCACTCACTCAGCTGCCCCTCACTATCTCTCATCATTTATCTCCCCCTATGATCCCCCTCCCCCGAGCTCCGCTCAGCTGGTAAGTCCCTCTTATCCGTGCCCTTCTCTTCAACTGCCAGCTCCAGACTCCGTCCCTTCTGCCTTGCTGCACCATATGCTTGGAACAAGCTGCCCGAATCCCTGCGGTGGGCTCCATCTCTGGCAGTGTTCAAGGCCCACTTAAAAGCCTACTTCTTTTAGAATGCTTTTGACTCATAACTCCTCTCACCTTGGGTTTTGCATCCCCTACCCTCTATGTCATGTCTGTCCAAGTTACATTGTAAACTCTTCCGGGCAGGGACCATCTATAAATGTCAAAATTTACAGTGCTGTGTACGCCTTTCAGCGCTATATAAGTGATAAGTATTAGTAGTAGTAAGATCTTCTAGTATCGGGGGAAAAAAGGGAGCAGTGAGAGAGGCCACTAATGTCTTACTGAATTTCCTGGGAGAACAAGGTCTTAAGGTAAATAAGACCAAATTGCAATATGTGGGAAAAAAATGAAATATTTGGGATATTTGGGACATTTGATATGCGAGGGGAAAAAATTAATCCAGAGAGAATCAAGGGGATTGTAAGTTTCCCCTTCCAAACACTAAAAGGAAACTGAGAAAATTCCTAGGCTTAACAGGCTATTGCAAATTATGGATTGATTCATATGTCCAGAAGACAAAGGGGTTATAACTTTAAACTCCTGGAGGATGAACCAAACATCCTGAATTGGACAGAAGAGGAGGAGGAGAAATTGGTGACAGACTTAAAGCCCCAGTGTTGGTGCTGCCATCCCTAGACAAGCCTTTCCACTTGTTTGCTACAATAGACAGGGAGCGGCTCTGGAATTATTGACCCAGAACTGGGGAGGGAAACAGCAACCGGTGGCGTCAAAATTATTAGAACCTGTTTCCTGTAGCCACAGCAGCTCTCCTGGGCAGGAAGTTAACTTTTGGGGGAGCTCTTGTAGTAAGCACCCTGCATCCAGTTAGAACCATTTTCACTCAGAAAGCCGGAGGTGGCTGACTGATTCCAGAATATTAAAATATGAATGGAAAAAGATGATTTAGTGCTAATAATGGACACTTGTCTAAATCTAGCTACCTTCTTATGGAAGGGAGAAGCGGGAGGGTGGGGGCAACTTGAACATAATTGCTTAGATATTATTGAATATCAGATTAAAATATGCCCAGATTTGAAAGACATGCCATTACACAGGTGCTGTCACTTGTTTATTGATGGCTCCTCGAGAATACTGGAAGGAAAAAGACATAATGGCTATTGTCACCCCCAGGCACCTAACCGGTTTGGTTAGTGTGTTTGGGCTGTGACCATGTACACCCCAGCATACCTCTGTAGCTTGAGGGTTTCCCTCAGGACTTTCATCTACACTAGGCAACTGCCTAACAGTGCAGGTACAGGGAAAAGATGCAGACTCTCCAAAACAAACACACAGTCAGAATGGCTTTGAAACAAAAATAAAGGTTTTATTCAGGCCACCGGCCAGATGAGTTTCAACGCTTTGGTTATAGTTTTTGTACATTCCACAAGCAGGAATCTCTAAATACATTTAATCAATAGCCTAGGGTTTTCTGCTCTGGAAATAGTTTTTGTAGAAACAAATCTTTTTATAAATCCCAA